>NC_136067.1:1052150302-1052750302 GCF_964261635.1 Lissotriton helveticus
TTCTGGATGGTGTCCAGCTTGGCCCCCAGAAATGTTATCTGGTTTGAGAAAATTGAGGATTTCTGATAATTGACTGAGAGACCCAGTTTGTGGAAAAGAGATAGGCAATCATTTGTTGCATTCCCCACTAGGAGAGAAGATGGCGCCTTAAGCAGCCAGTCGTCGAGGTAAGGGAATATCGGATGACCTTTGCTTCGCAAGGCTGCTGCCACTGGAGTGAGGAATTTTGTGAACTTCTGTGGTGCCTATTTGAGGCCAAATGGAAGAACTCTGAATTGATAGTGGGTACAAGCCACTGTGAACCTTAGGAATTTTCTGTGTTTTGGGTGAATAGGGAGATGGAAGTATGCATTCTCGAGGTCCAATGAAGTCATGAAATCGCCCTTGTTGAGGCGTTGTAGGATGTCAGAAATAGTACCATTCTGAAAGGTTGGCTCTTTAGGATAGGCCTTCACTCTCCTGACTTGTTGCAAATGAGAAAGAAGCGGGAATAAAGGTCTTTCCTCATTTGGGAAAAGGGGACCTTTTCTATAGCCCCTTTCCGAAGCATTGCACGTGCTTTTTTGAGTAAGGGAAGGTGATGGGGGTGCGATCCCCTGGGAGGGGTATTGGGAGGTTTTTGGATGAAATCCAATGTGTGACCATAAGAGATGAGATCCAAGACCAACTTTTCTGAAGTGTTGTCGCGCCACTGGTCGATGTATTCTGAAATTGTCGCACCAATCTGGGGGGGAAGAGAAGCAGCTGGCACCCTGTTGTAATCACAGCTTGCGGCCGGTGTCACGGCCTTGGGATCCTGGCTTTCGTTTGGAACCCTTTCTGGAGAAACCAGCTGTATTCGTCTGGCGGTAACATTGCTGCTGATAACCTTGACGGTATTGCAGCTGATAGGTTTGAAAGGATTGGGAACGTTTGTAATTCCCTCTATAATTGGAAAAGCCCCTGCCTCGGGCTCCCCGAAAGGGAATTTGCTGTATTGTAGGGTTGCAAGCGCCTTAGCCTTGTCTGTATCTTTTTTGATGGAGGTAAGTGCCTCATCAATTTGTTTGCTGAACACACTGCCATCATAGGCCATTTCAAAATGTTGGTCTGAACCTCAGGGCAGAAATTTGTTGCCTTCAACCACCCTTGTGGCAATGTCCATAGCAATGTCAATGATTTCTGACGCTTCTCTTTCTCCTTCCGTGAGTATTTTAAGCAACTCATCTTTGCTATCTTCAGGGATGACCTCTTTCAGTGAACCAATGTCAGACCACATTTGTCTATCATAACGGGCTAAAATGGCTAAAGCATTTGCCGCCCGAACTGAGACTGCCACCATTGATGAGAACTTCTTCCCAATTGAATCAAGGCGTTTACCTTCTTTATCTGGTAGAGAAATTATAAGCGTAGCTGGATTTTTTGATCGTGTCTGAGCCGCCTGAGAGATCACCGAGTCCGGTTTAGGGTAACTTATACGACACGCGGGAGAGCCCTCTGGTGCTCTATATTTTTTATCCAACCTTGGAAGCACAGGAACCATAGAAGCTGGTGTCTTCCTGACTTTGATTCCTTCTTGCCAAATATAATCAACGATGGGTATTGATCTGACAGTTTTTCTTGCCTGGTCCTTAAAATCATAAAGGAAACAGTCTAACTGATGCACCACTGTAGGAAGATGAAATTTACTAGCGGCCCTATCCATAATGTTGTGAAATCCTCAGATATCCTCCGGAGGTGAATCCGAGGGATGATGAGGCAGAGGGGACGGGGTTGGTGCTATGTAGTCATCCCACTCATCCGCTGGTGGAGTAGGGTCTGGAATTTCCCATTCTTCCTGCTCCTGCTCCTCCTCCTCTGATGTAGTAGCGTCTTCTCTGGGAAGAAGAGGAGTAATGGGACACGGTGCCATAGCAGGAGTGGTCGGAGGTGGAGGCAGCGGTGCTTGTGGAGCCAGCTGCGGAGGTGGAGGAGGCAGAACAATATCCTCCTGAGGAGGAAATCTTCTTTTATAGTCTGCCAACATATTCTGGAGGTCTAGAATTGACCCTGGAGGAAATTGCGAAGGCTGCTGCCTAGGCTGCTGAAAGTATTGTTGGTACTGAACATGAGGGGCCTGGTAATGGTGGTAATATTGCTCCTCATCTTCATAATCATCATCCTCCTCCTCCTGATATTCAACATTAAGTTCAGAAGGATTACGTGCGGCTCGAAACTGGCCTTCGTCGCTTGGAGGTAGCAGAGAAATTTTTGATGTCCTGAAGTGAGGTTGTGCAGATTGCTGCAATGGAGTTTATGGAGCGGTTAGTCTCGTCGTCGACGGAGAACTTTTCATCGTGGACGGGGTCGTCAGCGGTAGAGTAATGCTAGTCGACGGTATGGACACAGTTGGTGGGATTGCCGTCAGTGGGACATCCCCAGTTGTCGATGGTGGCGTTCTCGTCGACGATGGTTTCTTCATCAACTATGGTATCTTCGTCAACGACAGCTTCACTGACAGGCTCGTCGACGATGAAGACTTTGCTCTCGTCAACGGTGTAGACGTCGACGATAAAGGCAGCGTTCACAGTAAGGGAACTTTAATACTTGCTGTTGACGTGGCTAACGCTGTCGCCGATTTCGTTGACGAGAGGGTCACAGTAGTCCTCGTCGAAGTAGAAACAGGCGTCGACTGTGAACTTGACGGTGAAGAAGACTTTTGGCCAGTTTTACCTTTGGAAAGGCCAGAAGACCCTGGTTTTTCCGCTAGCACTCCTGTAGTCTGAGGAGAACCAATCTCTGAGGAGACCTTAGGCTGTTTCTCCTTTTTTTGAGATTCCTTGGCCATATGAGAGACTTTAGAATGTTTCCTTCTCTCTCTGCAGGCTGACCCTCAGGCGTCCTGGGCCTCTTGGTCAACATAGAGGACGTGTTGCTATCCACATCAGAGGCAGCAGACTACTTCTTTTTTAGCCACATTAGAAGTCTTCGTTCTCTATCCCTCAGGGTTTTGGTAGAGAAGGTGCAGTAAATCTTGCATTGTTTTGTCTCATGGCTGGGATAGAGACAATAGAGACAGTCCTTGTGTGCATCGTCCACATGCACTCTTCTTCCCACAGGCTTTACAGGCTCTAAATAATCCAATTTTATCAGACATTCTTTTAAAAGAAATCTGAAAGAGACTTATCTGAGAAAGTGAAGAGAACTGAGCAGAGCTCAGGGAGACTCCCTTACACAACGAAGTGCGGTGAAAATCTGAGGGACTCAGCCTCTCTGGGGAAGGTTCTAGAGGGTGCTGGTTGCTGATTGGCTGAGTTTTCACTTTGGTCCTTTTTGTAAAAGGAGACTAATAGGCTATACAATATATGGATGCTACCATAATAGCCTATAGAAAGGCACTAATTTTTACTTACTACTTTGTTATTTATGTACCGTGGGACTCCCACTACTACGACTGGGAATGATTCAGGCATGTTAATCTATGAAAGATACCTCAATACTGGATAACCTTCCTACTAAAATACACAAAATGACGTCCCCAATAAGGGGTACCAAAGGGCCTGAAACATATGGAGGAATACCTGCAGGGTATACAGACGAAGTATCTTGGAGGACAGGGAACAATGAAAACAGTGCATCCGTACAAGGCAAGCAAAATACACAAAACAGAACCTGTATAGAAAAACAAAAGAACACCTTGCATCAATAAGCATTGAAAGCCAATAGAGCCATAAAACAATATGCACCCTCAAATAATGGGGGCCATAAACTGCCACTGACAGTTTAAGAAGCAATAAAAAGAAAATACATGTAGGACGCAGGAGAACCTCACACCGGGTGCCACCTATAGGTGAAGTGCGAACAGGTATCGACCTAGAGAGGCTCACATAGGAAAGAAAACAAGGAGACCATTCCCCGTAGAAGCCCAGTACAGGGGAAAAAAGTAGAGTGAACGATATAGGAAGGACTACAGGTTTCACTCCAAACAGACTACCCTGGAAATGGTGTAAAGCGGAGTCAGTGTGAGCATTAAAGAGATGTTGACCATCAAAAGGCATGCCCATCAAGGTAGATTGAACAGCCTTTGAAAAACCAGAGGTGCATAGCCAGGCACGCCGGCGAAGTGCCACAGAAAAATCCATAGGTTGCCCGACAATCTGTGGTATCCATGCCGCATCAAATCAGCAATTTAGCCGACTGACGCACATCCTGGACTAACTGAGTAAGAGTGTCCCGGGTCTCATCCAGGATGGAGGGGAGAAGGCGCAAACTGAATCCCACAACACATGAGAAAAATGGCCCAGAACACAAGCAGTATTAAGGGATCGTAAAGCAGGGATCGTAAAGCAGAAATAGTGGCAGAAAATATATATCTACCAAGAGTATCTAGACTCTTAGACCCCCTCTGGAGGGAAGGCAGGAAGGGCGGCAATTTCCAGGGAGGCTGTAGCAGCCTGAACTACAAAGCTGAGCAGAGTAGGCTGCCGTAAGAGGTAAACCGTCTCTCCAGGGGCAAGACGGTGCCTATAAGCTATAGACCGGTTTACTGTTGCCCCATGAAACGGGTTTAGCCCAAAAGCATAACAATATATCGAATAGGGCATCACTGAAGGGTACAAACTCGGCCCCCATCTGGCCTTGATGAAGCACCCCAATTAAGGGATCAACCGCCACCTGCACAGAAGAGAGCTGCAACTCCAAAACTACAGCAAGCCTCCTCAGCAAAAGCAGAGCGAGCCTCAGTAGCGTGGCCAGGAGGAGGAAACAAGCCAGAGGAAGGGGAAGAGTCAAGGCCACTAGCCTCACTAAAGCTAAGACACCCAATGAAACTCCAGAGAAGGCTGAGCAGTGGCACTCATGTCATCAATGACTTCACCAAGACACTGGTCTCCCGAGAGAAAAACAGCAGGGGCTCCCCTGCTGAGAAAGGTAAAATGAAAAGAGTAGCACTGCCGACGTCGATGAGGTGCCATCTAGGTGTTGGGGAGGAGAGAGACAGTAGCTGTGATTGGCGCAGATGGATCTAACACTGGCTTCACTGGTGGGAACCCCAAAGGCCTGTGTACTGGAGCTGATTTGGATCCGACCACGGATCCAGAGGGCCTCATTGATACCGAGGGAAGCCCCGCAGGCGTAGGGTGAGTCAAGGCTCCTCCGGCATCCTTGGAGCAGAGACGTGCACCAGAGGGAGGCAGAAAACCAAAAATAGCATAAATGTAGAGATAATATTCCCTCATACGATCCAGAATCGCCTCAGCACCGGCGAATACTGGAAGGCTCGGGCAAACTCTCACTCTGACTCCGCAACGAGTGTGTCAGACACGGCGCATAAGCGGGAAAGTCAGGGAAGACCGTGACTTAGATCGCCTTTGGCATGACGTACCAGTTGACATCAAAGATGAACAGCGCTAACGGGAAGGACTTTTAAAGTTGGTCCTCGAGCGGTCCTAGGAACAAGAAGAAGACCGCGTCAGACCAGGGGCCTTCAAACGCTGCGCTGCTATATATGGTGCTTCCGCAACACTGATGACTGAAGCTGAAGACAGGAGCCGAACTCTTCGAAAAGACGATGCACGCCGAGACACCACATGCAAACAGTATGAGGGTCTAGGGCCGACACTGTCTTCCAGAGGACATCCAGAAAAAGGCACACTGTGTCATCGACAAAGGTCAAGATACACAAAAAAATGGCCGGAACGGAAGAACCTGACGTCAGAGCATCAGGTGAGAGCTTATAAGGACTTGGTCTATGTCACATTCGATGGACGACATTGTTACAAAGTTGTTTGATGCCCACTACCGACGGGCAGAGGTACTGCTGTAGAAATCTTTCCGTCTGAGGATAATTCAAAGGTAAGGAATCTGCAACTAAATGTCTCTATCAGATAATGTATCCCAGTACCATGTGTATATCAATGTATAGACTAGATGGGTTACTGGTTTAATGGGTAGAAGCTATGCAGGGCAATTGATTGGTCAAAGAACAAGAAGCATGCACAAGGCTGAGAAGCCTCAGACTATCTGCCCCACAACACAGGAGTGAGCATGAAACATCGAGATCATCACCTGGATGCCCTTTACTTGTGTCCTGAATGGCCCATAGGAAGGCAATTCTCTGCCTTAGTTGTATGTGGGATTTCCACTAGTTTGTGGCGAAATCCAAGGATGATATCATGGTGTCAGTTGTCTGTAGGTGGTCAGTGACTGAATACGGTGAACTTGTTTTCAAGAGCCAATTGTCGAGGTAGAGGAATATATGTATCCCCAATCTGCAAAAGATTAACCGAAACCACCACCATCAACTTTGTAAATACCCGGCAGGCCAAGGTGAGGCCAAAGGACAGGACAGGAAAACTAAAAGTGTTCCATTACTACCACGAACCAAAGAAAGTGTCTGTGGGGCTGCAGCAAGGCCACATTAAAGTACACTTCCTGCAATTTCAAGAACGCAATCTAGATCCCTGGATCTAGGGCAGAGAGGCCCAGAGGCAGAGTCAACATCTTCACTTGTTCTTCTGAAGAAATGTGTTCAAGAACTGAAGTTTTAATATCGTACTAGACTTTCAGTCACACCAGCAAGGGTGCCACCTATACGTGGCCCCGTGCTGTCACTTCTGGAGGTGGTGCGAGGCTGCTGCAGAGTCTGAATACACCACAAACCTGCCCCCGAGCAAATGCTGAAAAGGTTCTAGAAGCTGTCTATCATCTGGGGGAATTCAAAAGGTGAGGAAGCTAGGATTAGAAGTATCCATCAGAAACACAATTACTTCAGCATAAGACAACAGGAAATCTATCACACGGACTACTTTCCGCCACCAGCAGTGCATTTTATCGTTCAAAATTTCCTTTATCTACATTCTGTGAATCAAAATGTAGATGCTATTTTTGTACATTTAAGTTGCAAATAGGTGCACCCACACTTTGGTAAATTGCACCCCTATAATTGGCATGAAAGAACCTGCTTTGCTTCTTTGAATATGTGTTCTAATGATTGTTGCAAATATATTAAACAAAAGTGGGGAAAAGAAATACACTCACCACAAACACAAATAGTACAAACCATAAAATAGCTAGGACAAAAATTAATAGATATTTATAAATATTATGCATAGCCAGCCATAAAAGACTAACACATCCAAATGCATTACTGGCAGTACCAGTACATATAATAAACTGGGAGCAGTAGAACGGCCTTCATATTCCTTTTTTTATTTATTTTTTTAGAGTTTTATATAGTGCAAACTAGACATGAGACATTGGGTATCAGAGCGCTTTACATGAGCACCAGTTCCGTTACAGAAGGACACATTCATTTTTGTTAGGCACGGGGAGATTAAGTGATTTACCCAGAATCACAGGCTGTTAAGCGTCGTTGCCTAGACTCAAACGTGGTTCCCCAGCTTCAAATTCGACCGCTCTAGCCGTAAGCCTACATCCTCTCCCCTCTGTTGCATTAAATACAACCCTGGCTTGGCTCTATGTTTGTTTTCACACCCACGAGTGAACTTAGCTCAATGCATCAACGATTTAATGTGAGAGACAGCTTATTGTAGCCCCGCAGAGCCCCACCCAATATATAGTTGAAATGGCGTCAATGCATTTGGGTCACTAAGAGTCCCTAAAAAGGTATCAAAGGACACCGTGGTAATATGAAAAGCCAATTTTGTTCTTTACAATATCACATACACAAACAGCACTAAAAAAATATACTTTATATAAAAGTGTTTATTTCAAGTCTCCTCCTCTTGCGTAGCATTTTTAACATAAATCACACAGCGTATTATTAACCCCTTCCCTGCTGGGCACATTCCCCTGCTGTGCTGGAGGGAGGGGGGCACGCGCAGCTCCCCGGTGCTCATGACGAGCTCAGCTCGTCATGCAGCACAGTGCTCGTGTGCTCATGACGAGCTGAGCTCGTCATGACCACAGCCGTTTCTTTAGAACACTCGCACAGCAGGGGAATTATCCCAGCACGCGAGCGTTCTAAAGGCCATGCAAGGGGTTAAAACAGCAGAAACGCATGTTGCGAATGGGAATACAATTTCCTCAATTTCTACCCTAGTTTAAATGTGATATATCAACTTAACACCAAAAACCTACTTCTATGCTCTACACTTGAAGAGCATGGAGTAGCTTTACTTGCATCTAGAGTTTCCTAGGGGAATCGATATTCCGCATGCCGGTTTCCAGCAAAAATGCTGTAGTTATCAAAAGTCAGGGTGGTAGTGTTCCCTACAAAAGGAAAATGCGTTGCATCAGCCCCTCTCATCCTGGACTTGGCTGGTTATCAGCTTTCTGCATAAAGCGTGATGTAATCTCTGCAATTTGCAATCAAGATCTTCTCTGGCAGTATCTTGCACAATAATCAGGGCTGAAGGACCTCTCCTGAAAAGTGGAGAAGAGGCAGGCATTTTATACGCTATCTTATCTGTGATGGTGATTTCTGACATAACTTCAGGAATGTCTGGCATGACATTCGTGCAGCAAGATGCAAGTCTTAGATGCATTCTTATAAACAAAGAAAGTAAAAACATGTCAATTCAGACTATACTGTTTATGTTACTTGTCTGACCTTGAAAAGGAGATATCAAGGCACTTTTCCTAGAATGCTGTCGCACCAGGTGTTCCTATTGATTTAATTCTCTGAATGGCTTGACACTTTCACAGAAAAAGAAGGACACACGACATCTAAGTCACAGGCAATCATGTCAGTAATTCTGCAAAAGATATAAAGATTGGCGGATCAGCCTGCTCAAGATGGAGCCCGGCGTTATGGACTTTGCTTAAGTACTCACAGGAAGGAAATTCCCTATGTAATAATTATCAGAGAGAGAATGAATAGGAAGGAGTCAACTGCAGGGAACACAAATCACCCATCTCCTGTAGAAATAACATCTGCTGAAATAAGATTTTTCTGCCAGCAACAAATCTACCAAAATGCCCGATGCACTGAATAACGTAAACAATATATTTATTCTCAAAAGCCTTTGTGAAAACAGGACCCTCTCACTTTGCAGAATTCCTGGTTGCACATTTAACTTTTGCTATCCACTATCAATATCCCTACATAGAATTAGAACTGCTGGAAATGTGAGGTGTGGCCCTTTCCAGCCACTGTATTGTAACCTCAGTCTCAGCTCAATACAGGCATTGAATTGAGTCTCAAGAGTGGGTCTCTAATATGAACTCATCCTAACGCTGCTCAGACTCTCCACCAAGAGCCACAGATGTGACAATATCTAATCAATATCTCCCACCATTGCCCAGGAAAGCTTTCTCAGGAGGAGTGCTGCAATGAATTCCTCTAGTAACCTTGGGCTTCTAATTCCATCCCTCAGGATTGATATAATGACAACCAGTGTTTTACTCAAGTATGATCAACGTTCAACAAATATTATGATCAATATTAATCATTTGGCTACAGTGCTGCGCCCAGGCCAATGCTTTACTTTTTTAAATATGTGATTAAGTAAGACAATCTTTGGCCCTCTGTCTACTTCTTTAACACAGGAAACATGATGTTTGCATGTTTGTTTTCTTTGTATTTTTTATACAATGGTTGTGCACAGTTACTGGTTACCTTTTTAAACCTTTTTCAACAATATAGTGATTTTTGCTTTAATAAAAAGAAAGAAAAAAGTAATAGGCGGCTTCTAGATTTATGTTTGATATCAGTTTGATAATGGACAATTTTTTTTAAAAGAGGCGTGAAAACAATGAATAACTGAACATTAATATTATGCAATACATACTATTTTTTTATGGTGGGACTAGAAATGCAATACTTTACATGTTTTCTCACCTGAAATTTCTGAATTTTGTTGATCTGAGCAAAAACCAGGTTGTTGTCCTGTAGCGCTTTTGCGATAATATCCAGGACATCTTGCCACTGGAAAATATAAAAGATTGAGATTTCCACAATTATTGTTAAGGAAAATTGCATTCCAAATAATTATTCCACATTCGAGCATATATAATCAACACTTGCGGATTTTTATGCAGTAATTCACGAAATGTGATGCCCAGTAATGTACACAGATAAAAGAAATTCAGGTTCGCGAATAAGTAAACATGGATGTAAACATGCAGATGTTAGTTGAACAAAGATATTCCAAGCAAAGGCTATACCTCGCAGGCATTGCATTTCCCAAAACCAATGAAGGTCTTTCTAAGAAGTACAATATTTTACTAAGTTCAAAGAAGCCATTGCATATACCAACATTAAAACCCTCCTAACAAAGTTTTTCACATGTATGCTATAGATTACTTTAAAAGACTATCTGCCATAGGAGCATTAATGCATCTTCGTAAAACATGCATGTTAATTCTTCATAGTGTTAGTAGAAACAAATACCGTAACTCCTCAGCTTATCAGAACTGGAATACTAAATGAATCAATAACATTAAAATATTCGATTGAGGAAAGCACTGAATATGGTGTAATATTGTGTTAACGATATTTAAAGCTTGCTAGATGAGCATAATACCATTCAACTACACTTCAAGATAGGTTTAATTAAAATTGTTATTCTATTAAAATCAGCAAGTATTTAAAAAAAAGATCATAAGACCAGTTAATAAGAACAATTTAAAAACAAGACGAGCCACTGTCAATAAAATGGACAAATAAATAAGTATGTTAAAACTCTGATTTGGCACAAGAAATAGCTTTATCGGAGTGCCAATGACTGCACTCTTTTCTTTATACGCACCGGTAATGTGATATGCCGGGCACTGCCTGCATTCTAACAACATCAGCTTTTCGCCTCGCAACATTAAAGTCAGATTAAAATTTGTATATGCCACTGGAAGTGTTCTTAGCAAGGCGGAGATTTAAGGAGCAATTTGTCATTCATGCGGCAGTTGAAGGAAATGTGCTTTTGACCTCAGATTAATCCTTTCCGTTCAGGTTGCCGAGGTGTCACTTTTGTCTAGGGGCCAGAGTTTGGTTCTGACTGAAAAGTCTTGTTTGTTTGACACCCAAGTGGAGCTTATGCAATTCTTCAGGAAATTGCGGATCAAAGCTTTCTTTCTGGGTAAGGAAAACCAAAAAGTTTTTCAGGATTAAGACCTCCTTCTACCTTTAATCCACCTTCTAACCAAGTCCCGGTAGAATTGTTGGCCATTGAATCTATGGTATTGAAAGATGTGTTTTCCCTAAGTAACAATTTTGAATATATACCCTATAACATCTCTTTTAGTGAGCGCCAGGCCTTGACCAAATTGAAATCCAACTCTGATGTCATAATAAAGCCGGCCGATAAAGGTGGGGGTATAGTGGTGCAGTCACAGATTGACTATAAAACTGAAATAACTCGCCAACTCTCAAATGCTAACCATTATCGTCTACTTAGAACTAGTCCTCTGACAGAGATTCAAATTTGATTCTCAACAAAACATCTATGGCTAAAACTGAAGGTTTTCTTACGCAGAAAGAATTCATGTTCCTTAATGCTAAGTCACCTCGTACCCCTGTATTGTACACTCTTCCCAAGGTACACAAGTGTGCTCTCCACCCCCCAGGCCGACCCATTGTTTCAGGGTGTGGGTCGGTCCTGGAACCGCTGTGTAAATACATTCACAGATTTATTAAGGATTCTGCCTGCTCCACTCGCAGTTATGTGAGTGATAGCGGCGATATTATCTCTCAATTGGAGGTGATGCAGTTCTGCCCTGCAACTGAATTGTTGGTGTGTATGGACTTAGAGTCCCTATACACCAACATTCCTCAGTTGGAGGGGATTGAGGTGATCCGCAAAGTCTTGGACACACGGGCTGCCCCTATGCCAGTCCCGACAGAATTTATTGTGGACCTTTTGACGATTTCTTTGACAAAAAACTTTTTTGAGTTTGACGGACAATATTATTTGCAGATTAAGGGTACATCTATGGGGGCTTCTTATGCCCCCAATTTTGCTATTTTGTTTGTCGATGACTTTGAACAACGCTTTATTTATGACTGTAACGTTAATCCTTATTTTGATAGCGTTCGCAATTGGCGACGCTATATTGACGACATTTTCTTTATTTGGACTGGCACTAAAGATTCCTTGGGCACATTTTTGATCTGGCTCAATTCTTGTTCAAATGACCTGAAATTTACATCCAGTTCTAGTAACTGTCAGGTCGATTTTCTGGACCTCACTATCTTTCCGCATGAGGGGAAGTTAACCACCAAATTGTTTACCAAGCCCACGGCCCGGAACACTCTTTTAGAGTATTCCAGTAACCATCCACGGGGGCTCAGAGATGGGCTCCCATTCGGCCAGTTCCTACGTATCCGTAGGAATTGTTATTTTAAGGATGACTATTTTCGCGAGGCCGAAATTTTGTCTAGGAAATTACAACAACGTGGGTATCCTCATAAATTGGTCAAGCGCTCGATGAAACAAGCCTGGTATAATCATCGTGACCTCCTACTTATTCCCCAAGTTAGGAAGCCCATGACCAGGATTCCATGTGTGACAACTTTTTGTACTCGTAGTAACCAAATTACCAAAGTAATTAAAAAATACTGGCCGTTGGTTGTATCCACCGGTATCACTGAGGAATTACCGCTGTTTTCTTTTAAACGAGGAAAGAACCTTCGTGACCATTTGGTCCGAGCGGCACTACCTCGTCATGAGAGCCCCACCATAACATCCTTGTGGGGCTTAAACAAAACTGTGGGACACTACAAGTGCGGCGGCTGCCTCATGTGTGTGTCCTGTGTAAATACGAAACAATTTGTACATGGCAATATCAAGCATGACTTACGGAGTTTTTCTAACTGTAATACGTCGAACGTCATATATGCAATTTGGTGCCCGTGTGACCGGATATACATTGGCCAAACGACACAAAAAATCAAAATACGTCTTGGCCAACACAAAAGCCGTATTCGGTGTAAAACAGAAAATGCTCCACTAGTGGCCCACTATTTACATTACGATCACGCACCTGATGACATGTGTTGGCAGGTCATTGAAGTGATTAAAACTCCAGATCGAGGTGGCAGTATCTGAGCGATATTAAACCGAATGGAATGTCGTTGGATGCTTAGGTGTGACAGCATTAATTCAGGCCTGAATTCAATGAAGGAGTGCCATTCAATTATAACTTGGTAGTCCTGTACACCTTCTTGACCTGTTCCTCTTTTCTGGATCTGTTTTTTAGCATAGAACTGTTTGTTTGACCTATGAATTATACTGCATTTGTGATATGTGTCTTGTAATTGTTCTACTTAATGTAACTGCCTTACATGGGGATTATCTTTTGATGTATTTACTTTGAACTATACCCTTAGATATTTTATGCGAGTGATTGCTGTAATGTTTCAATTGATTTGTTTTTTCCTTGGTGATATGATGACTTTTTACTATATGTTTTCCTTACATCTGGTTTAACCATGATGTTTGGTTTGTTAATCTATACATACAGTTGTTTTCTCTGCACCATAATGCATCTCTGTAACTAGACCTTTTTAAAGGAAAAAACTTGTTCTTTCTATTTTCTTTGTTGTAATTACTCTACTACATTAGGGTCTTTTGTAAAGATCGAGTTAGCCCTATGCATAAAATACTATAGCTCTCTAGATAGTTCTTAATCACGGCGATTCCATGGTTACTGACGTATGATATGTGTGCCATTTAGAAATGCTTTCTGCATTTCATTTTTTCAATGTATAGATTATGTGCACACTATTCCATTACATTGCTAATGGTGGATTTACTTCTATTTCACCTCAGCATGATAGAGAGTACCTTTGCTTTCGTGGGTGCCTCCTATTCCATCTCTTTTTCCCTGTTTTATAAACATGGAATATCATGCTTGAACTTTTTCAGTCACATAACTTCACACATCATAAATGGTAAGAGATTGAAGCCCCACTCACTATTCTTTTAACTATTTTTGCTCCCCACAATTAATAAAAGCAATGATAGCGGGCCTCTTTTGTAGAGGGTGCCATTCTTTGCATTTTTAACTGTTCCAAGAGGTCTCCTGACTTAGAGGTTTTCCCTCCTTTCTCTATTTCTATATCTGACGCCGGCTCAAACATGCGACGAGTCTAGTAGTGCTGTGAATTTTTCCGGCATAACCAACGGATTAAGTAGGTACTTCTAATTTGTTTTAATGTACATTATTTTGCGGCGGTCGTGTCATTTAGTAGGCACAACTTACTTTGAGTGAAACGCTACATGCGTACTTCAGTATAACAGGATCTAGTTCTCGGACTACTTCCAGGCGCATCAACAGCGTGGGGCTTGCCTTTGTATAGATTCTTTTCCGAGCAGAATGTTAAATAACTCGGTTTGCTAGTCTCCTTCATGTAAACACCTGCGAAGTTTCGTTTCTCTCATGAAACCCGATTTTTTTGTAAACTAACTTCGGGACTCATGTTTTGTTTATTGATTGATAATTAGGACTATAACTTAAGGAAGCACTAAAATAAGCTATTGGGCTCGATGAGTTTTGACATAAGATGAGTACAGACTGACATTCCTTGTCTACTTTCCCTTATATTTCCAGTGCTGATTGATTGAGCTATCGTTGGGCCATAATTAAATGCTCTCCACGGACTTTCCTTTCGTGCTGAGATATTCTGGAACACAAGTTTTATACTATTCCTCGACTTCAGATATGAGGATATTTGACTTACTTATTAAGTAAGTATTGGATTGGCTTATGTGATCTATGCACTGCCCTTCGCCATCTTGTATGGCTACTAGACTGGACCTATTTACAATAATGACCAATACATTTTTGTGAATTGCAGATTTTAAGGTATTGCACCTGCCGTTCAAACTCTGAATGGTCTGCTTCTAATGCTGGTGATTATTAATGTATTACTCTTGGGATGATATTATCACCTGTGGTGCGGTGTCAGTTTTCCATCGACTTTTTATTTCTCTCTCCTCCGTCACAATTGGTGTCTCTCTATTTCTAGTTTTTTCCTTTAAAGAAGCCTACCCCTCTGAATGTGATTATTTACTGCAATTTTCCTTTTAATAGTTATCAAAAACGCTCAAACCACTGTCCGTCCTGATGATGACCGCATAGTTAACCAGCGGTTGAAACGCCGTCGACGCCTTTTGTGGCCACAATTTGCGAAGGACACATTATATTTGTTTCTTGTTGTTCCTTTTGTACATGTAATGTCTGTATGTTAGCCACATGTTTGGTAATATGAGTTGATTGTTTTTGTTTTTGCCAACATTTTTCTTTGAGCGTTTGTTTTATCTGTAATGTGTTTTATCTGAACTTACATGTTAAATAAATTAACCAATTTGAGAATATAGGCTTCTTTCTTTCTTTTCTTTTGCTTTATGAATCACCCTTCATGTGAATCTGTATTTTTGTTACTTAATTTTGGTACCTGAACCTTCTGTTTGGTGTTACTATCAATTTTCCCTGGTTCAGGGTTACTGGACAGCCTCTGTTGTTGTTAATTATGCATTCTAACAACATCAGCTTTTCGCCTCGCAACATTAAAGTCAGATTAAAATTTGTATATGCCACTGGAAGTGTTCTTAGCAAGGCGGAGATTTAAGGAGCAATTTGTCATTCATGCGGCAGTTGAAAGAAATGTGCTTTCGACCTCAGATTAATCCTTTCCGTTCAGGTTGCCGTAGTGGCTCCGGCACGTGCCTTGGCTAAACCACAGGGGGCACTGGCAGTTAAGCCACAATTAGGAGCCTATCGGGTCTTTCCTGCACAGCTTGCGTCATAAAGTTAAGAAATTGCGTCGACATTCGCGTCGTTTCTTTGGTTAATCTGTTTACTGAATTTTCACACACAACACAAAGCTGAACATGTTACAAACATTTATGTATGTCAGTGGAGATGGTGGAGGAGCGTATCAGCTTCTTTAGGA
Organism: Lissotriton helveticus; assembly: GCF_964261635.1. Taxonomy (NCBI): domain Eukaryota; kingdom Metazoa; phylum Chordata; class Amphibia; order Caudata; family Salamandridae; genus Lissotriton; species Lissotriton helveticus. The sequence continues at coordinate 1,052,166,114 of NC_136067.1, forward strand.
ACAATGTTCAAGACATTGTTAGATATAGTGATATATATGAAAGTGTCTAAGGTTGTGCAGACTCACACATCAAACCTTTTTCTGATTGGCAATGACTCGGTAAGATTGTGGTATCACACCTCAGAGTGCAACGATATATGTACTAATCAGTAAACCATCATTTTATAAGGAACAAGAAACAAAAACAACATGTAAAAATAATTATACAATTTCCACATAAACAGCGGACATTACTTCAAAATTGACACAGTATGACAGAATATGACCAATCAGGACAAAGTGAAAATATCAGACTCTAAATGGTGTGCGAGGTCCCGTTTTGAGTGTCATAGGTCTGGAGGCATCGCTATGAGTGTTATCGTCATTTTGCAGGGAAGTATGGAGATCAGTTAGGATCGTGTCCCAGTTAGTGAAGATGGGGAATTTGCAGGGCACAAAATTGTCTTCTCTTTGAAGCGCCACACACTCTGCCCGAGCCCATGTGGTAATGGAATCTGACCATGCCCCCAATGTAGGAGCTTCATATGATTTCCAACTACGGGTGATAAGGCGTTTATCTACTAGTAGTCCCAGATCCAGAAAGCGGGAGGTGGTTTTGTGTTTCTGGTCTCTGTGATAAAGGCCTGCCAGGTAGGCCTCCCATGTTGCAAGGAAGGCCTCCCCGTGCATCGTGCATGTGGAGAGGTGATGTATGCTCCTGCTCCAATAATGCTGTAAGGAGGGACAGGTCCATAGCATGTGAAGAAAATCAGCGTCAAGCTGATGACAACGGGGGCAAGTGGCGTCCACTCCATTAAAATAATGGTTAATTTGGACGGGGTGAAGTAAGGTCTATGGACAATGTAGAATTGTATAAGCCAAAACTGGGCATTTCATAGGACATGCATTGGGCTTCAGGGCCGGCTTTAGCGCAGGTGGCGCCCTGTGCGACAATGTTTATTGGCACCCCCCCCCCCCCCAGTGACCACCTCCACCACACTTTCTCTCACAAGCACCCTTTAACAGTGGCCAAGTCTCCATAACCACTATCTCTCAGATGCACTGAATTAGTTATATAGCGCCGCTCATACAAGTGTAGGGTGTCAGAGCACTTTACATCACACACACACATTACACAGAAACAATCAATCATACATGTGTAAATCAGTGTATAGGAAACGTTACATAAGCCAAAGGACTAAAAGTGTAGGAGTCATATGTCATCCATACTGGTAGGCAGTATAGTTTAAAAGTGCTTGGTGTGGAGAAGCGCAAACTCAGAGTCGAAAAAGAAACAGCATAGTGGGAGTTTTCTTTAATAATATGAATCGCTTTCTAGCCAAATTAACCCTTTTTGCAACATTAATCAATGTTATGATGTATACTTTGCCATGCGTATGCAGTTCTATGATGAAAGTTAATAGCTCACTGTTCTATATTAGGACTTTAAGTTATAAATTGCAAGTAACAAAAAGATGTCTCTTTTAAAAAAAGTAACCTACTGATCTGTTTACATTATATGCACTCTGTAATCTACTTAATTTTATTTATTTTATTTTATTTGAGGTTTAATAGAGCACGAACATGACCCGTTAGGGTATCAGAGCACTATACAGGGATAAACACGTTACGTACAGCATTAGGCATAGGCAAAAAGCAAGTAATGGGGGTTAGGGAATTGAACACAATAGGACAACAGCCAGAGTTATATACTATAATTGGTGCAGAACCAAAGTCAGCGAGCGACATGTAAGCGATAAAAAAGGAAAAACCAGCAATTGTATACGTGGGACAAAAGATAGCAAAAGGCAGAGAGAACCGGTAGAACATTTGAAGTAGTGATAATTGGTACACAGAGAGTGCCAAGCAGTATAGGAGATTATGCACAGAAACATAAGTCATGATAAAAGACGGTATGTGCGATCAAGGAGAGTTATTGGAGGAATTTGCTCATTAGGAAGGTTTTAGCTTCCTTATTGAAGATTGACAGAGAAGGTATTCTTCTGATGGAGGATGGTACTGAGTTCCAGATTCTTGGGGCAGCCCCAGAGAATGCTCAGTTATACATTTTTTCCTTGTGGAAGCGGGGTGGCTGGAGCACAAGGTCTCTGGCGGACCGGGAGTTTCTGAGTTTCCCAGATACCACAATTTTCTGGGCGAGGTATGCCAGGTAGTTCATGAACAGGGATTTGTGTGTGATGCTGGATTCTGGCCTTTAGAGGAAGCCAGTTCAAGGCCTTCAGATGTTTTTTAAATGTGGTCAAATTTTCTTGAGCCAGATAAGAGTCTAGCTGCTGCGTTGAGGCAAGCTTTTAAAAGGAGCAAAGAAGTATTTGGTAGGGCAGATAGGGTAGAGCAGCCGTATTCAATTCTGGAGATAACTAATGCCTGAACTGCGGTCTTTAGGTCGGCAGTTTCATCAAGGAAGGGTTTTAGTTTTCACAAGTAGCTCAGATGGAACCTGGTCGTTTTGGCCATCGAGTTGATGTGTTTGCGCATATTCAAGTTGCTGTACTGAGAGATTTGGCAGAATCCACTATGGTCGGTGTGCAGTTGAGTGCTGTGATCGAGTTAATCCATTCTCGGATGTCATTGGAGTTATTAGGGAGGGAGATGAGGAGAAACTCCAGTTTTTGGCCATTCAGTTTGAGCTGGTTATTGGCCAGCCATTGAACAGTCAGTTTCAGGGCGTCGTTCAGGTGGGTAATCTCCTCCAGAGAAGAGATTTTGATGTATATCTGAGTATCATCGGCATACATGTGGAAGGAGATGTTGGTTGTGCGAAGAATTTCAGCTAAGGGTAAAAGGTAGAGATTGAAGAGGGTAAGGGACAGAGTAGAGCCTTGAGGGGACACTGACTGTTATTGGGGAAGGAGCAGATAGGTTGCTGTTGAATAAGAACCATTTGATGACGGTACCTCCTAGACCCATCCTGTGTTCGAGGCGTTCGAGAAGTTTCATATGGATGATGGTGGTGAATGCCGAAGAGAGGTCCAGAAGGATCAGGAGGCTGGTTTTGCCATGGTCAAGGGCGTGAAGAGCATAATCTACGATGTGAAGAATAGTAGTTTCAGTGCTGTGTCCAGGCCTGAATTAAGATTGGAAATGGTCCAGCAGATTGAAATACTTGGGACACGGTCTTTGCAGGAGGCATATTAACCCTCTGCACTAACTTCACATAAGTCAAAACCTCAACTATATAAAACTCTGGTCTCTCTCCAGGAAGAACCAGGAGTTATCTTAACATTTTTGTGAGGCCTTGTAATTGCAGAGGAAAGGAACGCTGAAGCAGGTGCTTTAAAAACATAATAAACTTGCAAACACGGCGCCCCCAGGAATCCAGCACCCAGTGCGGGGGCACCGGTTGCACCGCCCTAGAGCCGGCCCTGTTGGGCTTGCTAACAGCGCAGCCCATTCTTTGTCAGTATAAGGACATGATAAATCTATTTCCCAGGTAAAGCGCAGCGATGTAAGTGGTACCGACTGAAGACTCAACGAGTCAGCTAGCCAGCACGTCAGATGGCGACCTGCACCCATCACGTGAAAGTACTGCATGGTAAGGTGCGTTTTAGGCTCATGGTACATGTCTCCCCATTTATTACCCAGTGCCCGTATCAGGGCATTGTGCAGAAGGAAATGGCCTGGGGCAGTCCTTCATCTCCCATGAGTGTCTCATAGAGAACAAGAGTTACATCTCGATAGACGTTGCCATTGTGTGAAGTACCACTTCATGCCAAACTGTTAATTTGACTGTAGGAGGTGAGGCCAGCCCTCTGGGTGTCCCAAGTAGTACCATCGCTGGGGCATATGGGAGGCTGATCTAGTTAGGTATAGGCAGCGACAGAATCATCGGTATGCCACCATGGGCGTCCGCAGGAGGGGTGGGGGGGGGGGGAGGAGGGACGCTTGCCCCCCCCTGGATCCAGTCCCGGTTCTAGAGGGTGGGCCAGTCCCACCCAATGACGATTCTGGCCCATCCAAGGCCATCCAGAAGTGAAAAAGCAGGTCCACCGCCGCAGACTTTCCTGCGGGCGCACAACCCGCAAGGCTGAAACAGATTGGCTGTGACTTTTAGCAAGCCACAGTCAGGGCGGTCCATTGTCATGGGCAGAATGACAATGGACTGACAGAGGAGGCACAGCATGGAGCAACTCCGCCCACCCCAGGCCTCGGGAGGTGACGGAGGCCTCGGGGAGCTGCTGATGCTTTTGTGCAGTACAGGGAACGTTCGCTTTAGTCCCTCACAGCAGGCCACAACGATCGGTAGTAAAGCTGCAGGAGGAGTTTGGAGGGTGGGGAGCTAATGCCAGCTGTCTCGGTTTAAAATACTGTGCAGTGACATACCAGCCATAGATACCAGATGTAGATTGCAAGTTTCATTCTAATGAAATTCCATCTGTTTATGAAATGGGGAGGGTGCTGTGCACCTCGAAGATAAATGGAACTTCAGAAATAAAACACACTTTGTCAAAATCGAATTTTCCTTTTACCCATTTCTGGTCATATTTTTTTTCAAATGTAAAGTTATATCAGATAACTTTACATTTGAAGAAAAATATGACTAGAAATGGGAAAAAGGAAAATTCGATTTTGACAAAGTTTCAGTGAAATAATTAACCTTCTATGTTGGGGCAAAAGGAGAGGCGAGGGGAAAGGAGAGATTAAAAGAAAGAGAAAAAGGAAATAAGAGACAGAGTGGGAGTAGAGACAAATGTAGAGAGAAAAAGAGGCTAGAGGGGAGAGAAAAAATTCTAGATAAGCACATTAAGGGAGAAGGAGAAAGAGAGCGAAACAACAAAGGAAAAGATGAAGTGAGGTCAAACTAAGTGGAGAGAAGGGTGAAACAAGAGTTTGGAAAAGGTAGGGAAGGAAACAAAAGGGGAGAGAAGGGCAATGGCAAAGGGAGAAACAGAACACTGAATGACAAAGTGATTGATGGATGCAGAAGAGGGTGTTAGAAGTTTCCTGGTCAATAATAAGAAAAGGGTGGAGCAAGGCCTCACAAACACTTCTTATTCTGATGTCCCAGCAGCCCACAGCCTGATTTAGAGGTTGATGCATGGTGTAGAAAAGGTTTCATGTGATCCTTATCAGCTGTTTTCCTTTTATTAGTATATGAAATGTGTAGTGTACTGCAGCTTTATGTTCATGAATGTGGTATTTTAAAACCAAACTCCTTATGTTTTGTAAGGATTTAAGCAATGGACATTGAAACGGGTCCCTTCCGGGCCCTGCAGTCATGTCCTTAGCTTTTAGGCAAAAACACTCATTGATTTCTGAATAACGAGTGCACAAGCATTAATGTAAGCATGTTGTTCCTGCTTACATTTCACATACTTTACTCAGTCGTGCATTCCCTGTGAGAGTGTTTGCTTTTTCCAGGAGGTTGTTACTGTTTTTCAGACAGAATATTACTCTTGTTTAGTGCAAAATTTGAATTGAGTTGTTTCCAGTCGTTTATAGCAGAACACAATTGGATTGCATCTAAAGTTTCTTTTAGTGGAAGAGTATGGCGTTCAGTGGGGGAGAAGATGTGGCACTATGGCCAGAGCTGCCGAATTTGGAACTTGGGAACCAGGTTCAGCTTTATCTCCTAAGGGAGCACATTCCCATGCTGGATGTTAGAAGACCCCCCTAGACCCTAGAAGCCCTGGTGTCTTAGCACCAGCATGTCCATAGCTGTGGCAAAAGTGGGTTAACCTTGAAGTTCACCTTCAGTCTTCTGGGCAGGCCTACGAAGCAGCACAAGCTAGAGCGACAGTGACTCTGTCACTGAGGTCACAGGACCCTGAGGTCACAGGACCCTGAGCTAGTCCGCCTCACCCATTGGTACCTCAGTTGGCCTTGTTTCTGCAGAAGTAGTGCAACTCACCAGGGATCGGCAATGCAGGATTTGCACACACACCAAACTAAGTTTGCAAGCTTTAGGTTCTCTGCTTCATGCACAAGCACTTTTAATGTGTGCTGTCTGCTTTGGGGCCACAAAATTATGCAGCAATGGAGGATAAAATTATGTCACAGTGTTACCTAAATTATGTAGCAAAAATAGGGCTGCAGCGTAATGCGGTACATTTTCTGACACCAATTGCTAGAAGGTGTGAATGATATCTACCAAAAGCCACAAAAGAAAGAGATAGCTGCGGCATAATAACACTATGATGTATGAGATCATATGCAGCCTGCTCCCTGCCCTTCATGGCTCCTCCTGTGCCCCAGTGTTTCTGGTGCCCCACCTGGCACACATCATGTCGGAGGATGGCGATGACGTTAACATTTTGCCAAACAAACAAACCGATAAAGTAGGGTCCTAGGGGATATTTAGAGACCTAGCGTAGATACAACCCCCAAACAGTGAACAAAGCATACACAGAGTATCCACGGGTCTAACAAAGAAACCAACAACTACCTTTGAGAAACATGAAGAAATAGATTGTGTACCTCGTTGAGGGATTACCAGTCTAAGTACGGATACCCATCAGTCACCGTCCGATACCGCCCTTGTCATCATTTGGGCTTCCTTATGTTCTTCCCATAGCAACTCATAAAATATGTAATTCAGGACCAGGTTGACATGTCCTACATCTAATTATGAGACAAGGGATCACTTCATAGATGGAAAATGATAGCGTACGGTGATGGGTAAGAGTGAAAAGAAATTGCAGTGTGTAAAAGGTGTTTTAAAGTGAGTGTCTTAAGATTGGGTAAGTGAGAGAAAAAACACTTTTATTCAGTCGCCCAACTTACCCAAGATTAATAACAGTATGGCAGTGTGAACAAATATCTGCCAAGGGTGTTAAATGGTCAACATGTTTCGGCAGTTGATCAGGACACTATTGTCCTCTGCCTTCATCAGGACCTCAACCAGTGAAAGCTAATGCATTAAACAAAAAGTGATGTGAAATTCTTAAAAATGATCAAAGTCCAATGTCACCTGGACTCCTAAGTGTCTGGTCAAATCAGCTGGTCCTGAATTACATCTTTAATGAGTTGCTATGGGAAGAACATAAGGAAGCCCAGATGATGACAAGGGCGGTATCGGACGGTGACTGATGGGTATCTGTACTCAGACTGGTAATCCCTTGAGGAGGTACCAAATCTGTTTGTTCATGTTTCTCAAAGGTAGTTGTTGGTTTCTTTGTTAGACCTGTGGATACTCTGTGTATGCTTTGTTAACATTTTGCCTCCCCCCAGCCCCCGGAAAAATTTCTGCGGATGCCCATGTATGCCACCTGTAACAGCTGAGGATATGGTGAAGACAGCTTAGAGCAGGGGTGGAATAAGCAAAGGATTCATGAGTTGTAAACCAGCTATCCACTGAACCACCCACTTGAGCTGAGAGGTGAGATAATACTGTTCATGGTTCGGTACTGCAAACCAGTCTTGGTCACAGGGTAGGTATAGTTTTGTTACCACCACCCTTCAACGGGTTTTGTTCCATACAAATTTGTGCGTTAGCTTTTCAAATGACCAAAAGAAAGGGGGTGGAATATACAATGGCAGTTGCAAAAATAGTAGAGTAGACCGGGAAGTACCACCATTTTTAGAAGGACAATGCGGCCCGCCACAGAGAATGACAGCGTGGCCCAAAAGGCTATCTGGGATATCAGAGATGCAACTGCTCGCGTAAGATTCTCTTCAACGAGGTCTGTTTCTGAATGGTATATTCTGATACCTAGGTATCGAAATACCAAGGGTTACTAGGCCACTGAGCCCCTGTTGACGGTGAAGTTGGGGTCTGATAATGTGGGCGTGATGGAGAATAAGCAGGACTATGCCCAGTTGATCCACAAGCCAGAAATGTGAGCAAAATGGTTAAGTGTTCGTGCAATTGATGGGTGGATGGAACAGACACCTCTGAGGTAAAGGAGCAGATAATCTGCATCGAAAGAGATTTTGTGAATGCCATCACCCAGGAGTATGTCCCAGTCTCCAGCTTGGTCCCATACAGCGAGTGCCAATGGTTCTATGGCCAGAGACAAAAAGAGAGGGAAAAGCAGGCAGCCTTGTCTGGTGCCTCTGTATATTTGCATAAGTTCTGAAAAAAGAGTGCCTGTTTTGACCTCCGCTAATAGAAATGTGTAAACAGGCACACCTGTCAAATGACACGAGCCCCTATGCGATATTGTGGCAGTACGGCAAATAAAAAAGCCCACTCTAATGAATCAAAGGCCTGTTAAAGGTCTAGTACCAGGCATCCACCACGGTGCGGACGTTTGGGCATATGTAAGGAGACAAAAGAAGTGCTTCAGATTGAGTGACGTATTGCGAGCCGAAACAAACCCATTTTGGGCTGGGTGGACCAGTCTAGGGACTAGGGGTGCCAGACGAGCTGCAAGCATTTTGGCCAGTATTTTAAAGTCTGTGTTCAACAATTCTACAGGTCAGTAGGAAGCTAGTGCAGTATGGTCTCTGTCTGGCTTGGGAAGAGATATTAACACGGCTTCGCAACGGGAGGCTGGAAGGTAAGAGGACAAGAGGGCCTCCTCATACATTTTCAGTAAATGGGGGGCTAGTTGCACAGCACATGCCTTATAAAACTCAGCCGGTAGGCCATCTGTTCCCGGTGACTTGTCTGTGGCCAGACAATGTATGGCCTCCTGTATTTCGAATGGGGTTATGGGAGCGTCAAGTTCCATCTGTTGGTCTGAGGTAACATGGGGAAGGGATAATGTGAAAAACATTTATCAATTTCGCCGGCGTTTGCTTGCGATGTTGATTGATAAAGAGTTTTGTTGAGAAGGGTGAGTTCAGCATGTATGTCATATAGAGTAAAGTATTGTCGGCAGAACACAGCGTGGTGATTGGGCGGTGCAGCTGTTCTTGCTAGATCAGCCAAGCTGGAGGGAGCCCAATATGTTGGCCATTGCATCGGTCTTAGCAGAGTGAGCAGCATAATTGAGGCAGCGAAGCCTTTCTAGTAGGGCGGTATGACTGTGCCGCGCCTCATTAAGGGTGTTGTTACTTAGCACGTCATTTGCCCCTAAGCAATGGCCCCTGATTGTCACCTTCAGTGCGTCCCATCTGATTAACCTCGAGGTGGCAGTGCTTGTATTGAGTTCAAAGTAATCTTCAATGGTGGAGCCAACTGTCAATCGAAATGGGGGCCCTTCTTATATTGCAGATGTTAGAAGGGTATGGGGGACCTGGATCCCACGCAAGGCGAAGATATTGGGGATTATGATCCGAATGGGTCCAGCCTAAATAGTCTATTTGAGTGACAGAGAGAACAAGATTATGAGTGCTGACTAGGCAGTCAATTTGTATATGTAGATCGTGTGGCACAGAGTAAAAAGAATACACCAGTGTGACCGGATTACGTAGTAGCCAGATGTCAGTTAGGTGCGACTGATGTAGCTAGTTCTGTAGCACAAGTGCATTGGAAGTGGAAGGTGTGCATGGCAAGAGGGTGGGGGGGCGACGACCTGTCTAAGTCGGCATTTAATACACTAGTAAAATCACCTCCAATTAGCCAAGAGAGCCCATTCAAAGTAGAGAGTACGTCAGAGATTTTATGTAGAAATAAAATGTGGTCCGTTTTGCGGGCATACAAGTTCCCTATTAGAATATGTCATCTGTCCAGTCGAATCTTAAGAAATGGACATAGGCCCTCAGGATCTATGACCATGTCTTGAGTAGTGAAGGGGACCCCCCCCGCCCCCCAGGTCAAACCCAAACCAGTACTCCTCGTGCATCGGAGGAATAATGATGGCGAAAACTTGTCCTCGCCATCGTGTTGCAGTTTAGTTGCCGCCACGACCGTGAAATGTGATTACTATAAAAATATGATGTGCGCAACATGGCGATTGAGATCTGAATAAACCGCATAGCGGCATGAAGGGGTAGGTATACCTCGCACGTTACAGGTTATGATGCTAGTGTGGGCCATTCTGTGTGTGGAGGATAGTATGAGTAAAGGCCATCACAATGGGGGGGGCAACAGGTGAAGGCATGGGGCACGCAAGTGTCTCTCGTATGTGCACTGTCGGTGTGGGGTCTGGATAACAAAATAGAGCAACAGTTAAAAGATACAACTCAGAACAAGAAATACCATCAGGGCAGATCAAAAACATGTGCCTTCCAAAACCTTAGACTAACGTGTGTCAAGAACAATAAGTGGAAGAAGGAAGTGGGAGGCTTGGAGATGCACTTGCCCAAGAGCAAGAAACCCCAGGTTGAAAGGAGAAGTCATCTACACCACTCAGCAGCGGACTGTCAGAGGCACCACCCCAATGTTAGTACTAAGTAGTGAAGTCTCCCTCTCGCCCCACTATGCCAGTCTGATGAGAGTTAAAGGCAAGCGAACAATAAGAAAATTAATGCTAGACATTTTAAAAGATAAAAGAGATATAAATGAAAAACATAATGCAATTCCAGATACTTATTCTGAAGGAATGACATATGATGAGTGCTGCAATTCTTGGCTTCAATGGTCAGATGAGGTCTTCCAACGTCTGCAGTGTCACAACAGGAAGGACCTCTGGCTGGGTCCTGGACGGCCAGGTGGTGGAGGAACTCGAAATAGTCACAGAGTCATCGTCGAGGTCAAAACTAGGCGGAGTCATGAAACTGGGCGGCCACTTGTATTGCACCGCGTCTTTCATTGATCTGATCTAGGTTTGGAACTGCTGCAGGCCGAAGAGGGTGGCGCGGCCTACAACTGTAGGCAGCATGGCGTGATCCTTCATTGGGATGGTGTGCGGAGTCCTTAGCCTCAGAGGAGGAGGCGGATACTCAACCAGACATTTTCAGTCAGTCTTAAGTGTTTTGTGGGAAATCGAATAACCTTGTTTTCCCTTCCGCCACTACAAGTAGGAGTGCGGGGAATAACAACGAGTATCGCAACTCCAGTTTGCGTAACAGACATTTAACAGCTACAAAGGTGTAATTAAGAAAAAACATGACGCATGCATTTTCCACCACAATGTCAGGTAATTTTCGAGTTTCCCTTAAAATCGAGTTCCGGTCACAATAGTGTAGCAATTGAAATATTAGGGGTCTTGGATTGGAGCTAGGAACAGGTTTCCGGGCAGGGACGCGATGAGCCCGCTGGATGGAAAAGAACTGTGAGAGTGTTGTTGCTGGAATTAGTTCTCACAGCCACTTATCAACATAAGTATCCACATCATATCCCTCGACTCCCTCGGGGAGGCCTATGACTGACATTGTTTCGTTTGGATCGCCCTTTGGCATCTTAGACTCTCTCCTCAAAGGGTCCGGAGCCAGTTTGTAAGGTCCTGCAGGTCTGTTTCCAATTGTTGAGACTTTGGCTGGAGATCAGAGAGGGATTGTTCCATTGTGTGGACTCTGTCAGCCTGCTTGCGATGGTCTGCATGGAGCAGTGTAGCATCAGTGACAACATTGTCTATTTTGGACTTCAATGAAGTGCGGGCCTTTTCTATGGCCTTCAGTATGATATCCAAATTGTCCAATTGTCTCCAAGGGATAGAGGATGCACGACACGATCGGGCGAGGCTGGGCCCACAGTGGCAGATGTGTACAAGGACACCCCGGAGGTGTTAGAGCATAAGCGCCCTGTGTCGACTAACGCAAGGAGAGGGTCCACGTTGAGCTGTTTAGGTCAGGGTGGCAAAGGGTCTGCTTGCTGATGCTTGTATGTTCTTCCCAAACACCACAGCACGAACAGACCAGCACACCTGGCAGCGTTAGCCAAGTGGCACATTGTACATGGGGTGCAAGAGTTACAAACAGTGACTCTTGGAGTCTGGAGTCCCAGACACTATATATTACAAGAGATCACGTGGAAAGGGGGATGGGGGTTTTGAAAGATCTTGCCCAGCGTGATAGTCACATGGAGGGTTTGGTCAGTTTGAAGCCATGTTGGTGTGCCCATATGAGTCTCTCCAGAGCAAGCTGCACCTGCAAACGTGTGTCTCCAGCACCAGAAGAAACATGCCACTTCCCTCACATATCGTGTCCAGGGAGTATTTTGAATAAAATCCAGGAGAGCTGATGCAATCTTCTTTTTCTTTTCTTGGCTCGAATTCAGATAACGTTGCAAATAATTAAAGATTTTGCCTTCCCTTTGCCAATCCTGCTGAATATATGTTTTATCAGGAGGTATGTCCAAGTTCATGCTGAGGTGGAAGGGGTTAGCCGCTGTTCTGTTATAGATATATATGGAAACTCCAAAAGATGCATGCCCATCAAGTGAGGAAAGGATTGCAGGCCTAAAATAATGACTGTGATCGGCTATCAGGAAGGAAATCATAGCCCTGGTATCCCGGAAGCAAATAATGTCAAAGTTCTTTATTATCCTCTGCATTTCACGTTTGGTGCTCATCCGATGTATTCCTGATGTCCATGAACAGAGGGAAATATGTGAGCTATTTCCTGGGTTGCCAGCATTAGGAGCCTTTTTGAAGAGCCTCAGGCATCCTGGACGAGTGCTCACCCGGAGTGACTTTCATTTAAAGCCTCCTTCTCTGGCCCTCTAGAAGCTGCCATCCTTAAGCTCAAGTCTCTGTGATGTTATATCAGCACCATATAATATGGAAGAATTTCTCGGCTGCTTGTATAAATGGTGAGGCCATGCCTGTGTGACATGGGGAGACATTTGCTCGAAAATAGTGGTATATTTAGGGATGTCCCGAGTAATTCATTAAATTCCCCAATTGGTTAGAATTTTACAATTTTCTTTCAACAGCTGGACAAAGGAATCGTTGAAAAACGAAACAGTGTGGTCATTAACTACCCTGTCAATTCGGGGGCTGAATGCAACTGTATGGATGTCACTGGAGGAGATCACATTTAGCCCTAGTAAAACTTTACAAAACTTGATTATTAAATTAAATTTGTTGAGGATGCCTTCTCACCCACTGGAGTGATGTTTTGGATATAAAATGATGTTCCTTTTCTCTGGTTCATTGGAAGATCTGAGGTGTAGAGCGTTACACATTGACTTTGGCCTTATATCTGGACCAGATGGTAAAGATTGTTTTTCAGGAGCCTGTATGTTAGCAGAGGGTGGCGTGATTGCATCTGCGTGCAAGCCCAAAATTTAGGTGGCACAAAACACTTCAATAATGCAGAACAGTTGTATAGTGATCAAGTCAAAGACCAGTATTTGATGAATACTGTAGTTGAGACAATGTGAAATATGTCACTTATATTACAACAGCAATATACAGGTTAAACTTGTCCTACTGATGGTAAATAGCAGCTCCTGAACCTAGGAAATGCTCACAAATGTCCATGATTCAAAGGAGCTAAGCAGCACATGCCAGCTCTGAAAGCTTCACAAATCTGTGATGTTAACCAACTCAGCAGGCATGCATTTACAGTTACTGTAAGATGCAAGGCAAGTTATTCCTTCCGTAGGTGTGGAACCAAGTATTGGTGAAAAAAGTCTGAAAGCTATGCCTTACCGGAGACACCGCCTAGGATAGGTCTCTCAATGTAGCTGAAAGGATTTTGCAAGTGTTTAAGTGGTAACAATGAGGGACTGGACTTTGGTAACGTGTAGAAGCTATAGAAAAATGAAAAGCAACGGCACTATGAAATTAGGGACACCGTGCCCTGTGATGCCCCTAGTAGCGGGTGAACCACTGAAGGCTTACGCTAGATGCTTTGCTCTGGCTCAGATGGAGGTACTCTTGGACCCTTGAACGCAAACAGAGCCAAGCTTTCACGTGGCTTCTGACTGCTACCCACACTATAACCGTATGCGCCAGGAATTAAAGACAAAGCATTGGCCTGTGATGTAAAACAAGAGAGAGAAAGAGATACCCATCTGGTGGTGTAATTGCACAATTAGAAAACGTGGGATAAATCATTCCTTCCCCTGAGCAATGTGTATGATACTAAGCAAAAATGTCATTGTACGTTCTTTCTCCTTATTACTAACATATGACAGTGACTAGAAATATGAGAGTTCAGAATGTGCGCTGTACAAAACCCTCTTGGGTTTGATTTAATGTTGCTTCATGTATAACAAGGATCTAAGCCACATAGAAGGTGCACATGAAAACTGACCTGCCTCTTAGTTCACAAATGGAATTGTTAAGACGATGGGGCGTAGTATGTATGATATCAAGTTCATGTTAAAATTAATACCTCTTATTACAGTGACATAATCTGAGGCACTATGGAGAAACACCCCTTTGACCTTTCTCGGGGAGTAAGTCAAGACTATATCTTGACCAAGTTATTGTATACTCTTTGCCTTGCCTCTGACAATAGCCCCATGATGGGGGCTTCATGTGCTCCTGCTTTGCTATACGTGCATGGTGCCGTACCAATTGCCCGTACACCGAATGCCCTCCTTTAGTTTTTTCATATCGTTTATGGATGAATTAGACCTAGACATGAACTTCAGCAAATCACACATCATGGCCTGTGACCCGGGCAAAACGAGTATTTCTAATTTTCAAATTAGCAGTAACATCTTGACCAGGGTAAATAGTTTTCCCTATTTAGGAATTCTTTTTGACTCTTTAGGTACTTGGCACACCCAGGTTAGAAATGTTGACTTGGAAATGTCTAGGTCAACAGGTGCAATATTTAGTCTGCTGCAGCCTCTAGGGCGTTCAGAAATGCTGCCTTTACTGGGTCACCCCAATCCTGCAGCACTCCAAATTGAAGAAAATCGGATGTGCAGACACCTCCTTTCTGTTCCACCTGCCAGCTCACACTATATCCTGCATTTGGGAACTGGCATTGAAGTATATCTCTGGCTTAGTGCATCTGGCTCTATTGATGCTTTGGGTATCTGTTTGGACCTCTCAGGAAACAGGATTTAACAGGAAAATCATTAAAGATTGCTTATCCTGTCAGTACGGGCGGAGGTTACCATGGTTATCCTATGTGAAGGATTCGCTAAGTAAGATAGTTTCTATGGAATTCTTTAAAATATAAGTGGCTGATAAAGCTCAGATTCTTGGAGTATAGTCGATCTGAAAGGCAAAGGAACAAAGTAGCCAAAAGTTCAGTAAAGGATTAAATTCACCTCAGAGGAACCAAGGAAGCAGTTCTGTTTTTAGATTTCCCTTTAAGGTAGCGGGAAAGGTCCCTGCTTTCCAGTGTAGGGCGGGGTCAGTTTGGCGTGTATTTTGTTTTCCTCTTGGGTCGGGTTAGTATAGTAATAGCTTGCCAGCTTGTCCACATGATGATGTGTCTTCTGTCTTCTCAGTCATTATTACATTTTATGTTTTTTGTTAATATTATAGGCTGTATTTTAACTTATATTTAAAGACTTTTTCAAATAAAATTGTGTCCATACAGTGCTGAAAATTCTTGCTTAACAGCAACTTTTGGACAATGCTGAGGTATGTGTTGGGATTAGCAGTTTTTAAAAAGCAGCAGTAGGAGCACTTACCTCAATGGAAGGTTAATTGTTAGCATTTCATTTTATTATATTCTCTTATGTTTTAGAATTGTTCGTTATTTTTATTTTACATTTTGCATCGTTGTAACATGCACTTTACTGTGACTTGCTGTACTCCATTTTACAATATTAATTATGATGTGATTGTACTTTTATTATTTTATCGAAAAAACGGTTGTCTGATTGATTGCTATTGAATATCGTATCAACAATAAACAAATGTGAAGCAGTTATTTGCTCTGTACTTTTCTGTGCATAGACTGAGTCAATATACTTCCGGACAACACACAGCACATATATCTGAGTGATAACATAGTTGTTTCCTACAAACTATAGTGACACAGATGCTATTTTATTTCACTGTGTATAAATACCCAATTCAACCTCATTTTACCATAGGGGTTCCAAATAACCTTTATTGGTCAAATTGACTTAAACCTTTACCCCATTTGAACAATGTGTGAACAATAGATTACTTATGACTGACTGCATTAAAAATGTCAATTCAAGTGTGCAGGAACATTTTGGTTTAAGTACTAAAGGGTTCGGTTACAGGAAGCATTAAAATCTAGATCAGCGAAACCTACAATAAGCACAAGACGACAAGATTACAATAAATACAAGCAATTTAAGCAAAGTAGGGTGTACCGTTGAGAAAACCAAGGCCTTTGCGCCAGGATTGCGAATCTGAATTTTCTTCAGCGTCCTAACCACAGCTTCTACTTTGGTGGAATGGCTTCCCTGTAAAAACAAAAGGAAAAAAATCAGTACAAACAAATCTCATTACGCCAAACACTGAAACAACCTCCTCACAAGTTGATTCTTGAATGACTTTTACATTTACTGATAAAACGGGGCACTTTGGAAAAAGGACTCTGAATTCTATGACAAGATGCGGAGGTTCATAATATGCTTAAAAGGATCCTTTGCTACTTGCCAGCAGCAAGATATGTAAGCAATGCATCTACACTAAAACTTCCATGAATCTCTATTGAGCAGCTGAACAAAGTAAACATAGAAGAAATATATAACAGTCCACCAATCAGCATCCTTGCTGGTCCATAATAGCAAATGACAAACAGCTCCATCTCCTCGTGTATTTGCTGCTTGTCAGCAAGGCAAGTGCCCTTTCAATTCCAGTAGGAATGTTTGTCATTTTTGGGGGAGGTGAGGTGTTACCCTTTAATTACGTGTGGTTTTACTGTGCTGAGGGTTATCCCTTCCGGTCTCCGCCACGCATTATCAGCCCTATAAGCTGCTGCTTATACACAGCCTTCACAGCGGGGATAAACACGCGCCTGTCACAATTTCACCCCTTTCTAAGCGGTGATCTGAGCTTAGCCGCGCTCCTCAGCTGAACCATGTGCTTGCTTCCTGTCAGTCAGTGTGAGCCAGCATTTGGACAGTTCGGGTTCTGAGGAACAGCGCCACCTAGAGGACCCGCCCTGCACTGTACCATAAGAGTAGTTTAGGCGCTCGTTCCCAAGCAAACGTTTGCTTCGGTTAAGCCTAGTTATTATTACCTATATTGTTAGCAACAAGGAAGAGCACCCCCATCTTCATACCTGGCTCATCACACCCTATTCTATGTGTTGTCTGGTCGAATCGATGTAAAAACGGATGAGGTGGTGTGTAGAAAAACGCAAAGTAATGGATTGTCCTGTGTGGAAGGGTATGACTACCTTTGGCAAGAAATCTGATTTAGTTTGGAAATAAAGATGTATAAGGCTGCTGCATGAACAATGCCTGGAGCTCACTCACTCGTCCATCAGAGGTGCTAGCGATGAATATCACTGTCTTTATGGTCAAAATGCACTTAAAACAACTGCACATTAGTTCAAAAGGAGTACACATCAAGTGGGTGAGAACCAAATTGATGTCTTACTGTGGCATCATAAAATATGTTGGTGGGAACATGTGGATCAGCCCCTTCAAGAAATGCATCACAGCCGGTGAGCTGAAAAGAGATGGCTGAGTGGGCAAATATAGGAAGGCCGAAAGAGAACTCTTAAGTGTCACCAAAGCAAGCCTTGCTGGGCTAGAGAAAGACAAAACAATAAAATATCAGACAATTTTGCTTGTAAAAACTAAATGTCTCGGGAGCAACACCAGACAACAAACTTCTCCCAGCATCCTGCATTCACAGTTCGAAGGACAGCTGGCTTCCAGAATGACAACCTACCTGGGGGAAAAAGACAGCCAGCCATCAACAGTTGCCGTTCAATCTCCACGCATGGAGCTGTAGGTCGTGCTGACTCGGGTGCAAGACCCAGACCTGTTGTTGCGACAGGTGTTCCTCCCGAAGAGGCAGGCATATCAGAGGACACATGCTCATGGGCACAGGTACTGAGTATCACACTCTCTTCTTCAGTCCGGAGTTACAAGGATGACTTGTGCCTGGTCTTTCTTTATCTTATTCAATACTCTGGCAGGAGAGATAAGGGCGGAAAAGCTTACCAAAGTCTTAAGCTACAATCCAGGAAGAAGGCATCGCCGAGGGAGAACCGCATTGGGAAACTCCAAAACGCAAAAGCCTGGATACTGCGTTTTCTGTAGTAGCAAATAGATGGAGCCAGGCTTCTCCCCGTTGTTGGAAATCGCCTTGTGCCACCTCAGAGTGAACTGTCATTCGCAAGGCGAGTAATTGGCTGTTCGAAGTCTCCATCATAAAGTGTTCTTTTCAGTGTGTAATGTTTCAGCAGAAACGGAGAATCAAAAACAGTGACAGAACAGGTTTGTCTGAAGCCATTCTGCACTTCGCATATTATGTTAAAAAGACTTATAGAGCACACGTCTACCCATGGGTGTCACTTGTGCTTGCTGAACATGACCATGCTGAGACGGGAACTGCTAGTTGTTAAACAACCATGTCTTTGGCTCCTTTCTGAAGGCGTGCAGGGAGGAGATGGCCCTAAGATGTAAAGGAAGAATATTCCAAAGCCTAAATCCTGGCCATGCTATTAGCAAAGCACCTTCCTTCCCAGTTTGCTTTCCTGAATCTAGCGGTGGGCACCATTCTGGAGATGGCCGACCAAAGAGGTTGGTTTGGAGTGTACCCGTTAAAATGCTTCACCAGAGAAATTCTGGTCCTCCCCTGTGCAGGGCTTTGTGGGCCAAACAGAGCGCTTCGAATTTGATTAGCTTTTGAACCGGGAGCCAGTGGAGTTTTCGAATATAAGAACAGATCGAACGGAATTTGCGAATATTCAAGACCAGTCTGGCTGCTACATTTTGAATAGATTGAAGTTTCCTGACCGGTTTTTCCTGAAGGTTCATGAACAGTCCATTGCAATAGTCTAATTTTGAAAGGACTAATGCTGAGACCACAGTTTTCTTGGTATTATTAGGAATGATACTTGGGCTTCATACTTGAGCTTATCGTCAATAATGAAGCCCATGTTTTCTGGTTTCGTCACAGGTAAAGGAGGCGGGCCCCGGCTGTCAGGCCAACAAGCAGGAGAACATGCAGAGAAGAGACTGCCAAAGAGTATAACCTCAGTTTTACTAGAGTTGAGTTTTAGGCAATGCCTGCTCATCCAGCCGCTTATGGCAGCCATACAGTTGTGTAATCTTGAAGAGCCAGAGGCTTTATCCACTAGTGATACTACCAACTGGGTGTAATCAGCATATGAGGTGGGACTTAAGTTAAAGCTTTTAATCAAGGAGGCCAATTCAGAAACATATATATATATAAATAGGGTTGGGCTCAGCGAGGAGCCCTGGGGGACCCCACAAGGCATCTACAGTTGTGAAGCTCGCACCCAAAGAGCAAACCCTGTTGCTGCTCATTAACTTCGTTTTCTTAATTATTTAACTGTATTCATTGAGGTGTTGAGCCTCTCCTAAAGTCGTTGTTTGTCAAGTCAGCCAACTCTGAAATTAACACTGTAAGCATTGGAAACCCCAGTACGTCTAGGCTTAAACAGGCAGAGCTATTGGCATAACTAATGCTTTTACACCATTGCATGTGTGAGCGTGAATAAAGACTGATGCTCATGCATAACAAGCAATCGTGGAAAGGGCTTTCTATTAAAGGAAACCCACTGCAAGATAATCTCTGAAGCACATGCAGGTGTGATGAAACGTGCACAAGGGCGTTGGGTGTATATGCAACATGAAATAGGTCGTCATTTGTAAATTGCCTTTCTAATATGGCAGACAACCATGTTGGAGCAGTAAATTACAATGAAAGGAAAAATGTCGAGAGAGAGAGAGAGAGAGAGAGAGAGAGAGAGAGAGAGAGAGAGAGAGAGAGAGAGAGAGAGAGAGAGAGAGAGAGAGACCCAGCAGCACTTTGCAGGTGCAGCACCGTTGTAAAAAGTAAAAAAAAAAAAGGGGTAGTGGGACAGGCAGCATTGAGGTGTGGAGAAAGGAAAGAGGTGAAAAGAAAGCACGAGGGGTATAAAGTAAAACAAAAATAATAATACAAGATAGATGGGGAGTGGAGCAGGAATGAAAGGAGAGGGCAGGAGGGGGAGAGAGAGCTCAGACAAGAAACATGCACTCCTGTTGGGGCACAGATTTCGTCTGCATAGTGTACATTTGTGTTCCCCTACCTTGATTATAAGACTATGTGCATCGGGTATCCTCGCTATTGATTTTGTCCCTAGTCTCCACCTAATCTAGCCAGGAGTGGGGTCCAGGACATGTGCTGTGACCTGGAGGAGCACACAAAGAAGATCCTTATTTTATTAACTGTGGCTACTGTCGCTGTCATAGGTTTCGCATGTAGATCAGTTGTCACAGCTTACCATGTATTGTGAATCCGTACTTGTGACCAGATCTTTAAATGTGTCACTGGACTGGAGATCTACTGGTCTACTTGTGTAAAGTTCTGCTTTTATTCGCTAACCTAAATCCTACCATTAACATCCCAAGTGTACATTGTGTGTGTTTGTATATGTGGTCTGTGTGGTACATACATTGTGTGTATGAGTGGGGCATCGTAATAGAGGCCTGTGATTTAATTTTGGAAGACTACGGCCTTTTCTTGTGCACAAGATGGATGTAAGGTTTTGTTTTTTAGACATTGGAAGTGTATTGATGACACTCCCGAAGCTGGGGGATGGCGGAGGGGGCCTAGACACTGAAATGGAGGGGCTCCTTTAGATATCCAATTAGGCCTTTTCCTGAAAGGATTGGCTGATTAGTCTTCTTGCAGCACTGTCATTTGGTAGATAGCAGGGGTGAAGGGTTGGACTGCAGTCTCTGTTGTTCAAGGTGAAAGGGACCGTTCAGGTGATAGCAGTCTTTTCTGATCACTTCAATGTGGCTGCTGATAGTCAGGTGCAGAAAGCTCACACCTCTTTGTGTCTCTGTTGCGGGTACTCCAGGCTGGAGACTGCTCTGTGCAGAATGAGGCTCTTCACAGCACAGGTTGCATCTGGTCAACAGCCTGAAAATGACTCTTGAACTGATAACCACCCCAAACAGATTCAGTAAGCACTGACAGGGAATTCATATTTCCTGTCTGCTTTGACTATGTAAAAGTGGGAACGTTTCTTTCCTGTCGGTGTAAGTTTGCAGCTTGAAGAATTTCCTGGATTCACATGCTCTGCATTATTCCACCATCTAGTGGTTGGGACCGGAATTTGCCCTAAAAGACGTTGTCCTTCTACTCTTTTTAGGTCTTGCTAGGCAGCACATGCGCTGTCTCTTTGAGACATGCTGTACCTAGAACATGGGCTTGAAGCACCGCTCGTGTTCTATTGGCTCCAGTTAATACCCTTTGAAAATGGCTGCTTCTGATTGGTGAATATGGTTAATTGGTCCCGCCTTCTGCTGTTTTGAATCCTCCCAGCAGATTGCCCCTGTTACATGTGTTCTTCCTTTTTAATTGTTATTTATGTTCATTTGTGGCACTATTTTTTCCTTTGTTTGCCTCTAGATCTGAGTCCCGCCTAGGCTGCAGACAGCACGTATAAGAGGCTGCAGGGGAGCGCAGTCAGCTTTGCCAGCAAACACTGTGCAATCCAAAGCAATAGTAGGACTTCACTTTTGCATTTCTCATCGTGCCGTTGGTACCGCATTTCAGTTTTGCAATTGTCATTGGGCCTTTATTACGTGCGTTTTGTTATCACTACAGCTCTTGCCAGCGTGTTGTTTGTTACTGTCCTAGCGGTAACTTGCCGAACTTCAGGAGGGGCGTGGTGTGTTTTCTTTCATCAACACGGTGCCCGCCGCGCTTCATCTTTTAACTTGGCATCCCCACTTTTTTTCCCATCACCACAGCTCTTGCCAGCACAGGAGCGGGTTTGTGCTCTTTACACTTCTAGCCGCGACTCTACCCAGATCCCAGCTGCCTCGCGACACACCACAGCTCCCCTGCTCACTGTGTTTTACATTTTTCGCTGTTTCTCCACTCGAGCGATGTAAAATCAGGCGCACAGCAATACAGACACCTTGTGGGAAATTTGTGAAGCCAGAACCATACTGCATATTCTCCTTAATGCATGCTTTACCGTGTTGCTAGCTAGCGAGAGTCAGCAAATTGCAGTGTTTGGGCAGAGAATTGGATGTACAGCTTCCGGGCTGCTGTGTTGTGGAGGTGGTGTGATAGGAGGTTCGGTTCAATACTTCACTCGTTACAGCCATGTCAACTCCTGGGTCTGGCAAGAGGAATTCGAGGAATGGCTGTAAGAAAACGTTTTATTTACTCCGGTCCAGAGTTGCCTGCTGCCGATTCTTACTAATGGGGGCATGAAATGGGCTGTACAGCTCATGTGCGTGGAGTAGTGAAAGGTGCTGCGCTACAGGATTGGACCAATAGCATTTCCATGTGAAGCGTGCTCCGTTACTGGTACAGCTCTCTCGGCCCCATGAATGCCCAGGTCTAACTTCTTTTTAGCACTAAAGAAACACAGATTTTCGTTTAGCTATGTGTCTCAAACAGTTACAGACAATGCCCTGTTTTACATGCTGAACACACTAACTAAATCATGTTTACCACTGGTTCCTCCCACACAGCTGCTAGGTATCCTCGTGCCATGTGTGACAAGCTCACGTAACCATTCCCAGTTTTAAGCCAGAAACGCTTTGCTTTCTGGGACATGTAGTTTTGCTTTTGCATATGGAGGGATGGGCATACAGTTCCATGGATGCAAAGATCCATGGTAAACAAAGTCCCAGGACTGTCTGAAAGAAACCTGTGTGACATGAGGCCACATGCAGCTCTGTTTATACTTCTTGGCATTGGTATATTGAAGTCTGTAAAGATA
This sequence comes from Lissotriton helveticus, assembly GCF_964261635.1. Lineage (NCBI taxonomy): Eukaryota > Metazoa > Chordata > Amphibia > Caudata > Salamandridae > Lissotriton > Lissotriton helveticus. The sequence goes on from NC_136067.1 coordinate 1,052,188,653, forward strand.
ATTGGGCCCAGAAGCACCTCAGGTTTCATTTATTATACAAAGAGGCTGCATTATCTACAAAGTTGGTGCAGCCTCTGTCTTTGTGTTCGACCCAACATTAATCCGGTTTTAGTAAATGGCGTTTAAAAAAAATGGTATTCTCAAGCCGTATTTACTGTTGACGTGCCCATGTTCACCTTCAGGGAAAAGCTCTTTCTTGCTTCAGTGAGGGGCTGTCCTTAAATGACAGATTCCAAAGTGTCGCCCCCTTTCTGCCTTTCATGAACGGTGGGTGTTGGGATTGTTAAATGCTAGCAAACAAAAAACATAAGTTAGAAACGTTGTCATTTACAACACCAATAGCTCAAACTTTCACAAATCCGAGACGGATTGCATTGCAAATGCTTGTTGTTTTTTTGTTGGTGGTGGGTGTCGATGGACCCCCATTTGGTGTACCCTTGTGACGTTGTGGTTCTTCCTCTAGAAACTCCCACCTTTGGTAGCCATCTTCTGATTTTTTTTTTTGTATGCTGTTCTCTGGGGAGGTGGGTGGGTTTACTTGTGAATCCAGACAATTCTTCAAGCTGCAAAACTAGACCGACAGGTAATACACTGTATGATTTGCAGCATGAATATTTTCTGGATCCACATGCTGTGCATAGATTTTGTAGCAGTTTGTTACTACAGTGGTGGTTGGGTTGAGGATGAGCATTGATTTGAAAACAGATGCTATAAGACCTTTTGTCCTACTTGTGCTTCCTTGTTCATCTGAATATCTAAACAATAGTGTTTTGTGAACGTATGCACTGATGACCATGTTGCTGACATAAAAATGTCTTGTAATGGAGTATTTGCTAGGAAAGCAATGGTTGCTCTTTTCTTTCTTGTTGAATGTGCCCCAAGAGTGTTTTGGAACGTTTCTCCTACATTCTTGCCGCACAACTGAATAGTTTGTGCTAATTATCTTGCAATTGTGTTCTTAGTAACTGGTCTTCCTAGAAAACTATTTACAAATGAAACAAAGAGCTGTTTCATCTTTCTGTCTGCCCTTTCGATGTACTTTCGATGTAATACATTACAGCACGTCTTGCTACCAAAGTGTGTAATGTTCGCTCTGTGTGCGTCTTTGGTTTCTGAAAGAAAATTGGTATCTGTATACTTTGATGCATGTGGAACTGCAAGATAACCTTTGGAATGAACTGCGGGTCAGTTCTTAAGACAATTCTGTCCTGGTGTACTTGGAAATAAGGCTGTTGTAAGGTGAGCGCTTTTAATTCACTAATTCTGCATAGTGATGTTATGGACGCTAAAAAGGCAGTTTTTAGTGTGAGCATTTGTAATGATGCCTTGGGTAAAGGTTCAAACGGTGCCTTCATCAGTTGTGTGAGCACAGTATTTAAATTCCATGTGGATGTGGGTACCTTTTTGGGAGGTGTAATTTTCTTTGCTCCTTCTAGGAACTGCTTAATGACTGGTGTTGTGAAGAAACTTCTCTCAATGTGGGACCTTGTCCATGCCACTATTGCTGCTAAATGATCATTTAAAGATGCATAAGTCAGCATACAGCAGAGGTCTTCAAACTTCTTTAGGTTGAGCCCCCCAGCTGAATTTTTTTCGATGTCGGGCCCCCCCCCACCACCTAACAAAAATTTCTAAAACCTGGTACACTACATAATCAACTGCCATCCACATATCCCAAGCCATATCCGGCAAATGATGTTAAACACTGTAAGATTGTTTAACAAACTACAGATTTGTGAATGGGTGTGATTAAATGACAGAGGTTTATTACATAGTTCAATTCAAAATAATTTTCCAAGATAAAAATGTGCACACATTTCTAGCAGGTCAGGAAGCAGCTACAGTAGTCGTCTTCACACTGCCTGGTTGTATAAAAAATGTAAGTATGGAAAGACAAGACATGAAGTATAGTGCATCAGCTGTCCTCAAAAGCCTGACCCAGCTCTGTGCACACAACTTGAGGAGTGCAGCAGCTGTCCTCAACATTCTGCACCACGCAAGAGCTTAAGGAGCTGCCCTAGGCTCTCAACACACGACTCCAGGAGTGCAGCGCCTGGCCTCAACAGATCGCACCAGCTCTGTGCACACAACTCCAGGAGTGCAGCCCTTGTCTTTAACAGCCTACATCACCCGAGAGTAGTCCTCGGCTCTACGCACACAGCTCAGGAGCTGTAAGAGTTCCCCTTTGTACTGTGCCCCATCTGAGAGCTATTTTCAGTAGTGCATCTATTGTATATTATTGTGATGTCCAATTAACTTCTAAGACTAATGACTTAATAGAGGACCACCAAGAGATCAATAACGATCAGGGAGTGATGCAATGGAGGTCTTCAGGGCTGATATGGACTCATGCAGACTGAGGGGAAAAAAGAATATGAAGCTGAGGGCAGCCATGATGCTTGGAGCTATCAAGGCCAGCGACAAATTGGGACAACATTAAAGGAAATTTAAAGAACTGGATTATTAAATTCCTCAGGAAAGCCATCAAGCGGTCGGAAATCCAAACCTAAGCAGATACATGATCACTGTTTGAAAGAGAAAATGTCTGTGTTGACAGTTTATCACAATAAAATGTAGTCATTTTAAGTTTAAAAGTATGTATTGCACAACAACACCATGGTAAGCCAAGAAGAAAAGACAGCAACACACACACAAAGCTGGGAATACCAGTATTAAACACAGGTGTACATAGAACTTACCACGGCATCTTAAAAACATATTTTCAGAATAAAAAAAAACTTCTAAACGATAAACAAAGTGTTACTTTGATGTGCTGTGAACCAACTGTAGTAGTGGGGATAGAAGAAGAAAGTAGTCAGTAGTTGCTTCTGCACACCTCCCCAAGGGGCTCCCACCGGCTACTAAGGAGCTTTCCAGCCACCCTGCAGTCACAGATGAGGTTTTGAATAAAGTAAATTGTATTAGCTATACTCTCCCCGAAAGGTCTCAGCTGCAGTGGGAGGCAGTCTCCTGTTCTGTGAAACCGAAAGTGAACAGATTTCTTTTAGGCAAGCAGACGCCCTGGAAATGAGGGTCTGTTAGCTTTAACGTACCTGTTTGTGATTTACAGTGTTCCGAGGCGAGATCGTTCACAGCGAGGCGGCAGGCAAAGGACAGCAATTAAAGAAGGAAAGTCAGCAAGCAAGAAGCAAACGGCAGGAGTGAAGAAGCACCACACTACCAAAATGTAGTAATATATGCAGGACTTTTATGCACGCAAAATTTCGCGGCATTTCCTGCATTTATAATGCTGTCCCCCTCATTGGTGGAATGTAAGTGGTGACGTTCCAATGTGCTGATTGGCTGCTGTTTCCCAATCCAGAAGCCCCAATTGACACGGAGGAAGAAATACCGGAAGCTAACGTACTTGCAACGTTAGACGGCAAACAAAGGTGAGATTTCATGGTGGAGTGCGCGCCCCCCTGAGATGGTGTCGCGCCCCCCTGGGGTGGCGCGCCCCACAGATTGAAGAATACTGGCTTACAATCTAGATGTGTTAAGTACTTTAGCACTGTCTTATCTCGAGTTCTTCTTTAATAACCCTTCCTTAAGACATCAGAGTGAGTATCTTTCCCATTTAGCTATATAACACCTTATAGTTGTTGGTTTCCTTGTCTTAAGACAGCCATTGTATTTTCTGGTAACTTTAGGTGTCCAAATTCTAACCATTCAGTAGCCATGCTGCTACGTTTACTCTGGATCTTCCTTCTTTCATTGACAACAGATCTTGCATGATTGGTAATTTGTGAATATTTCCCTGGGATAGTCTATTGGCTCTGAGAAACAGGTTTGCCTTTCTCATTGTGTCATAATGAGTATCGGGGTCATGCCATTGATCCTACATTTGCTGATTACTCTCTGAAAAAGTGGTATCGGGAGAAAATGGTACACAAATTTCCGTAACAAATCTATTGACAGTGCATTCCCCATGGAATAGTGAGCATGTTGTCTGGATGTAAAGCATTGGCATTTCACAATCTGTGGTGTTGCAAACAGATCGATTTTTGGTGTTCCCCTTTTCAGAAAGATCCTCTTGAGTACTGTTTAGTTCAGTTTCCATTCATGAGACTATGAAACTTGTCTACTCAGTCTTTCTGCCTTAACATTGTTCTTTCCTGGTAGATGGACTGCTAAGATCTCCACCTTCCTTTCTTTAGCCCAGTTCCACAGTTCTTGTGCTAATCTTGACTGTGGTAGAGACTGTGTCCAACCCGGTTTGTTTATGTTACACATGGTGGTTGTGTTGTCCATTTGGATCAATATTGATTTCCCCCAAAGCTCTTTTTGAAAGGTTTTCAAGGCCAGGAATACTGTCTTTAGTTCCTGGATGATGATGTGTTGTACTGCATTCTGCTATTTCCAGACTACCCTTACCATGAGATTGTTCATATGTGTTGCACATTCCATCTGTGAGGCATCTGTTGGTATGGTCACCTTTGGAGTTGGTTGTGTAAATGTTCTTCCTTGTGTTATATGTGACCTGTTCCAGGACACTATCTCCTTTTTCTTTGTGTGACAACCACTAGATCTTCCCAACTCCTGTTGCCTGTGACCATTGGTTTCATAGTCATTCCTGAAATGGTCTCATGTGGAGTCTTGTGTTTGGTATCAAGGGGTTGTAGGAAGCCATCATTCCTAGTAGCTTTCCCACTGTCCACACTGTCAGAGCTGGCTCCTTCTGGTACAGCTGTATTCCCTTCAACAGTGTAACTGTTCTTTTCTCGCTGGGAAACTCTTTACCTTGAATTGAATTTATCCTGACCCCCAAGAAAATGTTCTCTTGTTCTGGCTCGGGAGATTACTTCTCCATGTGCACTGAGAATCCTAGCCGGTACAGAGTTCTTATTACTTGCTGTGATCTTTGCATTTTTTGTATGAGTTTGCCCTTACCAGCCAGGCGTCTAGGTATGAATAAACGTGTATGCCTTCCCTTCGAAGGTGTGCTGCTCCTGCAGCTAGACACTTTACTCTTGGTGCCAATTTGTTTCCGAATGCCAGCACCACGAACTGGTAGTGTCTTTTTACTACCACAAATCTGTGGAATTTTTTAGGCCTATGTTCATGGACTAGTGTAAATAAGCATCCTTTAAATCTATTGTTGCCATGTAATCCCCTACTTGAAGTTGTCGTTTTACCTCTTGCAGGGTTGTCATTTTGAACTTTTGTGTCTATACATTTGTTTAAAAACAGCAAGTCTAGGGGGCGTGGCTTAGCGCAGACCGAAAATGGCCGCATAGTTTGTGAGCTCCGGCGCCTGAGTGCCCCTGCGACTATCCTGATTGTCTATCCGACGGTCCTTTCTGCAGCCCCTAACTTCTATGAGCTAGCGGAACCCCTCCGCTCTGTTCCGGTTTGTGTGGCGTGCCTCTGCCCGAAGATCTGGCCACCAGAAACTGCGGGCCTACACTGGACCTCGAAGCGGGGGCCCACAGTGATGGGGCTGACTCAATAGCGAAGCTTCCCGGCCGGCCTCAGCGCTGCGGCCGCACCGCGACTGCTGGAGCCCCTGACTCACCGCTGTCCCAGAAGCCCGGATTGGGACGGCGGGGGTCGGCGGCGAAGACACCCATCGTTAGGAGTCTGGGAGGCGTTAAGGACAAACTGGGGCATTTCGGCCGCAAGTGGACGCATGCTGAATGCAGGCATGAAAGCAGCAGCGGAGTGCAATTCGGAGCTTGTTTCTCCCCGCCCCCATCTACATAAGTGGCGGACCCGTGGCCCAGTAAGTGAGCTATTGTCTGTGCCTGGCTGAGGTGAGGGATCTGGAAGACCGAACCGGCGTAACCCTGGGGTGAAGAGTGTCCTGAGCCTTCCTGCGGTGGTGTCTCAGTGGAGGTGTCACGAGGCAGTCGGTGTTGCGGGCTGCACATGAGAATTAGTAGCTGCGGGACTGGGAAATTGGAAGTGCCCCCCCCCCTCCACTCTCAAGACTCACCTTCTGTGCGCCTAGAGGCAGTGATTCATGCAGACAGGGGCCATCCTATAGCTGATCTGTGCGGCCTGCATACCCAGTGGCCGGGGACTGGCAGCAATCCCCGGAACAGCCTGTGTTTCTACAAAGGGGGGAAGCGAGGATCAGTTGTTCCTGGACTGGTACAACACGACCCTGTTGGCGGCACCACTCGTCGATGACGTGGCCTGCAGCGAGACATAGATAACATAATGGACCGCCCTGTGGACGGCCCAGCCATCACAGGCCCTGTTGGCCCCTTGGGTGCTGCAGCCCGAGGGGAACCAAAACCGACGACCTGCGGTGGCTGCTCCCTGCTAGGCGTGGGCCCGGGGCGACCAGCTCTTCTGCAGTGGGGCATCGAAGACACCTTAGTATCCCTACATTTCATCCTGCCCGCAGTCATCCAGGGAAAGGATCAGCAGGGCGCGTGACGAGGGTGGCTACCCCGCGCCAGAGGAGGTAGACGATGAGAAGAGGAGCCGCCCCTGGACTGTGGCACGGTAAGGGGGGCTGAAGGAGAGGCGTCCCGAGCTGTAATCACCTCTACTGCCGATCCGTAATACTTCCCCACTCCCGCAGTGGAGTGCACCAGACCATGGGTTCTACTGAGACTCCAGCCCTAAACCGGAATCTGTGTAGTAGGTGGGATTACCCTGTGGCACCTCTGAACTCTTTGAACTAGACTGAGGTCTGCTTTGGCTCAGGCTACAACGATGGATCGCGTCAAAGGAGCGGGAACCAGGGGGTCAAAGCCGGTCCAGACTAACAAGCTGGACCGCTACACGATTACTAAGGAGGCGCAGATGGGGTAGGCTGTCCGAGGAGGCGGCAAAGGGGGGCCCCTGCAAGGAGGAGCAGGAACTTTCCCTGAAGGATGTGATGGAAATAAAATGGACTCCATGGCCATAGACATTAACCTCATTCGGGCCGACATGGGAAAGGTAAATGAGAAGGTGAAGCAGGTAGAGATAACAGCTGCTAGCCTGGTGGAGGACGTTACACAATTACAAAGCGAGGTCCGACAACTTCAGGACTCCCGTCACTCAGCTGACCTCAAACTCGATGAGTATGACTATGAAGGCCACCTCCGCCGCAACAACCTACGCATCCTGGGAGTGCCGGTGAGATCAGAGGGGCAGGCTCCTGACCGATCGAGATAGAGACGTGATCCTTCAAAACTCAAGAGCAAATGCCCCGCTTAAATATGAGAATGCTACTGTCTCCTTTTTCCCAGACTTCACACAGAGAGTACAAAAGCAGAGGAGATCCTTCCTATCGGTTAAACCTGACCTGAGGGAAAAGGGCTTGAAATACTCAATGCTATTCCCGGCCCGCCTCCGAGTCGAGGTGGAGGGACGAACTTGGTTTTTTGATCAGCCGGAGACGGTGGCGGAATGGATCGAATATCGAGGGAATCGTGACCCTGCGGATTGTGGTGCTGGTGCGAGTGTGGACAGTCAACCGTCCTGAAGCAGAGACCTAGGGGTCAACCAGTTTGCACATGTGGATGTAATCTTGTCAGAGGAGGTTGGGAGGGGGGGACGTTTGCCTTTAACCCCTTCCATGCTGGTGACGAACCCCAGCCGTCACGCTCCACGGTGCTCGTGTGCTGATGACGGCTGGGGTTCGTCACGGCCCCGCCCTGTTCGTGCGGTTGCCGCACACGGGGGGAATCGCGGCCGCACGGAAGGGGTTAAAGACTAGCGGGCTGCGAGTGGGCTTACAGTTTGACATTTCTAAGGCTGTTAGGACGGGATATTGATTATGTTTGGGGTGCGGGCATGGAGCTCACGGCCTGTTCCCCCTAAGTTTACTCTTTCTTTGAACTTTTCTAGGGCGACAGGCACTCTGCGATTTTCAATGGGCAGTTTGGAGCCCAGAGGGCAGGGCAGCGGGGTGGGGGGATGTTGGGTGGGGGTGTTTTGTTCACCAATTCGGTGGTTTGTTATTTACATCAGCGTAGTACACAGGCTGGACAGAGATAGTATGGAGGATTGTCAATCTTACCAGGTAGACGATGGGGGGTAGAGAAGTTAGCGTTTTGAGTTAGAACGTGAACGGGTTGGGGGATAAGATCAAGTGGAGTGTCGTTCTTTAGTATGCTAAAAGACATACTCCGGACGTGGTCCTGCTTCAGGAGACACATCTAGTTGGCAACACATGTAAAGCAATGCATAGAGGGGGATGTAGAATGGTTGCACACTCAGGGTTTACGTCTGGGTCCAGAGGGGTGGGCATTTCGATTCGAAACACATTTCCATTAGCTGTGACTTCCACTTGGGAGGACGAGAGAGGCAGATACTCCGGGATCACGGGCACGTGGGAAGACCGGCACATAACTTTTCTCTCGATCTATGTTCCTCCAGGGCTGCAGGGCACGACGTTCACTGATTAGGGGGCGGTTTTGCTCATCATCCCAGAGGGGCTTTTAATCCTGGGAGGTGACTTTTATGCAGTCGTCTCTAGTATATTAGACAGACATCCCCCACGGGAGACGGGAAGGGTGGCGCGATGGCTACCAGACTTCATAGATGCAATCGGACAAGTTGATGGTTGGAGGCTACACCATCCGGAACAAACGCAGTACACATTTCACTCTGGGGCTCACCACAGTCTCTCAAGACTAGACTACTGCCTTGTCCTGGCCGCACAAGCAACATACATAGCTGAAGTCAGATACTTGGCCAGAGGTATCTCAGATCACTCTCCGCTGTGGGTCCGTGTTGTCATAAGTCAGGGAACTTCGGGGAGGGTGGCCCCAATAAATCCTTGGTATCTGTGCAACCCCAAGATCCGCAAAGACCTCATTAAAATGCTGGATGAATACTTCATTAATAATGTAGGGTTGGTGTCCTCTTCTCAGTCCTTGTGGGAGGCGTTTAAAACCATCATAAGGGGTCAGGCGCTGTCCTTGATAGCGGGCTCCAAAAGGGAGAAGCAGAGGGAGGTAGTGTAGCTGGAGGCTGAAGTGTGCAGATTGGAGGGTGAGTTGGAGCTGGGGGTATCCCAGGCCAAACTACATTTGTTGAGCCTGAAGCAACACGATTATAAGGCACTGGTCTCAGATGTAGCTAGAGCGCTTGGCAGGGAACAGCAGGGCAGGCTGTATGACTTGGGGGATAAAGCTGGGAGGCTTATTGCATTGCTGGACAGGAGAGAATAGGGGAGCAGTCTAGTCCCGGAGATCAAAGCGGGGGGAGGAACTTTGCTTACTGAACCACAGGAAATAGTAGACAGGTTTGCAGACCATTATCAGACGGTTTACAGATCGGTCTCCCCTCGCTCGGAGGCGGACTCCCAGAAGTTGCTCCGTGACATCAAGCTCCCCTGTCTCTCCCCTGAGGATCATGCCTATATGGATAGCCTGCTCACCACGAACGAAATTGCCCAAGCAATCTGATCATTAAATTCTGGAAAGGCACTGGGCCCCAATGGGCTTCCTAAAGAGCTCTACAAACTTAGGCCTGACATACTCGCACCTCATTTGAAAGCGATGTTTGTAGAATCGAGAGACAAGGGAATACTGCCAAGGGAACCGAGAATAGCTACAGTGGTTGCGATCCACAAGGAAGGAAAGACTAGAAGGGAATGTGCCTCGTATAGACCTATCTCTCTCTTAAACGCAGAGCCGAAGCTTTTAGCCAAACTCCTGGCGAACCGTCTGGTGAAGGTGATTGGCGACCTAATACACCCCGATCAGTCTGGCTTCATGCCACATAGAAACACTGCCCTAAACTTGCGCAGATTACACGGGGTAATCGATAGAGTCCACACCTTGCGGAAGCCAGCCATGATCGCGTCGTTAGATGCAACAATGGCATTTGATACAATTGAATGGCCCTATCTGTGGGCGGAGTCGGTCCCGAATTCACCAGATGGGTGCGTTTGCTATATTCGGAACTGCTTGCCCAAGTGGTAGTAAATAACAGTCTCGACCCCGTTTCCACTTGGTCGGGGCACCCGTCAGGGTTGCCCGCTGTCCCCCCTTCTTTTCTCTTTGGCATTGGAAACCCTAGCTGCCTGGATACGTTGGAAACCTTCGATCAGAGGAATGCGATGGTCCCCTGGATGGGAGGATCGAATATCATTGTACGCAGATGATATACTGCTTTACTTGACTTCCCCCCGTAAGTCCCTTATGGTTGTTTTGAATGTCTTGACCTCCTTTGGGAAAAATACGGGACTCTCGATTAATTGGGAGAAGTCTTTGCTGTTTGTTCTGAGAGGTGATCCCCCGGTCCCCCCATACAACTGCCCTACACAAGTTAACACTGAGGGTTCAAGTATTTGGGAGTCTTCATCTCACTGGATCCCTTAGTTAGGTATGAGCAGAATTTTCTTCCTCCTCTGCAGAGGCTTAAGAGTGACATTGCCAGCTGGAGGAAACTTCCTATTTCGCTGCTAGGTAGAGTGGCCCTCTTCAAAATGATGGCCCTGCCTCGATTTTTTTACGCCTTTCAAAATACCTTGGATGTGGTGCCGGCCAGCTACTTCTGTGAGATTGAGAGCCTTCAGAGAAGTCTGTTGTGGGATGGCAGGCCCCGAATTGCACTAAATAAACTAACACTCAGTTGGTATGATGGGGGCATCAGTCTCCCGGATATTAAGAAGTATTATTGGGCCTCCCAGCTGGCCGCAATCAATCATGGGACGTACGGTCGTGTGGATGACCTGGGCTACGCCATGGATAGGTGGCTCCTCCCAGGGGCAAATATAGTAGGGCTCTGTATTGCCATCTGAAGAAACAGGCATTAACAGGACCAACGAAGCACACAGTCCAAATCTGGCATGATGCCACGGGTTCCCTGGGATGGCGGCATAAACTAACATTAGCCACCCCACTTTGGGACTCCGAAAGACTTGGCAACCTTTGGAAGACGAAAGGTTTTGACAAGTGGTACCTGATTGGAATCTCCACTGTCGGGGATCTGTGGAAGACGGGAAGGGTTAAGTCCTTCGAGGAGATGCAGAACTAACAGATACAGAGTATTTCCGCTGTGTGCAGGTTCGGCACTCGCTTCTCTCCACTCTGGCCGGGGACACCGAGCCCCCAGAGGCCTCTCCGTTAGAAGGTAGAATACTAGACGGTCAACTTCCCGAAAAGACAATCTCAGTAATTTATAAGAAGCTAATTAACCATATGGTAGATCCCCTTCAGGCGTTGAGGGACAAGTGGGTGCAGGATGGGATAGAACTTGACGACGAAGATTGGCAGATAGCAGTGTCTTCCCCCAGGGAGGTCGCAATCCCAGCTCGCCTGAGACTAGTCCAGCTTAAGATTCTACATAGGATTTATATCATGGGACCCCGACTGATACACATGGGATTGTCAGACGACAATGCGGCCTCACAGGTACTTTTATGCACACCATCTGGGAGTGTATGCACATTACCTCTTACTGGCGCAAGGTGCACGTCACAATTAGCAAGGTACTAGGAGTCTCCCTGTCCCCGGAGGCGCCTCTTAAATATATGGGAACCCTCTGACTTAAACACTTTTCAGACGCAATGGACTACACTAGGTTTTATGTTGGCTTAAAGAAAACATCGCTCAACTGTGGGGGGGCAACCACCCACCCTAGACATGCGGGAAAGTAATTTGGATTGGTGCATGTTTCGGGGGAAAACGGGTCTATCTTGCGAGGGGATTTCTCAAGAAGAGGTCGCTGGTCTGGGGCCCCTGGAACCGCCACAGAGGAGAGATTTGCACACCATCCAGAAATGCTGTACTAGATGCCCCCCTTCCCTGTGAAGTTCCTTTTCAGGTGTAAATCTTAACTAATTTTGTGACCCCCTGATGTATAGTATGCAACTTTGAATTATCCCCTGTATTGAGTTTCCTGATTCTTGCTGATGTTTTATTTCAATAAAAAGAACTATAAAAAAAAAAACAGCAAGTCTAGAATTGGACGAAGTGTCCCATCTACCTCTGGAATTAAAAAATATGTTGAGTAGTTTCCTTTGTTTATTGCAATGTTTGGCACTAATTCTACAGCATCCTCTGCCAATATTTCCTCTACTTCCTTGAGTAGATGGGATGTTTCCTCCTATGGATGTACCTTTCTCCTCGGGCCCTTGCATGGAGGTATGTTGTCTAATTCTATGTAATATCCGTATTGTATTATGTTCAAAACCCATTTGTCTGAAGTGGTGTTCCTCCACTCAGGAAGAAAAAGTTACTTACCTTCGGTTAAAATGTATCTGGTAGATACATGTAAGTTGTAGATTCCTAACCTTAAAATGTCCCCCAGGCGTCACACAGGATTCAGAGATTGTTTTCTTCAGAAGTACCCCTGCGCGTCATTAGGTAGCGGCAGTCGGCTTTACATCCGTCGTCAGCAATAGACGCCGCCCATGCATGCTGATGTCATTTCTTAACACGACTTCCCACACCAGAAGCACAGAGCCATAAACTAGGGCCCTTTAAGAGAGTCCCTATCCCTAGAAATCACTTCAGAGAGCGGGGAGGATGGGTGGGTTGATAAGGAATCTACAATTAACATGTGTCTCTACCAGATACAGCGTTCATCTGATAGAGACAGTTAGTTGTAGATTTCTTACCTTAGAATAGGTACGCCTGCAATAACATCCCCAGAGGAGCGACTGCAAACCAAGATCAAACCAGAAAGTCCTGGAGGACCAAACGGGCAAAGTACCCATCACTCTGGACTTGGCTATTCAGGCAGTAGTGTCTGGTAAACGTGTGCAGGGGTGCCCACGTTATTGCCTGACAGATGTCAAGGACTGGAACTCCACAAGCTAATGCCATGGTTGCCGCCGTTGCTCTAGTGGAATGAGCATGCAACCCCAAAGAGGGGTCCTTTTTCGCCTAAGCACAGCATATTTTGATGCAAAGGACAACCCAATGGGAGATGGTCTGTTTTTGAACAGCCCAACCTTTCTGGACACCCACCTAGCCAATGAAGAGTTGATCATCCACCCGGAAGTCTTTTGTGCGATCAAGATAAAAAGACAATGCACATTTTGGGTTCAGAAGGTGGAGTCTTTCCACTTCCTAGGAGTGATACAGGGGTGGATAAAAGGTGGGCAGAGTGACAGATTGTCCCACATGAAACGGCGTGATGACCTTAGGAAGGAATGAAGGGTTGGTCCGAAGCACCACTCCAGATAGACAGATAAAAAACAGGGCTTAGATAAAGTCTGAAGCTCGCTCAGTCTACGAGCAGAGGTGATGGCAACAAGAAAGGCAGTTTTGAGAGTCAGCAACCTGAGGGGACAGTTATGAAGAGCTCAAAGGGAGCACACATATGTAAGGTGAGAACCAGATTTAAGTCCCTTTGGGACATTTCAAAAGGAGATGGAGGGAACAGATGAGTAAGGCACTTAAAGAATCTGTTAACAATATGAGATTTGAATGAAGAAGGCTGATCTGGCAGCTAAAGAAAAGCAGAGATGGCTGCAACATATCGTTTAAGAGTGCTCAAGGCAGATCCGTACCCGGCCAAAAAATTATATACAAGAGAACCTCTGAAAGAAGAGCAGAAAGGAGATCAACAGTCTTTGCTGTGCACCATGCATCAAATTTGTTCCATCTACAGGCGTATACTGGTTTAGTGGAGGGAAGCATGGCTGCCAAGATAACATCACAGACTTCGGGCGGAAGGTCGAAAGCTATCAACTGCTGCCGCTCAAGCTCCATGCAAGGAGGTACAGACTGGACAGGTTTGGGTAAAGAACCTTCACCTGCTGCTGAGACAGAAGATCCTCCCTAAGGGGCAATCTGATAGGAGGATCGATAACCATGTTCAGAAGGTCGGGGTACCAGACTCTTCGTGCCTAGAGCTACAAGAATGACTTGAGCCCAGTCGCGCATGATCTTCTTGAGCACTCTGGGCAGAAATGGTACAGGCGTAAAGGTGTACAGGAGGCCGAAGCTGCACTCGCAACGAAAAGCATCGTCGAGCGAGCGCCACCTTGGAAACTCCAACACGCAAAACTGTTAACATTGTGCGTTCTCTTTGGAGGCGAACAGATCTAATCAAGGCACTCCCCACTGCTGAAAGAGACATTGCGTTACCTCCGGATGGAGACGCCATTCGTGATCGACTAGGCACCGACAGCTGAGTTTGTCCACCCTGGCATTCAGAGAACAGGCAAGGTGTTAAACCGGATGTATGACGTTACAACGCATACTTTTACAACGACTACCATTACAACGAATTTTTTACAACGCAAAAACGTTTACAACGCATACCATTACAACGCAAGATTTTACAACGCAAGTACCTTTACAACGCATACCATTACAACGTAAATATTGGTAAGTATATAATATTTTTTTTAATATAATTTATTGTAAATTATTAAAATATAATTAAATTGTATTTAATTTTATTTAATTAATTTAATTTAAATATAATTTTAATTCATTTTTACAAATTAATCCTGTACTCCAAAAACCCAAAACTGACCCTGAACCCTAAAAATATTTTTTTTTAATTTAAATTATTAAAATATAATTAATTTTTATTTAATTACATTTAATTAATTTAATTTAAATATAATTTTATTTTATTTTTACAAATTAACCCTGTACCCCAAAAACCCAAAACTGTCCCTGAACCCTAAAAATACCCCTTTACCCAAAAACCCAAAACTAACCCTGAACCCTAAAAATACCCCTTTACCCAAAAACCCAAAACTTACCCTGAACCCTAAAAATACCCCTTTACCCAAAAACCCAAAACTGACCCTGAACCCTAAAAATACCACTTTACCCAAAAACTGAAAACTGACCCTGAACCCTAAAAATACCCCTTTACCCAAAAACTGAAAACTGACCCTGAACCCTAAAAATACCCCTTTACCCAAAAACTAAAAACTGACCCTGAACCCTAAAAATACCCCTTTACCCAAAAACTGAAAACTGACCCTGAACCCTAAAAATACCCCTTTACCCAAAAACTGAAAACTGACCTTGAACCCTAAAAATACCCCTTTACCCAAAAACTGAAAACTGACCCTGAACCCTAAAAATACCCCTTTACCCAAAAACTGAAAACTGACCCTGAACCCTAAAAATACCCCTTTACCCAAAAACTGAAAACTGACCCTGAACCCTAAAAATACCCCTTTACCCAAAAACTGAAAACTGACCCTGAACCCTAAAAATACCCCTTTACCCAAAAACTGAAAACTCACCCTGAACCCTAAAAATACCCCTTTACCCAAAAACCCAAACATATAATATTTAAAAAATATTTATATACTTACCAATACTTACGTTGTAATGGTATGCGTTGTAAAGGTACTTGCGTTGTAAAATCCTGCGTTGTAAGGGTATGCGTTGTAAAAGTTTTTGCGTTGTAAAAGTTTCGTTGTAATGGTAGTTCGTTGTCAAAGTTGCGTTGTAATGGTTGTTTCCCGTTAAACCATCAGGGAAATATCCTGTTGTTCCAATCAAGTCCAGAGATGCAGGGCCTCATGACAGAGTCCACGACCCCATTCCGCCCTGGGTGTTGCAGTACCACATGGCAGTAGTGCTGTCCGTGAACACATGTATCAGACTACCCTTTATGGGCGGTAAAAAGGCTTTCAGTGCCAGTCGGATCGCCCAGAAGCTGCAACAGGATGATATGGAGCCAGGCGTCTGCCGGAGACCAGAGTCCTCTGATCTCCCCATACCAAAAGGGACGCATCTGTCACTACAGTGAGATCTGGGTGGGGAAGGGAGGGATCTGCCCTTGATCCAACCACTGCAGGTCTTTCACAGTGCCCTCTGAAATCTGAACCAGGTTGGTGAGATTTCCTCAATGCTGTGTCCATTGAAACTTTTGGTCCCACTGAAGAGCCCGCATGGGCCACTGTGCATGGTTCGCCAGCAGGATGCAGGAGGCCATGAGGCCCAATAGTCTCAGAGTCCTCACCGAAATCCAGGATGGAGGATGAAACATCGGTCTCATAGCCTGAATATCCTGGACTCACCATTTGGGAGGATAAGCCCAAAACTGCACCGTGTCCAGAACCGCCATAATGAAAGGGAGCTTCTGAGCGGGTGTCACATGTGACTTTGGCACATTGATAGTGAACACTAGCAAATGCATGAGGTTCGCAGCAGTCTGAAGGTGGGAGACAACTGTTTGGGATGAGTCCACCTTCAACAAACAGTCTTCGTGATAGGGGAAGACTGGAACCCCCGATCTCCGCAGATGGGCTGCGACCACTGCCATCACCTTTGTGAACACCTGAGGGGCGCTGGTGAGGCTTAAGGGAAGCACAGCAAATCAAAAGTGCCAGTGGCCCACCGTAAACCGCAGGTAGTGACAATGGGCAGGCAGGACGGTGATATGAAAATAGGCATCCTGCAAGTCCAGCGCTACCATCCAGTCTCGCAGGTCCAGGGCAGACATGACCTAAGCTAGGGTGAGCATCCTGAACTTCTCCTTTTTGAGGAAGTAGTTGAGGGCTCTGAGGTCCAGGATAGTATGAAGGCCTCTGTCCTTCTTTCGGACTAGAAAATAGCTGGGATAATAACCACAGCCTATTTCTGGGCTGGAAATCCTCTCTATAGTTCCCTTGGCCAGATAGGCGTGTTTACCTCGCGGAGCAGAGCAAGGTGAACCTCTGTCAGCCGATCGTACACTGGAGGCATAGATGGAGAGACTCGAAGGAGAGAGAGTAGCCCTTTCGGACTATGTGCAACACCCACTTGCCCGATGTGATGTTCCGCCAGTGGTGGAGATGATGGCATACTCTGAGGCAGACTGGCCATGAATGTTCTTGGGGTACCGCACTAGGAAGGTTTTGTGGTGGAGGGGATCGACTCCAGGCCTCCCAACCCGGGGGTAGGGGTGAATCGCATCCACGGCCCCACAGAGGCTGCTGAACTTGCAGGCCTTCTAGTCAGAATAGGGTTGGCGCGGTTGGTAGCCCCTTCCGTAGCCACGAAAGGAGCAAAAAGCAGATGTGGGCCGGAAGTTGTGATGAGGCCCAAGGACTTGGCCGTGGCCTGCAAGTACTTAGAAATCTCAAGGGCAGCATCTGCTTTGTCTCTGAAGAGACTAGAGCAATCGAAGGGCATGTCCATGAGGTTAGGTTGGACATCCCCGAAAAAACAGATGTTCTCAGCCAGGCGTGGCGACGTACGGCCACCGTCATGGAAATTGCTCTTCCCAGCGACTGTGTTGTGTCCAAGTCACATCTGATGGCGAAATTTGCTGCATCTCTCCAATCTGAAATAACTTGGGAGAGTAGAGGCCGGTACTCCTCCACAGCCCTACACACCACCATAGCAAATGATGCACCTGTCTCCATAGCCAGGGTAGGTGGGGACAGCAAACCAGAGTCTGGGGATGTGTCCAAACCACTGGCATCACCCAGTTACGCGTACCAGTCCATATCTTGTGGGTGCTGGATTTCTAAGGGAACCTGCTCCCCCTCCCAATCCTCTTCATCCACCCCAACCCTTCAGAATAGGGCAGGTTGAACGACATGGAACTGTACGGCTCTGTCAGCATCAGTCCCAGCATCGTGGGACGCCTGACCAGCTCCTTGTCATTGGGAATGAGAGTCGGGGAGGCACTGCCAGTGGGTGCTGGCAATGCCGGTGACCTTGGCGCTGGACGCAGCACCAAAAAAAAGGTCGCTGAGGAGGTGCGACCGGTGCGGGTCCGGAAACCGGGACGGGTCCAATTAGAGGCTGTGCCTTGAAGGCGCACCTGCAGTGCCAGGTGGGGATCGCTCCCGGAAACGCGGAGCCGACCCAGGCAACCGCTCCGCGGAGCCTCAAATGCGGAGGTTCCTCTGCCGCGTCGTGAGTCAGGCGGAGTCAAGTCAAAGCACTCTTCTACTTCTTGTGTTTTTGTGGTGCCTCCTACCTGACTTTGACGACTTCAACGAAGAGAACTTCAATTCACCGGAGCGGTGCTCAGACCTTCCTCTTGACCGAGACCTGGACCGGGACCGAGACCGACGAGATGACCTCTGCTGTGCCAGACGCCAGGCCGCGAGCAGCTTAAGGGATTGCTCCCTCAAAGCTTTCGGCACCATGGCCCGGCAGTCAGAGCACGACTTCAAGTCGTGGTCATGCTCCAGGCACCAGACACACACTAATTCGGGGTCCGTGACCGACATGACGCAGTGACAGGTGCTGCATGGCTTGAACCCTGAGGTCTTCTTACTTGACATCCTACACACCAAAAGAAGTCGACAAAAGTCAAAAACAGTCTGTCAAAAAATGACAGGGAGTAGCTCTGTTCAATGGATTGGTGCTGGCTGGCGTGGAAAGAAAAGAACTGACGTCAGCGTGCAGGAGTGGCGGTTATATTAATGACAAGGACGTCACGACGATGGCAAACAAGACACCGGCACACGGAGTCGACCGACACCACCTACCGGCACGCAGGGGTACTGCTAGGAAAAAGTTTCTGAATCCAGCCTGACGTCTGGAAGTTCAAAGGTAAGGAATCTGCAGCTAGATGTCTCTATCAGAAGTATGAAACTCTATTGGTTGCATTTAAAGATTCCTAGTGGGTTGCAAATCAACCTACCTCATGAATATTAATGAGGTGGGTTGCAGTTTGTGATTGTGACCCTTTGAGAATAGCAGCCATCACAGGGAAGGTAGCCTGCTGGGGTCAGCAGACCACCATGCCTGCGATTGCTTTTCAATAAAGGAAACCTTCTTTTTTTATATATACAGCCCAATTTTCTGAAAGGAAAACAGGATGTGTTACAAAAAATAAAATAAAACGTTTACATTTTATTTTCTAAGAGCAGGCAGTGTTCCACTGGACCACTGCCTGCTCTTTAAAAATATTTGTTTCATCATTCACAAATGGGGAATTTAAAATGGTAAACACCACCCTTGAAGTGTTGGTAAAAATTATTTTTACAGGACAAGTAGATTTATGAACCAACCTTTCTCATGGACAAGTAGATATTTTATTAAATTCCACACCCCTGAAATGTAAGTATTATACGTGATAATTAATGCTGCCAAGTAAAGTGCACATAAAAGACAGATGCATTTATCGAAAACATTGTGCTGGATTACTAGCAGTTGTCACAGCTGATATCACAATATCATACAGAGCCACATAGTTTCAAGAAATTGCTACTTAAGACATTCCAAAACATGTAGGAAACCAGAGATTAGGGGTCACGTTGGGATTTGTAGCGGGCTTTCAGGGTCTGCAGCTTACCTTAACAGGAATGTCTTCTTCTGCGCTTGAAGTCTCTGACGTGAAGACATAAGAGATCTCCTTGTGTGATGTTGTCTGCCGGCAGATGGCGCATTTGATAGCACTTTTGCGTGTGCCCACACTGTACTGCTCTATCATGATGGCTATACATTCATTACAAAAGCAATGTCCACAGGTCAATACGGCCCACTGGAGAAACGCAAGGCAAAGGAGAAGGAATGTTATTATATAAAGGTAACAACATTTTAATGGTTTTCATGCACAAGGTAAAAGTCAGAGAGCTCTTGATATAGTTTCTAGTTGAAATGTCTGTTTTGGTGTTTAATGAGTAAATAATTACTTGATACATAACTGCTTGAGAGGCTAGCTAGACAATTTCATTAAAAATAAATAACACATAGATCCTTTGCGTTAAATGTTGTTAATCCACCCAGCTGTTTAAGGAATTTTTTGCTTAACCCCTTGCCTTCTCATGACGGAACCACGCCGTCATGAGCCACGGGCGCCGTGTGCTCATGATGGCGTGGTTCCGTCATGCGCAGGACTCTGCGCCCACGCGGCACTGATTCCTCGCCTGTGTGGGCGAATTAGTGAGTGGGCGGGGCTGTGACGGAACCACGCCGTCATGAGTACATGCCACCCGTGGCTCATGACGACGTGGTTCCGTCACGAGCGTGGAAGTGCTGCGCTCACCCCCCAGCACCGCGGTGGAATTCGCGCCGCGGCCAAGGTGTCAGAGAAGTGCTCATAAAGGGGTAACTGGGCAGATGGTCTCACAGGACTTCTGCGGAACCATAATAAACATTGAAAAAAAACTAGAGTTATTTGATTGGCTGAGGGAGTTTTTTTCCATGTCTGACAATTTGGTCCAGCTGGACCAAGTAATCTGATTGGCTGACTTGAACATGAAGAAAAGTGTTGCGGCTGCAATTACAGGACACGGGGGCTCGGTCTACGTGTCCTGAACTTAAAGTAAAAAAATATATGTAAAAGGGTTGGGCAGGGTTGCACTGACCCCGTGACACTTCTGGAGCACTCAGTGGGGCAAAAAAAGAAAAACAATTGTGTACCGCGAGACTCCGGTTGGAGCTGTGGTACCACAAGACCATGAAAGCTTCAATAGGTAAAGTCGGTGTAGTCTTGAGGTACCACGAATGACGCTTGAGCAGCGAAATCACAGGTCTACCATGAGAAAAAAAAAGTAAAAATAAATATGGAAAATGTGGTGGGGGGTGGCCGACCATGGGTCGTGGCTTTCATTGGGGGGGATTGTGTGCAAGACCTGCCCACAGGCCAGGGCCTTCAGGCAATACCATACTGTCAAGCCCTTCAGGCAATACCATACTTTGCGCAACTGCCAGGAGGTTGGCCAGGCCCTGTAGCCGGCCTCTAGCCAAAGTTTGTGCACAGCGCTGGGTTGGCCGTATGGCCTGGCCACCAGGGTCCACCTGCGAAGGGATAGGCGCCTGAGGGGCACAGGGAGACGGGGGTTGTGGGGGAGCCAGGCAGCAATGGGCTCACCCGTGGGGAAATTGGCTGCTCATTAGGGGTTGGGCATAGGCCCTGTGGCCAACCCCCCACTGCACACAGCTGAAAGCAATTTGCAGCAGGCTGTTAGCCACCCTGGGAGGAAAATTGGGTGTAGGGCCTGGCTGTAAGAGGCCTGCCCTGTGGGTATCATTTAACATGTCATGAGTAATAGAATATGTGAGGTCATAAGTAGTGCATTACAGGGGCGCAAGTCAAAGCTATTTGACTAACTTATAACCTGGGCCACTGGAATTATGCGGCAGGAGAGGGCCAAATTATGCAGCAGGGTTAAGTAAATTATGCGGCAAGAAATGCAAATGATGCGGCACATTTTGTAGTAGTATTACTTCATTATTTTATCATTTTTAAACTTGGCAACATTGTCTGGACATTGGGTGTACCTCATTAGTATCAGCTCCATACCCCAATATAGCAATAAGCAACAGAGAGGTGACCAGTCCAGCTTTGCAAAGGACCTTAAACCGCACAACAACAGTTGTTAGAGCACTTTTTGTAACTTTTAAACCATTTGAGCAAGAAACAAACATTTTTTGGGGTAAACTCTACAAATTATGCATCAGATGGTGGATTATACAGCAAATCTATAATTTTGTGAAAAGCGCTGCAGACGCACAAATGCATATTTCCAATGGCCCAGCCTATAACTAGCGAATATTAGTGGTTTTTCAATTTTTAAACAGTACTTCTTATCTCACTTTAACATCTAACTATAACGTTAACTTATCACGCACAAATACATATTACTTATAAACATCGCCAAAGGATGTTTCACAAAGCTTGCCCACTCAGTAATTTCTCAGAGTAAGATGTGCTTACTCCTAAAAACTACTTGCAGAAAATACTTTGAGACTCTGGCCTGGATAGCGTAATTCAGATTTAAGACAGGAGTGAAAAACAACTAACGACCCACAAAAAACTAATTGTGAACCGGACACATTGTTTATCAACTGCTGTGAGGGTCATGTGAAATAGGACGTGCGAAATATGAGGAGAATCTTCCAAAGGACAGAGTTTCTGAATAGACAACAGGGTCTTAACTAGAACTGCAAGAAATACACGTGTCACAATTGCAACCGGGCCGAACATCGGACAAAAATAGCACAAAAGAAGCATAAACCAGGATACAACGAAAACATGGGTGAGGGGTAAACGTAAAGTGGCCAAGCACAAAATGGCAATATAAGAGTCGTGCCAACAAAAGCGAGGCAGAAACAACAACAGCACGCGGAGGGAGCGCCTCGTGATAAGGCTTACACGTGTACTAAAAACACACTAAAAATAGTACTGGAAACATGATCGTGGCAGGCTGGGACATTACATCCGGGACTGTCTCAAGCATGGGTCAGAGGCAGACCGGGCGCAGCAGGCAAGCCAAGTTGGAGCGTCTGCCACAATGCTCTTCCAAACCAATGTGATCACTTGGGTTATATCATTTACAGCATCGAGTCGAAGAGCCAATAGCTGTTGTTGTGGAAAAATATCACCAAGTGTAAGCGTTCAATTCTGTGACAAGAATCTCTAGGCAGGAGCATGCCAGCCCGTCGGGTCTTACCAGTCAAATGCTTCGAGCCCGACACACCGGGCCAGGCTCGTAGAACCATCAGGGCACCTTATAAGCGCGAAGTTACTTTTGTAATTTAAAAAAGGCGAATTTGCACTCACAAAAGGATTTAGCTGTGCCTAATACTGCCACAGTGTTCATTTTCCCCAGAGGGACAGGATAAAGGGGGTACTTTCCAAAGCGAGAATATCCCACCCAGGTAAACCCGTGCAAACGATGGCGATTAACTCCTGGTAAGTAAGGCAAGGAGTGAATCCCTTTCCAGGATGGAACATTAAGGGATCCCTCGCCGCCCCCCTCCCCCCCCCCCCCCCCCCGCATGCCATGTCCACCCACAATGGTTCTCCAGATGAAAAATAAATTCCCGTAGCAGAAAAATTGCAAAGGTAATGTGTACTTTAAAATTACCGAGTGCACTTTCAAATTACGCTTGCTTAACTGAACTGTTGAATTCACTAAACTTTTACTGGACTAGTCTTTCTTGGCAATGTGTAGAAGTCGCAGGTTTCCAAAGGGGAGTAGTTATTGCAGGAGTTAAAGTGGCACCAGAGCCCAGGAACCTTGTAAACACCAATTATGGTTGTTTTTCATCATCGAGCAGAGATGCAGGGTGTACATTTTCTTTGCTTTTATTAGGATTACAGTGCCTTAAATGGGCAGGTACTGTCCGGTACGGAGTACCGACACTTTTTTATTTTGAGAGGGAGAGTACCTCCACTTCTCAAAAGGGACGTAATACCTTTATTTGGCAAATAACAGCACTTCTTAGAGACAAGCAGGTACTCTGGTACAGGGTACCTTCACTTCTATTTTTTCATTTAGGATCCGGGCATTTTTGCCGCGAATCGGCTTTCTAGGAGTATTGTTGGAAAATTCAGTAGATTTGCACACGTGCAATGGAGTAAACCCACAAATGTAGATTAACGTTCCTTTAAAGGAGTCGCCATTCTGCTTCAATGGGTCACAGAAGATACATTATTTGTATTTCGGGGGGGGGGGGGGGCGTTAAGTTAAAGTGTCTGGATAGGGATATATACAATACATTGAGGTTGTTTATCTTTGTCACTACAAAGATCCTTTCTCCAAGAAACAGAAAGCACATTCTGCATCGGGGGTTCTGGTTTGGCTCTTCGGCGTATGCCCGCTCTGCTTTCTTGGACTAGTTAGAAGGCGGCAGCCGCTTTCATTGACTGGAAAGGCAGCTATAATTAGAGTATTTTCCAGTCAGGGAGACGTGCTGTGCCGAGGAACAGAGGCACAACAACTTTACCATTGTGTTTACAGGTCGTTTCTGTAGTCGCCGGCGGCTCCTGTTGCAACCATCGGCATAAACGGCAGACGCAGGTGCGGGAAACCAGGGTTCGAGCCTCAAGGTCGCGTCCACATCCTGTGATTCCGGGCAAATCACTTAATCTCCCTGTGCCTGGATGTGTAATGTAAATACGGTGCTTGTGTAAAGCGCTCCAATACCTTCGGGGCGAGTTCGCGCTATATAAAATATGCAAACCCCCCCCCCCCCCCAAAAAAAAAAACATGTGCTGCACTGAATAGCTACCAAGCAGCCCAATTCGACTTTCGGTTAATAGGTATAATCATTATGTTCGAAAGACAGTTTTTTTCGATAGAATTGGCTCAAACTGGATCTGACTGAAAAGTTCCTTTTGCATTAAGGTTACACGGTTTTTCATTTTTATTTCAATGCTCATCTTGTTTGGAAAATGCATCCTTTGCAGTCCCTGCATTCATTGATGTCTTTATTTTTGCGGCCACCCTAGACAGAGAACATTCCCGGCGAAGTCCTTCGTCATCCTTGTCCAATCACAATAAATCTTTACCTTCTTCTCGGCTCTACAGTAATGCGTTAATGCCACAAACGCATCCTTGCTTAAGAGTCGTCCATCAGAGTTTCTGTGAATGTTTTGCCTTGAAAAACTGAAGTACACCCTAATGTGGAACAGAAGTACTCCAGCAACCTGCCAACAGGCCTCGGGCAAATTACAACAAGCATTTGCAATGCAATAGGTCTCGCATTTACGCAAGTTTAAGCTATTGGCATTGAAAATGACAATGCCTTTTATATATATGTTTTAAAAATGAAAACAAAATTTGTATTGTCAATAGCTCAAACTTGCGTAAATGCGAGACCTATTGCATTGCAAATGCTTGTTTTAATTACCACAGTGGTCTGTGGAAATAGGACAACCTATGCAGTGATCCATTACCATTTGTAGTATTGACAGCCATTCTTCTATTTCCACAAACCATAGTGGGAATTAAGGAGCGGCTTTGACTCGCCCTTCTGGATGTGCATGCGGCTCTCTAGGTGGGTTTAATGTAGAGCCTGAATGACAGAGTGCAAGTTCAGGCCGTCCTCCCCAGCCCACATCCTCTCGTCACTCAGCCGCCTGAGTCCTCCTTTAAAACGTTCAACAAATTAAACACTGAGCCTGCACTTTCTCACCCTGCTGTTGTGTGTAAGACACCAGTTCTCTGGTGGTTGGAGATCACCCCCATGTGCAGTGGCTTCCCCATGCTCATCTTCCACTTTTCTCAAAATAATAATTATAATAATCAATTTACCTACCTACAGCTTACTAGACAGACAATTCCTGTCAGTGAGCCCCCTCAATACAACCCGTGAAGCACGGGCCTGTTTCAGTTCAGCTGCACTGTGGGGGGAAAAAAAGTAACCACAACTTTTGCCACTCGCACAGCTCCAACCCTCAGGTTGCCAAATGAGACCCAGCAATGGCATTGCCTTTCTGACAGGTTTCTGCTTTAGCTGGCACCATCCATCTGAAACTATATTCTGAAATTGGTAAGCAGCAGTGTCAAACATTGTGCAAATACAACGGTGTCTGCCCTTTTCAGTCTCACTCGTATCAAACTGTCCTGATGCATTGTGCAAAGTCCTTATAACTGTGTTTTTGTTGAGCTTGATCCGCCAATACCAGGAGACCCTGGGTTACCATGCTGATATCCAGATGCACCTTGGAATTCCCCTTCACGTGATACACATGGACACAGGAGACCTGCTGCAGCTTAATGCAGCAATGCTGAAGTCACGAGCTGCATAGTGTTTACTACTGTTGGCGCTACCTTGCTTTCACAATACTTGTTCATTTCCAGCCCCCTATGTCCGAATGTCCATTGGGTGTGCACCATAGCTCCATATGCATGTACAAAATAGGGTCACTCTGGCCTCTGTCACTTGACGCAGTAACCCCTCTCCTTCCCACTATGATGGGGTCAGGTGTGTTGCTAACAGAACCTGCATCTATAGGGGCTATAAATGGGTGTCCTATATGTTAAAAAGACCTAGGCTCCCCATGCTTGAAGTTTATTATTGATTGCCCATGTTTTGGTGTTTAGAATTAATATTGTTATCCTCCCAACTCTGAAAATGCTCAAAGCAGCACTGTATCTGAATAAAATATTACGGCGAGACTCGGTCAAGACATCCACCTTTTACAGCTGAGCGTTAATGCCCTCTGCTCAAGGCAGTCTCGAGGCTAAATGCGAAATCCCATCAATTATCAGGGCGGTAGAGCATTAACACCTTACACATTGGGTGTTAACTGCTACTATTTCTCTTCCCTGCAATTATGGGCCGAGCAAAAAGCGAGAGCTCATAAAGCATGGAATAGCAGCGAACACCCCAAATTATGTGCTTCAGAACGGCCTGTCTCACGCACAAAGCTTTGCACACAGGGAAAACGGAATACTTAGCCTCCAAGCTCAAGAAAGCGGGTCAATCCAGAAAACTCAGAAGCTCAAACTCACTACTACTCATCCCCCTGAAAACACGGAAACAAAAAAAACCGCAAACCGCTCTTTTGCTGGCAACGCCCCAAAAATCTGGAACTCCATCCCAGTGGACATCAGAACCAACCCCTCCTTCCCAGATTTCAAGAGCCGCCTAAAAATCCTCTACCTCAATCGCGCATTCCCGAAATCTACCTCAGCAGCTCACCCTGCTACCCCTACTACCTCAAAGACACTACCTCAATCCCGCCCGCACGCGCCAAAGAAGTTTGTTAACCCCTGATCTTGTACGAACCTTTTTGTGCTGTACTACTCCTCACCTGTTCCCTCCAGATCGATTGTTAAGCGCTCCGATACCCTCGGGTCTGGCCAGCGCTATAGAAAACTCCAAAAATAAAATAAAAAATAAAATAAATATATAAAAATGTGCGCTATAAGAGCATTAGACCAAATTCCCCTACTCTTTTTCACCAGGCTCATGCAAATAAACACACCCGCTGTCTTTCTTGTTCCTTTTTCCTGCCTCTGAATGTAGGCCTTATTAGTTATTAATGCCATCATTCCAACATTCTGATTGGCTGAGGCAGTCTCATCATTCCATAAAGGCACTTTATTTGATTTAACCTCATTTGCAGTGCATGTTCTGGTGAGAATCAGTCATCTTGTCTGAGTAATTGCATATTCGATCTTTGCTTCTGCAAGAGCCCCAGAGTTTAGCAGCACGTTATGCATGTACGTGGCTTCCTGGCCAAGGAGCTTGCAGCTTCCTAATGTAAATGCCATATTTCCCTTAATTCAGATTTTATGCAAGTACTGCATTTAATGTGCAGACTGTTATGCGCCTTCTCCTTTAGATGGCTTTTTAATCTACAGGACTGTACAAACAGCGGTTTAATTCTTCCTGCTTGATGTTCTATAACTGTTCACTTGGCACTTTGGCGTATAATTATGCCCTCTGCATTGAAATAGAAACTCGGCAAGCATTTTCAGTGGGTGATCTGAGTGATTGGGCAGCCTCGGGGTGTAATGCCATTGGCGCTCTGTGGCATGATAAAGTAATTATTGTATGTCTCGGACCACACAATGGTGTGTGTGTGGGCCACGCCTGCTAGGGTTTTCTGGTAACCTACAGGACATACTTAAATCAGAGTGCCGTGGAAAAAACACATCCTGGCCGCCACTGTTTGCTCTGAATTACTCTTATGAGCTAATGGATATGTTTACTTCATTCTTGTTTGTGCTGTTAGGTAACCAGCGTTCCTGATTAGTGTGGCTGTTTTTTTCCCTGTTGTGCTGTTACAGGAATTTGCAGGACTGCAGCATTAGCATTTTTTCGCTCCCCTCTTTCAAGTGATCAGGCACAAAAAGCTGAACTCGCAGGAACCTTGGCATATTTTGTTTTGCTGTTGCGATCTGGGAAAAAATGTTTAAAGTGATCAGGATGCAGTTTCGAAAAATAATGGCGTTCTTCCGCTAAACTAGATTGTGTGCAGAACAGCATTATTATGCAAATGTATGCATTCAATGTGACATGCCATCTTATACGTGCCTGAGCTCAATTACTGTATCACCTGCAAAAGATTGTTTGAAAAGCGTTTGTGACTGTGTTTACTAAAATATTTGTGCCGTACAATCGTTGATGCATAGCATTGTTTTAAGTAGAAAAGCTGACACATTGTGCAGTTCGCGCTCAGGTCAGGAGACCTGTAGTAGTGATAGTGAGATGTGCTTCCAGGGGTGAAAGGTTATAGAGGCGAAAACTCCCCTCGACAGTACCGGACTGTAGGAAGTGGGGCTGAGGATAACTGAGCTAGGGCCATCTTGGAGATATACACTAACGATTCTTAAAGAAATAGCAATTTAACAGCTAAAATCTATAAGTTTAATATTTTACCCAATCCTTTTTATCCAGGATTCCTCTACCTGGAGCGCCCGACTTTAGTTAACCCATGCCTCCCATAAACAAGCAAACTCACCGCCGTAGCCCGGCTTCAACAGGAAGCCAGGCAACCTTTGTTGGGACGGGGCGGGGCCGGACAAATACAGGAAGCAGACGGGAGCCTACCCCGCGCTGCTGTGCCCGCCGGAAGATTTCCGTCTCAGCTAGCGGGGCTCCCGTGCTCGTGGAGAGCCCCCGGCCCCCGCCTGTTAACCAGAATGACCCGCTGGCTGCCGAGGGACACGCAAGAAGAACCTGGTGAGTGGGGTGTGAGGGGGATGTGTGCGCGTATGTGTGTGCGCGCGCATGTGTGTATGCGGGTGTATGTATGCGTGTGTGTGTGTGTTAAAAGAGCCCGATGATTGGTTGGTGGTGGGGGGGAGGGGGTGTGTATGCGAGTGTCTGTCTGCCTAGCATAGCATGACGCCACTTTCTAGAAGATGCACGCGAAAGCGAAACAGCGCACACACAGCAAGCAGCCAGCAGCAAAAGCGCGCTCACGAGGACAAATCTGAGATAGCAGAAGCGCGTGGCCGAACGCTGTCTCAGATTCCCTGGAAACTGAAAACAATAGTTGTCGAGCTAGACCGCATGCTACGCATGCGCAACTCTAGCTCGACCTAAAAACGGGCTACGCCAAAGTACAAAACCATTGCACAAAGCCTGATGCACGCTCATTCAAAACATTTTCGAAGAGGTTGGCACCTATGTGGCTGCCTGTCAAACATATTTACTAGACTGAGGCGGGGCTGTTCCAAATAACAGTGACCTACTAGGTTCCTACAATTTATCAGTAAGTGGAAAAACAAAGAATCAATAAAAACAGGTCTAAGGGAGACAGCAGCAGGATTTTTAGGGTGCCGACGTGGAATATCACCTAATGCTGACGTGGAATATCACCTAAGTGAGAATGGTGTCAGAACTTGCATATTCACTCACTCATCTACCAATACATTCCTCTCAGTAAGTTAAGTACCTGTTCCCGACATCTAGTTGTAGCCTACATGTCACTTATGCTTTAAACCGTTCATGTTCTGTGAGCGATGAAAGCTTGTACAACTTTGCAATGCTGGATCTGTTAAAACGAAATGGAAGATAAGTTGCACTTATTGCCTTCTGTGACAGAGGGAAGCCTGCTGCTGTTGCCATGCTGTCCCTGTTCTACGAGAAACAAAATCTAGTACTAGCGTTGCCCGATTTGTACCTGTACTCTAAAGGAGAGTTGCTTGCACAGTTTCTGACCAAGATGTAGCTGTTCTATGAAGAGGGGTGTTTCTGCTGCTATTGCCCCATCTTACAAAACACAAAAACAAAGGATAATTTAAATGGCCTTGCATAACATTCCCAGGCCAGAGGAAGCTTTCCTTGGACCCTGGCCAAACCTTTTGCAGAGCCCAGACCTTGAGACCCTGGTTTGGATCACAGCCTCACAGCTTGACACAGGCCAATTACTTTTCTTCACTTTACTTCTTTTTCAGTAATCATCAGATTTGAAAGAAACTTGAAATAATTTAGTTCATGATGTGCACTGTCCCAAAAACTCGTGTACATAGTTTAACAGACCATAATCTTGTTTCACATATACAAATATAAGGCTTATATAGGAGGAAACAAGGCTCCTGACTTGCTCATAGTCCTTAACCACTGGACACACTGCCCTCATACAGACCCCGCGTCTCAGATGGACAGATACATTTTGGATGAGAGAGGTACCACATGATCACTATTTGCCAAATCAAACAACAGAAGCCTCATGGGGCCTATGGCGGAAACAGTTCACCTGTGGCGCACGGTGCACCAAAAGTTGGGCAGGCATAACAAGCTGACGCTGTTTACCCCACTTTAAGAGAGACAGGGAAGCTGGGTAGACTAATAGACTTGAAAGGATTCCATAAATGGGATCTTATTGGAATCCCAAGGATGGGAGATCTCTGGGATAAGGGGGAAGTTATTCCATTCAAAAACAGCAACAACAATATAACATGGCGGCAACGGAAACATTCCGATACTTACAGATCAGACATGCACTCATGGCAGTGATCCCTGAGGGTACCACCTTCCCAGAGGCATCACCATTAGAGGACATGCTGCTCACAGATAGAAAGGACTGTAGGGCGATCTCCCTCACATGTAATAAAAATATCAATAACTTGGCAGATCCAATGCAGGGCCTCGGTGAAAGATGGCAAATTGATATCGAAGAACTAGACATCAACGACTGGCAGGAAGCACTGGTATCTCCGTGGGAGGTGGCAATACCTTCTAGATTGCGATTAATCCAACTCAAGGTGCTCCATAGAACCTATCTATCCAGAGAAAGACTAGTCAAAAAGGGAAAAAACGATTCCCTGCTTTGTTTGCATATGTACGGAGCAGTAGACACATTCTACCACTGTCCCTAGATTACGAACTACTGGAGAGCAATCAAGCACACAATTACTCAGGTACGCGAGTCCCCCGTACCACCGAGCCTAAGATGTGTCTCCTTAACATTTGGGAAGCAACAGAGCTCAGCCGTAAAATGCAAGACTGGACGACACTAGGTATCACGATAGCAAAGGGTAATATTGCTAAATACTGGGGCATACAGACCAGACCTACACATATTGAATGGTGCAAAGATATGGAGTGGGCTATGGTAGCTGAGAAGACAGTCTACATAAACAGTGGGTGCCCAAAAAATGGGAACAGGTGTGGGGAGGAAGGAATACTTACAGGGGAGGGTTGTGCACCCCGCCTGCAAGAGGCCCACTACTGTGGGAGAAATGAAGAAGGTATCACGACAACTCCACAATTACACTTCACAGGGCCATGTTAACAATAAAGGGATGGATATATAACTATTCCAGATATCTGGATGTAGTGTCGCTGAAAATGCCAGTACTATGTTATAAATAGGGCTCCCAGTTTTCCGTTTTTACTGATTTTTACAGATAAATACAGACAGAAAAACTAATTTTTTCCTGTCTGTGTTTATTTTTAAATACAGAAAAATACAGAATATATGTCTTCTTTGGATGTTTTTTTCTACTGTCAATCATGAGTGCCAGGTCAGTAAGTGTATAGATTGAGAGGTAGGGAAGATGAAAACAGACAATACATTTCCTTATTAAGCTTAATTAAGTGCAGATCTACAGTTATTTATGCTATTCTGCAATGTAAGTATTTTCAGCTAATGCTATTGCACTGTATACTGCTGAAACCTTTTGGACATTCAAATGCAAATGTACATTTATCAGTCAAATAAATGTGGAAAAGTACCCATGGCAGCTTCATTTATACAGAAAACACAAAATAGAAATGGATAAATACAGACAACATTAGCAAAAAATAAATATGGATAAATACAGACGGAAATGTAGAAAAAATAAATACCATAAAACCGGGAGCCCTAGTTATAAACCTGTGCTGCAATTAATAAAAAGAGTTAAACAAAAAAAAAAGACTCCTGACTTGCCTCTTGAGTCATTAATATTGTCACAGAAAGGGTGTGTTGGGACGCAAAAGTTATATACAAGGTTATGGATGTGTACCCCTACCCAAAGTTCCTAACCGTACTGTTGTCACAGGCAAACATGGATCAAGCGTGTGCGCCATGATATAGGCCTGTCTAACGGACTAAGAGGTCTTTTTGTACCTGGACGGGGTGGGGGGAGTGGGGGTGACCAAAGCGCTACTCTCATAGTGCTGGAAGGGTATCACCTTCACCAAGAGTTAAGCAGCACCAGCACAGTGGTGGCAGCATACTGTGTAGTGATCAGCATGAGTGAACGGGTCAGGTCTTTTGTAACCTGTGTCACTGGAGTAAGGCCTACAGGCTCACTGGCCTTTTTAAAGTTCTATTGCTGTGTGCCAATCTCACCCTTGGCTGACATCAGTTAGATGTAGAGTGCTGTGCTGCACAGGAGTAGTGACACTATGCTGGATGTATGTGTGCCTAAGAAGCGTACAGTACAGGGATAGAGCAGTGCTGTGCAGAGTGAGTGCATGTACTGGGTTGGGTGTATGTATACCAGAGAGGAATAGATTACATGAGAGATGTAGTGCTGTGCAGGGCGTGTGCAATGGAAGCATGTGCTGGCAGTATGTGTGCTTGCAAGAAGTACAATACATGAAGTATTGTGCAGCACACACATGGTGAGTGTGTGTGCTGGCAGTGTGTGCATTTGCAACAAGCTCGCCGTCTGCCTGTCACCAGGACTGGGGACCAAGGTCTGTCAGTCCCCCTGCTGGGTGAGGGGACATCCCCCAGGAAAACCAAGACCACCTGCTCTGGAGACTGAGGCACCAGCAGCGGCCTGCTTGCTAAGAACAGTGTGGCCTGTGAGGGAGAGGAGAGTGTTAGAGGGAGCGAGGTCCAGTGGGCTCCGGGTGCGATGGTTGTGGGGACGCTGTGAAAATAGCCGTGAACGGAGAGCCACGTGGACCGAGAGGAGCTTGCGCAGCATTGATTGCATAGACCAAGACGCCGTGAGTGCATTGCCACTTCACTGGGACCCCCTGTTAGGAGCATCAGGATCCAATCCAACCACCCAGTTAAGGAGCATCAGGCTTACCATGCAGGAGTAGCACAGCAGCACCATCGATCGTTGATGAAGTTGGCCGCGTAGGCTCAGGAGAGAGAGCCCACGTGCAGGATGCTGCACACCTCCCGCATGAAGCTGACTCTTCCATCAGATTCAGAGCAATGTACATGCCCGCGGTCTGGGCTCCCGCTGAGACACTGCAAGCTGTCTCGCTGCAGCCTTTTAGGGAAAAGTCACTGCTAAGGGCACTGTGGTTTCAAGACACTTTTGACTATTGTACGAAGAGTCAGAGAAGACTCTTGAGTTAAGGGTTACTAGTGAGCATTCCCTAGATGCAACCACCAGTGAATGGGGAATAACCTTGATCGTATTAGGAAGAGCTGATGGGACAGTGATTTGCTAGCGAAACACTAGAGCCCTGACCTCAAGGGGAAATGTGTTATTGCTTATAAAGGTCATAATATTATTTTGAATGTGTGGAGTTAAAAACAAGATACTTCTTTTTATTCTAAATATAAGTATTTGGCTGGACACTTATTTATTGACCCTGCTGTGCACTCTTTGAGTTAAGAGTTGTGTTCACCGACGTGTATTCACACTTCCTCCCCAAAGGGCCTTGGACTGTTTGACCGTACCTACCACTGAGAGTCAAGTGCAGAAGGGGTACTTGGACCAGTTGCTCAGGATCCATAGTAGGTCAGGCTCTGGGCCATCAGGAGTAAAAGGTCTCAACCCTCATGGCAGGCTCAATAGCGCCTGTGTGTTCTCCTGTAAATTGGTTATGGTGAGTACTTAGGTACATCCCAGATTGGCTACTGGTGTACCCTTGTAAGTCCCTAGTGTATGGTACTGAAGTACCAGGTGCATAGGTACACCAGGGGTCCTCCATGGGCTGAAGCATTATGCCACCCATAGGAGACCATTTCTAAACTGGCTGTAACGAACCTGGTCATGTTTGGTATCAAACATGTTGGATTCATACCCCCACACCGCAAACTGAATGGGAGGTATGATTCCATGCACTGTAAAGCTCCTCCGGGAGGCCCTCAGTGTTCCAGGTACCGGTCTTCCAGAACCGGACACCAAGCTCGGGCTGCTGCCGACTAGAGACATGTTTCTGCCCTCCTGCTGCTGAGCCAAGCTTGAGCAGGGGAAGGCAGAAAAATTGCTATCTTGTCACAGGGGGGTGTGATCACCTTCCAGACGGGCTTTAGTGTATTGGGGCAGGGTGGGGGCGCTTGTCAGCAACACTGAGACTGCTTGAAGGGCACATTTGGTGACCTCCTTGCATAGTCCAGTTCAAACCAATTCAGGGAGCCGTTGGCTCCCGCTCTGGCGTGAAACTGGACAAAGGACATGGGACTATCCTCCCCTCTGTCCAGCCCCTTCACTGGAAGCGAACCCTGAATCGTCCCAACCCTCTCCTTAGGGTACTTAACGGCTTACCTGTGGGTGGGTCCCTAGATTTGTTGTGGGACAAGATTCATATCAAGACACCACTTCATGTTTGACCGTCTGGGCATTCTGGTCTTTGCTGGACTTTGCCCCGGTCATCGCAAATGCAACTGGGAAGACTCCTGCTACTCCTGGTCTTGTCGTCCTGCAAGTATTCTGCACTATCTGTGCCTGTACTACATACAGGATCCTTCCAAGGCCTATGAACATCCAAGACACCCTAAGGAATCTCCCTATAAGTGAAAGAGTCACTTCCCTGCATCTGCAGGAACCGCATCGCAGCTGACCAGTCTGCTCATCCTGGCCTACCACACACTCCGAAAGGCTAAGCCATACAGGTGGTGGTTCTTCAACTCCCTCGAGGCCTGCACTGTCTTCTCACTGAGTTTGAGGCCAGTAACCCTTGTTGGAACTGAAGAAACTAAACTCCTGTGCACAGTGTCAACATATTGTTGCAACGACTTGGTGGCTCACTTCCTCAGAGATCTTCAGGTTCCAAACAGTCCCCACCTAAAGCATCTCCTCTGACCAAGATCTTCGTCCTGACCGCATCTCTTGCACCGTGGGCCTGCATCTTTGGTGAGCTGCTTGAGGTCATCTTGCAACTCCAGTGCCTCCGGCCTGTGGGTCCTCTTGAGGGTCTTCTTTTGCTTCAGTGGACGCCCCTAATTGCTCGGGGCCTACTCTGACTCCCCTGCTTGTGGTGAGTCCCTTGGACCTTGCTGGTTCCGACACTGCACCTTTTTCACTTGCCACATTGGTTGCAGATGGCAAGGCTTCTTGGTGCTCCTGATGGACACTGACCCCTCAACTCTCGACATGCGACGTGGGACAGCTCGTGAACGGCTCCTGGTCTTCCACAACATCGCCTGGTCTACACAGCTACAGCTCCAAGGTCACCATCAACTCTCCTGCAACACCTGACATCAATGGGCATTCGTCTTCCATGCTCCTGGTCACTACTGAGTGGCATGGACTCTGTCCCCTCAGCTTGCAGGTGCTTCTCAACTTGACTCCACCTTTGGGTTCCACGGGACACTTTCACCTCCTTCTTTGCCAGCGACATCTACCGGAAGTCCTCCATTGGGTTTGACGGCGGTTTCCGACACCACTTCGCACCCTTGTCCCCGACTTCCCTGGTGTAGGTATCATGGTTCTTAGGGTATACACAGGTGGGGTGGCTCTCCAACCTTCTGTCTTCCACAGGGTTTCTTCAGGGTCCACTGGGAAGGGTCCTTCTTTAAAATTGCAACTGCGACTTACCCACTGACTTGAATTGAGCATGCGGTCGTGTTCCCACTCTGCACGCGGCCCCCATGGGGTTTCTGGCGACTTAACTCGGTGGTTCATTGGGTCCCCAGCATTACTACGTCTTCTGGGTATAGTCTTCACTTGGCTCGTGGTTGTTTCCCACTATTTTAGTATATTGTTTGGTCCCTCCCTGGTGACCACTGTGTATATTGTGCTACTTACCTGTTTTATTTGCAAAGTATTGTGTAGATTGTGTATATCTCCAGGTAGGAGATATCGGTGTGTGTTAGCGAGTCTTATAATAAATACATATTTTTATAAATACACTGTGTGGTTCCTTTTCACTTGATATATACCTATAAGATTACGTTCTGGTAAAACAAGCTGCTTTACACTCCTTCTGGACTAAGCCTGAACACTGCTCTTCACAGTCACCACTTAGAGAGCTTTCTAAGGTTGTCTAAGACCACTAAAATCACCATAAAGGTTGTCTGGATTAGTTCAGGGTGCCTACTTACACAAGTGTGCACCATATACTAAGTCAGCTTCCTACACTACCTGAACCAGAACACAAGCCACCCAGGACCGGGTTTGTCCTAGTTATGGGCTCATCAGCCTGATACATCTTGGTTCCAGTGACACAATGAGCACATGACTCACATCTGGGCATACCCATGCCACTTAGGACAGTACATGAATCACACAAAAGGTGATGGGAGGCTACTTACAATAAGTCTAACCACTAGCAACAGCTCAGCGTAGGACTCCAACCCATTGCTCTTTTGCTCACCATGCCACCTCAGTTTGGACCCAGCCATATGCAAAGTAATCTTGACCCTGCTCCTCATGGGAATAGTCCAGCCTGAGCTACCAAGCCAGGTCCTCCCTGAACCGGAACACATGCAACCATGGACTGGTTTCACCCTAGTTAGGCTCATCAGACGGGTACAGCTTGGTTCCCGTGTCACACCCATGAAGCAAGGATTGTTTCACAATATTTGATGTAAGATACCTATATTCCTGGGAAAGACAACTGAGCCCGAAAGGGCAATATTCAAGCACCAAAAAAGGATGATGGAAAAGAGAAGTAGGGTCTGTTGCTCAGCCCTCCTCTTTTAAATTATGTGGTAGGGATGCCTGAGAGAAAACATTTTTAGTTTACCCACATAAAATGTAACCTAATTCTAACAGTTTAACAAAGGGAGTACATAAATATCGATATAAGTAGCATAACCTCACCAAAACTAGGGAATCGATAACACGAAGACTGTACAACCAGAGGATTCAAGTACACTTGAATGCTTCCCGATGCAAGATATGGAACGCAAAATAAAGCATACCACATTAGGTAGATGAGCATTTATCTTCCTACAGGAGTATATGAATGTACAGTAATTCTATATCAAGTTTGTCTATTTTGCACTTCCTGTATGTTTATGTCTGTTTATGAAAATTATAGAACACTCCTTTAACACCCTTTGCTCACTCATTAGTGTGTTAGCTACCTGTGATGTACCTGTCCTGTATGTGTGAGAGAACTGTGTGATGTTTCTGCTGCTGCCACCTATCCTTACATTATTATTTGTGCTAGGGGGGAGTTGCACTGAGGCTGTCCATGTTGTACCTTTAGTGTGTTTTTCAGCTCAGTATAAAAATGCTCATTCCAAATAAGAAAATGAAACAATACATATTGCCAGTGCTTATTTTAATGCATGATGTGAAACAGAGAACCCTCACAAAATATACAAGCAGAGTTTACATTTGGTTTTATACATGAAACTAGCGTTTTTTTAAATGGAGATGCTGACTGAATAATATTTTAAAAGATAGCTGACTAGTGGCTCCATGTCATGTATAATACTTCCAGCTGATTTCTGCCTTTTTTGTCATCAGCACTCTGCATGCTGGTGCTTTGATTCCATAATGAAACTGTTGAAAGCAAAAGTACAAGTCCCACAATGCAACATGCTGTTGGGTGGAATATAAAAAAATAGATGATGCTATCCTATGTTATATGGCTAAAAGACAGAGTTGTGAAATGCAAAATAAAATGTAGTTCCTGCCTTTCTTCTTGAAGGCAATCACAGGTAAAATAGCCCAGCAGGTGACAAAGAAGGGATAGCCTTTCAGATGCAAATGCCATCATCTCCTGCTAATGGGCTAACATTAACACTCCTTGGGAACCCAGCTTGCTAAAAGAACCTATTTACCAGATTAATGGGAGCATCATCTAGTTAATCATGTCTAAAGAGACAGAGAAAAAGAGAAATAATACCCTACACCCCCTCTTCTCCAGCCCATCCGAAGTGGTTTGTGTGATTTAGGTGGTGTGTGTGCCCGCAACAGCGATGTGATGCACCGGACCTCAAACAAGTGCAGCACAGGCTGCAGAAGCTGCCCCGTGAGGGCCGGAAGTGTTAGAAATTTTAGAATCTCTAAACAACGTAGACCATGTAGGGCAACAATGCAAGATGCAAGTATGGGTGATGGAGAAGGGAAGGAAGGAAAAACAACGTAATAACTAAGTCCCAAAAATAATTTTCCCTGGAAGTGACTTCCTATCAATAGCTCGTTCAAGTGTCCACAATTTTTCACCTTCCTCAGCCTTACTGAGTAACAGAGGTATTCTTGGCTTAGTGGCCAATCTAGCCGCGCAAAGAAGAAGCAGATAGGTAAACATTGACAGGGACGGTCTGGGGAACCAAAATCAGCCCTCGCAAAAATAATCAAAGCAGCAAGCTTTCCTGAAGTTATTTTTTTCTTTCCATCTATCCTCTCTCTCTCTTGCTCTCCTTCTCTTTACTTTCACTTCTCCCTCTCTACCCAACAGCCACCTGCGCGCTTTCTCTCTCTTGAAGCTTCCCCATGTCTGAAATTTACTGTGGGAAACTGGGGATAGTTTCAATAAAGATTATCAAAGTGATGTGCGGCACTCCTTTGTGGTACGTTGGTGAACAATCTTTTTGTCTGTGTCAAAAAATCAATTTGCTTCTGGGTGCCACTAGGTAGGCCCGTCCTGGCTTTGGGGGGGGGGGCGAATTTGAACCAAACAGAGTGTAGTGTCGAACCTAACGATACTGAGCCCTTGGTGGCAAACCTGTGGGAGACGGGTGTCTCTTAAGTTATTGGCTTGTGATCCGTTTCAATGTACACAAAACCAAAATTTTGTTAAGGTTCATCAAGTGGTTTATTCAATTGTGATCATTCAAGATTAATATCATCTGAACTTGATCCATACACGACAACGTCTTTTATGCGTGTAACAATTCACCCGATAATGAGAAGCATGTTCAATGCATGTCGGGCCTCGTGCCCTCCGTCAGGGGACTGGTATACAATCTAAAAACAAAATATATATTGCATTCAGGAGTGGAAGCTCAACCTCTCAATCGTGTAAACGGCGTTACATTAAAGGGTGTGATTGCATATTACGAAAACGATGGTGAAAGTATATAAGCTTAAGTGAACAACGTGTGCGGTTTAAAAGGATAAATATGGGTAATCTGTCGAAGTGATGGTGTGCGTTTCAAATGAATGTGAAGTGGGAATGAGAAATGGGATCCAATGTCCGTGAAAACGGCTTCCGTATGCGGGTGAATGATGTGCCACCTGTGTTGGTTAAGGAAAGTCGGGTGCTCAGACCGCATGCACTCTCAGTTGAAAAGACGGTAGAAGGTCAAGCCGTGACTCTTACCGGAGGAGGTTTACAGGTCGCGTCTGTCCATGTGGATGTCCGGTGTGGTTTCGGCATGAGTGTTGCTTCGCCTCAAGGGCGTGTATTAAAAAGGGGAGGAGTGATGTCGTCAATGTCATGGAAACCGACTGTGGACTATCCCAGTCGTGGTGGGTAAATGATAAAAATGGAATGTTCTAGGTAACTTTACGGGACCGCGGCTGTGGTTCCAAGGGGATGCAAAATATGTGTTAAAATGAAGCCGGGGAAAAATAATGTCCATAGATGTTACACGCATAAAAGACGTTGTTGTGTATGGATCAAGTTCAGATGATATTAATCTTGAATGATGACAATTGAATAAACCACTTGATGAACCTTAACAAAATGTTGGTTTTGTTTACATTGAAATGGATCACAAGCCAATAACTTAAGAGACACCCGTCTCCCACAGGAGTGCCACCAAGGGCTCAGTATCGTTAGGTTCGACACTACACTCTTGTTTTGATCAAACTGGGGATAGTGACAGTGGCACCAGTAGAGACCATGGCTTTGAAGGGCTCCAGCCCATCTGGGAATTTGGGGAAAAGGCCAGAATGGCGGTGGGCTATGCCTTTTCTCCTTCATGCCTCTTCTCTTCTTGCTGAAGTCTCAGGATCTTTCCTTGATAAGAGTAATGTGATGGCTACTCTGGATTAGAAAACACAAGACCTCTTGCAAACAATCCTAAGGAAGATAAAAGAGTTCTAACCGGTGACAAATTCTCAATCAGAAAGGAATATATATAAGATGGGCATTTCCATGTGTACTGTTTTTTCACTGGGGGAGACAAGGAGCACCATGTTCAAACAGCGCAGAAGAGTATCAAAATGCTACATGTAACAATCAATGATGAAGCCCACCCAAAGTAGCCAAAGATCAATATCAAGAGAATGCAAGATGACCACTCCCCTCCAAGAAAAAAGACACACCAATCTACATGCTAGTACTGACCCAATGACAGAGACTGGAAGTAAGCAGAGAAAAAAAGGAGGAGGCCTTCCTAGTAGGGACAACGAGGGCATACCTGAAGACAGTGACAAAGGACAACTTATGACGAGCTCTCAAACCTGAAAATATGTGACAGGGGACCCCGATGAACTTGAAGCGCTTGTCTGCATAGAAAGAAGTAGTGGCTTACAGGAGAACAACACTATAACGCTGCACAACTGAAGTGACCCAAGCGCCAGATGAGATGAGAATTGCAGTAGCCAGGTTGAGATTACCCTTGGACATTTCTGCAGATGAGATACAGAGAATGAGTACAAAGACGAGCTGGTTGAGTCTCATGTAACTTCCCTGTTTGCCTTGTTTTTTTTTCTGTAATGTTATTTTTGAGGCTACAATTGAACCAGTTGTTCAAAGAAGGGAAAGGGACAGAAAAGATACAGCGAAAAAGGATTCCGGCTGCCTTCCCTGAAGGAGCTTAATTTGCCAAGAAGATGCAATTGCACAACCATATGGCATCTAAGAAAGCAGACATGGTGGTATTGCAAGGGACATATCTACACCAAGTGGATGCAGAAAGGTTTAGATCCAAGACATATATTACACAGATCAATGGAAATGTAGAAACGAAGACTTGCGTGTTGGCCAGTTTAATAAAACACTCTTTACCTTTCTCTGTGCTAGAAAATCTGACGAGAAGGAAGATGTGCTACAATGAAGGGAAAACTGGGAGATGAGATTATAACACTAACCAGGGCCAAAAGCTTTCTGGGGAAAACTCTGCGTAAAGTGCGTGGATTTATGAAAGGTTTTCTGGCAATGGTTTAAGACCTTAACTTGGTCATGGATGAAAGTAAGGACAGAATGAAAGTTTCGGGTAGTACTGCTGCGAGTCATATCACATGACATTGAAGAATAAACCTTAGAGCGAGCACAGATTGATATATAGAGACTGAAACCATTGGGGGATCAGCAGGATTACAATCTACTCGCTCACACATCATACATACTCAAAGATAGCCATGATTTTAGTGGCTAGCACCACGGTAAACAAAATAAGGGAAGCGGATATAGGCAGCTTCAGTTTATCAGATTAATAACAAGGGATGGGTTGGCAAGACTGTTTATGGCACAACTCTGAAGACTGGGCAGGTAGGCTTGGTTGGTAACTTTAGCTGAAGTAGCTAAAGTTAAAGATGATTGCATGCAAACCAAAAATCTCTCTGTTACTGCAACTGGAGGTCCTCCCAAAGTGGAAGCCCAATCGGGGGACAAATGCTCAGGATCAGAGGTTATGTATACTCTTGTGGCCCTGACCGGGGCAATTACAATGATTTTGGGCTCGGTCTGTACTAATCTTCAGAACTTGAAGCAAGCAAGACACCAACAAGAATGCCTACAGGCGCCACATGTAATACCGCTACTTAAATTGCTCTATCAGAGTAAGGACACAATGTGAAGTGTGGTAACTGAAATGTACTTGCATTACGTAACGTCGCAACAAATAAGCTAACATGACTAATTTTAGACTGTTCATGATCGAAATTCTCAACAAGTAATTCCCTTGCATGGATTCGTACCTGCTTTCCCAGTTCCCGCGCACAGATTGGACATGGTTCTGGATTAACGCCACCAGTAGTTTTGTCTTGAGTCTGTGAAATAATAAAAAGCAGACATAAGGAAATGCCACCTTGAAAGTTACTCGTACAAAGCACAGTCCTTTGGCGCCCACTAGCGGCTTGTTTTATTCCATGTACGAAATATAAGCAGTAATGACAAATCGTGCAACAAAACAAGTACATTCTGATGAACACAGATGCGAGAACGCACTTTCACGAGAGGTTGTCGCACTCTAACATGCTCTTCACATTTTACAAGGCGGTGCGTTGTACATTTTAAACATATTTTGTTCAAGTAAACAGGTCAAAATGTTTAAGTAAGCTTCTGAGACATTTGCCATCAAAGAAACGTATGTGATTTTGTGCGTGCGTGGGCGCGTGTGTGTCTGGCGGGCTCGCAGCGATTGTTACTTCTCAGTAACAAAGTAATGGATGGAGATGCAGTGTGTGGAATAGATTGTTTCAGACTTCGAGGCATTTTTATGGGAAACGCCGAAGTAAAAAGAGAGCAGAGAATATAAAAACATTACACATAATGAATTTGCGTTCTCATGTAACGCAATGGGTGCTATGTAAAGCGCTCTGATACCCGATACCGGGTCAAGTTCGCGCTATATAAAACTCCGTAAAAATAATAATAATAATACAAACAAACAAACACCACAGGGTTGACAACTGCATGACTGCGGATGTGTATAGTTTACACTTTTTGGAACGGACGTTTACTATGCAGTTCAAAGGCAAACAGCATCTGAAATAGTGTCGGTAATTCCTGGATCACTTCCCGGTAAAATTCATCACGCCCGTTTGTCTTTCCTTTGCTATCTATCATATCTATCTCACTTTCGTTTCGCCCCCATCCATCTAACCATGGGCGGCCAGCTACGCTCCGTGCACGGAGTGCGCGTAGTGCCGTCTCCTACGCATTTTGCGTAGCGGGCGTAGCCAGGCGGCACTACGCGCGCTCCGCAGACGGTGCGTAGCCGGCCGCCACCCGCCTCCCTCCCGCCCTCCCTAAATATGTAAATAAAAGGATAGAAAGGTTTTAAAGACACTTACCTTGTCCGCCGCGTCCCCGGGGCTCCCTCTCGCCGTCCCTGGATTCGCGCCGCCATTTCGGATACTAATGCGCATGCGGCCGCGCATGCGCATTTCTCATGAGAAATGCGCATGCGCGGGCACCCGCGCATGCGCATTAGTATCCGAAATGGCGGCGGCGCGAATCCAGGGACGGCGAGAGGGAGCCCCGGGAACGCGGCGGACAAGGTAA
This sequence comes from Lissotriton helveticus, assembly GCF_964261635.1. NCBI lineage: Eukaryota > Metazoa > Chordata > Amphibia > Caudata > Salamandridae > Lissotriton > Lissotriton helveticus. Next base: position 1,052,231,366 of record NC_136067.1, read on the forward strand.
GTGTCTTTAAAACCTTTCTATCCTTTTATTTACATATTTAGGGAGGGCGGGAGGGAGGCGGGCGGTGCGTAGTGGGGCTACGCGGAGTGCGCGGGTGGGCGTAGTTTTGCGCCCACTTCGCGTAGCTCCGCGGAGCCCCACTCCGCACACTACGCCCAGGGTTACATCCATCGTCCCCACCGGCCAGAAATGGGCTGAGACGAAAAAAACTGGCTAGGAGACCAAATTAACAAGCATTTGCAATGCAATAGGTCTCGCATTTACACCAGTTTAAGCTATTGACATTGTAAATAACAATGCCCTTTATTATTGTTTTCGTTTTTAAAACATAAATAAAAGGCATTGTCATGAGAGCGGCGGCGGCAAGATGGCCGCGTCCTGAGAGGGCTCCGCAGCGTCGGCAGCTTTCCATTTACGAAGATCCCGTTACCCGGCTCGGATTTAACTTTTGCCTGGATGCGGTAATGTCGGAACCCATACGGAGCATTTCTATGGGTTTCCGGACCAACGGTGATTGAGAGAAGGTGCGCTTTTAGACGCTATTTCTCCTCAGCAACTACGAAGGTATTTCGCGGCCGCCATTTTGCAGGCTCCCAATGGCGCGGAAATTTCACCTACCTCAAAACGGAGCTTTTTCTTAATTTCTGCTCCCTATTATTTATGCAAAGCGATGTGGCTCTGCTCATTTTTTGCTTCTTTCGTTCTAACTGCGGCGCATAAGCTCTTTTTTCTACAAGGCAGGCTTTTTTACTCTCTTTGAAGGCTCTTCAACAGTTTTGTTGGGGGGTAGTTCACAAGCTTTTCAATAAGGCTTTGCCTCAAAAGTTCATGACTGATCTTATTTTTATATGGAGCATTTCCCTTTTCAAGCCTACAATTTGCAGTTTGTGTCATTCCTTTATGCAGTTATAGTTACTGCCTCATACTATTAGTGAAGCCATTTTCATTGTAATTTTTGCTTTTTTCTTCTAAAGTGCGACTTTTTGCTTATTCATTGACTATTATCACAATTTATTCTGCAGACTTTTTTTTTTGTGTGGCTTCTGAGCACATTTCACCAACGTATGCCTCTATATATTTCTTCTTCTAATCAGCCACTATTGCTTACTATTCAATAACTTTATTTCTCACTCCATGATGGATCTCACGCAATCAAATAAATCACACAGCATGTCTGGAGTTGTCTCCGGGGGTCGTAAGGAATCTTCAGCTAATACTAGCAAACGTCAGAAAAAAGACCCCTTTTCTCCAACCAAATGTCCTCTCCCTATTACGTTGGAGGATATTATGGATGAACTGCGTCTTATCCGTCCTTTTATTTCTGATACTACTACCACCCTTCAAAGGATTGAAGACAAATGTTCTGGTCTGGATGTCAGACTATCTGATGTTGAACAAAAAGTGAGTGATGCTCAGGATGTTCTCGCAAAAGTCGATGCTCTCACCAAGGAAGTCAACCAGTTGAAGAAATCCACGGAGGATTTGGAAAATCGACGCAACAACCTGCAAATTTACGGTATTCCCGAGGGTTCAGAGGGGTCCGACATGATTCTTTTCTTGAAAACCCAGGTTCTACAGATTGCTGGACTTCCCAAAACTGTCGACTTTAATATCCAGAGGGCCCACAGATTAGGTCCTCAAAATGCATCCTCAGCTGCCAAACCTAGAGGTATCATCGCATATTTTCTTTTGCACTCTGATTTAAGGACTATTTTGAATGCTGCCAAGCAGTACAAACAAATGTTTTGGTCAGGACATAAGATCTTCTTTAGCCAAGATGTCTCCAAACAAACTGCAAGCAGACGCAAAGAATTCTTGGATCTACGGCCAGCTTTGAAGTCGATGAATGCTCGTTACGGTCTCATACATCCCTGCTTCTTCAAAGTAACTTATAAAGACAGATCCTTTTCATTCGATGATCCTGCTGATCTCCGGAAGTTCATCCACACTCATCGAGAAGAGAAGATGGAACTGAGCAAGCACTAACAATTTCCCTTTATGGAGTTCTAGGTTTTTCATCTGTTTTATCCTTGAGGTTTTTTTTCTTTTCTTTTTGATGCCCCCTTGTAATATGGCTTATTTTCCCTTGTATTCTTGTTTTTTTAAGCTCCGTCCTCCTATTATGGGTTGTGGATTCCTGTTTGTGTTTTTCGTATTTACTTGCCTGGTTTGCCCTGTTGCTGTTTACCCATTTGTCCTGGTAAGCTCCCATTTTTAATTGTCTTTTATATTTTTTAATGTATTTCATCCTTGCTTGTTCTTTTAATCTTGTTTAGGTTTACTTATTCTTCTTATCTCGTCCAGGTCTATTCCCTTCATTTTATTTCATGGTATATTGTCGATTCTGCCCCTTTCCCTTCTCTGTGATGTGGCTGCCTTGTTTTTTCCTTTCCGCCCCCCTTCCTTCTTTATTGCCTGTTCTCCTGGTTCTGTGTTTTTTGACTGAAGCCTTCCGGCTTTTTGTCATCTCCTCTTTCCTTACTTACATGGGAGCTCCCGCTCCCATTTTCCTATCCCTTTCTCTCTACTCCCTTCTTCTCTCCCCCTTTCTTCCTTTCTTTTTTTCTTCAGTATGTTCTCCTTTTTTTTTAATTCAATTTACCTACTCTTAATCATTCCCATGACAATTTTACTTCCCTCCACTTCTTTCTGTTTGGCAACAGTTTTTTCATTCACCCTTTCTTCTTTTCTTCTTTTTTCTTGTTATTCTATATTGTTGACTTTGACTTCTTTACTGATGTAATTTGGCTCTTACATTTATGGTGGTTACATATGTTTCTTTTCTATTCCACAGATACACAGTGTAGTTTTAGCTTTTTCATTACTTCTTCTAACTTTACTTTCTTTATTTTCTTCTTTCTTAACTGGTCTATGCTTATTTTCCTATTTTATCTTTTTTTCCTACTAGGAGTGGTCTTCGAATCATTTCTTGGAATGTTAAGGGTCTCCAAAACCCTATTAAAAAGCAACGTATTTTGTCTCATCTTGCTCGTCTGAAATGTCAAGTTGCCTTGTTGCAGGAAACGCATCTTTCCTTACAGGATATATCTTTGCTGCGTAAACAGTGGGTTGGAGAAGCTTATTGTTCCCCGGCTGTTAGTAACAAAAATTGTTTTCTCATTTTATTTCATAAATCGTTATCTGTTCAATTACAAAGTGAAATTTCTGATTCTAATGGTAGATGGTTGTTTCTACGTAGTGTTGTAAATAATATTCATCTTTCCTTTTGCAATGTTTATGGTCTCAATGGTGTTGATTTATCTTTCTGGAATGATTTTTCTTCACTCATTTCTTCTCATGTGAGTGAAGATTTGATTGTTGGGGGTGACTGTAACCAACTAATAGATCCCTTTTTGGATCGCAAATCTCAGGTACGATATGTTCCCAATAAAATGCAAAAATCATTTCATAAATCCATCTCCTCTAGAGGTCTAATTGATTCATGGAGAATATCCCATCCCGATTCCTTAGAATTTTCTTTTTTTTCTCCTGTGCATGCTTCACACTCCCGTATTAATTACATTTTTCTCTCACATCATGCCTTCCAATTTATGACCAATTCTGAAATTGGCTCTATCCTAATTTCAGATCATGCTCCCGTCATCTTAGTTATGGATTACCCTTCTCCCATTCCTGCCTCCCGTCGGTGGCGCTTCAATAACTCATTATTGCTTGATCCCCATTTCACTGAGCATTTCACACTTTTTATGGATGATTTTTTTCAAAACAACCTAAATACTGCTTCTAATTTTCACTTTCTTTGGGACGCTTTCAAGGCCGCTGCCCGAGGTTGTGTTATTGACTTTGTTTCCCGTAAGAAGAGAGAGGCACTTAGCAAAACATTCCACATTCTTAAACAAATTAAGGACCTTGAGCATCTTTATTTCACTACTAACTCCTCTGACTCGTTATCTTCCCTTATTAAAGCTAAGATGCAGTATAATAAACACTCTTGGGATTCTGCCTCTAATCAGCTTCTTAAATTCAATGCCAAAATGTATGGTGGACGTAACAAGGCAGGTAAATCGGTCGCAAATTACCTTAAAATTAAAAAACAGAAATCTAAAATTTTTGTCATTAAAGACTCTCAGGGTGTTTCTCAGTCTTCTGACGCTAAAATTCTTGACTGCTTTGTTCAATATTATTCTTCCCTTTACACACCGGAATCTAACCCTGCCCCTGAGCAAATTGATTCCTTTTTTCACTCTATTCATAAATCCTCTAACACTCTTGTTGATCTCTCTTCCCTTGATGTTCCTATTTCATAGAAGGAGATTATTGCTGCGCTTTCTCTTCTTCCCAAGGTTAAAACTCCCGGTCCGAATGGTTTTACGGTGCAATTGTGCCTTCATATTAAATCAGTTTTAGGTCCACATTTACTCACCTTAATTAATCACTTCCTTGCTACAGGTGAATCTAGAGGTTCCTTTACACAGGCAATGCTTTGTTTACTCCCTAAAAAAGATAAAGATCCTTCCCTCTGCAAAAATTATAGGCCCATCTCTCTGATAAATACAGATTGTAAAATGTAAGCTAAAATTTTGGCTATCCGTCTTAATACAGTCATCCCTAATTTGGTAAACATATATCAATCTGGTATTTGTTAAAGGTAGGTCTATTACGGACAAATCAAGAACTCTTCGTAACATCATTCATCTGGCCGCAAAGATGGACTCTCCCATTGCAGCTATCACGTTAGATGCTGAGAAAGCTTTTGATCGAGTCAAATGGGATTTTATGTTCGGAGCACTTAGATGGCATGGTTTCAGTCCAACTATTCTTAAGTATATTCAATTACTATATTCTGACCCTAAAACCTCTATCTGGATCAGTGGTGCACAATCAGATTATTTTTCCCTCCATAGAGGAACCAGGCAAGGTTGCCCTCTTTCCCCTCTCCTCTTCATTCTCGCTTTAGAACCTTTTCTGGAAAAAATAAGACAGTCTACTTCTTATTCTAGATTTGTCTACAGGGATGACAACATCAAATTTACCGCTTATGCGGATGATATTTTACTTTACGTCTCAAATCCCATTGACTCACTACCCGCACTTTTTTACTTACTTCATGATTACTCTTTGGTGTCCGGCTATAAACTTAACATTGATAAATCTGAAGTCCTTCCCCTTAACAAATTTTGCCTACCTCATATGTTTGAGGGCTCGGGATTTGAATGGAATCCTGGATTTATCAAATGTTTGGTTATTCTTTACGCTATTACCATTAGGGAGACCATCAAAATTAATCATTCGGACATTCTTAAGAAAATCTCTTCTCTTATAGAACGTTGGTCCCCCCTTTTTCTCTCCTGGTGGGTCCGATTATCGACTATTAAAATGATGCTGCTCCCTATTGTTAATTTTTATCTTTCTATGCTTCCTATCTCCCTTCCCCACTATTTTTTCAAATCTATTAATCGCCTCTTAACAAAATTTTTATGGAATGATCGCAAAGCTAGGGTTTCCCTTTTTAGACTTCAATAACCCAAGAACTTAGGCGGTGTTAATTTTCCCAATATCTCTCGTTTTCACTCAGCCTTCACACTTAAACAGATTTGGCCTTTCCTTACGGATTTGTCTTCTTTTCTGTCAACGGCCTGGAGCTCTATAGAACTGGCTCAACTTGCTCCCTTTTTTCCTCACAGCAACTCGCTTATCTCAACCTCCTGCAAGATTTATTTCTCCTGTTTTTAAGCATTCCAAGGCCTTATCACTTTCACTCTTTCGTCATTTCTTATATTTTTCTAACCTTCACATGCCTTCTCCGATTTGGTATAATAAATTCCTCAAGATCAATAACCGAGCGCTTTTCTGGAAGGAATGGATTGATAAAGGAATTATTATTTCTGACCACTTACTCAATGATAACTCTTTAAGAACTTTCCAAGATCTACGCGACTCTTTTGGTTTATCTAATACACATTCTTCACATTTCCTATTACTTACACATACCATACATTCTACTATTTTTCAGAATATTCCCTCTTCTGATGCTCCTCCCCTTCTTTCCCCGCCAGACTTCACTATTCCCTCTAGAGCCTCAGCTATTTACAAAATATTATCACATTCCCCTATTGAGCGGCTTAAATCTAAATTAGAACTTTTGCGGGAATCGAATTTAGGCCATGATTTCTCTCCACAAATCTGGTATTCTATTTGGTCCAAAATACATACAGTTTCTCGCTCAGCTAGTACCACAAAGACTGTTTATTTCTTTTACAATAGGCTTTTTTTTACCGCTTCTGACCTGTGTAAATTTAAATGACTGGGTTCCAATAAGTGTTGGTCCTGCTCATGTGATAATAGTGACCTTCTTCATATGTTTTTTCACTGCCCAAGGGTCAAAACACTTTGGTCTCGTATTTGATCTACACTTAATAATATTCTATCTACTGATGTTCCATTTGAGATTATCCACATTTTTTTGGGCGGGTTGTCCTCTATATGAAATGTTCAATGTAATGTTCGTAAATTTATTGACCTTTTCATAGCAATTTCATTTGAGATAATTACTACCATTTGGAAAGATACTTCAAAAATCGCTTATAATGCCTAGTGGAATTTGTTATGTCATCACCATACACTTGATCGTGCTTATGCTACAACTGTACCTTTATTAATCAAAAGAGATTTGTTATGGGTACCTTTAACTGATGATCTCTCCAGACACACTCCTTGAATAGTTTATTGTTTTTCCCTCCCTCTTCATTGTTATGTGGCAATTTTAGTTTTTTAATTTATATTCTAGGTTGCCGCTTTTCCCCTTCCTCTCCCTTTTTCTCTTCCTCCCTTTCTGAAAAATACCCACAAAAGCCTTGTTTTTTAGTATAGTATTTTCCCCTTATTGGGGTTAGTTTTTCAATTGTTTTTTTCTGAAAGGATGCCTTAGTTTCTTTGGTTTTTACTCACCTATGTAATGATGTTTTACGTTTTCTATTTTCCTTCAATAAAGCTATTTAAACTAAAAAAAGGCATTGTCCTTTACAATGTCAATATCTTATACTCTCGTATACCAATCACGTAGGTATTTTATGTATCAGCAGTGATAGTGATCTCACACCTATATCTGCAGTGATTTTGATCTCACACCTATATCTGCAGTGATTTTGATCTCACACCTATTTGAAGTAATGGCGATCTCACACCTATATCTGCAGTGATAGCAATCTCACACCTATATCTGAAGTAATGGCGATCTCACACCAATATCTATAGTGGTAGAGATCTCACACCTGTATCTGCAGTGATAGTGATCTCACACCTATATCTGCAGTGATAGTGATCTCACACCTATATCTGCAGGGATCGCGGTCTCACACCTATATCTGAAGGAATGGCGATCTCACACCAATATCTACAGTAATAGAGATCTCACACCAATATCTCCAGTGATGTTGGTGATCTCACACATGTATCTGCAGTGATAGTGATCCCACACATATATCTGCAGTGATCGTGATCTCACACCTATATCTGAAGTAATATTTGCAGTGATAGTGATCTCACACCTGTATCTGAAGTAATGATGATCTCACACCAATATCTACAGTGATACAGATCTCACACCTATATCTGCAGTGATAGTGATCTCATACCTATATCTGCAGTGATAGTGATCTCACAATAAAATCTGCAGTGGTGGGAATCTCACACCAATATCTACAGTGATAGAGATCTCACATCTATATCTGCAGTAATAGTTATCTCACACCTATATCTGCAGTGAGAGTGATCTCACACCTATATCTGCAGTGATGGTGATCTCACACCTATATCTGCAGTGATTGTGGTCTCACACCAATATCTGCAGTGACGGTGGTCTCACACCAATATCTGCAGTGACATTGATCTCACACCTGTATCTGTAGTGATGTGATCTCACACCTATATCTGAAGTAATGGTGATATCACACCTATAGCTGAAGTAATAGTGATCTCACACCTATATCTGCAGTGATAGTGAATTAATTATTTATTTATATTGCAGTTACTTAAAACCATTTGCAATACGTCTTACATACAGTTTAAAAGGAAATTGAGACAATTATAAAAGAAAAACATTTGTATGCAACACTCTCAAAGCATTATATTAATAAAATAATATATATATAATATATATATACATTGGTAAAACGGCAAGAAACCGCCAGTTCATTTTTTTTGCGAAGTTTCTTGCATGATCTAAAATTTTAATAGCTAGAATGAGATCTTCACCGACTGGTTAGTGGAGGCACGTTACTTATTAAGCCAAATTATCTTTCATCTTGCCAGACCCCTCTTCTTCCACAAGCCTGTTTCAAAGCTCGGCCATGTATTTCCCGAACCTGGCCAAGTCCGACGGAAGACTGCAGAAAAAAAGTACCAAAACGGCTGCTTCTTTTACTGTTCGAACCCCGTTTCGCAGTCAAATTTGTTTTAAAAGAGTCTGACGAGGCATAAGCATACTGGGACCGCAACAAATTATGTGTAGCTGAGATTTGTGTTTATAGTTGCAGAGTCTGCATCTTATTTTATTTTCAAGGGACTTCCACCCGGAGTTTAATTCTTTGATTTGGAGGGGCACTAATCTGGCCCATATAATGTTTTTAAGTGCTTTCCTTCCCAGTGCTTGATTAAGATAGGGCTGGGTTTTATGTCTAGTATATGATGTTACCAACCCGGGTGGCCCTATTCCGCTAGGTCATTTGTGCGCGACAATTGAAAACATTGTTTGTTAATTGCGTTTTTAATTGCCAGGTAGTTTATTGATCCTTCCAGCCAGTTTTCGATTGCCAACCCCAATGTTTCCACCGCTTTTTCCTAGTAACCTTGCCACGGGTTGGTGGTCTCTCCATAAATTGGCTTAAGCATACTTTTTAAGCTTCCGGCTGGGGCTGTTAACACTTGATAGAAATACTTTGCATGCGTTCCCAAGCCTTCCTTACTTTGTTGCCTTAAGCCGAACTCCAAACGAATTAGGCTGTTACGAGTATATTTGGGAAGTTTAACAATGTGTTTGTAGGCCAGGAATTGCACTTTGTCCAACATTGCGTCCATTTTGCCTGGAAATGCCTGCTGTGCATAACCTGCAGTTGCCCTCATTTTAGCTTGTATTACTTTTCTAATAGGGGCTGACGTTGGACTGTGCATTCGCTCATTTAATTTGCATAGAGACAATATTGTTGCCTGGGCTCTGGCCTTCATTTTGTGCATGTGTGATGTTGCTTTACCTGTTTCACTTAGCCAGCACCTGAGATAATTGCACAATCTCGTGGTATTGATAATTTCCTTACCCACATGCCATTTCAGTAAAGCTTTTTTGGGGAAATGCCCAAAAATGACTACTTTCGTTTTTTGAGCATTTATTGTAAGCTCGTTGCTTTCATTGTACTTATTGAGGGTGTCTAGGCCTCTTTGTAGCTCGATTTTTGTGTGGCCCTTTACCACTAAGTCGTCTGCGTATTGTAAAATTTGCAGTTTGTTGATCCCGATTTTCAGGGTTACTAGGCTGGCATTAAGAAGCTTCTTCCCCAGATCAGCGGTGTATAGATTAAACAGCGTGGGGGCAAGTACACATCCCTGTTTTAATCCGCGGTTTGTCAGGCACTTCTCTGTTATGGTGTTATCCACTAGCTTTACTTTAATTCAGGTGTTACTGTATAGTGAAATAATGGCATTAAGGAAACCTGCTGGAATATGCCAATTACTCAATTTTTCCCAGAGCTTATGTCGGGGTACCCCATCAAAGGCAGATGAATAGTCAACAAAGCATGCAAAAACTGGTTTATTGTTTTTGCAGTTAGCTTGCTGGCTCAGATATTACGGAATCCAGTCTGATAGTAGAGGAGGATTTTGTTCTCTTTAATCCATCCATTTAGTTTATTCAGTAAGGTGCTAGCATAGGCTTTCCCTTCAATGTCCAGGAGGGCAATTAGTCTATAATTTTTTGGGTCTGTATTGTCCCCTCTCTTAAAGATAGGATGCAAGAAAGACCCTCACCACGAGTCTGGTACTTTTGCTTTTAGTCTACATTCGATGAACAGTTTAGAGAGAATTTTACCCCAGTAAACTGGATCTTCTCTAAAGATGGCACCTGGGAGGCCATTGGGCCCGGGTGCCTCATCTCTACTTATCCTTTTTATTACTTGTTTAACTATGATACCGTCTTGATCATTGCCCAGTGATTCCACAGGGGCCTCCGTGTCTATGTCTTCACTATATGCGGGATGGACCTCGTAGCTTACAGGGTCTATGGAAATTGCTTTCTCAGTATAGATTGAAGCGACGTGCCTCAGCCAAGCATCTGCGTGTACTGAGTTGCGCCTGTCCACTTTACCTTTCTCCAAGTTTGCAATGTATTGCCAAAGCTGTTGTTGTTTATGGGGTTTTGAGAGCTCGTGTATTGTTACCCAATCTTTCTCTAATTTTTCTTGTTTAAGCAACCATAACAAATGCTTCTGCATCTTAGATAAGTCTTTACACCTCTCCCTTGTTTCCTGGGTTCCTCCGATTTTGTGTAGTCTTTTTGCCCTTTTTAATTGACGTGTTATTGTGGTTAGTTTTATGTTGTTGTATCTAAATCGTGGGGTATGCGTTGTGTTACCCGATGCACTGACATTGAGGTCATTAACTAATATGGCTTTTAGGGTTCCAATCCACTTTGTCCAGTTTTCCATACAAGGTTGATTTCCCGGACTCTTCTCTTTGCACTCTTGTTTTTTTTTCCAAACATTGAACCGCTTTGCTTGGTGCTTGTTCCATTTTAGCCTTTTAAATAGTGTGTGTTCTTCAGTCCCTGTTGACTGGGATACTGCGGCTGCTTGTTCCCTCTGTAACAAGCCAAAGTTTAGATCCACCTGCAATAATTTGTGGTCACTAGTTTCATGTGCTTTTGCTTCAAAGTTGACAATTTTCTGGGATAGCAGATTGCATAGAAAGATGTAGTCTATTGTGGAACAGTTCTTGAATGTGGCCGTACCCGGAGGCATGGGATCTGGATTTTTCCGGATTTCATTCGCTGATTTTAGGTCATAGTTTTTTAGGAAGGAGTTAAAAACCCTTTCAGACCCAGCCTGTCATTCTGATTTGTTCCCAGGTGATGCAGATTAAAATCTCCTACGATTACTTTGGCCAAAAGCGCATTAGAGTATAAGAATTCCTTTATTAGTGTTATGATATGTGTAGTGGCGTCCAGTTTTTTCTGACCCTGTGCATTTAGATATACGTTTATAACTAGGATAGGGCACTGTCTTTTCTGGCCCTTTCACCCTCTATTATGAGTGCCTGTAATGCATCAGACTCTATTTTTACCCTCTTTACTGTCATCTGTTTTAGATGTTTTACATAGATCGAAATGCCCCCCGAGGGTCTACCAAACTGATGGTTTTTGGTTGCTAGTTTATGAAAAGCCTAGATTACTGAGAACAAGGGTCCTTAGCACTTGGAAGGATCACACAAAAAATACAATATAGGCCATAATAGGTAGCTATATTCCTCCTGTGTCCAGCCGGACATAGGTTTTATTTTGTAGTAAATCACAAAAATAGAAAAGGAGTAACAGTAATGTCATTACAATCATTGTTTGTCTGTTCCCCCCCATCCCTCCCCCCCCAAACAGGCGGTTCTAAATTTTATATGCCAAGCAAATGTGTATATTGTCAGTCCTGATGATCCCGAATTATTAAGAGCAAGGGATCGAAACGTCCGTCGACTTCTTTTAGTGTTGTCACAACTTACCATTGTGTATAATTTCGTTGTGTTCAACACGTTGGCAATACTTCTATTTGATACACTGATTTAAAAGTGGCCAATCTTGCTCAGTCTTTGCCTGTAACCCTTTGCACGTTGTATATGTTTCTCTCCAAACACTCCCCTCCCAAGTACGGTACAGGACTGTGCCTTACTGTTACTCCTTTTCTATTTTTGTGATTTACTACAAAATAAAACCTATGTCCGGCTGGACACAGGAGGAATATAGCTACCTATTATGGCCTATATTGTATTTTTTGTGTGATCCTTCCAAGTGCTAAGGACCCTTGTTACCAGTAATATATAATTGATACCCACGGTCCTAAGCAAACTGTTCGGGTTCCCTTGTTGTATTTAAAAGTTTATGAAAGCCAGCATAGCCTTCGAGGTGTACATAATCTGTGGCCCAGGTCTCTTGTAGGCATACGATGTCTCCTTCCTGCAGTATTTTTGAGACAGTTTCATGTTTAAGTGCTTTGCGTATTCCTGCCACATTCCACGAGATGATTTTGAGATTGGAGAACGATTTGTAGTTGATGTGGAATATACTGAACGATTCAGGTGTTACAGGTTTTACAATTGGAGACCCTTGTTGACACCATAAGGTATCTAGTGTGCCCCCTTGGAAATCAGGACTATAGAGGGCTTCTTTGAGGCTCTCGGCTTATCCTATTAAATTGATCGTTCATTTGCGTTCTTGGTGACCCATCATCTTTTACACTACTATTTGTAGTCGTGTCCTCCTGTCTCCTGACTGATATGATTAATTTCTTGTAGTTTTTGTCTACATGTATTTCTGATGTGCCTCGGAGTATCCCTTGTGAGTACTCTTTCCTATTCATTCTTGTTATATTTGCTGGCTCCTGAATAATTGATGGGTACTTTTCTTGTCCTGGTGCACTCACCCCAATGCCCCAGTTTTTGAAGATGTCTTTTTCTCTGAGTACAGCTTCCGCCGTGTGTTGGTTTAACCAGGTAACTATGGTATCTTCTGTATTGGTAACATCCTTTTTTGATTCAAATTGGATGCGGACTATGTCCTCACTTTTTGTGTGAGACAATGCGAGTATGTGTTGAAGGAGCCGTAGTAAGTTTCCCCTGTTTAAAATAATGTGTCTCCCCTTTGATTTGTACTGCGGTTGAAGAATTGTTTTAAAACTATTCCTAACATAGAGGGGAGTTGGTGTTGTTCTAGAAAGAGGTTCGGTGTATGTTGCACCTTTGAACTGTGTCTCCCCTGTTGCATTATCCGAGTTAATAAGCCAGATTCTTTGATTTTTAGTTTCTAATCCTATTGTTTCCTTAGGTGACCCATAGTCAGATTTATCTTTAACCCGTTCATTTATTATTTGTATGATTTCCTTTGTTGTACTACCATTTTCGGTGCGTGTTAGGACCTGCAGCATTGGTGGGCTTGATGTAACCTGGTCTTTGTGTTCGTCTTCACTCAAGGATTTATTTTGTTTTTGGGTTTTAGTAAATATCTGATAAAATTTGCTTGATGTTAGCCTTTCCTGTGTTTGAGGAGAATAGTTGGTAACCTTTGTGGAGACATGCGTGAACCTACCCCTACTCCTTGTGTTTTGTATGGATTTTTGACGTTTTAATTGTTTTTTAAATTTATTCTTCATACGTCGTGAGAGCTTTGACTCTGTATTACTAGTTAAAATCTCCTTTTTCCTTTCCTCATCAGGGGTTCCAGTAGTTTCAATTGTTTGATTTGATTTGTGTTTGTGGGGTCCGAATTTATATTTGAAATTCAATTAGTGTAGACTGTTTTTGTAATGTTTTCTTGGTTCTTTTCCTTGACAAGGGTTCCAGTAATTTCAATTATTTGGTTGGTACTTGTTAGGTCCGAATTTATATTTGGGATTAAATTTGTACAAACTGTTTTTGTAATCTTTTCTTGGATGCGTTGTTTATTTGGCCCATTTATTCTATTGCTTACTGTTTGAGCAGTTTGTAATTTTAAATCTTCAATTAGAGTGGTGAGCATTTCTGGGATGGATACTAGTTTATCAATTGTTGGCCCACAAGCACAGTCTGTATTTAGGGAATTTGATTATTCTTGGGCTCGTGTTATGAACGTATTCAAGTTAGCTAATTTTTGGTCGATCCCTGATATTGTTGTTGCCATAATGTTTAACAGGTCCACTTGGACGTCCATCTTATTTGATTGGTAATTCAATGCTACTAGTGTGAGTTGAGATGTTTTAAAGAACTTGTCCCATATTGATCCTGCATCTGTAATTGCTTCTGAGTGTGTGGTCTCAGTATTTTGGCCGTGGTTAACCCTTGCCGGAGAGATATTAAGAAAGGTTAAACTTTCAGCTGTCAACTGAGTCGAGTAAGTTAGTATGTTATCTTTGCTGTTTGGAACTGTAGGTTCCAAGATCTGAATCAGCCTGTCGTAGGCTTCAGCTCCCTCTCCATCATGATTTGACTCTCTTGGTCCCTCGTTTATTACAATATTTTGTGTGCTCTGTGACAATGCTGTATCAGTTGTTCTTTGTGTTTTGGTGGCCACTGTACTTAAGGCCTCGTATTGATTCGCATGTTGTATGACGTTTGAGGAGGGCTTGATGATTTTTACCTCTACCTCAATTGGTTGTTGGGCCCTATTGATGTAAAACTGGTCTTGCAGATTTTGTGGCGTTTCTTTGGGGGGGCTTTCAGGAGAGTGCTTGTCCCGTTGAAATGAGGGATCTTCATTTATTACTAGGTCCTTGATTGACACCCAAGATTGGTCCATTTGTTCCAATCTTGGTCCATTTGTTCCATGTGGTCGTGGACCCGCTGGGGTCCAGTTACCATTATGGGCTCTAAGTTAGTTTGGTCTTTCTTCAAATTGTGAGCCCCTACGTGCGTAGAAGGTAAAATTGGGTCTGGTAAACGCTGCTCCCCTCCTTTCAGTTGCTCGAAGGCGGATAGCATTACGCCGCTGGATCTTTTAAGAAGTTAAACTTATTTGGTATACTGGTTGATTTGGCAAACATTCTATACACTGGTGCAATTAGAGGTTGCTCCCCACCTTCTGATTTTGCTTTGTTGTTATTTTTTTTATTATTACCTTTGATCCTTGAGTTTTCTTTTTCCTCTTTGTTAGTGGAAATGTCCATCGCTCTCGTCCTGATCTCATAGTATTTATGGAGAGCGCCTTTAGTTTACCTTACGGTCGGTGTTCTACTGCCCCACAGTATGGGCCTGTTAGGACAGCAGCAAAAATTGTAGTGAAGATGCTTCCACCTACCCCCTTGATTTGTCGTAAAATTTCCTCACGTTTTTTTTTGTTGTTGTTATTCTGGGGAGGGTTGTTCCCTTTGTAATTATTTTCTTGTTGCTCTTTTGCTACTTGCGTAGTGCCCCTGGCGGTGCACTGGAGTGTTAGTGGGGTGTTAGTGACCCAAGAGCATGTACAGCCAAGCTGGTTGTATGGCCTATTTTGATTTTCTGTATCTGAGGCCAATTCTTGCCTTCTAGACTCCCAATATCCGCCACAATACACGTGCTCACAAATTATGCAGTTGTGCCGCAATAGACGTAAGGCACTGAAGTCTATTAGTTTGCCCCAGGCTAGAGGCTCCAGGTTCCTCTTTGTCTTTAGTTTGAAAGGCAAATGCACTAATCCTAGGAGGAACGAGCAATCAGAATGTACCCTCTTTATTTATTTGTTTAATTTCTCCGCTGGTTTACAATCCACTCCTCGCAGTTAGCTGCCCCCCCGGTCTGCCACCAATCCGCTGCCTGTTGCTCCTGGCAAGACCGAGCGGGACCCCAATGTGTGAGATAACCTTCTCGTCACCTCTTAGACCCGGAACTACTATTCCAAATCCTGCAAAAGACCTCACGGCATCCTCACTCTGCTACTGGTGCTCCTCTGCTAATGCCTAAAAATGAATAGTGTCTGCCTCCTCGTGAGAAGGCAACTCGCTGTTTTCTGCTGCACTCTGCAATACTTTTGCGCCCCCCTGCCGCATTTAGAATCCCACACGGTCCGAAAGCCCTCTTCTGCACCAGGCAAGTGAACCTCTGCTCGATCCGCGTCTCCCCCCGCGCTGGAGAGCAGTTCGCAGCTGCAGCGGAAGGCTGCTCGTGGCTCCAGCCGCACGGGAGAGACAGGAGAGACACTCGTGGATCCTACTGCACTGGATAACAGCAGGATAACGACTCGTGGCTAAACAAGCCCCTACGGCTCCTGCTGCGATGAATGGCACTTTGCAGCTGCTTGGGAAGCAACTCCTGCAGGGACCCACAGCTCGCGGGAGAGCGCACTCGGCCGCTCCTGACGAGGAGGCTCCCGCAACTCACCGCCGCACTTGGCCGCCACACTGGAGGACAAACTGCGGCTCACCTGCCGCAACGCCGCGATGAAAGGCACACTCTGCTTCTGAGCTTTCCGCAGCTTCTAATGTGTCTACTGGTGAAGACACATCATTGAGGCACTCGCTCTCACTGCCGCCGCGGCTGCTCTCCTCCGCTCTGCCTCCGCAGTCTGCTCCGCGCTCCGTGATCGTCGTAACTCGTCACTTCAGTGATAGTGATCTCACACCTATATCTGCAGTGATGGTGATCTCTCACCTAATTACTGTTAGCACATCACTATAGCAAGGCCAAGCGAAAGGAGCCCCTTGGGCGTAAAGGGGCGTCTTGAGACCTCAATAAACAACAACGGAAGGCTGGACTTTGGTGTTGAGCAGTGACTGGTTGAAGGGAGCCATGGCGGCTGTCAGTGGGGGGAGATGGTGCACACTTGTGCTCTGGAGGCAGAGGGGGGAGATGGTGTATGTATATCAGCACAGAAATCTGTTTAAACTAAACATTATATTTAGGGTGAGGAAAAATACAGTAGCATGAACTTTTTATTTCGGGGTAGACTGTGCGCGGTGCTGTTTTGTAATGTCATCACTGGTAGACAATCATATTTAGAAAAAAAAAAACAGACTTCGGAAACATGATCCGTCACTACACGCCTCCTTTAGATAAGAAATACCCTCACAACAGCCGTTAAGCAAACGATTTAGTCCGGATAGGCTATCCCAAAAGGAGACAAGTCGGTAGCAAAGAAGCCTCATTTTCAATCGGAGGCCCCCGTTTAGCACAAACGATGACGCCAAAAAATGAACATGATGGGCGGGGCTTCAAGTCCCCTTCTGAAATCTACTCTACCAAAATGTCTTGCTGAGCGAGCAGCGCATGCGCGCTGCAACGCTAGGCGAGACCTAAAAATGGCCTTTATTAGCTTAACAGATTGCAAAAAAGAGGCTCACAGTGGCAAATGGGGGCACTGTTTGATGCAAGAGCATCTCAGCACTGGGTAGTCAATGAGTGACATGATGGAGAAGTTACTAACTGAAGGGCCAAGTCTTTATCTGGTTCCTAAAACTAGAGAGAGGGGATTGAGAACTTGGATGCAGGTGTCAGTGCACAAACTCCTACACTCTGTATACACATATCTTGTCAAGAAAATGACGTTTTTAGGAGGCTCTATCCTAACTGCGCAGTTCTTATAGTATTATATTTTAAAAAAATGTATTCAATAAAAAGCATATCCCTGAAACAGCCTTTCTATGGCTGTTTCAAAAGTCTGGACTGCACCCTCCTGCAATAGACACCCACACCTCTTTACCTGCATCCAAAAGGCAGCTTAAGAAATTCCTGCTAATTATTCACTTTTGTTTTTATGTCTTCTCTTGGTTACCAATCCCCTTCTTTAAGGCCTGAACCTTGATGTTTCTAGGGGGTTTCTATCTTCGATCGTAGAAGGAACTCCACGCTGTTTACCACTTCGTGTATGCAGGACGTGCTAAGTTCTCTCTGTTGGATGGGGCGTTTATTACGCGTGTGTTTTTAGAATCCAGTTTTGCAGACGCAACTACTGCAATTGGAAATATAATTGCCTACTGTTCACGTTCAGATACGTGTATATGATTTGTTCAGCACTGTATTCTATGTAAAGCAGTCTGTTTCACCGGGCCACGTAAAGACTACATAACATCACTCAATAGATAAATAAATAAAGAAAAATTTAGGCAAAAATGACTTACCAGGGATTCTCCAATAAACCTCAATTGCGGGCACTTCTAAGTCACAAAAGTGTTCTCTGCAGCGTGCCTCTGCAAAACTGTGACTTAATAGTAATCAGGCATGTATTAGGGGTAATAATATTTTTAATATTGTTTGGGTCGCAGAAGCAAACCACAGGCCACAAGCTATTGTGGTGTCCCGAATTCAAACAAATCCTCATTATGCAAATAACCTCAATAATGACTCGAAAAAGTTAAAGTGGGAAAAACCTGTCACCCAAAAACCAGAGCTTCAAGTTCAGAGTTGGATGGGTGGAACATACAGCCCTCACCACCCTAAAGGGATAGTCCATGGCCTAGCGAAACCAGGATATCTTGCTCACACAGAAATACCAGGGCCATGTTTTACAGGAAATCTAGAAGGTAAAAGTACTGGACTATAGGTTACCCTGGAACAATCAGCATAGGGGACTTTTGTGACGATTCTTGAAATTCAGGACTGTATTGTGCATAACTGGAAGGAGGAAGGACTGGTCTAACTAAAACAAGCCATATTCCAGAGCGAAATATGTTCTCCAAGACGATTTATCAAGATGATTTCCAAATGCCAGAAGACATGATGAATACCTTCTGTAACACCCTTTCTGGTAGAGACCCTATCTAATCGGAGATTTTTCCTCTTGTGAATTTCACCAGGTGCCAGGCTAAATCCAGAAACATTTGTACCAATTCTCTTGCGCATCGACAGCCACCGCTCTGCGGTTTCATGTTGGGTCTGTCCCGCCCAGGACATGATGTCGGGCCACTATATCTGCACCACTTCCACGAGTTGTCATTTCTTTCTCATCTTTCCAGGCCGGCAGATGCAGAGCCATTTAAATCATTATAACGCAACAACAAGACTTTCAAATTGGAATCTTGTTAAAGGACTATATGAGTCAATTCCACCTAACGGAGAGACGGGTGAGTCGGTAAGGAATCTGGACCTATATATAGTCTCTACCAGAAAAGGCGTTACGCAAGGTAAGTAACTTGTTCTGATAACAACTTCTTACCTCAGATTCCTCACCTTATAAATCGGTACTAAAGCAAAACACCTTCCCCGATGGTGGGTCAAACCAGGAAACCCTGTAGGACTGATCGAGCAAAGTGCCTAGCCTGCCGTACCTGACTATCCTGGCAGTAGTGTTTAGCATTTATCTGGTAGAATGAGATGACCTTTAACTGTTGCCACATCAAGGTCCTGCTGGGCTAAATGCAGACAAAATAAGAAAAAATCTGATAACTGTGCATTTAGGGGCTGGATATGTCTATAGGAATGCCAGACAACAAACTGTTCCCAACATCCTGAGTGGCAGATGAGCACCTAGCTTCCAAGATGGCACCAGCTAATTTGGGCATAGGGAGTAAAGGATGCCAACTTTTCCCCCCTCAATCTCCATGCATAGAGATGTAGGTTATGCAAGCCTGAGGGGAATACTCGACACGGCTGCTGTGACAGAAGGGCCTTCCAAATGGGCAGTCAAATCTGAGGACATATGCTCATGGCCAAAAGTTCCAGGTACTACACTCTGCTCGCCCAGTCCGGGGGCACTAGGATGACTTGGGTTGCCTGGTTATTTCCTGATCTTTTTCAGCACTCAGGACAGGAGAGTCTGGGGAGGATAGAGAAGACTCTCAGTCCCTAATGCAGATGGAAGGAGTCTGCAATAGAAGACTGCCTTAGAGACACCCACATGTAAAAATTTGTACATTGTGCATTTTCTGCGGTGGCTTATAAATCGAGCCACGATTCTCCTCTTCAGTGGGAGATGCCCTATGCCACCTAAGAGTTTAACTGCCATTCGTGACCCACTAGGCACCATTGGCGGAGTTTGTCTGCCCTAGTGTTCAAAGATCCTGTCATGTGCTGGGCAATCAGGGAACTGTCCTGAGAGTTCAAACACTTCCAGAGACATAGTGACAGAACCAACAAGCCAACTCAGCCCTGTTTGTTGCAGTAACACATGGCAGACAAGTTGTCTATGAGATCCTGCACCCGTCTCCCCCTTGATGGTCAGGAGGAATGCATTTACTAGCAAGCAAATTGCTCACAACTTCAGCAGGTTGATGTAGAGGGGAGCCTCTGCCGGAGACCAGCATCCACTGATCTTCACATCTTCCAGATGACCTCCACAACCCAGTGGCAATGCATCTGTTTGCTCCGGGTGGGGTAGGGAGAGAATCTCCCGCTGGTCCAATCGTAGACAATCAGCCATCGCTGCAGACCTTTCACAGTCTCCTTCGAGACCTGAATAGTCTGACAGGCCCCCTTGGTTCTGAGCCCAATGAGAGTGCAAATCCCACTGCATAACCCACATGCGCAATCTGGTACGCTCCACGAGCAGCAAGTAGGAGCTCTAGAAACCTCACAGCTACTTTCACTGAAACACATGTCCAGGGTTGAAACATCAAGATCATGTCCTGAAGACATGGACTCGCTGAGATGGAGGGATGGCTCGCAAAAGCATCATGTCAACGATAGGTACAGTGAAGGGCAGCCATTATGAAGGAGTCAGGTGTGATTGAAAAACCCCAAATTATGTCAACAGATTGGCTGTTGTCTATAGGTGGCTTACAACTGCTTGATGCAAGAATGCCTTGAGTAGCCAGTGGAGCCATGGGAAGATTGGTGTTCCCAACCTCTACCTGTGGGCTGTGACTACCACCATAACCTTTGTGAATACCTGAGGTACACTGGTAAGGCCAAACAGGAGCACAATAAACTGAAAATAATCTTGACCTACCTGAAACAGCAGGTAACGGCTGGAGGACTATAAGATGGGAATGGGAAAATATATGTCCAGAGTTACCATCCAGTAGCCTAGGTCATAAATTCGTCCGGGATGAGCATTCTGATCTTGTCCTTCCAGAGGAAGAAGTTTAGAGAGCAAAAGTCTAGGATGAGGCAGAGGCCCCAGTCCATCTTTGGCACTAGAAAGAAACAAGGATAGAAACCAGACACAATCTCAGGTGCAGGCCCCTATGTCTTGCTCAATTGGCCAAGAGAACTCAGTGAAGCACATGAATCTATTAAAGATTCATGTAGGGACCCAAAGAAACCAAAGACTTCAAGGATAGTTTATGCTTCTGGTCAAGCGCCTATAGTGTAAATTCCTATAGACTCAACCTCAGGAGCTAACAAAAAAATATCAGCTTATGTTGAATGACCAACAATAAATGTGCAAAGTGGTGATTTGGCCACTAAAAAGGGTCGCCAGACATGGGGATTACTCCATCACTGTTCCAAAACAAATAGCCAGGTCGGAAATCTGCTTATCCTAGAGGACTGTTAGCAGTTCTTTGAATGCTTCACCAAAAGGCAAAGTTAGCCCCTTATCCTTAGGATACTTGTTAAATCTTCATTGCATCCATAGATAGATGAATGCCCCCATAAGTAACATCATGTACAAAACATTACAATATAAATAAATTTAACAAATTTACATCCTGCAATTACTGAGTAACCTAAGCTTCCTTAACAGGTTCTTTGTACCTCAAAGTGCTCTTAAATTAGTATATCCCTATGACTCTCAATATCTAGATTCATATCTTAAAGAGAGGCATTATCAGCACAGGGCTCGTGTCCTTGTGTCTATGTTTCTCCGTATAGAAAACGTACTCAACTCCTCGGAGATAGCTTACTCAAAAGAGGTTCAGAATATCTACCTCTAGTGTTGGTGGTCGTGCAGGTGTTTCACCTGATTGAAGATGAATTGAAATGTTTCTTTGCCAGACAACAGGTTATTCAAGCAAATCGATAGTTAGGAATGGTGCTTGACATCAAAACAAGTTTCAGATTCAACTTCGGACCTGAACATTGTGGTTCAGCGCATGAGGTCGAGAACACATGGTCTGGATTCAATGCTCCTTGCCCTGCATTCTAGGCTTCTCCAGAGTAGAGACAGGTTATCAGGACCAAACAGGCTTGGGGACAGGGGCCAGAGTCATCTATCAAGGCTTCTTTGGCACAGTTTTGGGGCTTGATATCCACTATCTCTACACTGAAGCTTGTCCTAACTTCTAGACTCTTGTCAAGGACGAGCCTAAGAGAAGATGCTTGGATGGCGTCAGAGGTTTGTAGGTCTTCAGTTTAGTCTGTATCCTTTTTGCAAATTTCAGTGTGGCCCGGCCAAATTATCTTTGTAATCAGATCACCCAAGGATACAGTTTCCAGGATCTAAACCATTTGGGCCTTCGCCATCAGAGTAGTTCCTTTGACATCTTCAGAACAGAGGTGGGGCCAACGGCTCTGTAGGGCCCAGGTGCTGCATTCTTTAACACCCACACCAATGTTCCTTCCAATATTATAGTTTTTTTTATTTTTAAAACCCTGGCAGGCCGAAAAGCATGATTCCTCATGATCTGTGTATAAACAGAGCTTACAAACCCAATGCTGGTCTGACCACAGGAAGGTCTATTGCATTTAGGCCAAAATAGTAAGGGTATGGGGGTGTCGCCTAGTGGGCCATCATGGCGGACACACAGTAGGCAAGCTCCTGGCAGTCGTTCTCAAAATTTGTTATTATCCTGCCCACATCACACTTAAAGTCCCCCATCCCTACCTCAGGAGCAACAGCGTTAGGTGAGGAAGCCTCGACACGGAGGCCCGGAGGTCGCACTTGGAGATCTAGTGTGGTGGAAGTGGGCTATTCAGCCCTGCTGGGGAAGTGGACAGCAGCATCGATTTCGACAGCCCTGGTGAGCCGAGGTGAGAGCAGAGGAAGTGATTTGGATGCTGCTTAGTGCATGGTGGCGCCGGAAGTCGCCGGGGCCTGAACTGTGCCACAGGGGCCAAGGCAGATTGGTGGTAGATGGAGATGCAGGGCCATCCCAGTGGCCGCCTGCTGCAGCAGTCCTGCCCCTAGTGTGCTGCGGTGCAGAAGTGTTGTGGGCAGCATCGCCGTGGGCCCTTTCCCCGGTCATGCCTGTTGGTTGGCGCCCCAAGAAGACCTGGGCCACAGTCGGTGAAAACCCACCCTACACTACATATCCGCAAGATGGTTTGAAGAAAGGCCGGAGGGGATAGACAGATGTACGTGGCACATGTGGGCTGTGGTTGGTCCCCACGAGCCCTCACAGAGACTAAATGACCCAGCTTTATCCTCCATATTAGTAGGCATGTTGATAGTGCACCTGGAACTCACTTCTTGAGCCTAGAAGCACCTCATTATTAAGGGCTTATAGTCTGAAATCCTAGAGATTGGATTGACGCACGTGGTCTGGCACGTGTCCTCGTTAGGAGCCTGTTTTGCAGCTGGTCATGGGTGCAGCCGGGCTAGACTCTGGTGTGGCTTGTGGCAGGGGACTGTTGAGGTTTTGTGGACCCACATTCCCCAGGGGCCCCTGGTTTGACTTTGCTGTACTATTCAATAGACCCTATACTACATTGCATGCCGCGGGACACCTTCATTCACTGACTGCTCGTGCCGTCCCTTGAAGTTGCAGTCTGGGGGGACTGGCGGGTCAGACATGCCTAAGACGCTCAATAGGGTCATCCTTCTTGATTCAGCGCTCGAGAAGCTTCAACATGACAAAAGATAAACTACCGAGTTCCACGGCTAAACAGAGTACTATCGACAAATTCACTGGGGCCAGTCCTGCGAAAATGGGATCCGGGGGGGCCTTCGCAGTCCAGCCCTAACAACGCAGCGCTCTTGGCGGCTATCACCGAATTGAGAGATATACTAGATTAAAAAAATCAGCATGGTATGCTCTGATGTTACCCTGGTGCATAAGGATCTTCAGAAAGCAGTTGAGAGGATTACGGAGGCAGAGACCAGGGTGTCCAACACAGAGGATTCAGTGGTGTCCCTTCAGCAGAAGGTCACCACGGCTGGACTAAAGAATTGGCAAAACGAGTTAAAGGTGCGAATGGCCACGCTCACCACAATTCTATACAGTTTTTGGGATTTCCTGAGGGTTACGAGGGGGCCTCCATGGATAAATTTCTTGCACAAAGGCTCTGATCGATCATACACATGTAGTCCCTCACCTCATGCTTTGTAATAGAAAGGGCCCATAAAGCATTAATGAATACGCACTCCTCCCCGGTGCTCGGCCACGATCAGTTATTGCCAAAATCCAACATTTTCACGACAGGGACACTATTCTGAAATTCCCACAGAGCCAAGACAAGATCCTTTTTTAATCCCACCACATATGATATTCCTGGACTATTCCAAAATGTCTTAGAGACCTCAAATGTCATACACATTGCTCTTTCTAGCTCAAATGAGGGTTGTTTTCAACTCTCAAACGCTATTTTTGACTCTCCAGGAGAGGTCTTTACGTGGATGGATAATACAGTGGCCTTAAAGCCTCACACCCCAAAACGCATGGACTAGGATTCGCTCTGCGAGACAGATGCTCTCAACCTGGTAAGCCTGCAGGGAAGCACCAGAATCGGTTCCGCTAATCCTGGCAGAGCACGCATCGTGACGATGAATGCTAGGTGACCTTCATTGACATTAGGAGACAAGTTCCTATTCCATTGAGACATATTTAGGCCAATACGGTCTATTGTGTCTGAGTGGACATCGTTCTCTGTATAATCATGATGTGGGCATGATTTATTAGACTGCATCACTGGAGCAACATGAGCTGGGTTTCTCTAATGAAGATTCCTGGTTGGTTGAGGGACATGGGGATCCATTGGAGGAGTCCTCTTCTAAGCCCCTGTTGGAGTGAGAGGTGGGCCTCTTCCACGACAGATACTTCTATGTTTTGAGGTGTAGGGGAGGGGGCGGGTTTGTTCTAATGTTTTGTTAGGTGATGTAATGCACAGACCTGGTGCCCTCTTCACCATAGCCTTTTACATTGTCACCCGCCATATCTACTTTAGAAATAGATGGCTGACAAGAGCGTGCGGACTCTGTTGGGCACCTCCGTGTCTAACATGGATTGTCTGTGGAGTCCTAGACAAGACTAAGTGAGAAGCAGTGCCTAAGCAGGCCAAAAGATTACAAGCAGACATTCTTCTACTACAAGAGACGCACCTCTTGGGGTCCACGGTCCATGCCTGGCTAGATATGGGTACACGTAAACATTTCACTTCGAGCTTGTGAGGGGATCACAAGGTACAGCTATTCTTATTTATCGCAGGGTGCCCTTTAGGTCACCTGAGTTTCGGTTGATGGCCATAGTAGATACACGTTTGTGGTGGGCACGCTATACGGAGACTCTCCCACTATCTGTAGTGTTTATGTCCCCCCCGCCACTGGGACAGACCTTTGTCGACCACATTATTGGACTATGGGGAGAACTGCCGGGAGCTCTAGCAGTCCATGGCTCCTTTTCTCAGATTATTTGCTAGTACCCGTTGGCTTCACATATCGAGCATCTGGGCTCTCTGACCACTCCCTAGTGGCTCTTGGGCTTCATATGGGTCAGAAACACCCTCTGTTTAGATGGCGGTTGTCGCATTCGCATCTTAGGAATTCGTCCTAAAAGGTACTTCTTACCATTCCATAACAGAACACTTCTCCCTCAATATCGAGACAGTATCTCCAAGAAAACACTGTGGGAGGACATGCAGCCCACGCTTAGGGGGGTGGATGACAGTTTTTGTGCAGATGGGAGTAGGTGCAGATCCCATGAGTTGGCTGAACTCGAGGCGCAGATGTTGGCCCTTGAGGTGCGTGGTCGTGAAGGGAATGGTAGTTTAGCGCAACGCTAACTATGCCTCACCCAACAGAAATATCAGCAATTGCTCCTAAATGATGCCAAACAGGCCTAGCAGGCTTCGAAGAGCTGCATATATCAATGGGGGTGACAAATCAAGAAGAATGCTCCACAGGCTATGTCAGGTCTCCCGCGGGGCCAACCCAGTGCCGGTGATCCAGGACGAGTGGGGGGAGGGGTAAGAGGGGAGCTACTGTCAGGCCCCAGGGAAGATGCTCAAAGCTTTGCAAAGTATTTTTAATGCCTATATGCTGAGAGAGTGGTGGTGACCGAGGGCCAAATAGTCGATTTCATTGAAGCCCTGCCACCAAAATCCTTGTCAGACGCTGCCCGCACAAATTTCAATGAGCCACTCTCTGAGGAGGAGTTGTCTACAGCCCTGGCGGAGTTGCAGCCCGGGAAGGCCCCTGGGCCTGGTAGTTTCCCCAATGAGTTTCTTAAAGCTTACATGCTGCAGTTGGGGGCGCATATGCTGAGGGCGATCCATGCAGAGAAGGAGCGTCACGGCTCTCCTCGGATTGGCAGAAAGCTGAAATAGGCGTATTCCCCAAGCCGGGTTGCCTTCCAGAGGCCCCACTCTCTCTTCTTAACATTGAGGTCAAGCTCCTTGCTTAGACCCTGACCAACAGACTGAGGGAATATATGCCAGAGCTAGTTCACTTCAAACAGGCTGGCTTTATGCCCCACCAGGCCAATCGCCACAATATAATACGTGCTTACAATGCGTTGGCGGATCGACTGGGGAAACCCGAGGCTTTACTACTGCCCGACACGTTTTATTCTTCATGACAGACCACGTAAACTCGGGACCTCGTATTTTACAAACCATGCAGGTCTGTGGTGAGACCTCCGGACTGTATATGAATGTTGGCAAGTCTGTGCTATTCCCACTGGTCAGTTCCTTGGGAGACATGGCTTGGACGTCGGAATTGACACAAGTAGTTGGTGGGTTTTAGTATCTTGGAGTGTTTGTCTCCCCTAGACCCCACCTTTTCATGGACCCACAATATGCTCCCATTGCTCTTCCATGTCAAGGAGGATGTGAAGTCCTGGTCCCCACTGCCTTTATCCCTACTTGGTAGATCTGCCATTTTTAAGATGGTCATCTTACCCCGCTTGCTATACCAACTTCAGAATTATCCCTACAATGTTTCTCCATTGTGGTTTTGACAGGTTAATGCGCTCCTAGGTCAATTCTTGTGGGGGGAGGAACCTCAAGCATAGCTCTTCAGACCTGTTTTCAGTCTACGTATTGTGGAGGCATCGCCGCTGTGGATGGCTTACATATTATACATCCTCCTACCTGCAGATCATCAATGACAGGGTGGTTTGGCTGCACGACCACCTGGCATATGCCACAGCGAGACAGTCCCACTGTGGAATGGATTGGTGGGGAAGACTGACGCGAGAGACATCACTGTGGCAGGGAACTGTTCTCCGACAAGTAGCCCAACTGAAGGCTTTCAAAAGCGGGATCATATCGGCATTTCTACATTGAGAGACGTTACGCATGGCACTGTGCTTACATCATTTCAATGCAAGCAAACTGAATACCAGTAGCACCATAGCCAGTTCTAGAAATATTTGTAGCTGCAAAACACTATCTCCCAATATATACACGACCTTCCAGACTTGCCAGAATTCAGCCCGCTAGAAGGCAAATTATTAATGAGCAATGTAGACGCTCATAAGATCTCCAAAATGTATCAATCCCTGGTCACAAATAGTTCCACTGGGCTGCCCGCTCTTTGGACGGGCATGGGGGCAGACATTGAAAACATAGATGAAGATGACTGGACCGAAGCTCTAGAGGCTCCCTGCGGAGCAGCAATGTCTTTCCTGCGCCGATTGATCCAATAAAAATACTTGCCATGGGTGTACTATACGAGAAGTCGCCTTTGGCGCACGGGCCTAATTGGATCTCCCACGTCTCCACTGTGAGGCTGCAGCAGGCACTTTCCTACTTACAGTATGGGGCTGCACTGCATTGACATGCTTTTGAAGGGTGGCAGCGTCCTGCCTGGGCGAGGTTCTCGCCGGGGATGTTCCTTTGGTCCCAAAACTGTTCCTTCTTCCTAGCTCAGTAGGGGTATGTGGGAACCACAGCAAATGATATTTACTATTTCTGGGGCTCATACTAGCAAAAAGTGACCCAGTCCGACACTGGAAATTAAGTACGCCACCATCCCTAGGGGCTTGGAAGCCAGGGATAGACTACTGCATGGGGTTGGAAGTAGCAGTATTCCAGGCTAATGGGTGCTCTCAGAAACATCAGAGGATATGGCAGAGATGGGCTGATTATAGAGGCATATTACTGGCGCCTGTTCGCACTGCCTAATCTCAACTAGATGCCAAAATTTGACAATATGGCCTTGCCATGCAGGGGACCGAGATGGGATCCAGGGCTGCAATTGACTAAAATTACTGTCAATGATTTGGGGTGGGTGGGGGGGGGGGGCTGGCGAGGATTAGCTAGGAATACACTGTGCATGTTTTGATTGTTCATGGGTTCATATCCTGCAAAGTCCTGTACATGTATGTGGGCCGCTCTAGCCCTATTGTTGGCAAAAACTGAATAAACTTTGTTACTAAAAAACAAAATGTGAGGGTATATTCTCCAGAACCACAAGGCATTCTCAAATAACATGGCGCCAATAGAAAACATCTGGTCCGAGCTGAATCAGAACCGTCACTGATTGAAGATGTCCTTCCGTAGTTGTTAGAGGCGATTTCAGTGTCTGGAGTTAAGCGATTGTTCTTTGTAATTTAATGGGTCCGGTGTGCTAAAAGAACATACAAAGCCAAAGTCAGAAAAAGAACTATCTGAGGTGGAGTCGTTGTCCTAGTGCACTGTGGGTTTCCGAGAGGTCTTATGAGTCACCTCAGAACAAAAACTTATACTTCAGAGAAAAAAACTTGAAACATCTGTGGCCAACACTAAAGGGCTGCAGTATGCAAAGTTTGTGATCTACACCTATTCAAGCCACAAACAGAGGTTTTAAAACTCTGCATAAAGTCTGCATATGTATAAGTTTGCAATAGCTTCTCTAGTTGCAAGTCATTGGTACCTCTCTAAATCTGCACCTTAGGCAACTGAGCCTTTTAAGGCCCTAGTACTTGAAGTCTTATTTAGTCTTTAAATGTCAATATCACAACCACCACCACTACCTTCGTGAACACCCGAAGTGCTCTGCTGAGAACCAAGATGAGCATGGCAAACTGAAAAAGCTCCTGGCATACCTTGAACCGCAGGTAACATCTGTAGAAGTGAAGGACAGAATTATGAAAATATGCATTCTGCAGGACAAATGCCACCATCCAGTCACCCAGATCCAGTGCAGATAGAACCTGGGTCCAGATGAGCCTTTTGAATTTGTCCTTGTGTAGAAAGGCATTCAGAGAGTGAAGATTTAAGATAAGACAAAGCCCTCCATCTTTTTCGGCACAAAGAAATAGCAAGAGTATCTACCTGTCCCTATTTCCAAAACTGAACCTTCTTGATGCCGTTTTTGGTAAAGAAGCTTGTACTTTTCGCATTAGCATGTACAGGTGCTCCTCTAAAAGCTAACCTGGTGCGTGAGAGGGGTGTAGTGAGGCAGAGAGAAACAGTAGGGCATAACTATGATGAATTATCTGGAGCATCAGTTGGATGTATTGGATCTCCACCCTGGGAGAAAGTATTGGATTCTGCCTCCCACAGGGTGGTTGTGCGCCTAAAGGCAAGCCATAATGGCTTTGAGGCTGCTGTAGCAGGGGTGGAGACTGGAAAGACTGATGCTTGTAATGACCTGTTTGCTGCCTGCCAGAACTACAACCTTGGTCACAAAAGAACTCGGGTGACCGCAGAGGGGGCTGGGGAGACTTGCATTGCCTGTACCCTATCGCCATAGAGTAGCCTCTTTTTCTGAACTGATGAGTATACTGTCTGCCACAGGGTGAAAGACACAGACAGTGTGCCGTTGCCCTACTCCATAAAGAGTTCCAAGGTTGAATCAGCATCCTCGCCAAACAGACGTGAGCTATGTAAAAGGCATATCCATAAGGGAGGCCAGTATGTTTCCTGAGAAACCTGTGGATCGCATCCATGCATGGTGACTGAGCATAACCCTGGTTCCAGCCACACTACAATCCGTAGAATTAAGGCCTTACAAATCACATATTATACTGTATCATCACCATCGTGAATGGTTTAAGCCAAGGAGACCTGAAGTTCTTCTGGGACCGCCAGCAAGATTTCATCTGTTATGTCCCAGAGTGCATTCGTATAGTGGGGCAATAAACAAACAGCACTGACTGACCTCAATGCCAGACTAACCGAAGAAAACATTTGTTTCTGAGCACCTCAATTCCTTTCAACTCCCGGTCCGTGGGGAAGGGGTCATAAAGAATGAATTGTGTTTCACATTCCTGGTGGAAGCCTTGCCCATCAGTCTCTCTGCAGTAGAATATTGTGTAAGGAAATCCGGGTTGTCAGAAGCTGGGCTATGACATCCGGCCACCGGTCTACTCGCTGGCAGCCACAAACAGAGCTTGGACCAAGTGCCCAATAAGGTGTCAGTAAGGGCTTCACTAAATGGAAACAAAGGGCCAGATGAGGCTGGTCCAGGTTGCAAAACTACAGTAAGGGCATCTGTCATGAACTCAAAAGAAGGTCGTTGTAGGTCCAGGACCTCAGCTGCCCATTGAATTACCACACCAAAGGAAGTATTCTCTTCCTTTGGGGCCCCAAGAGGAGAAGTCAACCTTTTGTCAGACGAAGTATCAAGCCCTGAAGGTCCATATAAAGACTGTCATCCTCATAATGGAGGATGGGGTAAATAATCCCCATCCCCACCATCATCTCTGAGTGGTGGCAAGCTCCGGTCACAGTCTGAGCCAACAAAGACAGTGGAGCCTCTGAGGTAGTGGAAGCAGAAGATCAGACTTGGGTTGGATTGGGGCTGGGTGCTCTGTAACTGATTTGAAGCGTGGCATTGGTTGGGTCAAGCAGGTGCCAATTCAGGGTCAGACATTGAAGTCTGTACCAGATTCTCCACAGAAATTGATGCCTTTATAACAGAAGCCTGGACGGACGATGCCTCGGGTCCACACTTGGTGAAAGCCACCCTGCCTGATTTTCTGTGTTTCACACTTAATAGACCCAATAGGAAAGGGGGTGGTCTTGTGATTATTTATCACAAGTCAATTAGGGCATCTTTTAACCCGCTGATCAACCTTGGATTTGAAGCTCTGGAATTCTGTTTTTACCTCTCACATCAATTCACTTTTAGAGGCACTCTAATATATAGAGCGCCTGGACCAAGAAATGTATTCCTCAGGCAAACTGATAGCACAATGGAAAACGTTTCAAGTGCAAACGGTTACACTATACTCGGAGATTTTAACTTTCATTTACAAACTCTCTCCGATCCCGACACCTCTAACCTATTAGATATGATGAGTAATGCGGGTCTAAAGCAGCTGGTGACTGGATCTACTCACAAGGCTGGTCACACATTAGATGGCATCTTCTCTCGTGTAACACAACTATGTTTTCAACTATCATTTGGTCAGACCATATGGCAGTATTTTTCAAAATTAGCACTCCCAGCTGTCACTCATGGAAACCAGGGAAAAAACAACTGGTCAGCAGAGCCTGAAATAAAATAAATACAGAGGAATTGTATTAGACATTACAAAAGACAGCTCACTCCTTCCCCACAGATCTGGAAGAGGCGACACTTGCATATACTAAATGGCTAGAAACTGCTGGAGATGAGCTCGCTCCTGAAAAACTACTCTACCCTAAGACCATCCTCTCCATGGTACTCCCAAGAGCTTAGAGACCAAAAACTGAAATGCAAACATCTAGAGAGAAATTGGAGGAAGGAATATAATGATAGTGAGAGAAACAAATACAAACTTAGTTTAGCTAAGTACAAACAACTGCTCTTTAAAACAAAACAAGAGTTTTTTTACCTAACAAATAAATCTGGCGAAAAACTCGTCCAAAGAATTATTTAAAACAGTCACATCTCTAGCACTCCCAGCTACTCCTACAATCACTACCAGCCAGGAACTATCCAATAACATTGCTCAATTTTTCCTGGATAAAGTTGAATCAATCTTCTCCACTTTTTCCAAGGATACAGATAACACCACTCGTACCCCGACTGTCGGAAGTCAATTGAAAACTAAAGACAGGGAATCACTTGATAAATTTGCTCAAGTAACATCTGCAGATATCTTAAACCTGATTAAGATAACAAAATCTGGTTCACCGAATGACCCCTGCCCCATCTCTATGTTGAAACAAGCACGGGAACCAGTAGCTTTGGCCCTGACCTCCATTATAAATTCCATGTTCTCTCAGGGATACTTTCCCAAATGCTGGAAGAGAGCCTCTATACTGCCACTACTTAAAAAACCCTCTTTAGATCCCAAAGACCCAAATAACTTCAGACCTATATCGAGGCTTCCCTGCCAGCGAAAGTGGCAGAGAAAATCATGAACGTATAACTGAGCACGTTCTTGCTTGATTCACAGGTGCTGGATCCATCGCAATTTGGATTTAGAGCTGGGCACAGCACCGAATCAGCCCTTATTAAATCTACAGATGAGATTAGGACTATACTGGATCAAGGAGGCAAAGCAGTGATGATCATGTTGGATCTCTCCGCAGCCTTTGATACGGTCCATCATTCCCTATTGATGGACCGTATGAAGGAGATCGGAATTCAGGTTGAGCCCTGATTCATGCGTCTTTCGAACGCGGCAGGAGCGACGATAGTATGATGGACCTCGCTGGCTGACCCAGAGCAGGAGACTACTTTTTACAGAATAGAACGCCTGATTAATACAGCGACCTGAGCACCCAGGAGTGCTACATCGGATTAAAGCCGTATGCGTTGATATGCAGTGAGGGAACCATTAACTTTGATTACTGGACTGTCGGACTAATCACGACGACTCTGAACGAGAGGAGCAATATAATTACTCCAAGCCCTAGGGGGCTCCTCACTCCTTTTGGAAATTGCTATGGGCACCATTTGTGTCAACTAAGGGATTAAAAAGTCCAATGCTGCCGAAATAACTTCTATAACGCTAACCCCGGGTCCAACTTACAAAGGCCCACCGGCGCTTTATCACAACCCCATGTCCGGAAGAAGATCCGCTCTAGATCCACAACCAAGGCGTCCATAGGGTCGAAACGTCGACGAAACTGATATCATTGGATCAGTACTGAATATCCGGTTTCATGATATCCAATTGAAGTGGATTACTAGGATAATTTTAAACTAAATATAGGAACTGGCCAGAAGACTTTTTGCTTCCTTTTTCCCCCTTTCCTTCACTCACTTGACAATAAACACGTTTGAATGTCACTATTTCACTATATGTCACACTATAACTCACTTCATTTTTTGCGCCGTCTGTTGAAAAATATTTCTGAACTGTGAATAAGTCTTGATTAAGAAGTTTGATATGTATAAGGGGTGTTTATGAAGGAAATAACTAATTCATGGATTAAAAACGGATGATTACCCTGAACCTCTTTGATGTTGGATTTGTATAGTGAGCAAGCTCTTAGGATGGAGCTCTGTCTTAAGTAATTAGAAGACTAAAATTGCACCTGATAAAGAATTTAGTTCATGTATTGAAGGAATCAAGTGACATACCCGACAGAACCATTGTTTATATTAAAATGCCTGGAAACTGCTGGAATCATTTCTCTCAAACAGAACACAAACCGTCACCATGGGGAAATTTTCTTCCAAGCCTTTTTTTTCCTGCCTTGTGGAGTGCCTGAGGGCTCCTCGTTGAGACCGGCGCTCTTTAATACTTATGTATCATCATTGGCCCCACTTATTGAATCCTACGGTTTCTCGTTAAACTCCTATGCCGATGACACCCAAATTGTGGTGTCATTGTTGCCAGGAGCGTTGGTAGAAACAGCATCACGCCTTAAAGATTGTATGTCAGCAGTAGGCGGTTGGATGGCGCAGAACTGTCTTAAGTTAAATTCCGGAGAAACGGAAGTGGTATTATTTGGGAACGACCCTAGCTTTTGGACTCCGGCCTGTTGGCCGGACTCTCTGGGTCCCCTTCCTTCCCCAAGGAACAAAGCAAAAAACCTTGGGGTATGGATCGACAATAAACTGAACTTTAAAGAACAGGTGAACGCGGTTATTTCAACCACCGCCTACACTCTCAGAACGTGCAGAATATAATACCTTTTCTACCCAAAGATTGTGTACGAACAGTAATCACCTTTCTATCGCTGTCCAGGCTGGACTACTTTAATGGCCTATACCTGGCCATGCAGGAGCGACTCCGGCACAAACTCCAACTTCTTCAAAATGCGGCGGCCAGATTGCTCACTGGGACCTCAAGATTTGCCCCGATCTCGGCTCAGATGAAAAAACTCCACTGGTTGCCTATTAGGAAGAGGATTCAGTTCAAGGCATTGTGCCTTGTCCACAAAGCCCTTCAGGGAAATGGCCCAGACTTCCTAAAAAAGAAATTCTAATGGTATGTACCTAAAAGAGTACTACGATCATCAGAAGCAAAACTCATTGCAGTACCGAAAGTGCGCTAAGCCAGTTGGGGAGGCAGAGGGTTTGTGACATGTGCAGCGAAGGCCTGGAATAGCCTGCTGCTGCAGCTTAGGGCTACAACAAATCTACTATCCTTCAGAAAGGCTTTAAAGACCTGGCTTTTTTCCTCCTAAATGATTGTGTATTTGTATTCTTTTTCTATCTTAGGCCTCAAAAGGACTCCTCAGCGCCAGGACACCCACGGGTAAAAGTGCGCTTTATAAATAGAAATAACATAACATAACATAACATAACATAACATAACATAACATAACATAACATAACAAGGACAGACTGACATGGGTTTCAGATCTGGGGTGGAAGTCTAAACCTGAGTCGGTGCTGAACTAGTGATGCATCCAACGGGTTCAGATGACATCAAAGTCGGATCTGTCTGCGTTCACCTGATAAGGAGCCTTTACAAATCCTTGAGGCCCAGAAGCATGCCAGAGAAAGCCAGAAAATTGCCAAAGATATGCAGTATGGCCTCCTTAAAGGTCTCCAGCTGCTGTACACATCATCAATTGTGAAACCCTCATCTGGAGATCAGGAGTAATTAGCACCATTACGTTTTTGTGACTTCTCTTTTCATAGAGAGTGGCAGGATAAGGTTGAGTCCTGCTTAGCTTTCTTATGCTTCCAAAGGGACATAGACCATAAAGACAACTTCTCACAGGAGCAGCTCGGGAGCGAGCCAAGCCCTTGACTTGGAATGAGAGCAGGACTTCCACGAAGCCTGTGGCTTCTATCTGGGTTCCGACAGATACAGTTTGCTTCCAGGTCCTGGATAGCTTTTGTGTGTAAGAGGGCGCACGCATCTCAAAAATCTTGGCATAGTGCCGCAAACGCAGGCACAAAATACACACCACGTGAGGGTCCATGACCAAAATCTGTTTTCTCCAGCCAAGCCATGGTTTGAAGCCATTAGCTTTAGGAGGAGACATTGTTTCCTTGAACACTGGATTTTGTTTAGGGAGTCAAAGAAAGTGGGTGAGGAGCTCCAGATCTGTGTTTAGGGGAGCAGATAGAAAGGAACTGATGTGGCACACAGGAGTGGCGCTTTTATAAGTATCCTCTCCATTACTTCTTGGAGGAACAAAGCTTTTGTGGAACCACACTGTCACCTAGCAGCATCGGGAAACAATGCTATGCAAAATTGCTAGCTATTATCCAACTTAAATGTACTCAGAGTAGGGTCCCCAATTTGAACATAATCTTTTAGCCTATAGAAAGCAAGGGCCTTCTAATTTCAAAGCCTGGGATGATGGGTTAGAAGAATCCGCAAAGATAAGAAGCTCTCGCAAATTCTAATATTTGCACTGTAAAGTCAGCTATTGTAGGTGGAGGACCTCAGAGTATGGTAGCAATAAATATTGGTCTAAAAGAGCAGTCAAGGCCATAAAAGTCAATTGGGCCAAGTAAAGGTTTAATACCCACCTACTCTCCCCCACTGAGAACCAATGCAGTGAGTGAAATGAAAACAACTGGTTCCAGTGTTATGGAGCTTCAACATGTTGCTTTTGTAATGACAAAGTGATACATTTAGGGAGACTAATGCATATGTCATTCACAAAATTCAGCTGAGAGAGCAAGTAATGGTGTGGTCTTTGTGAGTTTAGATTAGACAAAGAATCCCTTGGTGTCCACAGGGAAGAAATCTCAACTTTGTATAAGCTACAATTTGAGGTGTGATAGCTAATTCCTGGGCAAACAGCACCTCCATGAGAGATGGTGTGGCCCCGACAGTAAGCCAATTGCTAGGTATTTGTAGGAGTGGACTAGGGCTCAAGTAGAGAAACTTAGTTTGCAAAAGGTTAAATTCAATTTAGAGTCAGCCATCTGTAATCAACCATTACAACATTCATGTTAAATGAGTCTCAGCTGGAGTGTCTGACATGGAACTGAGTGCCACCCATATAATTATTTGTTGTCAAAGAGTTACTCAGATGCATAAGAGGGTGAAATGAACAAACTACTTACCTTCTTTAAAGCTCGTTCTGGTGGGTACTCTATCTAACAGCAGATTCATCACCTTTGGAATATCCCCAGGTGCCAGCCAACATCTGTAAGCTTTAAACAGCACTGCTATGGAGTGCCAGTATGTGGCATCATTTGGGTCTGTATTGGCTTAGTTCTGTCCGGAAGAGAAGAATGGAACCGCATATGCAAGTGTCACCCCTGTGTACTGATATCAGTTTCTTTCTGGACTTTGCACCTTCACACACTCAGCCTACAAAGCAATCAGAGTACTAGTGTGAAAAGCATTAGTTTCAGACATATTTTAAATCAGAAAGGAGACCATTCCACAAAATGGGGATGTGGTAGGGCAATGAGAAATCTGTGGTTAGATGTAGTATCCATCAGGTATAACATTACCAAAGGCAAGTAACTTGTTCTTCTGATGTATACTTCAATCCATAGATTCCTCATGTTTTGAATAGATACCAAAGCAGTAACTGCAATGGAGGAGGGTCTATGGAATGGCTCAGACCAAAAAGTCTTTAAAAATCTTGCATGACTAAGCAGGGGCACCTGACTGTCAAGGCAGTAGTTCTTCATGAACGTGTGCACTGATGTACAAGTCACAGTGTGACAAATGTCCAGAACATATACTTGGCATGCCATTGCAGCAGTAGCAACCTTGGCCCTGGTGGAATGAGCCATCAGTAATTACGTAGGCTGCTACTTAGCCAGAGCATAGCAGATATTATTGCAGAGGACTATCTGTAGGAGAGTAGGGTCTGCTTCCTATGGTTACCCCCACTTTTCGCTGTGATTCACTGGTTTTTCGACTTTAGTATGGCTGTGGCCCTGCTAATCAGGCCCACAGCCTAGCTGTACTCTCTCTAAATTGATACCATGTACTTTAGGTAAATACCAGATTGGTTACTGGGTCACCCTTGTGAGCCCCTGTATATGGTACCTTAGGTACCCAGGGCATAGGTGCACCCTAGGCCTACCAGGGGCTGCAGCATGTATTGTGCCACCCCTGTTAGCCTTCCAAACTGACACCACAGGTCTGTACTTACAGCCTGGGTAAGGTGGTGTAATCACCCCTTACTTAGATATAGTATATCTATATCTACCTTATATATAGACACATAGTAACCTATAAGTCACTCCTACGGCAGGCCTTGAGAATCCTGGAGGCAGAGTGCTTGGTTTTGTGTGAGAGGGTGCCCTAGCACGAGCTGAGCCCCTCTGCAGCTTTCAGAACCATCTCCTTATAGCTGTTCAATGATATAGCCATACCATAAACTCTTAAGTGCATTATAATCCTCGCGGTTAATGCTAACTTTGGTTTGGCTTTATCAAAACAGGTCGTGTAAGGTGTCAAACACTTTAGAATACTACCCCCCCCCACCCCGCCAATTCTGGCGGCGGGGGTAGCATTCCACCCTTCTAGAGGGAGAAGAGATGTAGTTACTGTTAAACCCGTTTAAAGTTAAACAGAGCCCCAGCACCACAAAATGGATGCTGCTGACAGACACGAGTCTACCCTCCTGCTGCTGGACAAAACTTCGGCACGGAAGGCCTGGACAATAGGTTTCCTGTCCAGGGAGGTGCTGGCACCTCCCCAGACAGGCTTTAGTGTATTGGGGGCAGGGAGGGTTGCCTTCAGTGAATGCTTTTCAGACACTGCCTGGGGCACACAAGGTGCTCCATGCATTTCCCAGTTCAAACCGGTTGCTGGGGCACTGAGCCCCAGCTCTGGCACGAAACTGGACAAAGGGGAAGGGGTGTAACCACCCCCTCCCCCCAGGTCCACCCATAGGAGGGACCTTAGAGTTAGTCCAACCCCTAAACTTACTGTAAGTATAGAACCCCAGTCCCTAGGACTTTAGATTACCCTGGACGAAACTCTGCAACATATATCTTGGACCTTCGACATTCCATATCGACTGGAAGACGGAAGAAATCTCCCTTGTGGTCAAGGAGTGACCACCCTGTTCAAACAGGCATCAACTGCATCTTTGCCGGTCTGCATTTTCGAGGCTCCCTCCGGATCCCGAAGTATCTGCAACACAGGACACAGACTTCCAGACATCTCTGACGCTGACCTGCGCTCCCAGCAAAGCTGAGACCTCGTGGCTGAAGAGAGAAGTGTCATCTTTTCACCTGAAATCACCCGACATCGGCTGGCATCTTCCTATCGCCATCCTGGTCACTGGCTAGTGACCCAGACTCTGTCTCCTCTGCTTTCAGGTTCTTCACATCTCTGATCCACCCTTGGATCCAACCGGACACTTTTCCTCTGGTCGCCTGCAGCAGTTCTTTGCAGCTCTCCATTGGAATCGACGACGAAACCAGAGACCAAAAGGCACCTATGCATACGGCTTCCCTGGGTGAGGTAACATGAGTGCTCCAGTGCTCCCGTGGGTCTTGACTCTCGAAGTGTCCTAGTCTAAAAGGGTTCCATCGTAGTTCACCTAGAAGTACCCTTAAACAGTAACTTTGTAACTTGTTCGTTCTCCATAGAAAGTCAATGATAACCCGCGGCTGTGTTTAGACACTGCACGCGTCTCCCGCGGTCCTCCTACATCCTAACCTTTGGTGGTTCTAGGCAGGCCCAGCGATTCCACAGGCCCTAGGCCTCCTTTCTAACTCTCACGTGGTTCTTATACCACTATTTTAGTATATGGTTTGTGAGGCTCCTAGGGCATAACGTATACTGTGCACCTTATCATATGCTAATTAAGTTCCTTGTATTGTACTTTTACCTCTGACCTCATAAAGAGTGCAGTGGGGTTGTGTTTAGAATAAATACATATATATTTGATATATACCTTGTGTGGTGTGATTTCATTTGATCATTCAAGAGATTATAATTGGTAAAACAACTTGCTTAACTCTTCTCCAAGTCTTAGCCTGAAGGCTGCTCTCCACAGCTACCACTAGGATAGCTTTCTATAAGGTTGACTTTATAACCTACCATCAATAAGGGTCGTTTGGACTGGTGCAAGGTGCCCACTAGAATAGTGGACATCCTATACCAGGCCAACTTCTCACACTATCAACCCTGACAAAATCCTTTTTGCACCACCATACCTTTCTCGGCCTTCGAGAACCGCATAAAAAACACTAAGCATTCACTCGATAATCTTTGGTGGGGTCGATGTAAAAGCTCCAGGCTCTTTTAGAGACCTATTGATGGAGTCTGTGCTCCTCTTTAGTTGGGCAAGGCAGAGCAAAGAACGTTGGAAGGGTGAAGGATTGCCCAGTGCTTAAAGGAGTCACCCATTTTGGCAAAAAGGTGACCCTGGTCCTCCGCACCAGTTAGCCTGGGGACAAACGATGTACAGGGCTGCTGCATCGAGAAGGCCAGGAGTTCATTAATGTGATGAGCTTAAGTGATCACAATGAAGAAGCCATTGATTAGAAATCGCATCAGCTGGTCCGGTAAATGAAAAAAGCTGAAAGGCTCAAATATACCACAAATAATAAGACATCTGACAGTTTGGTTTGTTATAGGTCTGTGTTGAGGACTCAACACCAGGCCACAAAACGTGTCCTAAGTGCCTGGCATAGATAAACTTCATAGACTGATGCCAGACAGCAAAGATGACATCCACAACTTTGAGCAATAAATTGAACATATTCAACAGCTGGTGCTCAATCTCCATACATGCAGATGCAGGCCTAGCAGATGCGGGAGCAGAACAAAATGTCCTGCTGCTGTGACGGAAGATTGGCCTGACTGGAGAACAGATGCTCAAGCCCAGAAGTTCCACGTACTACACCCTCCAGGCCCAATCTGGTGCCACTCGGGTGACTTGTGCCCAGTCATTCCTAATCTTCTTTAACTCTGGGCAGGAGGGCCAGGGGTGGGAAGGTGTACAAGAGTCACATGCTCCACTCTAACAGAAATGAGTCTCCTAGAGAGAGATTTCTTGGAAACTTAAATGTGAAAAAGTATTAACACTGCGTGTTCTAGACTGTGGTGAAAAGTTATGCCAATGTTCTCCCCATTGCTGGAAGATGTCCTGTGCCACATCCGGTGCAATTGCCATTCGTGATCCACCAGGCACCGTCAGCTGAGCCTCACCTTGGCATTCAAAGATTTCACCAGGTGAGTCACAAGTAGAGAAAAGCCTGGACACCCCAGTCAATTCCAAATGCTAAGAGCCTCCTGACACAGGACCCGCGACCTCTACGTCACTCTGCTTAATGCAATACCACATCGCTTGTTGTTGTCTGCGAGAGCCTGTACCATCCCCCCTCTAATGGGCGTAGAAAAGCCTTTAACGCGAGTTGAATGGCATGGCAACTCCAACTGACTGATGTTGAGTAGAGATTCCACCATATAACAGAGTCTTCTGATCTTTACTTCTCATACATGACCTACAAAACCCAGCAGAGAGACATCCATCACCACCATCAGTTCTGGGTGAGGAAGGAAGAGGAGCCTGCCACTGTTCCAATTGCGGTCAAGCAGCCTCCATGCAGGTCTTTTGCAGTGTCCTCGGAAACCAGGATTGAATCAGCCCGGTTCTCTTGGTGCTAGGCCCACTGACACTTCAGATTCCACAGCAGAGTCTGCATGTTCCACCTGGCAGATTCATTGATCGGGATGCAGGGGCCAATAGGCAAGCAGCATGAGAGCCACCTCAGTGAGACTCAGGATAGAGGGTGAAACACCGGGGTCATAGTCCACATGTCTAGGAGCCATTGTGCCAGAGGAAATGTTTGATCCTCGTTCCAACAGGGTGGTCATGCGCCACTAGAGGTAAACTAAAGCAGTTTTGAGGCTGATGCAGCAAGAGTAGGGGTCTGGGAAGACCTATGCACCTCATGGGCAGTGCAGTGTCTGCTTGATCCTTGTCCCTGAAAATCCAGGGGTGCCTGCTTTGGGGAACACCAGGGGGGGAACACTAGGGGTGCCTGTACATGACTCTGGAGAAACCCCAAAAGGGACAAAACTGCTGAGGAAACGGTCTAGTGGGGCTTGGGAGGCCCAACGAACACTGGCTCAGAATAATTATTTTCACCATAAGGGTGAGGTTCATCGAAAGGCATAAACGTAAAGGACACCTGTATGTCCCATGAAATTCCTGTGGATACTATCAATGTGCACCACAATAGTGCCATCTGCTC
The DNA here is from genome assembly GCF_964261635.1 of Lissotriton helveticus. Taxonomy (NCBI): domain Eukaryota; kingdom Metazoa; phylum Chordata; class Amphibia; order Caudata; family Salamandridae; genus Lissotriton; species Lissotriton helveticus. The sequence continues at coordinate 1,052,272,509 of NC_136067.1, forward strand.
GGCCCAAGCAATCAGCATTATCCAGTTCAGATCAAATTACATATTTAGCCACATCCTGACCATCTTGTAAGGTTTGAGCCAGGGAGCCTCAAAATTCTTCAGGGACTGCCGGCAATATTTCACTGCCCATGTTCCAAAGATCGTGTGTGCATGGCCTGGCACTGATCTACCTTAGGGCTAAGGTGGCCAATGAGAACACTAGTTTTGCAAATGCCTCTATTCTCTCTGTCCTATGGGGGTATATGTGTGTGGGGGTAATAGGTAATGGACGGAAGTTCATCTTGCTGGTGGAAACTTGTTACTACTACCTGCCAAGGATAACCCAACTAGAGTTCCCTGTGAATCATTGGGGACTGAAAGTATGCCAGGGGAACCAGAAGAGTGCAAAAGATTTGCAACATAGCCTCTCTAAAGGCCTCAATATCTTACAACTTTGCTGGTGACCTGGGGAACTCAGGAAGAATGAGGATCAACAGGGAAATCAGCTCCTATGAAGGAGCTGGGGAGTGAGAGTGAGTGACACCTTGATACTCCCGCTACTTCTACATGAAGAGGAACTATCACGGTAATGGCCTCAAGTGCGGGTCCATGGCCTTGACTTGAAGCGGAACTTGTATGTTGCATGCAACATACAGCTTTGCTTCACAATCCCGAATTGCATTTAAGTTTATGAGGGCGCACCCCTCGCATTCCCTGGAGTCATGTCCCGAAACACCAGAGGCATATCTTTTGCAGGTCTGCCAGACATTTGTTTGCAACAGTATACACAAAGTTTAAACCCGGTCTTCTTTGAAGGCAACCTAATTCCCTTGCACACTGGTTAGTTTTAACCGGAAAAAATGTTTGAAAGTAAAAAATACTCGACAACAGACAAGAAAAGGGGGAGCACAGCTTTGGATCAGCGTACTAAGGTGCAGAAAGAAAGGAAATTATGTCAGACCGCAAGGGTGATGTTTATATACGGCTCCTATCATTACTTTCCAGATGGACAAAGTCAATGCTGAGCTGCACGGAGTCACTTACTGATACGCAGAAGCAATGTTGTTTAAAGCTTCCAAATCCAGTCTGGTGCCTGTGGATAGTCTAAAGGTGAGGAATCTGCAGTTGGAAGTATCCATTAGAATGTTACTCACTTATAGTCCTGGGTCTTCTAGTCAGAATGGCAATTGAAGTATTACACATCAGAATAATTCTCTACTGTGTCCAGGAATGCTGCAACACTTAAAACCATAAATATCAACAAGGGTGAAACATCCAGAAGTCTCACTGTATTACTACTTTGCAGCACAGAGATACTCGGCCTGCTGCTTGCAAACTAGGAAAAATAAACATGTTTGAAAACGGAGGAGAACGCACCCTGTAAGTTCCTTTATTCTCATAAGGGTAAGATAAAAGTCAGTGGAAGAGGGTGGATTGTTTAGGACCTCAATTAAAATTCTGACTATGCAAAAGCAGGTCTACAGGCAAGTCACTATTTACTCTACATTGTATGTTCTTCACTGCTAGTCATGAATGTTAAAGCACAAGTTACTACTTGTGTAACAATATATCTGTAAGAGACATTAGTTAGTATTAGATTCCTTACCTTAGAATATCCCCAGGCGTCAGACTGGATCCGGAAATTTTTTGCGTAGCAGTACCCTTGCGCGTCGGTAGGCGTCGTCTGCGGCTCCGCGTCCGTCGTCGGCGTCGTGGGCGCCGTGATGACGTAGTCGAAGTACTTAGACGCCGCCTCCGCGTGCTGACGTCAGTTCTTAGACACAGCTTTTCTGCGCCAGAAGCGCTGAGCCATGTTAAAAACCAACACTGGTGCCATTGAAACTAGGGCCCTGAAAGGGGATAACCCTAACCCTAGATATCGGTTCGCAGAACGGGGAGGATGGGTGGGTCGGTAAGGAATCTAATACTAACTAATGTCTCTTACAGATACATCGTTACACAAGTAGTAACTTGTGCATCTGAAAGAGACACGTTAGTATTAGATCCCTTACCTTAGAATAGATACCCCAGCAATACCAACCCCGGTGGTGGGTCTGCGAACCAATAATCACACCAGAAAGTCCTGGAGGACAGAACGGCCAAAGAAGCCATCCCTCCGGAATTGGCTGTCCAGGCAGTAGTGTCTTGCAAACGTGTGCAGCGATGCCCACGTAGCTGCCTGACAGATGTCTTGTAAGGGCACTCCACGGCCCAGGGCAGTTGTAGTCACCGTGGCTCGGGTGGAATGAGCCCGCAATCCAACAGGGGGCTCCTTTTTAGCCAAGGAGTAACATGCCTGGATACACAAGATGATCCATCGGGAGATGGTCCGCTTGTGTACCGCTTTCCCCTTCTTAGCGCCCACGTAACCAACAAAGAGTTGGTCATCCACCCGGAACTGGCGTGTGCGATCCAAGTAGAATGAGAGCGCACGTTTTGGGTCCAGACTGTGGAGCCGCTCTTCCTCTTTAGAGGGATGCGGAGGCGGGAAGAAGGTTGGCAAGGTGATAGACTGCCCGATGTGGAAGGCCGTGACAACCTTGGGCAGGAAAGATGGCTTAGTACGCAACCCCACTTTGTCCGGATGGACAGAAAGGAAAGGTGGAGTACAAGAAAGGGCCTGGAGCTCACTCACTCTCCTGGCAGAGGTGATGGCAACCAGGAAAGCAGTCTTCAAAGTAAGAAGACGGAGAGGACAGTTGTGAAGTGGCTCAAAGGGAGCGCACATCAGAAACATAAGAACAAGGTTCAAGTCCCACTGAGGCATCACAAACGGAACAGGAGGGAAAGTGTGTGTGATGCCCTTTAGAAATCTATTTACTATAGGGGTCTTGAACAAAGAAGGTTGATCAGGCAGCCTCAGAAAGGCTGAAAGGGCAGAAAGGTAGCCCTTGATAGTGCCCAGAGCAGAGCCCTGCCGGGCAAGAGAAAGAAGGAAGAGAAGAACCTCAGAGAGAGGGGCAGCAAGAGGATCCACAGCCTTTGCTGTGCACCATGCCACAAATCTGTTCCACCTGCAGGCGTATACCGACTTTGTGGAGGGACGCGTGTCTGCCAGAACGACGTTACAGACTTCAGGAGGCAAGTCAAATGGCCTCAACTGTCGCCGCTCAATCTCCAAGCATGGAGGTGGAGACTGGACAGGTTCGGGTGGAGGACCGTCCCCTGTTGCTGCGACAGAAGGTCCTCCTGAAGACGCAGACGAACCGGGGGATCGACTGACATACTGAGTAGCTCTGGATACCAGTACCTTCATGCCCAGTCCGGAGCCACAAGGATGACTTGGGCCCGGTCGCGCTTGATCTTCTTCAGCACTCTGGGCAGAAGTGGTATAGGCGGAAAGGCGTACAATAGACCGCAACTCCACTCGCGACGAAAAGGGTCTCCGAGCGAGTGCCGCCTTGGAATTTCCAACGCGCAGAACTGATGACATTGCGCGTTCTCTTCAGTGGCGAATAGATCTAACCAAGGCTCTCCCCATTGCTGAAAGAGGCCTTGCGCCACGTCCGAGTTCAGACGCCATTCGTGATCTATCATGCACCGACGGCTGAGCTCGTTCGCCCTGGCGTTCAGAGATCCTGCCAGGTGTTGAGCCACCAGGGTCACGCCCTGATGTTCCAGCCACTGCCAGAGGCGCAGAGCCTCCTGGCAAAGGGTCCACGACCCCACCCCGCCCTGTTTGTTGCAGTACCACATGGCGGTGGTGTTGTCCGTGAACACCTGCACTACACTCCCCCAGACAGAGGGGAGGAATGCCTTCAGTGCTAGACGAATCGCCCGTAACTCCAACAGGTTGATGTGGAGCCGGGCCTCCGCCGGAGACCAGAGGCCTCTGAGCTCCGCCTCTCCCATGTGGCCTCCCCAGCCCTGGAGGGATGCGTCTGTCACAACTACGTGCTCCGGTTGGGGAAGGGAGAGGGATCTGCCGCTGACCCAATCGCGGTCCGTGAGCCACCACTGCAGCTGTCTCGCAGTGCCCTCCGAGATCAGGATGTGGTCGGACAGGTTGCCCTGATGCTGGGCCCACTGAAACTTCAGGTCCCACTGCAGAGCCCGCATCCGCCACCTGGCGTGATGCACCAGTAGGATGCAGGAGGCCATCAGCCCCAGAAGCCGCAGCGTCAACCTGACCGAGACCCGGGATAACGGCTGAAAGATGGGAATCAGAGCCTGAATATCCAGGACCTGCTGTTCGGGTGGTTAAACCCGAAACCGCGCCAAGTCGAGAACCGCTCCGATGAAGAGGAGCTTCTGAGAGGGGCACTGGTGTGACTTTGGAACATTGATGGAGAACCCCAGCTGGTGCAGGAGATCTGCCCGTAGTCTGGAGGTGGCTGACGACTGTCTGGGGTGAGCCCGCCTTCAACAACCAGTCGTCTAGGTAGGGGGAAGACTGAAACCCCTAACCTGCGCAGATGAGCTGCGACCACCGCCATCACCTTTGTGAGCACTCGTGGGGCGCTGGTAAGGCCGAAGGGGAGCACGGTATACTGAAAGTGCTCGTGGCCAACCGTGAACCGCAGGTAGCGCCGGTGGGCCGGCAGGACGGGGATGTGGAAATAAGCGTCCTGCAAGTCCAACGCTACCATCCAGTCTCCTGGGTCCAGGGCAGCTAGGACCTGAGCCAGTGTCAGCATCTTGAACTTCTCCTTCCGGAGGAAGCCGTTGACGTTACGTAGGTCCAAGATAGGGCGTAGGCCCCCTTTGCCCTTCTTTGGTACCAGAAAGTAGTGGGAGTAGCAACCACACCCTACTTCTGGCCCAGGAACGCGCTTGATGGCCCCCTTGGCCAAGAGGGCCGTAACTTCCTCCTGCAGAAGTCGCAAATGATCCCCCGATACACGGTGGTTCTGCGGTGGCATGGCTGGAGGAGTCGCCTCGAAGGGGAGGGAGTAGCCCCTTCGGACGATCTGCAGCACCCACCTGTCGGACGTGACGGTGCGCCAGTTGAGGTGATGGCGAACCCTGCCCCCCACTGGCGTCACATTGGCCTGAAAGCACGGACTAGGAGGGTTTTGAGGCGGATGCTGCGGGGGAAGGTGTGGACTGACCTCGCCGTAGTCCCCGACCGCCACCACGGCGGTTTCCACGGCCGCTACCGCGTTGGGTATTACCCTGCGGAGCATGGCTGGCAGCACGTGTGGGTACTCCCCTTCCGTGGCCACGAAAGGAATGAAAGGCAGCCGATTGCTGGCACGGGGCCGAGAGGCCCAAGGACCTGGCCGTAGCCCTGGAGTCCTTAAAGCGCTCAAGCGCATGGTGTGCCTTGTCGTCAAAAAGGCGACGGCCATCAAACGGCATGTCCATCAGTGTGTTTTGGACATCGGCCAAAAAGTTGGCGGACCTCAACCAGGCGTGACGTCGGACCGCCACTGTCGTTGCCATCGCTCTACCTAGTGAGTCGGTGGTATCCAGCCCACACCGGATAGAATATTTGGCCGCATCCCGGCCCTCCACAAGGGCCTGGCCGAGTTTGGCCTGTACCTCCAACGGACACTCTGGCAGCACTTCCGCAACCGTATCCCACAGAGAGTGGGTGTAGCGGTCCAAGAGGCATGCGGTGTTGGAAGACCGCAGTCCCAGACTAAGGGATGAGAAGATCTTTTTACCATACTGCTCATACCTCTTGGATTCCCTGTCCGGCGGAGCCGGCGGGAACGCGGTCTGGGAATTGGAGGCCTGGATAACCAGGCTCTCGGGGGTGGGGTGGGTGGACAGGAAACATGGGTCGCCCGGGGCCGGGCGGTGGCGTCTGGCCACGTTCCTATCTACGGGCGAACCCGTAGCGGGCTTGGACCAAGTGCCCAAAAGAACGTCGGTTAAGGCCTCGTTAAACGGCAGCAGAGGCTCGGCTGAGCATGACTGCGGCTTAAGGACCTCAGTGAGGAGGTTAGTCCTCACGGCCGCGACGGGGAGCTCAAGGCCCAAGGCCTTGGCTGCCCTCATCAACACCACACTATAGGTTTCCCCCTCCTCCGTAGCCACGGTAGGAGGCGAGACAAATCCAGTGTCAGGCGAAGTGTCTATAGCATTGGCCTCCCCAAGTTCACCTGCCCAGTCCTCATGTGACTGGCATTCACCTGCCAGAGGGTCCTCAGACCCCTCCCAATCCTCCTCAACACCCATCCCTGGTACTCAGGGTTATCAAAAATTGGGGCCGATTCATGGAAAACGAATTCTCCGAACTGCGTCTGAAGCGGCGGCCAGCGGCGCCGCGCCAGCGCCGGAACCGGGTCGAGGGGGGCATCGGGGACGGCGGTGGTGACACCTGAGGGGCCGGCGCCGGGGAGGTCATTAAATCCACCGGCGACGAGCCAGATCCGGAACCGGATCCAGTGGGGCCCTGCGGCGCCGGGCCCGAAGGCGCCGGCTGCGTCGGAGCCGAAGCACCCGACGGCGTCGGGGCCGGAGCGCCCGACCTGCTAGGACCCCCAGACGGTTCCGCTGGGCCCGAAGGCGCCGCGGAGCCCGTCGGAGGAGAGAGGGACCTCATGGCCATGAGGAACCGCTCGATCTCCTCCGGCGTCGCGTTAGGCCCAGGGACCGAAGGGTATGAAGCCGGACGCGGCGCCTGCGACTCCGACAGAGCCGCATGGGCGGTGCCACCCGAACAACCGGCCGCGTCGGGGGGAGTCGGAAGAGCGATGACGTCTCTTCGACTTCTTGTGCTTACCTGACGACTTCGACCCTGAGGAGTGATGTCGACTCCCGGAGCTATGATGGCTCCGCTCCCGCGACCGGTCCCTCGACCTCCGTCCGGATCGGGACCTCTCTTGGCGCGGGGCCGACTGCCGGAGTTCGAGTCGCTTACGGGACCGCTCCCGTCTAGCTTTCGAAGTGAGGGCCCGGCAGTCGGAACAGGCCTTGTCGTCGTGGTCGACGTTGAGACAGTGGAGACACCGACGGTGAGGGTCCATTACCGACATCAGTCGGTCGCAATCCTCACAGGGCTTGAAACCAGGCATCCCTACCGGCACCGAGTAGGAGTCGAAGACTCGAAAAATTAGATCAAAAAGATCAAAAAGAGTTAGTCAAAAAGTGACTACGGTACCACTTTTTCCGGATCTGCGCTGCTGGCGCGGAAAAAAGAAGAACTGACGTCAGCACGCGGAGGCGGCGTCCAAGTACTCCGATGACGTCATCACGGCGCCCACGACGACGGACGCGGAGCCGCCGACGACGCCTACCGACACGCAAGGGTACTGCTACGCAAAAAATTTCCGGATCCAGTCTGACGCCTGGGGATATTCTAAGGTCTGAATAACAAGTACATACCTGAATACTTGTGGCTCACTTTCGTAAGAGAGAAAAGGAGGAAATTATTTTATAAACTCTGCCGAGCCTTTTGAGAAGAGGATTAGCTAAAATGGCTTCTCAAAGCAGTTGGACCTATACCTATACCTATACTAGAGTCAGCTCTATTGTCAGAATCAAGACAATAGTGCATTGTCAAAGTATGAACAGATTTCCATGAGGCAGCCCTACAGACATCGGCTAAGGAAATATACAGTACAAAGCTGCCACAACTGCATCCCCACTGGTCGAGTGGACTGCAGACCTGCCTTGAAGTTACTCATTAGCATGATAATAAAAAAGGGTAATGCAGAAGGCAATCCAGAGAGAAAGAGATTCTTATCAAGTAGACAAGCTTGTATGTAAAGGACCTTTACTGACAAAAAAATCGGTCTGATTTCCTCAAGGTTTTCAACTTGTCTAGATAAAATCACGAAACCCTTTAAAGATCTAGGGAATGCGGAGAGTGTTCTGCTGGAGAAGTAAGGTTATAAAAGCACTATTAAGGTAATGTGACAATCTTAGACAAAAAAAGACAGAGGAGCTCTCATACCCACCCTTTAAGCATGGAAAACTGCATAGCATCCAGCTGCTGAAAGAAGTTTAACTCCAAGTGAAGCAGCAATGTCAACCAAGAAGGCTGTCATTCATGTGGAATCCTGTAGTGAAGCCTTGTGTATTGAATTGTATGCAGTAGTCACAAAATGTGAGCACAAAAAATGTAACTACTAAGGAAGAAGATGTTTTTGGATAGAAGGAAAGACTTTCTTCAAACTCTCCAAGTAATCTTTACTAACTGGGACATTTAAAATTATGTTTGGCGAGTCTATGGGCTGTTATAGTTGCAAAGTAGAATTTGATAAAGAATATTGGAGCTTAGGCAAATCTGCTAACACCATAAGCAGAACCATTTCCACTTGCATTAATAAAATGCTCTTGTTGAAGGTCTCTTAGCTTGCTCCAGGAAATCCATATTGACTGGAGGAGATCTGCTGCCAAATTCAATGATATCAGCTTGGGGTGGAACAGCTGTCCTTGAGTTCAGTCAATAAGTTCAGTTTGCATGGAAGCTTCCTGTGTGATTTAAGAAACATATGGAGGAGGTCTGTGAACCACCACTGTCTCAGCTATTTAGGAGCAATTAAGATCAGTGCTGTTTGAGAGTTCTACAGTTTCAACCGGAACAACAGTATCAACAGAATGGAGGATAACCATAAAGAAATGTCCATGGCTAGTTTATGAAAATCATTAAGGAAATGGGGTAACCCAACAATCTAGGACCTGGGTAAGTAACGATATTATAAAACAATGGTCCAAAGACTATTATTCCAAGGTGTCACAATTAGTCAACAATTTCAACATTCATTGGTAGAGTATAATAATCTACTCTTGATCAATAGATTAGATAACAACGCAACAGCAAAACAAGTATTCAGTGGTGATTCATTTATTTTACTACCACTTTTGAATGATGTAAATAATTATTTAGAATACATCTGGGTCATGTAGGTTGCCCCAAGCGGAGCGTGCAAACACAGGTTTCAGAATGACCTTATAATTAACGTTTGACTTATGGAAGGCCAGGTCCTAGTGTAGGGATAACTAAGGATCCCTGTGTATAATATAATCAATTGTTTTTATGTCACTTATCTTTGCAATTCCTTTCCTTTCTTATCACAAAACTTTATCACTTCTTTCTATGTTTGCACGCTCCGCTTGGGGCAACCTACATGACCCAGATGTATTCTAAATAATTATTTACATCATTCAAAAGTGGTAGAAAAATAGTCTTTGGACCATTGTTTTATAATATAGTTTATGAAAATGGCACTGCCCACTGAGCCTTATAACTACAATCTGAAGGCGAAACATTGCATTTGGACTTTTGAGAAGTGACGAAGAGCAATGAGGCAGTTTCCTTGTGCAGGTCACATCGACGGTAGTTTTAGGATGCTGTAGAACAGTGTGTGTAGAAGTCCTAAAATTGAGCGAGTAGCCGTCTTGCACAATAGTAAGTTTCCACTTGCTGCCTGTGATGTTTTCCCACTTTATGCAATGTCACTTTATATATCCCCAAAAAAGAGTGAAGTATAGGAGGAGCCGTGACTTCTACACAGGAGAGCCATCACCAGCATGGCCTTAGGCTTAGGGTCCATCCTAAAGAACCCAGGGCCCAGCTCTGGAAACTTGTACTTTTTCATTACCTATGGAAAGTCTGCTTTGGTTATGACTTGTGTCAGAAAATTGGCCTCCACTAATTCCAGCAAACCTGGGACCAAGAGCGTAGGTGATGCTCAAGGCAAAAGTGTATATAACTAACACTGCAATATAAATAATCTCCAATGGTATGTTAAGCTTGCAAGCCCTCAAGCTAGAACCTTTTGGAAGGTGGAAATATCATCAACATGCAAACTCTTTGTGGAGAACCAGTCAATAAAGTTAGATTATAGGAGGATGAAGTAATGTCTTCTGAGGCCTTACAAAAGCTAATAGGAGACGGAGACCTATTTTGCCCTGCGTTTACGAGGGACTAATCTTCCACTAAGTCTTGTGGAGAAGAAGGTGGAAGAGGCTGGGGTGTTTTTGAAGTATGACTCCCCACTGGCCACAGCAAAAAAACAAGGAGGAAGAGGTTTCTTGCTTCTTTAGGAATGGCACCATAGAAGTTTACCTTGACACTAAAACAGGTTTTGGAATAGGAAGCAGAGACATATGTAGATGCTTCAATAGAACAATGAACAGGCTTCTGATGGTATAAATAAACTCAAAGATGCAAAAGCTACATGTGACCCAGTAGGTCTGGGAAACAGTCTTAGCTTTCTCTCGTTGTAGCTTGATCTCCAGCTGAAGAAAGGGCCCACGATGAGCACCTCAATGTTGATTTGTGTGATCATGAGTCCTGCTCTAATGCTGAATGATGAGTGGTATATTCACATTGAGTGGTAGGATCTTGAATAGATCAGTGAAATTGAGTGGAGAGGTCTTGAGTGCGTCTATGCTGAAAATGTACTGGACATCAATTGATGCCAGTTTTCAATGTTAATATGGACCTTCTTCTCAACAGCAAACAAGTGAGAGCAGTGCAATTTGCTGACCATAGGAACACACCCAGTAAGGTCTGGAGCGGTCCATTTTCTCCCACAAGGGCACTTAAAACAATACAAGAAGGCATGGTGAATTGGTCATTTTTGGATATTACTACGCATGATTTTAATTCCCCTGAATGTGCTAACAATGAATTGATCTAATTCCAAAAATAAGGATAAACTGTTTAATATGTTTATACAGGATTTTAATAACATATTATTTGTTTGTCCTGCACTGCACTTTCCTCGCCGTCATATTTTAAGGCTGATGTTTTTAAAATGCAATATTAAGACAGGTGCAGAGGCTTGGCAATTTCTATTCTCTCCTACGAATTAAGTCATGTGTCAAAAAGTTTTGAACTAAAAAAAAGTTTTTTAAATGTATATTAACATGATTTATGTTGTTTGCTATAGCGTTCTGTTTTTTTTTTAACCTCATCTGAGTTCCAAACCTTGAATAGCATTTAATTGAATTGACTGAAAAAAAGTGGCACACAATACCAAAGAAAGTTTTAAAAATTCTTCTTTGCAGTGATAAAATTTGCATGAAGTAAAGAAAAATAACTTTCTGAAGAAAAACTGTATAAAATTGGTTAAAAAAAAATCCACCTGGCTCCTAAATCCCACTCTCACAACCTGGAAAAAAGAACTGACTCCCAACCGCAATTGCCAGTGCTAGGCATCCTGGGAATGGAAGCCCCAAAAGAGAAAACTAGGAGAGAGTTTATTTTTTGTTTCAAAAGAAAGCCTATCACTCTGCCCTTTTTTATAAAGAAATGTTTGTCTTTATTGGTGCTCATGCATCAGGTTGCGGTTTAGATGCAACAGTCTGGTATTGTGAAGGGTTTTTATTCTTTATAGTAGATCTAAAAAACAACTCTGTCTTTGGCTCTGGAGGGTGCAGGACTGCAAAAGGAATGCTGGACTTCACAGATTTTAAGTGTTCTGTTATCCCTGTACACACCAAGGAATTATTCTAACATCTATGATAATCGATGAGGTTCTTACAATGCAGAAGTAGATTTGCATGACATAACAGAGGTAAAAGGATTATCCCTGTGGCACATCGCGCACCGACTCTAAACAGACAAGTGACCATGACTGCTGAGAGAACAATATGCTAGGCAAGATTTTGCCCATCTACAAAACCCAGTCTCTAATACAACTCCTAGCAATGAAAACAAATGATATGGTCAACTGTGTCAAATGGCACAGACAGCTCAAGAGGAATCAAGGCAAAATTTCACTCCAGATCTACAATACTCAGATCTTTGAGTACATGGTCTAAAACTTTCTTCGGTGAGAGAGAAGATATTGTTATCTTCAGTAGTAAAGGGACAAATAAGGTCCATGACCACACTTTCCAATCAGTACTGATGGTAGGTCTGATTTAAAAAAAAGGTCACATGTAAAGATGACTTATTCTGGATGGGCTGTTCGGGATGGTATTAAGACCACAGGATAAAGAGATACTGATAAATATGCACACAAAAAAGCCATTGACCCTAGACTGTTTTTTGCCAAGCTTTAAAAACTGGAGGAGGGTGAAATCAGGCTTGCACATTTACCAGTGAAAATTTGTTTTGAAACGTTTTCAGACGATGGTGTGCTGAAAACATTAATGATAATTAAATGTTTAAGCTTTCCACCTGCAGCAGAGTCGATATAGCTGAAGACAGTCTATCAGAATTTCAAAACACACTATTAATGCAAAAAAAATGTAGAAAGATCTTGTAATAGGTAGTTTTGTTTACAGTTCAATGGGATATTGAATGTCTTGGAGAAATGAGTAACATGTATATGTGTATGTATTTTTGCATTTAAAACTTATTTCATATAGCCAACAACCTATGAAAAGAAAGTTATAGCCTGTAATAAATAAAAATGACCATTACCCATCTTGTTAATATGGTACAATGCAGCATTAATTATTTGGAAGCAAAACTTTGATGACACTTCTTAAGTTCCAGTGACCCACCTTCTCTAAATTAGTGAGGTAAAGTAGCTGGCCCAGTTTCTTCTGAAGTTGCGACTTTGCAACTGCTTTATCATTCAACAGTTTCATTCGATTTTGATCAACCTATAGAAAAGAAGAAAGAAGTACATTTTTACCAAAACACAAACAAGTTAAAATTAGACAAAAAACACCAGCCAAACATGGAAATCGTGTCACTTTATGTCTAATCTAGGTGATGCTTGAGATCATATATGCTCTTCCTGTCACAGTGTGTTCATTCCAAACCTTACCGGCTATGACTGGAAAGGAGAGTAAAAATGTATTTATGACGAGCCAGAAAGTTAATGGAAGACACTTTCTCATATTCAAAAGATATTATTTTATTGATGGTAGTGAGTGTACATTTTTATTCAAGGTGCCCTATTCTCATTGGCAAGTGCTTTCTGAAGGAGTCCAGGACAGCTGACAGGAGTTTCTGTCCACAGATGTTTGTGCAGACTCTTTTATAATATAATTCAATGGGGTGTCCATTTTAGACCTGTGCTATACCATTGAGGTGTTCCTCAATTGTACTGGGGCTTGTGCTCATGGAAATGAGATCTTTGTTCCTGCTTCTTATTACAGATGCAGGCCTTAAGTATCACTCGGAGACACACTGATAGTGGTTCGCATTTTAGTGGCATGCATTCAGTGCACACCATCAGGCCTCCCCATAGGAGGAGGAAGGTAAGTGGACTCGAGAAACCACCCATGCATATCCTCGGAGGTATGTGCACCAACATACTGCACCCACCTGCTCGGAGGTCTTTGCTGCCTCTTAAAAATGAGAAGAGTTCAGTGTCAGTAAAAGCTGGCATTGCATTATGAAACCTCAGCTGTCTTTCACTGATGAACTTTCCCCAGCAGAGGCACGAACTGTCAAGAGTTTACTCCTGCACTGAGGAGAGTACATTACTCTCTTAATGTACCAGGCTCACCCATTTAAAGACAGCACTTTTGTCTGCTAATACAGCCCTTGGTAACTTAAGCCATACCAGCTTACCTGTTGTAACACAGACACATTGTTCAGGACATAAAGCACGGTTGGTGAAGAGGATAACATACTCTGAGATGCTTTCACTAATAATTCAAATACTAATTGAATCTGAGCTTTGATAAACTATTTACTCCACATGTTTCACACTACATCACTAATTTGTCATCTGGAATCCTGAAAAGCTTAAACTATATTCCCGTACCCATAACTTTAACTGTAAATCCCATTCATTGGCATGTAATTGAATTTACACCTAATAGCCACAAAATGCAGAAGGTAAGGGCAAAGATGTTAAGTCTTAAAATCTCAAAAAGATTAAGGCTGATCCATAAGTTAAGACTTGCCCAAAGAAAATGTATCCAACATTCTTCTGCTAAGTAGAGAGACATCAAAGAAAGTTGGTTTCGATGAAATGCGTTACAAATTTGACTAAGAGGAACACATACATCATACATGCTGCTATTAGAAAGATTATGTGGAAGTTTAGGCTAAAATTAGCAAGCTGGAGAGTGCTTCCCACTCTCAAGAGATCTTCCAGCAAGAAGCAGTTTTGCAAGTCAAACAAGGTAAGAGAGAAATTAGTGAGTTGGAAAACAGAAACAGTAGAGGCAACATAAAAGGTTTTGGAACGTATATAAATACGTAGAAAGATGCCAGCTCATGTATTGAATACCTCAAAGGGTGGATACCAACCATTTAAGATCTGGGTTCGCCTACAGACTCCAAGATTGAAAAGGCTCACTGAGTCCGGTTGTATCATGCCAAAAGTGGCTCATATCCAAGAACTGCAATTTTCAGACCCTTGAGATATGCACAATCAGCAAAGAGGCCTTCAAGAGTAAAGTTATCGCCCTCATTCAACTGGTAAAGAAATTGGTTATCATTTGCACAAGACTATGCCAAAGAAACTGTAAAGTTTAAAAAAGGACTGTTTGAAGCTGCGTTAAAAAATGAAGTCTATGGATATCGGATACGGTTTTATAGTGCAGTCCAGAATGAGGAATAGTTCCAAGGGGAACTCGTACACACCTACAATGGGCCCAAAAATATGAAGGACTTACTTGAAAGCCAATGCGTAGAAAAAATGGGCTGATGACTGGCTAACTATGGTTGTCATTTATGATGTTTATTTTGAGAATGTTACTTAGATGTTCAGTAAGAATTTACATCACATTAAGGTAAAGTTCTGCTATATATCCTAGGAAGGTCGGAAACCTGTCGGCTTTTCACTGCCAAAATTGTGGCTAATAGTTTTGGTTTGTGTGTATCGGGTGTATGTTCGCACTTTAAAGTAAGGATTTGGCCCCCTCCCCATAATACTATTCTGAGCAGTTTATATAGCGCTGAGTAGAACACAGACAATCAACCAAAAGTTTATTTTGGTGTGGTGGAATGATCTTGTTGTGCCCAAACAATATAGGGCTACGTATTCGAGCATAAGGTTTTTTCGAACTTTAAAACCAAATATGTGATATATAGCATTTTCTGTACCTGCAAAAAACTTTATATTGGCCACACCTGCCAAGAGGTCTGCAAATTAATTAGACAAAATAAGGTTCGGATCCGGTGCGAAGTGATGACAGCCCACTTGAGTTGCACAACACTGAAAATCAGCAAAGTAAACATGAGCTTAAATGGCCTGTAATCTTTGTCACTCAAAATGGGCATAAAGGACCCTAGCTTTGTTCCTTCTGAATGGGGTTTCAAGGTCGTCAATTTTATATAGTATTGTAGCATGGTCCCACTCTATCTTTTCTATGTATGCCATGCAATTGGTTTTATCCTGGACATGGTCACCCACAGTTGTTTCGGCTCATTTGAGACGGGAGCCCACTTGGCGCAGTGACTGGTCAAGGTCGCCCAGGGCTCTGCTGGAGTCTTTCGGGAGAGACGTCATGTCTTTGCAAAATTCCAAGAGTAGTGTTTGGATGTCCTGTTTGGTTGCTGGGGCCTGGAAGTCTGCAGTGCTGCACGAAGTATATGCTATGGGGTGGCACCGCCCCCTTGAGACTGTGAGGTATTAGATATTTGGAGCAAATCTTTGATGGAGGAGGCGCAGGGGTGTTTTGTCCTGCCAGTTGCCAATGTCGGGGAGCCTGGTGGGGAGGGGGTCGCTCTAGTTCTGGCTCCAAGATTTTAGCTCAAGGCCAGCATGGTTGTGAAAGTTTCTTATGCCACTTCCAACTGTTCACATCATGAGCTCTTCTGTAGCCAATGTCCCCCAGTGTTGATTTGGAGGTGAGGCCTTGGATCGTGAGGCGCTTAATGAGTGCGCCCTCTTTAGCTTTGGAGTCGCCACCGGTCCCCAGGGCTCAGGCATGTGCTTCCGTTGGGGATCAGATGAGGGTCAGAGGGGCCCTCATCCACACATCTGCAGGTAGCTATAGTGGGAATCGGTCTCTTCCGCTGCTAAATTCAGTCTCTGGGGGTCACGACAGTAAGGTCAGGCAGGCCAGCCCAGGGTTCCCCCACTGTTGCAGGCCACTGCGTAGGCCACCCGTCAGCAGGAGGCCCCCACATCACCTACCTGCCCTCTTATTGAGGCCAGGGTTGCTCCCCGCGCTCACCTCAGGGCCTCGGCTATAGGCCTCCATCGACTACACTCACCCGGCGTGGCAGGACCCTGTTCTGCACTGTGCATAAATAGCACTCTACCCAGGCTTACCTCTGGGCTCCCACTCCCCTGTGCGGTGCCTTGCTGTCACAGTGAGTTATCAGTTGGCCGTGCCCTCTCAGCTCACGTGGGCGGCCCGCCAGAGAGGAAACTTCTGAGGCCCAGCGGCGCTGCCAGACAATGGTGGCTGCCATGTTGTCGAGTCGGCAAGGTATCGATTAGCACCCAGGAGGCTTGATCGGGGCTCTCCATCCTCTTCTAATGTCCTCAAGACTTGTGGGGGAATCTTAGCCCATGAAGGTGGCTGGGTTTATATCTTAATTCAACAGTGAATAGGTGCTCAGTGTCAGAACTCAGGGGAGGCTCGTCTCCTCCCTGGCCACGCCCACATTGTGTCATTATTTTAAGAGATATATATTCAGCACAGTAGGCCTGATAGGCTTTGTAGACATGTTAAATGTATACCATCCTTGAATTTAATTGTAGAAGAAGAATTCCAGGTCCTTCGCATGCACCAGCAAATTTTTCTAACATTTAGGTCTAGCAATAACAATGCTACGATGCAGAAATCATTTTATTGTGCCGAAGATTACTCCCATCACTTACAAAAGAATTAGCCAGGAGTCAAGAAATGAGTCAGACAGCATATCCAGATCTGTTCTAGACTATAATGTAAGGCTGACATAGAGGGACTTATTAAAGGCTCTTTCTGCTGATCAGACTTTACAACACCATAGATAAAACTGGGGACCACAGCATCAAGTGTGGATAAAATTGAGATCTCTTACTAATTAAAATGTACAGTATATTATAGGCAAAAAAACATTTTTATCGTACTGACCTCATGGGGCTCAATGATGTGAAGGACAGGTGGGTTAGGCTTTGGTTCTTCAGGATGACGCACTCGTAGACGGTCTGTTGCCATTGCAAGTTCATCAATGGCAGACACGTGATCTCTAAGTACCATCCAATACTCATGGAGCAACTGCAAAAGGAGCACAAAGGTTAGTAAGATTTTCCATATACAAAAGATAGATTTTTGTAAATATGGCTTTTGCTTTCATTAATAACATGTAAGTTCATCAAAGGAATACCTTATTTGTGTTGGGTAAGATATGTTTTCAACATGGTTGACCATAATTTATTTAGATGCCTCTTGTGCAAACTAAGATTTTGTACTACAGGTAGACGCTGAACAGTGAGAAAAGTCAGAGCCTTCAACAGTGACCTATGACCTCTTTCACTAATTTAGGTACAATCTACCATATCAAAACGGAGCAAGTCACCACAGATGTGTTGCTATGGTGGAGAAGCCTGAATAACAGTCCCCCATTAGTCAATGCTTAAGAGAGCCTGAAAGCCTGGAAACCCTTAAGAGAACCATGTAGTGTTCAATTTGGACATTGCTTTTCACTAGGGTGGCTGAAAACAAACATTAAACACTCACAATTTTAACAAAGAGTAATACTCACAGAACGTAGAGACCTAGACACACTTACTGAGCTGCAAAAACGCCAACTAGACCGCGATTGAACCACCTTAAGCCAACTAATTCTAGATGAGGTCCGAAGATGTTGGATGCCCTCTACACGCTGAGTATATGAATGGGGGGATAAATCCAGCAAGATATTGCATTGGGTGGCCACCCACCACTCCGTAGATGGAGTAATACCTCCCATTCTGGGTGATGCAGGAGAATGGGTCGATGGGTCGATGGGTCCTGCGATATGGCTGCAGAATTTACCAGGAAATAGGGGCAGTCCTGGCAGAATTAAATCTGGGCGAAACCCCAGGACCCAATGGTTATCCTGTAGAATTTTACTGCAGACTTCGTGCAGACATCATCCTACCCCTGCTTAAGTTATATGCTGATGCTGCCGACAAGGGCCACTGCGTTGTCGACATCAACCAGGTCACTATAGTGGTCCTACACAAGCCTTGCCGCACAAGACCTACATGCGTCACCTTTTGGTCCATTGCTCTCATCAATAGTGAAGTTAAAAACTATGAAAAACTTCTGGCAAATATGCCAGACATTCACTCCCTGGTCCACCTCAACCAATGTGGCTCCGTCCATCGCCGAAGCACCACAAATTGTTTCCAGAGGGTGAATGTCGCTCTCTACCACATCAGCACACTGAGCGGTCCAGCGGCACTTCTCCTAATAGACTTTGAAAAAGCATTCAACACGGTCGACTGCTCCTATCTTGCAGAGGCAATCACTGGGCTGGGCTTGGGGCCCCAGTTCCATGCCTTGATTAAGATTCTCTATGCGGGGTTTTGGGTCAGAGTCTTATTTAACAGAATATTATCAGATGTCTGCCCCGTGGGGAGAGGCACCATACAGGGATGCCCTCTCTCCCCACTTTTATTCGCCCTGGCCATCAAGCCACTGGTAGTGTGGATCTGGTGCGATGTTCAAGTGAGGGGCTTTGACTGGGGTTTGGCTACATCGCATACCCTTATATGCAGACCACGTCCTGCTATTTGTGTCACATCCAGCTGAGACTGGGCCTAGACTGCCCCAAATCCTGGGGATCTTCGGGGAGGCATCAGGATTGCAAGTTAATTGGAGCAAAACACTGTTGGTCCCCATGATAAGTGACCAATGATCTGACAATTCTGAATATCGAAAAGGCGAGTCAGTTTCCAGTACCTTGGGATGCACATATCCTGGGAACTTAACCTAACCTCGAGTCTTAATCACAGCCCCATGACATGACAAACGTGCAAGGAGTAATACACGCTGGAACTCCCTCCCATTGAATATCATGGGTAGGATTACATTATTCAAAATGATGGCTCTCCCAATGATGCTCTATATCCTCCAAAATTACCCTTTAACATTCCAAAAATCCTGGTTCGATTTGGTCCTGGCTATGGGATCTAAATTCATTTGGGGGTGGCAGATCTAGAGTGGCCTTCGGGAAATGTGCCCAGACGATGTATGATGGAGGGCTTGACATGGCAGATATAAGCCTATACAACTGGGCAAACCAACGTCTTCCCATTAATGACTGGCTGCATGGGGGACAGGACAATCCCACCTTCAGGGGCGAATTGGCTATTTTTTCGCCAGATAATATCATGTACATCCTCTATCAGGGCCCCATTCCACCGGAGCTTCTACCGGTGTCTGCAGAGGCATTTAGAATCTGGAGGCCAGCCCTTCGATAGATGAAATGGTATCAGAAGCTACAAGGAAAACCCCACTTTGGGAGGGAACCTGCTTGTTCCAAGTGTCCTCATTGGAGGGATTCAGGATTGGGAATATATTGGTATCTCAAAAATAGGTGATGAATAGGTGATGTCTGGGGTGGGGGACATCCTAAATCCTTCCAAGACCTTTAAGCAGAATTCCAAATGCCAACCTCTCAATTCTTTTGTTATCTGCAACAGCAACACACCCTACAACCTTACAAGGTAATGCTCCCAGAATACACCCCCCTAGAAAATAAGATCCTCATGGGCCCCTTAGGTAAAGGAGGAGTTTCACAAGTCTAGAAGTCCCTGGTTATACACTCGCTCACCTCCCTGGATGTCCTGAATGCTAATTGGGAGACCTGGGTTGGTGGAACTGGACAAGGCGGACTGGAGAGATGCCTATATGTCTCATCGAATGCTAGCAATTTCTGCCAGGCCCGCTTCATGCAATTTAAGTACTTACATCAAGCCAATATGTCACCTTACCAAATGTGGAGGGCAGGCATCACTGATTCGCCTACATGTCACAGGTGCAAAGACCCTATGGAGGATTTCTTCCATGTTGTTTTATTAATGCCCAGTGATATAGGTCTATTGAACTGTTATCAATGTTCTGCCCGCCATCACAGGCACACAACCAGAGGTGAACCCCAGGGTTGCATTACTTGGTATTCTTGATAATGCAAGTGGTTCCCGTGGAGATAGGATACTGATAGGCCTGGGTGGGTTGATTGCCAAGCGAGTTATCGACGTAACTGGAAAGCCTTCATGGCCGCCCTCGATGGAGGTCTGGACCCGAGAAAGAAATGGTGAAACTATTATGATCTTGGAACCTAGTAAATCCCTGTCTAGATACATTGGACACTTTGAGATTGTCTCTGTGGTTCTGGAGCAAAGTCCGAGAGTGGGGTGTAGATCAACTTGCTGTGATATTAATGTACGAAGCAAATGTTTTGTTAAGTAAATGCGGTGCTGTGGATTGTCTGAGTGCCGGCGGGACTTTGCCTGTGGCTGCACTGTCGGGCCGGGTCTGGTTGACTGCTTTTATGACCTGCAGCATGTTGAGGCTGAACCGGCCCCCAGGGGATTCCTTGGCTAACAATGACATAGAGGAGTGAATAGGAACCCGCAGGCAAACACTTGAAAGGCAAGGTGAGCGGCGCCCTGAAGGTCACTAAGGGCCCTGGAGTGCGTGACTGAGCCTGCCTTTACATTTCTGGTGCGTGGCCCACTGGTGGTGTTTGGGAGTCTGAGCTTCTCCTGGTGCAAGGGGTTCCCCCGGGGACTATTGCTGCCTGTTGGTGACTGGTGTCTTACTGTCTTGAGGCCCGGTTCCCTAATACTCATGGGGAAGAATAATCAGGTGGGGCAGCCAAAGGTAATACTATAGAGCACTACACAACTCCAGCTTCTCCTCCCAGTGCACTACAAGTCATACATCCAGACGGGTGGAGCAGGGCACTGACCAGGAGGCGGGGGAGCCCTCAAGAGCAGAGTTGATGCAGGCAATAGAAGGTTCCCGCTTCACCCTGGAAAAT
Organism: Lissotriton helveticus; assembly: GCF_964261635.1. Lineage (NCBI taxonomy): Eukaryota > Metazoa > Chordata > Amphibia > Caudata > Salamandridae > Lissotriton > Lissotriton helveticus. The sequence goes on from NC_136067.1 coordinate 1,052,293,216, forward strand.
AAAATAGAGTGTGGACGTTGAGGTCAACCTTTTACACACCGACCTCCATGAGATATCAGATAAGGTCCAGTTGGCAGAGGGCTCTATCGAAGAGCTCCAGTCGGAGGTGGTCGCTCTGAAGAAGCAGGTAATGGTGGGGCATCCCGATCAGGGGCCCTGGAGGCTAGAGTAGAGGATGCGGATGAACGTTCTAACGCAATAATATATGCGTGCTGAGAGTTCATGAGCAGGCTGAGGGAGTGCACCCCAAGCAGTTGGTTGAGGCTTGGATCACAGACACCTACAGGGCTGTTCCACATGTTTGCTGTTGAAAGAGCACACTGTATGCTGGTTGCACCTTAACGACCTGGGGCCCCACCACGGGCTATAATTACTCGCATCTTGAATTATAAAGACAGAGACAGTATCCTTAGAGTGGCCCGAGATTTTGACACTGCCGGATTTGAGAATCAGAGGATCTCCATTTCTCTAGCAATTGAACCCTTTGAGTTGTTACTACATGCAGAGCTGGAATCCTGGGTGATCAAGGTGGGGGGGGTACTGTCCATGTTGTCTCGTTATAAACGGTTGACGCATTGATTTATGAGTGTTTGCCTGGGAATTCTGTCCTGATGCAGCTCTTGCAAGATTTCGGTGAGGTTTCGAGTCTCAAGAGTAATACCTGCAAGTCATTACTGGTCCCTCTGGGTGAATTAGTTGGGAAGCACAAAGATTAGCTGCCAGATGTGGGCCCAAAATGGGAATTGGAGAGACTTCGATATTTGGGAATCTGGGTCATGCACACTGTGGCACGACATCAGCGACAGAATGTCGCTAACGGCGCTGGAGTATTCTGTTTGTTTCTGGAACAGCCTTCTTTTATCTGTAAAGGGTAGGGTGGCTGTAGCCAAAATGTTTTTTCTCCCACATAGCTTATACCGTGTGCAAAACTCCCTGTTTCCATTGGACAATTGTTTTTTCCAAAGGCTGGATAGTTTGCTAGTGTCTCTTGTGTGGGCGGGTAGGCGCAGCCGGGTGGCCCTTGGTACACTAAAGAATGACTCTGAGGACGGGGGAATGGAGGTCCCAGATGTGTAGTTCTACTACTATGCTGCTCATTTACAGCATGCAGCCAAGTTGGGAGAGACGGCTTCTAGGGCCTGAGTTCAGAGGTAACACTTTGCCCCTAAATGTTAATGCGAGGATGCAGGTCAGAGCTCCCTGTTCCATACTAGGTCACATATACGGCCGGTATAGGGGAAAAAGTGGTTCACAAAGTAATTTGCAGAGTCCCTTCAGTTTGGAATTAAAACTATGGGACTGGGCAACCTTTCAGAATATTGACTCAATCAGGACTATGAAGCAGTGGCAGGTGGGGATATATGGAAACAGGGGATGTTTACCCGGGAGATAACTTCATCTCATTTCAAGACACGTTTAGGGTAGGACTGGGTCATTTTTTTATATTATGCAAAATTGGAAAGCGTAGCAAGGGAGCTCTGGGCAGATTTTCCTACGAAGCCCCAACCATCTGCAGTCCTGTATGGTCTTATTGGATGGGGAGAAGGACTCCACTTAATTAGCCATTGTTACAGAGCTGGTAGGTCTCATATGCCACCACACCAATTTCATGCACAGGGAGCCAGGGAAAGAGATTTGGGTACACCCATCCGAGAACTGGACTGGGTGAGTGCCATGAGCTTTATGTGCACTGTATCTTGTAACAACAGTTTTAAACTTTTGCACTTTCATTTTCTCCACAGTACGTATGTTACTTCGCATGGCCTCAACAGAATAGACCCTACCAGGGGGGCCACATGCGTGAGGAGGTAGGAGCCACCTTCTTACACTTGGCGTGGGAGTGTGTGCAGGTTCAGGCTCATTGGGGACAGGTGGTGCCGCGTATTGAGTCAGTCACCGGACTCCATGTTCCTTTGACTTGCATGTCTTCTGGGGGTGGTGGCGTGCCCCAGGGGATGCAAAGTCCCCTATATATTAACCCAGTTGGCCTTGTTGTTGGCAAAGAGGAGGTTGGTCATTAGTTGGTTGGGTACGAGGATCCCATTGTTAACCCATTGGCTCCATTACTTGTTGGTATGGGGGCGGCGGAGGAACAACATATGAGACAATAGTACATGGATGAGAGGGCGGCTGAGGCCATACTGCTCTGGTCCCAGTTGCTAGGTATGTTTCAGGTTGATCATGACGCGTCCTTAGGGGATGGAATTGAGGTGGAGGATTGATACCTCCCAGTGTGATTGGTCTTTGTTCATTTCCCAATGACCAAGTGTGTAATGCTGCTCCTCGGTGTGCTGATTGGCTTGTGGCCCTCGGTTCTGTGTATACTTGTCTTACTGCATCACTGGACGCATGGTTGATTTCACTTGCAGATTCTACCTAATGTGTTTATTGACTATGTTAGCCTCTGTTGTATAATTGACATTACATTATGTTTGATGCTGTCATCACGCACTATGTGTTTTTGTTGTTTGTCTGGAACCAATAAAACAAGTAAAAAAATAATCTTTGCTAACTTCTGAGAATGCTTATAGAGATTCACTGCCTGTCTCACAATTTCCATATTTTTGCTTGTTATTGCTATTAATACATTTTTCTTTGCATCTTTCCATTACTTGTTGAACCAGTTTATGTGTCTTGTTGGTAGAACCGGGGACATAAATGGTCTATAAAAAAGGTATTTTAAGGGTGCATACGATTTCCTCTGAACTGTACTAGTCATGCGTAGGTGGGCATTTTCTACCTGAGCTACCAAGAATGCATTTGTGGCTTCGCTATGGATGCAAGAAAGAGTCTTGAGAAGGTAGTGGAAATATGGACAATGTATTGAACACATGTTGTTTGAGACAGCCAATTCTTCATATATTGAATTTGCTGGTAGGTCAGTTTTAGGAGTTAAGAACCCTTACATCATTAGGTGCAAAGGGCGTTGCTCACTGTCCCTGCACTAAATTACCACATTTGTCCATCAAAGTTGGCCAAAGACAGAGATTTAGAATGACGTAATGGATTGTGCTTGTTTAATTTGGCTGCTATTGGTGTCTGACACAAGTGGCCATTGCAGGATCTAAGGGACGGTGATAATGCTGTTACTTGGATTGCCAAGGCTGACCAGCTTTTAATGAGAGTAGGTCTGATCTGGGTATGCCCCCCTTCTCAGCTTCTGCTTCAGTGATGGCATATTCTGAGTTGTCTAGCAGTTCATATCTGACAGTAAAATCTCCTGCTAGCATCAATGAGTCCTTATCTTTGTCATGCTCCATATGTAATTCAAACTGGTATATTATTTCAGATTCCTTGTGACTCCAGAATTATATGTATTGTAAATGCGTGTTTTCATTTCTGGAGGTGAAAGGAAGTTTATCCCTAGAATGTCATGAACTGAGCCGTAACGTTCATGATTTTACAATTTAGGGATGATTTTACTTATATGCTATTCCCCCCACCCGAGGTCCCACTATTCACGAGGAATTTGCACCAACAGAATACTTGGTATAGCACATTCTATTGCCCTTGTTTTCGGAAAAATAGAGATATCAAATTGGTCTTTGAAAATCACCCAACTGGGATCCCTCTGAAGGGGGATTGGAAGTTGTGCCTGTCAGGCGGAGGAGGCGGAAAATTCTCAGGCAAGTGAGTGTCATTGGTATTCTGAGGATAATAAGGCGATGAACGGATGCCATAGCTCAGGATATGACATGTCCTGTGCTGAAAGAGTTAGGGTCAGTCTCTCCATCCCCAGTATGCTTACGATCAACATTGAGTAGAGATATCTGCCGGTAAGAGGCGCATAGGCGTTTATCTTTACCTGGTTTCGGTATGACGACAATGGAAATCTTGAACATGTAGAGTGGAATCAAGTCTGGACCTTGGATAGAATTGAACAGTCCAGTTAGGAGTGGAGCACGAGTCATGCAAAAAGTTCTGAGGAGGAGTGCAAGGAATCCATCCAGTCCCTGTGATTTAAGGAGCTTCTGCAGAGTGATGATAGAAATAACCTCCTCGACCCGAATTGGACGATCTAAACCGGACGCCTGTGCCAAGGATATTTTCGGGGTGTGGGTGCCCTGGTGATATAGACCTGGGTTCTCTGCAGGTAAGTCTTGCTCCTGGTAGAGTTCCCTATAGAAATCTCAAAATGTTGAGGCGATCTGGGCATCACTAGTGCACTCACTGCCATCTGATCCTAGTATAGAGTGAACTTTGGCGGCTTGTCGCTGCACAACATAAAAGGGGTGTCAGAGTGTGGCGTATTCCAATCTGTCCAGGTAAATGCCTGCCAGTTGTGTCTGGGCAGTCTCTAGTTGGCCCCGCACTCGGGAGGCACTGGTTTGTTTATGGATATGTTCAAGTTCCTGGACTTGATGGGTCAGAGGCTCTCTCTTTTCTCGGCATAGCTTGCTGTCCACTGCGGATATAGCAACTAGTTCACCCCTGATAACCGCTTTTAAAGTTTCCCATTCTGTAGCGATGGAGATGCATGGGGTGTCATTTATTGCAAGGAAATAAACTAGTGCTTTGTTAATCTGATCAATGACCTCAGGTCGGTGCAAGAGGGTTTCACGCATCCGCCTGGTCTTGGATGGAGGCTGTATCGGTGGGAATGTCAAAGTGGGGGACACCGCTGCGTGGTCCGACAAGGAGTGGGGCTATATTTCTGAGCCTGTGACCTTAGATAGGATATCTGGGGTACCTCAAAAATTATCTATGCAGGCGTATGTTTTATGTGTATGAGAGCAGAAGGTATAGTTGCGTGTGTTTGGGTGCAGATGATACCAGATATCTTTCAGGCCCATATCCCCCAGCTAAAGCACAACCTCCCAAGAGTGGGCGCCGGACTGACCATGGCGCTGGGCAGATCTGTCTTTATGAATGTTAAAAACTAGGTTTACATCTGCACACCCAACAGCACCTGCAATCTTGTCTAATCATGATCTCAGCCACTGCGCGATGTAGAAAGTGTTCTTGTCCCTAATTAAGAGCGTATATATATCCCCAATGGGAATGTGTGGTTGCCCATGGTCACTGATTGAGTGAGCAGGCTACCCTTTATGTCTGCCTGTTTCAGGCCCAACTTGCCTCGGAAGGAGTTGGAGCCCAGAATTGCCATTTCTGCCGTTTTAGAGGAATTAGAGAAGAATCGGTGTGGAAAGGCCAGTGATCGCAATCCTTGCTAATTGCTAGTGATGAGATGCGTTTCTTGGGGCAGGTGAATGTTACAGATAAGATAATATGGCCAGACGTTTGACAGGGTTTTTCAGTCCCTCTACATTAAGAGTAATGATTTGTAGGGTGTGTTGCATAGCAGTCGAGGTAATAACTATCTTTTGAGTCATCTTGTGATAAAAGGTAATCCATGAATTGTGGCTGATAATGCAAAATGTGGAGGTGCAAGAGAGAGACATGTTGAGGTGTATAAATGAGAACATCTGTAGGCTCCCTTAAAGAAAATTGAAGAAAAAGGAAACAGAAAAAACAACTAGAGAAACAAGAGTGTGCAGTGTCCCTGGGGTCCTCGTCCCCCACCCCATCCACCTACCATAAATGGCAAGGAGTATACATCATAGCCAGGTTCAAGTCACATCTGCGCCAGCAGAGTCTATGGAGAGCGTCTCTAGAATTGCTTGTCGTTTCTATGCCATTGCCGCCGGGTCAGGGTGGAATCCTATGGAAGAGGCCTTGGAACCACTCTACTCCAGGCATCTGTAGGCCCATCGGTCAGGCTTGAAACCCCGAAACCAGCACTAGAATGCTTGTTTCCAGTCCAGGGAGGACCTGGCCTGGCAGTTCGGGCTGGACTTTTCCCATTGGGCACAGAGTCTAGACTGATTTGCTTATGGCTGGGTTCAAACTGGAATGGCGAGCAAAAAAACGATGGATTTAGGCCCAGCTCTCTGTACTGGGGTGAATGTATGAAATCGTTCTACATTCTGTCCATCAATTGTTGTTTTTGCATGTAAGAAGTTGGCCTGGCATATGCTGTCCACTATTCTAGTGGGCACCTTGCACTAGTCCAAATGACCCTTATTGATGGTAGGTTTAAAGACAACCTATATGGAAAGCTATCCTAGCGGTAGCTGTGGAGCGCAGCCTATAGGCTAAGTCTTGAAGGAATGTAAAGCAGCTTGTTTTACCAGTCTATAATCTTGTGAATGACCAAATTAAAGGAGAACCACACCAGGTATATACATAAAATATATGTATTTAATCTAAACACATCCCTCTAGTCTCTTTATGAGGCTAGAGGTAAAAGAACATACAGTAAACGTATTTAGCACACAGTAAATTAGCACAGTATACGTTTAGCCCTAGGGGCGTCACAAACCATATACTAAGAAAGTGGTATAAGAACCACGACAGACAGAGACAAGGCCTAGGGCCTGTAGAACCGCTGGGGCAACAAGGAACCACCCAAGGTAGGGACGCAGGAGACCCACAGGGGAAGCGTGCAGTGTCTAAACACAGCAGCGAATCACATTTGACTTGTATGGAGACAGTTGAGATTAGATTTTTAAAGGTTAGGGACACTTAGGAGTGGACTAGGAGCAAACCCCTTGAGAATTGGACAGTTCAAGAGTCAAGACCCACAGGAACACAGAAGTAATCGTGTTACCTCACCCAGGGAAGCCAGGTGCATTGGTGTCTTTTCGTGTCGGGTTTCGTCGTCGTTTCCTATGGCAAGCTGCAAAGAAGTGCTGCAGGCGACCAGGTGAAAAGTGTCGAGAAGGATCCAAGGGTGGATCGGAGATCTGAAGAACCTGAAAGCAGAGGGGACAGAGTCTGGGTCACATGCCAGTGACCAGGGAGGCAATAAGAAGATGCCCACCGATGTCGGGTGATTTCAGGTGCAGAAGGTGAAGCTTGACTCTTCAGCCACAAGGACCAGGCGGCGTCGATGACAACCAGGAGCTGGATTCGAGCTGTCCCACGTCGGATGTCGAGTGTTTTGGTGTTGGTATCCGGTTTGGACCCAACAAGCCTTGGCAACAGCAACCCACGCAGAATGCAAAGATTGGCTTCGGAGCAGACCGGCAAGGTCTGAGGGACTCACCCTTTAGAGGGGAGTCAGGGCACGTCTGGAGCAACCAGGGAAGCCCAAGAAACAAAAGAGTTACCTTCATGGGGACCCACCAGTCGACGGACCATGGATCGTGAAGGGGCCTCGAGCAGAAATGCTAGAAGCGGGCCCACGGAACACTTTTGAAGTGTAGGCCCACAATCTTCGGTGCAGATGGTGCTCAGGGCTTGGACTACGAGTAGCCCAATGCATAACTTTGGGAAAGCTTGGGAAGTAGGTGCACTAGCAAATGTGCATGGTGTCCAGGAGTTCCGTTCCCACATCTCTCGTGATGGCTACAGGTCTCAGCTTTGCTGTGATCTTGTGTCGGCCTCGGAGATGTCTGTAAGTACGTGTCCTGTGTCACAAATCCTTCGGGATCTGGCGGGAGCCTGGGAAATGCAGACCGGCAAGATGCTTCTTTGGTGCCTGTTTGAAGAGGGGAGTCACTCCTTGACCCCAAGGGATATCCTTCCGTCTTCTAGTCGAAATAGAATGTCGAAGTTCCAGAATATATGTTGCAGAGTTTCGTCCAGGGTAATCTAAAGTCTTAAGGACTGGGTTCCTATACTTATACTAAGTTTTAGGGGTTGGACTTACTCTAAGGTCCCATCCCCTCTGTCCAGTTTCGCGCCAGAGCAGGGCCTGAGTGCCCCTGCCACCGGTTTAAATTGGGCTATGCCCAGGGACACCAAGTGTGCCCCCAGCACGGTCTGAAAAGCATTCACTGAATGCACCCGCCCTGCCCCAATACACTAAAGCCTGTCTGGGGAGGTGGTTACTCCTCCCTGTGACAGGAAACTTATTGTCCAGGCTTTCCCTGCCAGAGTTTTGTCCAGCAGCAGGAGATCAGACCCGTGTCTGTGGCAGCAGCATCCATTTTGTGATGCTGGGCCTATATTAAACTATTACCGGTCAGGTAAGAGTGTACATGTCTTCTCCCTCTAGAAAAGTGGAATTCTACCCCCGCCGCTAGGACTGGCGGGGGGGGTAAGAATTCCAAAGTGTTTGACACCAAACACAACATGTTTTGATGCAGCCATTCCAAAGTTAGCATTTACCGCGAGGTTATAATGCACTTAAGAGTATATGGTATGGCTGTATCACAGAACAGCTACAAAGAAGTGATTCCGAAAGCTGCAGAGGGGCTCAGCTCATGCTTGGGCACCCTCTCACACAAAACCAAGCTCTCTGCCTTCAGGATTGTTAAGGCCTGCCATAGGAGTGACTTATAGGGTTATATGTGTCTGTTATTAAAGGTAGATATAGGTAGCCTATATCTTAGTAAGGGGTGCAAGCACAACCTTACCCAGGCTGCAGTAGCAGACCTGTGGTGCCATTTTGGAAGGCTTCCCAGGGGTGGCATAATACATGTTTCAGCACCTGGTAGGCCTCTAGGGTAGGGTACCTATGCCCTTGGTACCTAAGGTACCATATACTAGGGACTCACAAGGGTAACCCAGTAACCAATCTGGAGTGTACCTAAGGTACATACAATCAATTTAGAGATGAAGCCGCTAGGCTGGGGTCCTGGTTAGCCGGGCCCCAGCCAGACTAAATTCGACAAATCAGTGAAACACCATCAAAAAGTGGGGGTAACCATAGTAAGCAGATCCTACTCTCCTACATTGCATCCTTGAGGGATCGGTGTTGATGAAGTTTGCAGTTCAGGCGGAAGACTAGTTGAAAGGGATGTCCCCACGAGTAGGATAAGCCTTGGTCTCGGAGGTGCGTAGTGACTGGGTGGAATGCTCGATGTTTCTGAAGAGTAGAAGCAGCCACGTCTTGGTAGAGTGTTGGCGTATGTCCTTTGAAATGTATGGGGTGATGATCTCTTGCTGCTCGGAGAATGAGTTCCTTCAGTGTAACATACCTAGATGTCCACTGGAGGGGCCAGACTGGTCTCCTAGGTCCTACTTTGTGTGCTCTGTCAAGCTTGAAGTCTATCTCTGGTGGAGACTGCAAAATCTAACAAAAGAGTTCTGCAGCAAACAGGATGATATCCGTTCCCTCTGCCCCAGAAAGTATGCCTTTAATGAGTATATTGTCACGCCGTGACCGATTTTCAAGGTCTTCGGCGTGAGCTAGCAAGTCAAGCTGCTGATGCCAGAGTCGAAGGAGTTCTTGCTGCATCAGTTCAATCTCCTCTTCACAGCTTGTTTTGTGGTCTTCCAGTGAGGACACTCTATCACTCAGGCTTTCAATGTCCTGGCAGACCTCCGTAATCTCATTTGAGAGATCTTTCTTGAAGGCCTGTAGATCCTTCCAGAGAGAATCAGAGTGCATTCAGAAAGGGGCGAGTCTCTGGGGCATCCATCTCCCCGCTGTCCAGCCTAGGGTCCGAGCCCACAGATGGTGGAGGATCACCATTCTGCGACTTCACAGGCTGGTAAGCATGTCATTTAGCGTGCGGTCTTTCTTTCCCTGCCAGTGGCCATAGTTCTCAGTAGGGATGCAGCGCTGGTCGGAGAATGGGAGGGGCTGGTACCCCCACCCTCATTATCTCAACAGCCTTCTACCAAGAAGGGCGCAGATATGACTTACAGAGTGGCCAATGGAGAAATCTCTGTATTATGGAGTCTGCAGCATGTGGGGTCCTCAGGTTGAATAGCCAGAAGAGTGTGCCACTACCCAGCTGCATTCGAACACTCCTTTGTGTCACAAGGGCTTTGTCTATTGTTGGGGACACTGAAAGCAAAGGGCAGCCCGTGTGGTGTCTGGAGTCACCGCTGCATGGGTGTTAGTGCGCTGTTGCTAAGGCAAATTGCTGGGCCCAGGAGGTGACTCAGACCAAGGCCGGGAGGATTAGCTCCAGACTACCAGCGGTGAGTAGGGCTCCATCGTCCAGGGGCAGACCAGACAACGGGGACTCCACTGTACATGGGGGAAGACCGCGGCCCCTGTAACACCTGGATCTATCTTTTGTGACCCTAGGAATCCAGTGATCTAAAGCTGGGAGGGTGATGAATCTGGGAGTGTATTATATGCGTAGTCAGGCCCGCAATCAGGTCGGGCCAATGTCTGGCAAACGCGGCTCGCCCACACTGCACTGCAAAGGAAATCCAGTGCCCGGACTAGCCTGCGGAGCATTGGCTTGCTGGGATCCCGGCGAACTGCTGACAGGCAACTTGGTAATCGTGGCTCTCTTGGTTCAGGCCCGCTTCTACCCAAGAGGAGCTGTTCACCGCACTCAGTCTGGAGGAGGTGGGGGGGGGGTCCAGGCAGGCAGGTCTAAGCCGCCTCTAGAGTCTGATTGCTGGGGGATCTTCAAGCAGGGGCATCCTACATCTGAGTCACCAGGGCTCAGGTCACCCCACCCTAAGGGAGCGTACTGCTGCTGCAGCACCCACTGGGCTTCCAGGCGTGCACTGGCAATCTGCCGTGTGGAGGGGGGAGTGCTCAAGTGCATGGAGAGTTCACGGCGTACAGCTGCCACGATCAGGGGCCTGACATTCACTGCCTCCCCAGCCATTCGCGTGGCAATTCCTTCCCTCCCCCCTTTTAGCAGCGTCGCTCCATGGGGCCCGGGTCTAGCCCTGGGTATTAGCTAAAGGGGGCCCTTCCAGGGTATACGTTGTTAGTACCTGTAGCGGTGGTGTTCTTCTTGATCTGGGAGACACAACTCAAGGGAAATGATTTCCCATCTCAGCCCGAAGGAGGTCCGACGGGGGGTTGGGCACAACTGCCCCCGTATCTGGGTTCTGCAGGAGCTTTGGACGGGGAGACTCCGCAGCCACAGTGACGGGCCCAGGTCACCCAGGGCGCACATTGGAAGCCTGATTTAATGCAGCCGGGGTTGGGCTAAGGTGTATGGATGGCTCATCAGTGCAGAGGTAGCTATCAAGCGAATCAAGCGCTCAGTACTCACCACCCCTGGACCAAAAACGTGCCAGGCCCTGATCAGCAGAGTCCCATCGCTGTAGCATCGCTGGTGAAGGAGGTTGGTACTGCAAGCATTATTCGCGACAGGCTCCAGGCCACATCATCAGCATTTTGTCTCACTCATGCTTCTCTCTTAGCACCTGGTAGCCCTTCCGTAGATCAATTTGTCCCCGGGCTCATTCTGCAGGTGCTCTGCGACATCTCCAGCTGGGGTGCACCGATCGGGGCAGATTACCCTGGGTGCAGATAATAGAAATGGGCTGGATTGGAGGTGAGGATGGAGAGACCTAAGAACACGTCTCACTCGTCCACCATCTTGGTCATGCCCCTGCAAGCTTTATTTTAAACCCATTACATTGTATAAAGTTATATTCAGCTTAGTGACACTTTTTTTGGTCTAACAAATTGTATTGTGTATCAAGGAATCTTCGTCCTCTCTTGCCTGAACAGCTAGTTTGGTGACATTAGTCATGCACACTACCCACCCCCTCTTTGTTTTTAGGAGCATCCATAAACATTTGACCTGGATTTAAGGCAAGGGCCCTGTGATTTTTAACCGGCTAGTTTCCCCTGTAATTTCCAATCGACTGGTTTACATAGACAGCTTATGATAATGTGTCTCCTACTCCTTAGCCGTAATATGCCAATGTGTGTAACTGAGGTGGCTCTATGCACCGCACCCTTCTGCAGTATAGGCTTTCCTCTCATAGGTTAGTTTGGGCAGCCCCTGCAGTGTGAGTTTCATTGCCATATTCATCCTCTCTGTCCCATTATTCATTGTTTGAGTATCAGCGGAAAGCTCTGCCACTTAAATCATCAATTTCTTAAACATGGTCTTAGGCTCCGATATTTCAGTCTTCAGTTCATTGACTTAGTCTTGCTCTTCCCTTTTTTCTACTGTTAGGTTCAGTGCTGGGCTTACTGTGTTTAAGTAGATTAAACCTATTGCTGCAGATTACATTTGGCTACAGAGAAATAATAACAGGTGGTGAAGTGTTCAAGCAATCTTTCTGCGCTATCGCCTTCTCTGCAGAGTTGTTATTTCCTAGGAGGAACTAGAGAAACTTGGTGTTACACGAGTTGGTCTTGTTTACAAATAGTTTTGTAAGTTCAGTCAACTTGCTAACGTGACAGACAAGACACTTTTTCTGAGTTTAAATAGTCTAAACCTTTTATAGCAAGAGATCTATTTCACTCAGAATATTGTTGTCCACAGATAATTTGGTGGGCTTTTTTGGTTTGGCTGCCCAGGGAGTTACAGGGTGACTCCCTTTCCCCATTAGTAACTCTTTTTGGCAATTAAATCTTAGGCAGACCTGAGAAAGTTATACCGGTGCTGGGCTTAATGCAGTTGTGAGATAGAGAGATAGCTGTCTTTAATAGGAAGCACTGAAATGTTAAAATGTAAGCATCTCAAGTTTTCAGTTGGTTAAAAATTAAAAATGTTAGTCAGTACCTCACCTATCCAAAGTAACATGGTCCAATGCAGTGAGACCAAGGCCCACCCTCCTCCGGGCGAAGACAGACACACCCTTGGGCCAAGCTTTAGCTGGACTTGTCCCATGGAGCAGAGATGTAGAAAGAGCTATGTAGCGCACAAGCATCAAGGAAGGGCCTGCCTCTTCCACTCCTTCCTGCAGTCACTGTGACCTTCTAGGACTTGAAGTCCCTTTTGTAAAGTATTGGATCCTGCGCAGCAGGGATGGAGAGAGTGGTATATAGAGTGTCAGTAACAATAAAGGGCAGGCCTTATGCGTCCCTTCCTGTAGTAACAGAGGCCTTCTGAGCTTGAAATCCACTTTCTCAATTCACATACACCAGCTGTTTCACCTCCTGCTAAAATTTTTGGTTGCACTGTAGGTTATTTTAAATAAACTAACTACACAAAATGTATAAATGAAAGAAATTCCACATAACAAAAGGCTATGGCTTGGCAAGAGATGCCTATTGAAAGCAAACGTCCGGTTAAAACAAATTATTGATGGGGTTCTTCTTATACACCTTAGTACAAAAAGCACTGGCAAAGCACACACTTCTCAATTTTAATACCAAACGATAATATATTGGCTTTGCCATTTTTACGTCCAAATGGCTCCAGGGCATGTGCACCACACATGTAGAGGCTATCTTTTAAGGTTTTTTCCTCTGCCTTATGAAAAACTATTTCGAGATGACTGCTGTGCATGTGTACACATACTTGCCAGTCCTCTTCTAATCGTTTTCATAAAACATGAGAAAAAGCATAGAAAAATGGCCGCCCTCCATTTGCACATATGTTGGCCATCCTGGAATGTCTTTTTTCCCTCATTAGTAGGGGAAAAAAAACTTTTTGCCTGGTAATGGATGCAATTCTGACTGAATTGTACTGGTCTAACCAGGTCCACAGTGCTCTTTCCCTAAAACAAGGTAACTGTGCAATTGTTCCCCAATTGGCAAGACCTTTAGCACCTCTGCAAGTCCCTCGTAAATAGTAGCCCTGGCACCTAGGGCATGGGCACTGAAGAGGGTCCCTAAGGGCTGCAGCATGTATTGTGCCACCCTAAGGGACTTTGCCATTGCAGGCTGCGTGAAATGGTGCAGACAAATGGGAAAACAAAACATGGCACACACACTGTGCCATGCCCAGAGACACTGCATGCAATATATGTAAGTCACCCCTACAGCAGGCCTTACAGTCCTAAGGCAGGGTGCATTATATTACATGTGAGGACATACCTGCATGAGCCGATATGCCCTTGTGCTGTCTAGTTCAATTGCTAGGTACTATAAATGAACAGGTAAGCCATCTTACGTACATATATTGGGCACCAGTCATTATGAGTTCCCCAGCTACATGATAGCGTCACTGAAACCTATTTCTTAATAAATCTCTACTGATACCACTAGTGGATTTATTAGTACATGCACCCAGAGGGCACCTTAGAGATACCCCCTGAAAGCCTACCACCTTCTTAGCCACCACAAACATGTTTCTAATCCCCTGCAGATGATAGCCCGCGCTCTCTGAGGCCAGACTTAATACATGCTCCAGAGAAAGGTGTTCACACCTCTCCAGCAGGATGGCTAGTGAATCTGCATACCAAGGCCAAAGACTCCAACCCCCTGCTGCTTTTGATACGCAACCCTGGCTTCCACCAGACCTGGGAGATGCCACCCCCTGCCCTGAGGCTTATTTGGCACCAGGACTGGTGGTAAATGAGCTATGCTAGGAGGCTTAGTACACTACCAGGCCAGTCACACCCCAAAGATGTGCTACATGATGTGCCTCATAAAAGGAGGATGCCACGATCTTTATTTTTTGTGTGGAATTCAGAACTCTGGAACTGGGTTATGCCCATTCCCCACAGAAAGGGGTCATACAGTGGACATAGTGACACCAAGTATAAGCAGCCTATTAGCTCCTGCCCTTCACTCCCCTTAACACCCCTAAGTTGAGCATTTAGGTAGCCCCCTGACACCAAAAACTTAGATTTATCTGATTGAAGAAAGAACAGGACAAGAACTGTGGACAGCTTGTGGACTTTGGCGCCAAACCCTGTCAGCCTATCAGCTCCTGTCCCGACAATTGCGACAACCGACTCGTCCTGCAGCTGTGCATCCTCCAAAAGCCTCTGAGGGCCTCCAGCACTTCGCCAAGCCATCAGCATCTCCCTTGAAGTGGAGGAGCCACTTCCCTGAAGCCACCAACCGCAACGCCCGGTTCACCATTCTGCAGTTTACAGGGTCCACTGACTCAACAGTCGCCCAGGAAGAGGTAACCGCGCGCCAAGAGGTTAGATCTGTTCACCCCACCAAGTGAGAAGACGCCATAGCCAATCAGAGCTACCCTGTACCAATACTCAGGATACCGGACCCCTTGCAGCAAACAAAGTTTGTTTCAGTCCAATCCGGACTCCAATGCTGCAAAGACCAAGGAGCCGATGAGGGACGTCAGCATCGCAAAGGAGCTGTCATAGCAGCTCATCAGAGCAAGTCTGGCTCTTGGAGAGCAGAGCAGGTCAGAGAATCTGCATCTCCTTCGAGACCCCCCTCCACTATCCTTCAGTAGGGCCATACGGATGACAACACCCCAGTTACCTGTGGGTTCACAGAAAACCCTTTTTCTCACACTGCAAGATGACATAGCGGCACTTAAGCAGGAAGTATCCAGGGATATCAAAGAGGTCCAATGTGAGATGGGAGATGTGGGGCAATGGATTGACACCTTAAAATAGAGAAGCAAAGTGAAAGCGGAAGAACTTGAGATGATCAATGTGAGCACACGGCTTCGTGACTAAAATGCGGATCTCCAATTCCACCCGGAGGACTTGGAGAAAAGGTCAAGCAGATCCAACATCCGAATCAAAGGGGTTTAACTGCAGGCAGACTCGGGATAGCTGGAAGAACATGTCCTTTGTCTCTTCTGCCACATTGTACCAGAACTCGCTGAAAAGGACACCATCCTGCAACTCACTCACAGAGCTGGCCACCCCTCCAATGCCCCGGGGGCTCCTCACGACATATTGACTTGTCTAAACTACTACCACCAGAAAGAAATGATAACGTCCACAATGAGAGATCAAGGGTCGGTCACCTCTGAAGGGAATAAAGTTTGGATCTACCAAGACCTATCCTTCATCACTCTGACACAGCGCAGAGTACTGAAGCCGGCCACCACATTCCAAAGATAGAATGGAGTCAAGTATAAATGGAGGCATCCAATCAGCTTATTTTTGTCTAGAATGGTGCGATGCATGTAGTGCGTAATCTGGAGGAAGCCTGACTGATCTTGGGTTGGACCATGTGCGGACCCGCCCCCCCTGCCCCCACCTCCCCCCCCCCTCCTCCGACTCACTAAAACAGAGACTGACCCAGTTCCCAGGCTGCCGGTGTACAGAAGTGGGTTCGTCACCAGGCACAGAAGAAGAGCAGCAAACCCTCAGCTGCTGAAAGCCATAGGGAGAGGTCTGCCTTGCTGCAGCAGCTACATCAACAGGAACCCTCTTCTGCCCACACTTCAGACTAATATGCCCAACCATTATTGCGACCGCACTGCCTCCATACCGGGTGAAACACACGTACATTGCTTGGCACAGGGATCCCCCTTCAACCTTTGATCTGTCACTTACAACTGAGCGGGTCACCCCCACATTGCTGCCTACTCACAATATGGCCGCTCTTTGGTCCTGTGGAGCTCTGATGTCCTCCTGCTCCCCTACTTGTGTTCTCACACCAGCAACATGGACCCTGACCACACAACTTACTGAACTCCGATGACCAGAGCAATTGTTTTCCCCAGTTTGGCTGTTCCCCTCCTTACCCAATGCTCAACACTAACTCCCTTCTTCTGCCTCACTCACAAGGCACTAGCATATCTGTCAGTTCAAGGGGAGCCCTTCCCTGACGTGTTGCAGGGGTCCCACTGCTAGCAGCACACCATTCACTCTGGGTCAAGGTTTTACGCCTAAACGTCCATGGCCTCAATGCTGCAGCAAAAAGGCTTGCACTTCTTGCTATGCTGAAAGACTCCCACTGTGAAATGTGTCTCTTGCAAGAAATTCATCTCCTTCAACTGGACTGGGGTCGTATGAAAACCAGGTGGTTTTATCAACAGTACTTCTCCTCCGGGCCCAGGAACAAAGCAGGAGTGGCAATCCTGCTGGCGACACTTCCAGAGTCAGGTGCTTCAGGTAGGGCCGATGCCTGGCAAACGCGTCTCGCACACAACGCACCACAAAGGAAGTCCAGTGTCTGGACTAGCTCACAGAGCATTGGCTTGATGGGGTCCGGACTCCTCTTCTTACGAATTTCCCTCCACAGCCATGCCCTCAGTGTGGCTAGCATTTACGCCCCAAATGAATGACAAGAAGACTTTATCCAACAAGAAGTTGAGAGTGAACTCAAGTCTCTTGATGTTGATATTCTAAATGGGGGTGATTTCAACCTGGTTCCTGATGCCCTCCTGGACCATTCGGCCCACAGGACGGACCAAACTGGGGTATACACGGCACAAAGCTTGCAGTGGCTAAAAGAGGTGCGAAGGACAGACGTCTGGAGGTCCATCCCACTGTGAAAGACTACATTTCTGCGGCACACCAGTCATATATGATATGATTGATTACTTTCTTGCAACTCCTCACTTCATGTTGGAAACTACACATACAGACTTTGGGGTGGCCGCAATGTCGGACCATGCTCCGATTTCAATTTCCCCATGCACACCCAGCCCACACCTGCTGCCACATATGTAGCATCTCAACACCATGGGGCAGATGTATCATCTTTGCAGTCTGTGAGTCCTTAAAAGAAGATTTTTGCGATTCGCTATTAAGGACTCGCAAAAAGCAATTTAGGTAGGTTTCGCAATAATATTTGCGATTCCTACATATTCCTTAATTGCGATTCACAAATTGCGATTCACAATTAAGGAATGCCTTCCCATTCATTCCTATGGGCCGAGAGGCCCATAGGAATGCATGGGAAGACATTCGCAATTTGCGAGTACCCAAAAGGTACTCGCAAATTGCGAATGCAATTTCAAGGGTGCCAGAAGGACACCCTGTTGCATCCCTGAAATATGCATGTGTGCAGATGTGGTGCACATACATGCCCTTAGGGCATGTATGTGCGCCACATTGCACTTTGAAAAATGCAAAAAGTGCATTTTTGAAGGAAATCGCAAATTACCACCAACTTGAAGTTGGTGGTAATTTGTGATTTCTTAAGGCAAAATCGCACAACTTGGGTGCTTCCAGAATTGCATTTAAGATATCACAATTTGCAATTCCTTAAATGCATCCACAAAATAGGGAATCACAAATTTTGCGATTCCATATTTTGCGAGACACTTTTGGGATGAAACATCCCTAAAGGCTTTTTCCCGTTCGCAAACGGGCTGATTCTGAGAATCGTCCCGTTTGCGAACGTGAAAAAGGCTTCATACATCTGGCCCCAAGTTATTTGCTTACGAGCCCACCATTACAGAAACAGGAAAACCATAAAGGTCTACCTTACTTCAAATAATAACCCAGACACCTCAGTAGGGCTACTTTGGGAAACTCTTAAGGTAGTGGTGAGAGGCACTTTTATAGCTATAGCTGCCAAACTCAACAAAGATTGGAGGAAAAAGTGAGGGCAATAGAGGATACCCACAGACAATCAGGTTCACATAAGATAAGGTGCCAACTGGCCTTGACCAGGAAGCAACGTAAAGCCCTAGACATTGATACCGCGGAATATGCCCCCCTCCGCACTAAGCAGAAGTATTATGCCGGTGGCCATAATGTGGGGCGGCTACTTGCTCATTGCTTGAGGGTCCAAATCCAGCACCAATAGGGTTGCAGAAATTCAGCTTCAATCTAGCTAGAGTGTATGCCAGGATGAACGAATAGCCGTTGAATTTGAACACTTCTATGCCGAGTTATACTCAGTGGAGCAGCTCAATCACTGAGGCCTCTAACTAAATAGTCCAAGCTCCCCTAACAAGTCTATCCACTTGTGATGCTCTCTGTTTAGAACAAGACAAAACCGTGGAGGAAATACTCATGGCAATGGGGAAACTCCAGTTGGACAAGGCGCCTGGTCAGGATGGCCGTACCTCCGCTTTCTACAAAACATTTGCTGACCAGTTAGCCCTTATATTGACCCAACTGTATAACTCCTTTAGGGAGCAGGGCACCCTCACAGATATGATGAAGGCAGCTATTATTACTGTCATTCCTAAACCCTAGAAGGTCCATACTCTCTGCTCTTCGTACAGACCAATCTCACTTGTAAATGTAGATGCTAATATTTTTACCAGTGTACTAGCTGCTCGCTTGGGTTCAAACATGCCGTGGCTGATAGACCCAGATCAAGCTGTGTGTATTCTTGAGAGAAACCGCAGTGGTGATACTAAGCAGATCCTCCATTTTATTGATAAAGCAACTCAATCCTGAATTTCCGGTTTGTTAATCTCGATCGATGCTGAAAAAGCACTTGACCGAGTGCACTGGCATTTTCTTCAGTTAGTCCTAGTCAGGGCGGGTTTAGGTTCACTCTTCCACAACTGGGTCTGGTTCAGCTATGAAGATCCCACTGCCTCAGTGCAGGTCAATCGGTTGCTGTCCAAGCCTTTCCCCATTTCATTGGGAACTCGTCAATGATGACCTTATTCCCCACTTTTATTTGCTCTTTGCCGAGTGGATCTGCAGGCACCCCCAAATTGAGAGACTAACCATTGGAAACCAGGTTTACAAACTGGCTCTATATGCGAATGATGCCCTAGTGGCAATTACTCAACCCCATTGTTCTCTACCCCACCTGCTGCACGGAGTAGAGACGCTAGGCAGGGTCTCCGTCTTCAAGATTAAAATGCGCAAGTCCCAGGCCCTCAATCTCACTATTCCTCTGAGCAAGAGAGCTCAGCTGGAGAGCCTCATGCCCTTCACTTGGGCAATTCAGGTGGTCCAATACCTGGGTATCCAACTGTATTCTACTATATTATAACTGTATTCTACTATTGAAAAAATAGCGGAACACAATTATGCATCCCTGCTGGCTACCGCCCGCTCCGTTTTCCAATCCTTGTGAGAGGGCTTCATATTGTGGCTTTGTAGGATAGTGGGTATCAGGGTGTCTTCTCTTAATGATTCTCTATTCAATGCAAATGCTCCCCCTGCAGCCACATCCCCACATATCCATGAGGGACTCGAACAGTTCAAAACATTAATTTGGGATGGTAAGCGGTCTCGCGACTGGCTAGGAGATGCTCCTGTCTGCCTGTGGCTAAGAGTGGGGTTGAGAATTCCCCCTTTAGTGTGCTACTATCAGATGGCGCAGTTGAGATGCATGGTGGAAGGCAGAGGCAGAGCAAGGAGAAGCATTGGCGTTTTATAGTCTAAGCGATCACCGGCATACACATATGGAAAATACCCTGGCCACTTAAAAAACACTGCCTATCAGTGGTATACATTTCCCAGATTGTGAGGGTGACTGTTGGGACATGGGACAGAAGTAGACTAGCTAAAAAACTCCCCATGCCTATTTGACCGATAACACCCATAATTAGGAACCCAGACTTCCCACCTCCACTGTACGGCGCAGCGTTTTCCTCTTGGCAAGTAACTAATTGTAAGAGGATAGCCGACCAATGGTATCTACGAGGCCTGCTTGACTCTGCACAACTAAAAACAAACTATGGCCTGCCTGACATACTGGTGCTATGTCGCCATTAAACACTGGGTAACCCAACCTCTAGTACGCAAGTTTGCAAGCAGACTCCTCGTAAAATTTGTAAAGTGGCTTCTTACCAATCAATTGGCTTTGGGTCGAAAGCCGTACCAAGTTTAAAGCCTTGTTCTATATGTTCAAGATCAAGGATGGCACTGCTCCTCAATATCTGCAAAATCTTGTCCCCAGAGTCAAACTTACAAGGACAAGAGGTTGTTTGCTTGCTTACCTGGGTCCATCCCTGTAGAACTCTCTCCCCATAGCGCTCCGCAGTGAAACAATATATGCAAACTTTCTCAAACTTTTAAAAACTTGGTTGTTTAATAAATAATCTTTACTTTTTTGTTCCTCTCTGTTCCTTCAGGCCGGCGCTGGGAAATCCTCAATGGGTAGCTGTGGGCCTTATAAAATCAACCTAACATAACATAACATGAAGATTAAAATCTACGCTCCCACATTTATGCTTTTCTTAACACTCTCCCAAACTCTAGCACTTCCCTGGCTCGACTGCGCTGGGAATTGGAATATGAACGCCCTTTCTCAAATAAAGAATGGTCAGACATTCTATATCGCTCATGCACCTCAGTCTGCAGCGATTCTGGAAAGGAGACTAATTAAAATCCCTCATTATTGGTACTACACGCCGAATGTACTGCAAAATATAAATAAAGTGACGATGACAGATGTTGGCGTATTTGTTGCCTGATGGGCACATTGTTTCACCTCTTATGACATTGCCCTAAATTGGATCATTTCTGGGCTGACATCCTAACAGACATTGATTATATGTACGATATTGAGATACCCCAATTTCCCAGTTATGTCTTGTTGTGTCTCCCTAATGCATTGATCTATCCACTTCGGTCGACAAAAGGGAAAGTCAACACCCTTACCCTCTGTGCAACCAAACAGGTAAATCTGTTGAAATGGGGCACGGAGGTAGTGCCTACCCACACAGACTGGTTATATAGACTGTAGGACCTCCTTGGCATGGAAAAGCTGAATGCCCTTGTTAAACATAGGCTCCCACAATTTGATAAAACCTGGGGCCCATGCCTTCGGTTCCTGTTGCAGAGCTTCCAGGAATTGCCATGTCCTGCACACCTACGAGGGCTCCGCCTTACAGTGGCAACCCATGATCTGCCTTGATGGTCCCTCGCCTTCTCTTCTCCGTTTAGATTGTGCTGGGAGAAAGCAGTGATCAACGAGCATTACCCTATGGTTCCTTATCACCTTGTCTTCCTTCCCCTTATCTATGGACATTTGAACTCCATTCGTCTCCACCCTACCTAGTTACCTTCATACCCTCCTCTCCCAGTTTCTACTCATTCCCTTTCTATTTTCCTCTCCGACCAGTGGATGTAGGTGAGGCTTAAGTGTTGTCTATATTTCCTTGCTTTTAGTTACTGTATATGAAAACAAATAAAATTGATTTAATTCTAAAAAATAAATTTCAATAGGGAACAAGTCAAATAATAAAGGGAATACATGAATAAGCATTTGGGGCTAATAATAAAAAAAAGAAAAGTTAGGCATACATATATATTGCATCTATAACCTTATGACTGTGATTTGCCCATACTCAGCAAAAGATGCACAGTTACAGGTGCTGTTAACATTGAAAATGGGGCCCTTTCCTTCATAGATGGTCTATGTAGCAAGTAAAGTTGAAGTTCAGGGGAAGTGCCAAGCCCACTGACATTTAGTAAGTTATGGTCTAATGCATCATCAGTATAATGAGAGGGAAGCAGGCCATCCCCATCACTGTCAGTATTTTAGGGTTCTTCCTGTTCTGGTATGGGATCAGAATCAGAGTGAAATAGAGAGTGGTGCCTCTGCTGACACTGTCATGGTAGAGGCATTGGGCAAGACTCAGGAAGTATGCTACCTGACTTAGCTTAAGTTATTTTGTAGCACTAGCCAGAATGGGTGTTAGAACTGGATCATCAATCAGCACCAGTGGTTGCAGCAACTGCATCAAATGAGTGGGGACTAGCATGGGCCTTGGGACCAAAGTGGAAGCTTGTACCCCAGTATGGACCCAGTAAAGGGAAGCTAAGGGGTAGAAGGAGGTGGGGGAGGAACTTCTGGTGGCAACCCGTCTGGAGGACCCTGTAGTTCCAGGGGGCCCAAAGACATGCCAGAGAGAGTCACTATAGCCTTGCAGCATGGCGTCTTGAAGGCCTCAATCTGATTCGAGGTCGACGATGGCCCATGGGTCACGGGCATATAGCACCAGCTAGGGTGTCAGCTCTGTGGCTGGTGACCTCCAAGGATGGTGCATCCAAGCTAGACTCCCTCGCGACTTCTTGTTGAAACTAGAGTGGCTAGATGGAGTTGAGTAACGGTTCACTTGTTTGTGCTTTGATTTACCCAAAGATTCTGAGTGAAAGGTGGAGCAGTTGTTGATTCGGCCTCGTAACTAGGACCAGGCCCATGAGAATGGGAGCAGAACCTATGTGAAGACCGCAACTACTTATGCTTTGTGATGTAGAGCTTCACCTGCTATTCTTAAATTGTCTTCGGTACATTTCAAAGGGTACTTCCTTACCTAACGCAGAGTTTAGTAACAGCCAGAAGACTGATAAAGTTGGGAGCAGAGCTCAGGGACTGTACTGGAAGCCATGCAGGGGTGGCGCTAAAATGGAGCTGCACTCCAGTCACTGCATGGGGGGTTCAGAGTCAATGAGGAGCCTCATCATGCCACCTGTCGGCATGGAGGAGCACTACTGTTAAAAATCTCTGTATCCAGTTTGGTACTTGGGAATATTCTAAAATTAAGAAATCTGCAGCTAGAAGTATCCATCAGAAACACTAGATCTACAGGATCCTTCCTTAATAGCCTGAATATGCGCCTTGATTATTTTCCCTACTTCAGGCCTCATATATTGATGTGTATACAGGTAGCAGATACATTTGTAATCAAGTTATCAATATATATGCATCATGGTAGTAATTGCTGTTTCTCCAACCCATCACATTTAACCATGCACAAAGCTGTGCTGCTCTTCCAAAGGGTGATCCACGCTCTCTTTCTGTATTGATAATTTTCTGGTGCCATGTACCACTGTGCCTTTAAAATGCTTCTTCATTATTATCTCTTTTTTACTAGTAACAGCCACTAACCACCATCAAAGTAACACTAATAGAGTGTGTCTCTCACAGTTATATGTGTGATATACAGTGGTACCTTATATTCCTTCTTCCATGCTTCAAATAGTTCCATAAAGCTGCTCCCTTCTTCCACTAGTCTGGCGTCCAATCTGTGAGTTTTGGCAAAAGACAGAATAGATTTCAAGGAGCGCTCAGTCTCGCTCGCTGCCCAAAGTCCTCGACTTGTGGTTGGCAAACGGTCATCCAACAGGCCTTCTTCATCTTCTATCATCTCCTCGAAGATAGCGGTCTGTCCTTTAACACTTTAAATACACCAAAGTAAACTATTAGTCATTCACTTAGAAGATGTCCAAGAATATCTCACAAGTCCCAAGCTACATTTAAGCATGCAAATCTACGTGACAGGACCCACCTTTGCTAAATAACCCTGTAATGCCTCCATCCCTATATCACCCTGTTTGCCCTTCACACCTGGTTTCCCCAACAGCACCATGTTAATCCTCAAGAGTAGCACTCGCCACTTAACATGTCTAAATAAATGTAATTTAGTTTTTATATATTTCAGTGTCACAGTTATAGCGTCTAATTTACATAATTCTCATTGCGGTTTCCATCCACACAACAATCCAGTTCCACTCAGTGACCAAGTGATTCCAATTCAAGGTAAGCCATGGTACTGATGTAGAATGTTATGGAGCTGCCTGCAGTAAATAGGCATTTTCAAGTAAAATTTCTTAGACTGCATGGCCAGCTAGTAGACTTAATGGACAGCTTGTTACACATTCACTACAGAACATGAGGTTACAACTGTGAGCTATCGCTTTGAATTATGTAGAACAGAAAACATCAAATATTACTGTATTAATCAAAATGTTTTGCACTTACGTGTGTGAGAACAGCTTTGACTCATACTCTGTAAACAATTCATCACTCTTACAGAAGATACAGCTGCAACCAAAGATGGAAAACAAGGAAATGTATTTAATGCTCACAAATAAAACAAACAATTGAGGCAAACTTAATTTCTTCCTGTGCTTTCTGTTTTTTAAACAGGGGTGCAGAAAGCATGACAGAAATCACTTTGAACTATATATTTTTTAACTGTTTTTATAAGGGTTTTCATATGCAAATACAGACAGCATCACAAGCCCTTCGTAATATTCTGAAGCAGTATATAACTACTTTACAATTATTTCCAAGGTAATAGCATGTACGCAATGCAAAGAATTATGTGAGTCAGCCACCAAAACATCTTGGTGCTAGGCATTAAGTTAAAGGGCATTATGCAGCTGCATGTTAAAGTGTCCACCCAACTGGCTGGGGTATTACCACTAAACTGAAGGAGGGAAGTGGCAATTCTAAGCCAGAGGTAGGCAAGGCCATATCCGTTAAGGGCGCTGGTGTAAGACCAGGTTAAAGCGACAACTGTGGTGCAAACTGAGCTGAAGGTTGGGCTAGCATGCAGTGCTGTGGGCCGGAAATCCCTCAAGTAATTAAGTACAACTGACTCCGGGCTTTCTGGGAAGGGGTGGCAATGCAGGTTGGGGGAGGGGGGTAACGGAAGGATTGAGAAAGTATGCACATGTGATACTGGTGGCCCTGTTAGGCTAACAGGGGCAAATCATTGTTCCAAGTAAGTTGTTGGAATTGGTCAAGGAGGGTGTCCCAGGCCACCAAAATTTGGTTGCTTAGGAAGATACTAGACTTCTTCATATCGCAGGGCCTCCCTCTCGGCTCTCACCCATTCCCGCATTGCCTCATACCAAGTAGCTAATGGAGTGGCCGGTACAGCCTTCCACTGTTAAGTGAAGGCTCTGTTGGCAAGCAGGAGAGCTGTAGGAAGGTAGGATCCTTCTGCATGGTTACCCCCACTTTTTGCCTGGCGTTATGCTGTTTCTGACTAGTCTGACTGGCTAATCAGAACCTCAGTCTCTGTGCTTCCTCCCTTAAACTGGTTATGTTGAGTACTTGGGTACATCCCAGATTGGCTCCTGGTGTACTTTTATAAGTCCCTAGTATATGGTACTGAGTACCCAGGGCATAGGTACACCAGGGGTCTCCCATGGGCTGCAGCAGGTATTATGCCACCCATGAGATACCACTCAAATTGTGGCTACAGGCCAGCCATTGCAGCCTGTGTAAGCTAGTGCTAGCACCACTTACAACAGATATAGGTTTTCCTATATCTGAGGTCACCGCACTTAAAACCTAGAAGTCACCTTTAGTGCAGGCCTTTAAATCCTGAAAGCAGGTTGCTCTGTTCTAAGTTCCCCCTTCATGAGCGGGACACCCCTACAACCTTCGGAGTCCATTCTCCCGGGTTGTAAGTGTATCAGCCATTACGATACATAGAGTGGCCATGTGTCATTATGCAATGAACATCTATAAACTGGCTGTAACGAACCCTGTCATGTTTGGTATCAACATGTTGGAATCATACCGCCACACCATAAACAGTGTTGGAGGTATGATTCCATGCACTGTAAAGCAGCTCCGGGAGGCCCTCAGTGCTCCCAGTACCAGACTTGCAGAACAGGACATGTTTATGCCGTCCTGTTGCTGAGCCAAGCTCAAGCAGGGGAAGGCAGAACAATCGATATCCTGTCACAGGGAGGTGTGACCACGTCCCCGACTGGGTTTAGTGTATTGGGGCAGGGTGGGGGCCCTTGCCAGCATCACTGAGTCAGCTTGAAGGGCACATTTGGTGCCCTTCTCGCATACTCCAGTTCAGGGAGCCATTGGCTTCTGCTCTGGCGCAAAACTGGACAAAGGACATGGGAGTATCCTCCCCACTGTCCAGCCCCTCCTCTGGGAGGGACCCTTGAATCATCCCAACCCTTTCCTAAGGGTATTTAAGGGCTTACCTGTGGGTGGGTCCCTAGATTCGTCATGGGACAAGATTCATATCAAGACACTACTTCTTCTTTGACAGTCTGGGTACTCTGGACTACGCTGGAATTTGCTCTGGGCACCGAGTCTGCAACTGGAAAAACTCCTGCTGCTCCTGGTCGCATCGCCCTGCTCGTCTGCTGCAACGTCTGTGCGTGTGCTCCATATAGGATCCTCCTATGACCTGTGGACATCCAAGACATCTGAAAGAATCTCCCTTGAAGTGAAGGAGTCACTTCCCTGCATCTGTAGGCACGCAACGTCTTCCATGCCTCCTGGTCACTTCCGAGTGGTATAAAATCTTTCCCATCTGCTTGCAGGTACTTCTCATCTTGAATCCACTTTCAGTTCCACCGGAAACTTTTCTCATCCTCGCCAGCAGCATCTTACTGAAGTCCTCCATTGGGTTTGATGGCGGGTTCCGACGACACTTCACACCTATGCACCCATCTTCCCTGGTGTAAGTATTCTGGTTCCTAGGGTATCCACGGGTGGGGTGGCTCTCCAACATTCTGTCTTCCATGGGGTTTCTTCAGCGTCCACTGGGAAGGGTCCTTCTTCTTTACAATTGCAACCGCAATTTACCCATTGACTTGAATTGAGCATGCAGTCGTGTTCCCGCTCTGCACACAGCCTCCGTGGGGTTCCTGGTTACTTACTTCGGGTGGTTCCTTGCATTTCTACGTCCTCTGGGTACAGTCTTGACTTGAGTTGCGATTCGCATCCCTCTATTTTAGTATATGTTTTGGGTTCCCCCTGGTGACCACTGTGTTTTTGTGCTACTCACCTGTTTATTTACAAAGTACTGTGTGCATTGTATATATCTCAGGGTAAGAGATATTGGTATGCGTTAGTGAGTGTCTTTTAATAAATACATATTTTTATAAATAAGTTGTGTGGTTCTTTTTCACTTAATCTATATCAAAAAGATTATGTTCTGGTAAAACAAGTTGCTTTACACTCCTTCTGGAATATGCCTGAAGGCTGCTCTCCACAGCTTTCACTTAGACAGCTTTCTAAGTTTGTCTAAGATCACTAAAATCACAGTAAGGGTTGTCTGGATTAGTGCAGGGTGCTACACTTACATTCCCATGCTTGAAAAATGCCAAGGGCGGGGGCCTGGCAGCACTAGCGGGGACCTCCCACAGTCTGTGAATAGTATCCTGAATAATCCTGCCAGTCTGATGCACAGTAATGCCTAAGAGTAAGCGCTGGTGCCTGCAGGCAATGACGGGGCACCCGCAACCCTCTGGGGGAGAACAAAAGTGCTGGGAAGCCTGTGAGCGAGTATCGACCGCACCAGGCATCTTGAGAGGTTACAAAGCCCAGAATGGTGGCGTTGTGGCCCCTGACCGCGGGCTGTATGAAGCGGGCACTAAAGCCTGGACTGCCAGCAGAGAGACTGACGGCAGAGAAGGCGCCCCCCCCTGCACCAGGGAGATGCTGACTGCAGAGAGGGTGATTGTGTCAAGCGGAGGGAATTGTTACTCTTCATCTTGCAGGTCGCCGGTCCTGGGCCAACAAGTGCTGTCCAGAGTAGCGGGGTGAGGAGCAGTGGTGAGCCGCAACTGTGGGCAGGTCCTGGAGTTACCAGCCAGGTGGAGGGTTTAGGGGGAAGGCACTACACCCATCCTTGCTCCCCCACCCTTTCCTTCCCTGGTAACTGGTGGCTCCCTCGTGACCGCAAAGGGGTAAGGACCTGATGGGAAGGCCTGAAATACCTCATCCTGGAGGTGGTTAGAAAGCCGAGGGCCTGTGAAGTCTAGATCAAACGGTGACTGCACCGGGGAGAAAAGGTGCTGTTGCCTACAGTGATGAAGCGATGGGTTAGGGGCCGCTTCCTGTGACTGTGGAGGTATTTGTCCCTGGGGTGGTACCTGAGAACTGTGAGCCAGAAACGTCCACTGTGTGCTGGGGTGCCACCTGCTGCCAGAGCTAAACCCATGGTGTGAGCCCAATTGATGTCTTTAAGGCCCTCCATCACAAGTTGGTTATGGGACCCAGTAAAAGGCCCTGAGGTGAGTGACTGGGGGCATCATGGGTGACCTGTGGTTTGCCGGATTTGTGGAATCTGAGTACTCCCTGCCAGTTGAAGATATTGCGGACACCAGATTATGAGTGCAGGGAGGAGCTGGACCCTGCCAGCATCTGTCCTATACATGCCTAAGTGCTGCTAGGTGGAGCAGAGAAGCATGCTTGGACCCAACAAGACTATATGTTTTTTGACCTCATTTTTTGTTTGAACATGTTTATTGAATTTTCAGTTATTATCACAATACAATGCAATACATTGAGGATGACAGTAGGTAAACCCTCCAGGCCCCAGTAATGATCGTGTACAGCAATAACATTAGATTACACATATGTCTCATACCACAACCATTAGTGCGGGAGGGGGAACGGAAATATCTAGAACAAATAACCTTTCCTCACTTCACGTGTAATAGAAAAGTGTTTCCCATCTCTACAGAGCTATGGGCCGCCAGCTTGGCGATATAATGGTGTTCAGGAGTTGAGTGTATGGTTCCCGTCACAAAAACGTGGTCTACTGCGTGGTGCAACTATGCGCCCATAGTGGCGACAAATGATGTCTTGCCCCATTGGTCAATTGCAGTAATGGTTCCGATTCTGCGGATTTGTCAGGTGGTGCCCATCCTCTTACTTATGCGTCAGTTCCACTTGTCACAGATCGCGCCTGATGGACCTGTTATGTGGAGAATCTCCTCAAGTGTAGATGCAAGTACTGCGGATCAAAGGCTATCATTTTGTGTCAAACATTGTAACTAAAGTGTCCGCTAAAGAAATTGTCGGCACATTATTAACTCAGACAACCGGGGGGGGGGAGAGCAACTGTATAGGTCGACAGTGAAAGGGGTCTACAATAAAGTAGAGGGGGGATATGAGAGGGGGGAAATAAAAGGAAAGAAGAGAAGTAAAAATAAAGAGCTGTAGTCTGGGGATTTTCTGTAAGATGCGTAGGTGGAGAGAATGTTCATGCGTGCTGGTAGGCGTGTGTTATTGCAACCAGGCGTTGAGGTTACATGGCGGAAGCGGATGCGCGCAACATAAGTGCGCAGAGCGCGAAATATTGGCAGTCAATTTCAAGCGTGCGGGGACGACGCTGGTCTGCTCATGTATGTCGTGTGGGTAGCCCCCTCGTTTCTCTGGTGCATCATGTCTCTGGCTACCGGGGCAAGAGTTCCCCCTGTAGGTGCGTTATGTTTTCCCTTCTGTCGCCTATCATATTGGTGGAGCCTTGTGTGTTAAACGTCTATGTGATTCCCTGTTCGAGATATGCCTGGTGAAAGGATTTTAAAATATCGTCCCAGGGCTGTGCTATTGGAATGGCTCTGAGTCCCGCCGTCTCCTCCCTGCGTAGTGTGGCACCTTCTGCTACCGCCCAATTATTAAAGGACGTGCGCCAGTGTTGAATGCGCGGTGGGTCCGCACCCTTCCAGTGCCTGGTGATGAGCCTCTTGGCGGTGACCAATCCCAGATCCCAAAACCTGGCACATACTTTGTTGCGTTTTGACCGTTTAAATAAACCTAACAAACATGTTTCCCATGCATGTGGTAGCTCTTCGCCAGCCCCTTGTGTTAATAGCGATGTTATGTTGTGCCAGTATGTCGATAGTCTAGGGCAGTCCCAGAGCATATGTAGGAGGTTTGCATTCACTAGGGAGCATCTCGGGCAAACGGATGTGTCAGTTGCAAAGTATTGATTTATTTTATCAGGTGACAGGTATGCTCTGTGTATAATGTAAAATTGAATGATTTTGAAACGCGAGTTGCGTGGAATGTAGGTGGGCCCTTCTAATATCCTTTCCCATTCCTTGTCTGTTCAGTCTCGGCCCCTGTCCGCTGCCCATTTATCTCTCAGTGGTTGAAGGGTGCAGGTCATGTGCGATAGTAGTGCCTCCGCTAACCAGTGGATCACATGTGACCCATTCCCCATAACATGTAGGTACTGCATTAATAAATGAGTCTGCGGTTCCTCGGTCATGTCTCCCCAAACTTTGACATACGTGCGCATCAACGATGTGTGCAATAGAAATTGCCCTGCTGGCAGGTCAGTGTTCTCCGCTAACTTATCAAATGGGAGCAGAGCACCGTCTGCGTACAACTCAGCCATCGTGTCTATCCCGGCTTGCACCCATCTTTCCAGCATGAGTGAGGTGATTGCTCCTCCTTCTCTAGGAGTGCCTAGCAGTGGGAGTGCGGGGGCATAGGGCGTCATCGTTCGTGTGAGCCGCAAGCTGCGTGTATAGCACTTGTGAGCCACTGCAAGGTGGAGTTGCCGTGGACGAGGGAGTTTGGCCAGGGGATGTAACAGCGTAAGCACCTGCGTATGAGTGAGGGCCGTGGTATTCGAGGTGGTGTCAGTTAGACACTTCCCACTTAGCCATCCAACCACCCATTGCAGTTGCGCGGCCAGGTAGTATAATTCCTGGTTGGGAACCGCTAGGCCTCCCGCTGCTACTGGCGCATATAGTTTCGTCAGCGCCACTCGGGGTCTACCAACGTTCCAGATGAGGGTTCTAATCATGGATTCCAATTCTCGGAAGATGCGGTTCGGAACGTAGACTGGTATGTTGGAGTAGTAGTATAGTAACCTTGGTAAAACAATCATTTTCGTCAAGGTTACTCGGCTTGGGACATTCAGGGGGAGCGTTTTCCAAAAGGTTATTTGCGCTTGCAGGGAGGAGATGGCTCTGACCAGGTTACCCTCCAGCACATCTGCCGGGGACCTGTAAACATGAATACCTAAGTACTTGAACATGGCGGTGTGCCAGGCCAGTTGTACTCCGCCTAGTCGCACCTCACACTCTGGCAATTCTGGGCTGAAGGAATACACCCCGGATTTACCCCAGTTAACCAGTCATCTGCATATAGAGAGACCGCGTGGATGCCGTCTGCCAGGGGGATACCACAATCCGCACTTTGCCTTCGCAGTAGTTCCGCTAATGGTTCTATAGCTAGCGAGAAGAGCAGCGGCGACAGGGGGCAACCCTGTCTGGTGCCTCTCCGAACTCTGACGGCATCGGACAAAAGACCGCCTGTGCGGACCCGCACTGTGGGCGTTTGATACAGTAGTTGAACCATATCGATCAAGGCATCTCCTAATTCATATTTCTGCAATACCGCTCTAAGGTAAGGCCACTCCACCGAATCAAAGGCCTTCTCCAAGTCTAGCACTAGGCACCCCGATCTTGGCCATTGTTGCACCGCGTATTCCTGCACTCTGAACAGGCGGCGGATATTATGGGAGGTGCTTCTCGTGGGTACAAAACCATTCTGATCGGTGTGTACCAGTGTAGGTGTGATGGGAGCTAGTCTCTGCGCTAAAGTGGATGCCAATATTTTATAGTCAGTATTTAGGAGAGCCAGAGGTCGGTATGAGCCTAATTGTGTGCTATCTCTGCCTGGTTTGAGGAGGGAGATAAGGGTGGCTTCATTAAGCGTGGGTGGGAGGGAGGAGTCCTCTATCGCTGTGTCATACATCTTGATCAGCTCTGGGATCAGTAGGTCCGGGTAAGCCTTATACAATTCCGCCGGCAATCCATCTGGGCCCGGGGATTTGCCGTTGGAAAGCGCAGCTATAACCATACGAAGCTCCTCCGGCGTTATTGGTGCTTCAAGGTCCCCCTGTTGGGTGTCCCCTAACGGCAGTAGAGGTATGTGTGTGAGATAATCGGCAGTATCCGGTGGGGGAGTTCGCAACTGGGAGTGGTATAGCGCTGTATAATGAGTGGTAAAGGCATCATGTATTTCGTGTTGTGTGTACAACATGCCACCTTGGCAGTCACGTACCGCAGTTACCGGCTTCGCTCGGTCTTCTCTACTGATCAACCATGTCAAAAGCTTGCCAGGTTTGTCACCTTTGCTATGCATGCGAGCCGAGTGGGCCGCATAGTTGAGGCATCGCAGCCTCTCTAGCAGCCGTTCATGCTCCGCCCTGGACTCTAGGTCACTCTCATCTCCATTGTTAGCTGATCCCTGTTCTGTCTGCATGAGGGTAGCCTCAAGCCGTGTCAGGTCCGTCTCTAGCTGCCGTCGTATGTTGGCTATGTGTTTTGACCTCATACCTGTGAATTGCGCTGGTGACCTCAGTGGTTCGACAATGGGCGAAGACAAAGTGCTTCAAAAGCGCCCAGCAGACAAAGGCGGACCAATACACGGCCTCTGGTCCTGGAGGAGCCTTGCCAGCTGAGAGCGGGGGAGACTCCATGACCCGCAAGGTCCCACGGGTGCTCAGATCCCAGTGGCACTCGAGACCTCATGCACTAATCTACAAGCCAAGACTGATTCAGTCTCAATGGACATGAACTTGCTGTGGGTAGATTTGCTTAAGGTAAACAAGAGGTTCTTGGTGATGGAACAGCAAGTTAAGTTAATAAGCTGCAGCAGTAAGTGACCGCCCTCAAGTCAACAGTTGCCAGCCTCACTCACGGCACAGACGCAGAAGCTGGAAATGCACACTGACGATGGGCTTAGTAAACCGTTTACATAAAAAAAACTCCTATGAGATTGAATGATTTGGGCTGCAGACAGTTTATAATGCCAATGCTCACTATCACCGAAAGGAGAAGTCACCTACCCTAGGACTAGAAAATATTTCTTAGAACAAAAACAAAGTGAAAACATGCTGACCGAACACTAGATGGCAGGCTATGCACAGCATGAGATCTAAGATCACATGCCTCGAACAAATGTTTATCAAATATTCTCATGAGCAATTATCATGATGCTTGCATTCAAACTGCCATCTTGATTTTTCCTCCAGAACAGATCACTTTCCTACTTTCGTGTCAATCTAGAAAATCAAGGGAATCATTTCAGAGACATCTGCTGTGAGTACAAAGCTGAAGCCAGCATGATACAATGCAAACTAGCACATCTCAAGGCCTGTGATATGCACAAGTAGAACCCATGAACTGATTTAAAGAAGTGCACCTATGGCACCTGTTTCCCTAACATGGCTCCCAGCATGGTCGGAGCTCCCTCAGGAAAAAAAACCTCCAACAATAATTCCAACTTGCTTGGAAGTCACGGTGTAATTACCTTTACAAAATGTAGGTAAAGGAAATGTAGCCCAAAGCAGAGATTCATTCCCAGTACTACATTACATATGAACCTGTTTTATCTGGCAAGTGCAAGAATTGCATTGATGTACAACTGTCATCTCAACAAATTTCACTACCGGGAACCTTTTATAGCAGCACTGTCCCAGCAGTAATTCCCCTATGCAAGAAGCGCTTGGTTCCTCAGGAAGAGGTTTGTTATCTTTTTGGTAACATGATTCTACATGAAACAATCTAGTCACACAATGGACAGTTCAGGTAGCTGAGCAAATTAGCTTCTATTTAACAAACAGCTGAGTACATTTTCTAATGCCTTTAGTGTTATCCATAAAACTGCACAAAACGCTTCACATCAAGAGTGTAGACAGAGCTCTTTTTAGTAGGGCACAGGTTTTGTAAAATGGTAAAAGGGCATTACTTTGTCCTTTAAAACGTGTTAATTATGTTCTTGGAAAAAATCTACTCATGCTTCCACATCGTAAATACCTTAAAGATGAACTTCAGTTATTAAAGGTTATCTTACTGCAAGTTAGTGTCCAACAGTTTGTTAGGCAAGGTTCTTATCATTGCCTTTCTTTACTTGTTCAGATAATATATCACTGTTTTGTTGTCAGGCTAAAGAAGAATGGAACTGACTGTGAAAGATGGTCAAAAATACTTTATGGCCAGACAAACTGCCCGAAGAACCAGAAAGTTGCTGTGACTCTCCTCCTCTCCCCACACCCTTTCCCGTAAGAGTAGCATCTCTTACTATTGCTGGTGAAGATAAGTGCTGATTGAAAGAAACTACTTTCAAAATATTTTGACATGACACCAGCAAAGTTAAGAGTGTAGGGGTTGCAAAGAGAAGCTCTCCCAGTTTCCCAGACTATCTGGTTCTGTATATATTGCAAGTGTATTTGGAAGAATACAAATGAATGACATTACATCACAGCAGAGAAGATATGTGGTGTGCTGAAAACGATAAATTCAATAATAAACATTTTTTCTAGGAAATTGATTTTGCTGAGGTTAAGCTGAAGCACTAAATCTTCTACAAACATTACTGTCATATGAGAGTCCTCCAATATTTACTGAAAGAAAATCTTTTTTTAGTCAATTGTCCAGTCACAGATACATATTTTCTTCAATTCGAGAAGCACTGCCTGCATTTCAAGAGCCACTTGAGGGGCTAAATTAGGAAAAGGGAGCAGAAGTGTGTACCCACAATGCTGCTTAGGTGCGAAAAACAGAGGAACTCTCATTTGTTTCTTGCAAATGGAAATGAATGCAAAAGCGTGCACCCTGAAGATCTATTACAAATGTCTAGCCCATGGATGCAGTGTAGGAATGATCTTATGAAGAGGAAGCATCCTTAACGTCTCCTTTTTTTATTCATCCCACAAGCTTACCGGGTTTTCAAAGACAACTACTTTCTTATGTGCAATGAAACTCTGAACAAAGATGCATGCTTATGACACACATGTCTCACGGACAAAACCTAAAATAACTGAAAAAGGTTAACTTCTTATTGAGCCTCTTGGATATGTTTCACTGCTTATAATACGCCGATATTAGTTCGACCTTTATCCAATAATATGCTAATGGGGAATTGGTGGGGTTTGAAAAACTATACTGTATATTGTAGTAGAAATGTATACATGAATAACCCATAACACAGAATTAAAACAGGTTTTTTTCTGTTTTAAATCAGCTCTTCGATATAAAGAGATGGCAAGCCCGACATACTTGTTGAGAGGGAGCCTGGCGGGTCGTAGGTGGCAGATGGTGGCTGCTTGGATGACCTCCTGGGAGGGAGGGCCCTCTAGATTTTTCACAGCATCCCTTACAAGCTTTTGGATTTTCTTCAGTTCATCCATTTGAGTTGTTATCAAGAACCGTAGACCTCTACAATCACGAAACCTAGAAAAAAATGGAAAGCAGCAAACACAAGACAATGAAGCATACATGAATATGGTTCATATTAATATGTAGGTGAATGGATTGTGTGGGATAATGCTGGGTCCCGTGAAAAGATGTAAGAACATAAACAGAACATTAGCAAACTATTGAAACATCTTGAAGAGTAAAAATATGTTGTGAGAATCAAATAGTTAATCGTGTTATTGGGAAGTGTCTGCTTGTTCGTTCTGGTACTTACAATGCATGGACTCCTCCACATTACCATACTGTGGAACTGAAAGACACCGCAAAAATTACAAAAAGCCATGCCACATGCACAGCCAAAGGTCTCGATGGCTGCAAGTCCCTTTCACATTAAAACCCAAAACCTTACCATTTGGAGGATGTTGAATTAAAGACAATGAACCAGAGTGTCCCAATCCATTTACAGGATAAAAAGGCTGAGGAAATCAAAGCATAGAGGATATTTGCCGGTGACACTGAATCCTCGATTTGACTAAGTCATGCATGTCCGAAGGTTACCCTTTTTGTTAAGGACTTGGCAGAGGAGTTGGCCTAATGGCTAGGGCGGTCGACGGTCGACCTCGAATCTGGGGAACCGGGTTCGAGTCTCGGCAATGACGCTGAACATCCTGTGATTCTGGGCAAATCAGTTAATCTACTCGTGCCTAACAAAAATGAATGTGTCCTCATGAAATATGTGGGTATCTTCCTAGACAGTCTGAGTGATACACAAGTATGTCATACAATGGCCTAGTAAATGCATTGACATTGCATTTACTAGGCCATTGTATGACATACTTGTGTATCACTCAGACTGTCTAGGAAGATACCCACATATTGCTTTACCCTGCCCTAGAAGTTCCTAGAATACCAGGGGGTCCTTGTTATTTCACATATGTGTCCTCATGAAAGCAACTGGTGCTATGTACAGCGCTCTGATACCCGATACCTTCGGGTCAAGTTCGCACTATATAAAACTCCGTAAAAAAAATTTTTTTAAAAACAGATGCTCACATCTCCTGCTAACAATGAAAAAAATACAACAGCTATGTACTGGAGATGGGTCATAGATGAGCGATTAGTCTCAAGGAGCTATGGTTTTAGGGAGAAAAAAGGTCAAAAACACCCAAATCGGTAACCTGATGGACAACGAAAATTATGTTATGGTCATTTAGCATTAATCGCTAAGCACGTTTTTCATCTTAAAGGCAACGGGAATCAAAACAATATTGACTATATAAATGCAGAACAAACATATTATTTGATATAATTCTGGATCTTGACTTTATACATTGGTTTGTAATCCTTTTTTGGAACGGTACTATGGACTTCAAAATAAGTTGATAAAGCAATCTGGTGTAACCGAGGCTTAGGATCTAACTTTCAAAAGCTGGTAGGTTTCCAGGGGATAATACAACCCCAGGCACTTCAGCCCATCTTTGTACTTGTTAACTTTCACAATAGCTTTTGTAAATAGATATTGGCTGAATGCCTATTCTAATGCTAAATGACAAAGCGAGAATAGTAATGCAATAGTTTTGGAAAAACTTAATACACCCCCAGAGATACTGGGGGAAAATTAAAGACAAATTACGGTTGTTAAGGGAAAAAAAGATGGCTAAATTGTGAAAGATAAGCTATACAGAATGCAATGGTGTGGAGAGTCGGTCAGGGGCTGTTCCTCGATTATGAAAAAAACTGCGAGAAAAAAATAGGGTTTTTCTACAGCACACCACTTGTCATTATTCAGTCATTTACAAGTATGTCTCATCTGTGGGTATGAATAACCCCCCAACTACTCTACTCAGAGACAATGTCAACACTGCCAATCCTGGAAGTGGAATCCAGAACAATCAGTCTTCTTGTTCTTCAGTAGACTTTATTTCAAAAATTCAATTGATTCATAAAAAACTCCCAGCACACGACTTGCCGACACGTGTTTCGTCTTTTTCAAAGACTTTTTCAAGGCTGGAATGTCAAGACATACACCAATAAATACACTATATACATATAAACATTCACAAGACAACAAGTAGTTCTATATACATATTATATTAGTAAACAATAATATGAATACATACACACATATACATCATTTAACCCGTTTCATGCGCCTGCGATTTTGCGGAAGTACGGCACTTCCGCAAAACGGGCGGGGCAGCGTCGGCCATTGGCCGACGGCAGCACTGGGCAGGTAGTGCCATCGTCGGCCAATGGCTGACAGCAGCATGGAAGGGGTTAAATAAACCACATAACAACACATAAGACCGTGTCACATACTAACAAAATGAAATGCCTGAATATTGATATATACAATTTAAAAAGAGGAGATCTGTGCAGAAAATACAGCAAATATAAAAAACCAGAAAAGAGCCCAAGTGAGTTTCACGGATTTCGAGAAAAAGTACACAGGCTGTCAACTGTGTGGTTGAGGAGATAGAAACAAGATGAGAATATACACCCAAACGAGCCAAAAAGATGACAAAACGCCCACGTAGTAGTGCAGGTACCAGAAAATCAGATAATATACCATAAATGTAGGTATCATAAAAGTCAGGACCATGAGGAGACCAAGCCCGGTCACGCTTGTACTGAAAATATTCGAAATCACCAACTTGTTACTATGATCTCACAGGTGAGTTCTAAAAGATATGAAGTCACAGTAATGAAATCACACCTATTGTCAAACAATGCCAGACAACGCTTCTTAGCATATCTCCGCCACGCTGGCTTCATTACACCCTTGTTAAAAAAAAAAATCTAAAAAAAAAAATCGATGGCAAGTCCATTAAAATCCAGCCTCATCAGCTGTCCAGGACTACTAAACATACATAGTATTCTGGCATGTTACTAGTAAGTAATGCCGAGGTAGACCTATACATCATACCTACTCTACTCCCTGTCCGCCCAACTTAAGATCCGGCGACTCCAATACCCATCGTGGGATTCCCTTATGTGGGTAGGTGTTTACTGAGAGCTAAGAAAGCACAATACACTTACCCAAATATATATAACTCTGATCTTGAAAAATGACACCCCGGTGGCCTCTATGCAGTCTGGTACTCAACAGTGCGGTTTAGTTGCCTAAGAAGTAATTGTGAAATGCTAGTATCAAGATATCATTCCATTTGTTTGCCACATCCTTACTGATGTAAACCTATAAGTCATGACACACTCACCCGTAGAATTAAAATAATTTCTTTATGCGGGACAACTCGATTCCATTCCTAGGATCTGTGTAAAGGAAGAAAACAAGTTACTTACCTGTAACTTTAGTTCCCCAGTATTGGTAACTTTCATAGATTTCCATGCTTTTGTATCATTCCCCGTCGTCGGAATGGGAGTCTCGGTAACAAAAATAACATAGCAGTAGGCACAAAAGAGAAAGAAAAAAGGCCTAGGCCTCATTGCCTTTTGTAGCCCATCACTCTCTTTGTGTAAAAGAGACCAAACTTAGGCATCAGCCAATCAGAAGAGCCTCACCCCTTAGAACCCTCCTGAAGGAACCTCAGAGCCTCAGATTTTCGTAGCCGTTGTTTGTAGCCACCATTTCTGCTGAAGGCTGAGCTTTCCTCGGGAAGGTGGGCGGGCGCATGGGAATCTATGAAAGTTACCAATACTGGCAAACTAAAGTTACAGGTAAGTAACTTGTTTTCTTGCCCCAGTATTGGAACTTTCATAGATTCCCATGCTTTTGTATCAGAGTAGCAAGCAGTTAGCAATATAAAACCCACATTTTGTGTCATAGTATACATTGCAAAGCCAACATGACAAAGATACAAAATGTGCAAAATTACGTTAGGTGGGATAGAAAGGAAAGCTCACCAATTAGTGGGAGAGGTTCCTCAGGACTGCCTGGCCCACTGCAGTATCTTCTTGTTGCAAGGAGTCCAAGCAGTAATGCTAAGTAAAGGTGTGATTCAGAAAAGGGGGTGGTGATGAACAGAGTGCCTAAATTAAGCAGACCACTCTTACCCAGTCCAAAGATCAGGGCTTGATCCATCACCATTTTTTAGCTCACTGCACGATCCCAGCTCAGAACTTGGCTATATGCAAATTAGTCTGTTCCTGTCCCAGTGCATGATGGGAACAGGGCAAACCAAACTACCAAGCCAATTCTTATACTGGGAAGGAAACAAGCTTCCGGGGACCGGTTTCTGCCATTTCAGGCGTCGTCGGCCCGGCTTGCTTGAATCCTGATGGTGCAATGAGCAAGGGACTCACATCCGAGTATACCCTTCCACGCTTATGGTGGACAAAATGATTCAGAAAAGGGGGTGGTAGTTTGGTCTGCCCTGTTCCCATGATGCACTGGGCCAGGGACAGACTAATTTGCATATAGCCAGGTTCTGAGCTGGGATGGGGCAGTGAGCTAAATAACGGTGATGGATCAAGCCCTGATCTTTGGACTGGGTAAGAGTGGTCTGCTTAATTCAGACACTCTGTTCATCACCACCCCCTTTTCTGAATCAAGTAAAGGTGTTGACACTGCTCCAGGTAGCAGCTCTGCAAATGTCCTTTATCTGTACCCCCGCGAAGAGGGCTGTTGAAGACGCCACTGATCTTGTGGAATGTGCCCGAACCCTGCCAGTCAGTGGTTTACCTGCTGTAGAATGGCAATGTAGGATGGCACTGCTAATCCATCTTGCAATTCCCTGCTTTGACAGAGAGAGACCCTTTCTCGGACCACCAAAAGCCACAAACAATTGTGAGGATTTCCGAAATCACTTGGTGCGATCCAAATAGAATTTCAAGCATCGCTGCACGTCCAGAGAATGTAGCGATCTCTCTGCTGGTGTAGCCGGGTGTGGAAAGAAAGCCTTAAGAATAACAGACTCGTTCAAGTGGAAGTCCGAGGGTACCTTGGGTATGAACTTTGGGTTGGTTCTCAAGATAACAGTGTTTCTTTTGAATTGTAGAAAAGGCTCCTGGATTGTGAGAGCCTGTAGTTCCCCAACACGCCTTGCCGATGTGAGGGCAAGAAGGAGAGCCAATTGCCATGACAGGAACTTCATGTCTGAACGATGAATTGGCTCAAACAAACTTTTCATGAGTTGAGTAAGGACGAGATTCAGGTGCCAAGTAGGAGGCGGAGGTCTCACTGGTGGATAGACCCTAAACAAGCCTTTTAGAAACTGCTTAATAATTCTGGAAGACCACAAAGAAGGTCCAGACTCTGACCGTCTGTATCTTGAAATTGCTGCCAAGTGTACCCTTATAGAAGAATGGGCCAGCCCAGACTTAGCCAAGGACAAGAGATAAGGCAGAAGCTGATGAGGTTTTGAAGAAAAAGGGTCAATCTTCTCTCTCCTGCACCAAATGCAAAATCTCTTCCATTTGAGGCGGTACGTCTTGTTTGTGGAAGGGGCTCTCGCTTGGGAGAGGACTTCTTTAATTTCGGTCGAGATGGGGAGATTCATAAATTCTCGCTGCTCAGGAGCCATGCTGTCAGGTGTAATGACTGTGGATCCGGATGCCAAACCTGTCCTTCTGACATTGTGAGTAGGTCTGGAACAAGCCTCAAGGGAAGAGGCGGAGCTAGCGACAACAGATGGAGCTCCGTGTACCAGAACTGTCTTGGCCAAGCAGGGGCTATCAGGATCATCCTGCAAGGTTCCACCTTGAACTTCCTGATCAGTCTCGGGATCAGTGGGATGGGGGAAAGGCGTAGACAAATGTTCTTGACCAGGCTATCGAAAGCGCATTCCCCAATGATCCGCGGTAGTGAAGCCTGCTTGCATAGGACCGGCATTTTTTGTTGGACGGCGTGGCAAAGAGATTTATCGCCGGCGTGCCCCACTGGCGGAATACCTCTTCTAGAACTTGTTGGTTTTGCTCCCACTCGTGACTGACTGATGATAACCTGCTCAGTCTGTCGGCATTCTCGTTCAAAACCCCTGGCAAGTGTTCTGCCTGTAGTGACATTCTGTGAAGGATAGCCCATTCCCAGATTTCCTAAGCTTCCTGTGACAACAGGAGAGATCTGGTTCCACCCTCCTTGTTCACATAATGCATGGCCATGGTGTTGTCCATCCTGATGAGAACTTGTGAACCTCCTAGACGTGGGAGAAAAGCTGGAAGAGCCAGTTTTATCGCTCTGAGCTCCAGTAGATTGATGTAGAGCCGTCGATCGTGAGGAGACCAATGGCCACTGACATGCAGGTCCTGCATCACTGCTCCCCAACCATCCAACGACGCGTCCGTTGTCACTACTTGAGGAGACGGATCGTTTACAAAGGATAGACCTTGGGACAAGTTGCTTTGGTCTGTCCACCACAGGGCCGCTCTCTGCATTGACGAGGTGACAGACACTTTGTCGTCGAATGATCCGTGCACCTGTTTCCATTGGATGTCCAATTGTTCCTGAAGAGGCCTCATTCGCAGCCTGCAGTGAGGAATCAGGGGTATGCATGATGAAATTACCTCTAGCAGAGACTTGTAGCGTCGAACTGAAAGACACCTTCTTTTTCGTAGATCCAGAGCCATGGTTTGAAGTTTTCTCCGCCTTTCTAGGGTTGGAAAAGCTTTTGAAAGTTTTGAGTCCAGGATGGCTCCCAGGAATCGTGCCTTCCTGGATGGAACCAGAGATGATTTGTTCTTGTTTAACGTGAGTCCCAGATTGCGAAATAGGTTTGTACAAGCCTGAACAGCGTCCTGCGCTGCTTCCCTGGACGGAGCCTTCAGCAACCAGTCGTCCAGGTAAGGGAAGACTTGAAAATGATGTCTTCGTAGGAATGCCGCTACCGGCGCCGGCACCTTCGTGAAAATCTTCGGGGCTGAGCGAAGACCAAAGGGTAATACCCTGAATTGAAAGTGGCTCTTGGCTAATGTAAACCGTAGAAACCTTCTGTGTGCTGGGTGAATCGGTACATGAAAGTATGCATCCTCGAGATCGAGAGTGGCCATGAAATCCCCCGGATTGATCAACCTCAGGATGTCTTGAAGGGAAACCATCCGGAAAGATAGGGAGATGTGATAGGTGTTGAGCTCCCTGAGATCTAGAATGGGGCACCATTTCTCTAACGTCTTCCTGACCAGGAAGAACCTGGAATAGAATCCCTGTCCTCTGTGGTCGGAGGGAACCGGCTCTATAGCCCCCTTGAGGAGCATTTGATGAAG
Organism: Lissotriton helveticus; assembly: GCF_964261635.1. Lineage (NCBI taxonomy): Eukaryota > Metazoa > Chordata > Amphibia > Caudata > Salamandridae > Lissotriton > Lissotriton helveticus. The sequence goes on from NC_136067.1 coordinate 1,052,335,450, forward strand.
TTCGAGCCTCAGAAGACGTAGGTGTTTCGATGAAACGGCTGCAGGGGGCTTTGTTGGTGGCATTTGGGTGAATTCCAAGGTATGGCCCTTTCGAATGATGTTGAGCACCCAACGGTCCAATGTTATCTTGGACCAATTCTGAAGGTTTTTTTTTTTTAATTTTACATTTTTATTGCAGAAACACAAAAAAGAGGTGCGGCATTCAACCAATAGTTTAGGTGGTTATCATTGCGGTACTAAATACCATCAAAAGGGTCTCACACAGCCATTTAGCCCACATCCCAAAGGCCGGGCGGCGAATGTCTTCATTGTTATTGAATGCATCTAATCATCACGAAGGGTATCTGCTTTTACAGTTTTTTCCCCTTGTAATAAACTCGTCCCACCCCGCCAACAATCCCCCGTAGTATGAACAAACAAAGCAGTCGATTTCCAGCAGCATAAACATTCCCCTTTCCCTCCCTGTCTACTACACGTTCAAAACATAACATGTCATGGTAGCACATATTTCCGCATAAACCCCTTTTTCACAACCCCCCATCCAACCCATGGTACTGTCGCCATTTGGCCCATACTTTTCTGAATTTTTTTGGGCACCCCCTTGCTTGATACGTCACTCTCTCTGCTGCCATGTACAGATCTAGCCCTCTCCTCCATTCCTCCAACCCCGGCGGTTCCGGAGCCCCCCAATGTTTCTTTTAGCCACTACTAGTGCCAGTACCAAGAAGATAAGAAGTGGGCATGGCAGATCGACGTCGTTGGTCATGCCCAAAAGTGCCAGCTTAGGTTCACACTGAAGCAGAATCCCCAAGACCTCCCCCAGTTCAGTAAAGAGATGTTTCCAATACGTCTGAATCTTGTCGCATGACCATATAGTGTGAAAAAAGTCCCCTTCCTGTTGGCATCCCCTAAGGCAATGTGCGTTATCTACCTTTCCCATTCTATGAAGTCTTAGTCTGTCATAATATGTCCTGTGAAGCACTTTGAACTGAATGAGGCGTAGCCTGGATTTGATTGCTACTTCCCGGGGATGCATGAGTACAATCTCCCAATCTAGGTCCTCCATGACTCCCAGTTCCCCCTCCCATGTGTGCCGTAATTTCAGCAGGTCTCCCAGCATATTATTAGTCAGGGTCTTGTAGGTTAGGGAGATCGCCTTTCCCGGGATCTTCTCCTGAAGGAGCCGTCTCTCCAAAGGTGTGTATTCTGGGATATCAGTAAGTGGGATTTTCTGTGCACGCCACGCATGGCGTAGTTGGGTGTATTTGAAGAGTTGGGAATGGTGTAGCCCAAATTCAGTCTTGAGTGTTTGGAACGATTTCAGCTCCCCCTTGGCAATTACATCCCCTATTGTGGAGATGCCAATGTCGTCCCATCCCCGGAAACCACGGAGCTTGCGGAGTTCAGTCAGCCATTGGCAATGCCACAAAGGCGTCTGCCGAGTCGGCTTCTTGTCCCAGCCATGCGTCTCGTGGCCCTGTTCCAGGCGTTGAGCGTGAGAATAGTGGCAGGCAACAGCGGTGCCAGTCTCGACCCTCCATAAATGTAATACAATAGATTGTGGGGCGACAACTTCAGTCTTTCCAGGGCATAAGTCGGGTGGTCCACCGGGGCATGTATCCAGTCATTGATCGGTGTCATGTGTTCTGCCCAATAGTAAGCTTCTAAATTAGGTAGTGAAATCCCTCCAATATACTGATGCCTTTGGAGTGTAGTCAGTGCCACTCTAGGTTGTTTACCCAACCACAGAAAGGACCTCAGGTCAGAGTGAATTTTGGGAAGTACCGAGGCCGGAAGTGGATAGTACTCGTTCTGCAGTGCAAAAAGGAATTTTGGTAATATAATCATCTTGTACATCGCGGCGCGACCCAGGAGAGTGAGCGGAAGCTGCCTCCATCGGTCCATGTCTACCACCGCGCCCAAAATTATCCGTTCCAGATTCTTTCGGAACGATAGAGTCTTGTCTAATGTAATGTAGATTCCAAGATATTGAAAGCCTTCAGTAGTCGTCAATAGCTGGTCGGGCAGCCTTATCCATCCCCCAACCCCCCCGGGTCATAGAGCATCGACTTGTGCCAGTTAATGGTGTGTCCCGCCCATCTGCCATAATTTCCCAGCTCTCGGAATAATTCCGGGACTGTCGTCTCCGGGTTCATAATATACAGAAGGACATCGTCTGCATAGAGCGATATTTTCTCCTGCATGAGGTCCGTTGCCGTTCTTCGAAAGCCTGAGATGCCCTCATTTTGGGTTATCCTGTATGCCAGGACCTCAATAGTGAGTGTGAAGAGGAGGGGAGACAGGGGGCATACTTGGCGGGTCCCCCTTTGGATCGGGAATTCCCTCGATAGCCTTCCATTGACCCGCACTCTGGCCCTCGGGGTAGTGTAGAGGAGCTGGATCCATTTCTGAAATTTAGGTCCAAACCCGAACTTGCGGAGCACCGCACTGAGGAATGGCCAATGTACTGCATCGAAGGCCTTTTCGGCATCCAGGAATTCCGAAGGTATTTTGATACCCTGCCTCCAACTGATGACTTCTTGGAGGAGGGTCCAGTAGGAAGAGCCAGGAGGCCGCTATTGGCGCTTGGACGCATTGCGTCCCTGGCGAGCCTGCTTTCCTCTGTTGTTAGGCCTTGAGTAATTGGAGGATTGGCCCTGCCTTTGTTGGTAAGGCTGGCGGTACTGCTGTGAACTTGAACCATAGGAAGAGTATTTTTGCTGTTGGTAAGATCCTCTGTAGTTCGTACTCTTACCTCTGGATCCTTTAAAAGGTGTTTTACGGTACTGGAGCGTATCCAAGGATCTTGCGATCTCAGTGTCTTTTTTGATGTCTTGGAGAGTGTCATCAATCAGTTTCCCGAACAGTGCCTCTCCATCAAATGGAAGATCCAGGACTTTATTTTGGATCTCGGGTCGAAACCAGGTTGCCTTCAGCCACCCCTGGCGACGAAGGACCGCAGCTCCCGCCAAAGAACGAAATGCCGTCATGGCAATGTCCATGGCACAGTCAATGACCTCCATCGATGTCGCCTCCCCCCTTGCAAGACCTTCCTTGCTTCTGCTTTCGCTTCTGGAGGTAGCTGGTCCAGGAACAGTGCGACATCGCACCAAAGCGGACGGTCATATATGCCCAATATTGCTAGGGCATTAGCTGCTCGCACAAGAAGACTCACCATGGACGAGAATCTCTTCCCGGCATTGTCCAAACTCCTTCCCTCTTTGTCCGGAGGAGTTGTTAACGGAGCAGAGGGGTTGCGGGATTTTCTCTGCGCCGCCTGGGAAATTACTGAGTCCGGTTTCGGGTGACCTGTCATGGCAGCTGGACCATCATCAGGCGCCTTGTACTTCTTATCTAGACGCGGTATCACAGGGACCACCGTCGCTGGATTTTTCATAGCCTTAAGGCCCTCATCCCAGAGATGTTGCACTATTGGAATGGATCTTGTCGTTCTTCTGTAAGGTTCCTTGAAATCGTACAAGAAACACTCTGAGGACACCGCAGGCATTGTCAGTTTGAATCTTCCAGTCGCTCTTCCCATCAGCTGATGAAAACCTCCGATATCTGCAGGTGGAGAATCCACCGGATCCGGACATGGAGATGGAGGGTCCCGAATGACGTAATCATCCCACTCAGGGGCCTGATCATCTCTACCCTCCGAAGCATGATCCTCCTCCGAGGAATCATCATGAGTGTCAGCAGGTCTGGAAGGCTCCCGTGGAGTCGATGTCAGTGGCTGAAGAGACACCTGCGGTGGTGATACAGGAACAGCCGTTGAGGTTGGTGCCATGACAGGCATGCTGTGCGCCACAGGAGCTGGAGCAGGCTGTGCAGCCTTAGACTTATAATCTTGCAGCATTTTTTGCAGGTCCTGTAGGAAAGATGATGGTACAGTAACCACCTCTTGACCAGAGTATTGCTGTGGTTGGGCAGCATGACGGTCATAGCCCTCTTGGTCATACCCTTCTTCCGAGTCCGATTCCTGGCATTTTACCAGCAGTTGAGAGGGGCTGTGGCATAGCCATATGAGTCCTGATCCTCCTCTTCGGACTCATCCTCATCGAACAGTAGAGCTGGAGGAAAAGGGGTTACCCTCCTGGGATATGTCATGTCCTGGGTAATCCTGGTCATGGAAATTGTGATCCTCTTTTCCGATGACAAAATCGGCGACGGTCCCGTCGACGATGGAATTGAGAATGCAGCCGTCGTCTGCTTCGTCGACGGAGTATGTGTCGTCGACACAAAAACACTCGACGACGAGATGGGCATCGTCCATGCCGTCGACGATGAGACTGTCGACACGCCAGCCGTCGTCATCGTCAATGTTGCTGTTGTCGCCATCGTCGTCGACCTCCTCGTCGACGCCGTCGTCGCCCTCGTCGTCGACACCCTCGTCGGCGAGTCCCTCGTCGACGATGCCGTCGTCGGCGAGTCCCTCGTCGACGCTGCTGTATCTGTCGTCGACGAACCCGTCGTCGATTGTCCCGTCGACGAGCCCGTCGACGGAACCAGTTTCAGCTTCTGTTTCAATTTCTTCGTAGACGGAGCCTCCGTCGACGACGCCTTCTTCTTCGTCGACGACTTGGAACTTCTGTCAGAAGAATGGGAAGAGGGCTTCATGAAGGCTGGATCAGTCTTCAACCCTTCAGAAGGCATAGATGGTCCTACCCTCTCCTTTTCACCTTGGTGAGGAGATTTGCGTGGATCCTGGCTCTCAGACTCACTGGGGGTCTTTTTGAGGCCTTAGAAGGACGCTCCACAGAAGGAGAAGGGGAACCCCTACCCCTTTTCACTGACCTTCTTGAGGAAGATGCCGATGCCGAAACCTCACTGTCACTGGAGACAGTATCCTTCCTGGATTTCAACTTCTGGAGCCATGTCAGAAGCCTACCCTCACGGTCCCGGAGGGTCTTAGTTGAAAAGGTGCGGCAGATCTTACAGTCCGCAACCTTGTGGTCAGGATAGAGGCAGTAGATGCAATCCTTATGCTTATCCTCAATAAAAAGCCTTTTCTTACCACAGGTGGAACATGGCTTGAAAAGGGCTTTCTTTCTTCTCAGACATCCTGGAATGATCAGCAGACAAACTGAAGAAAAATGTTGAAGAATAAACTCCTGAAGAGTAGATTGAGCAGAGCTCAAAGGAGACTCCCGAAGCACAAAGTGCGGTAGAAAATCTGTGGCTCTAAGGTTCCTTCAGGAGGGTTCTAAGGGGTGAGGCCCTTCTGATTGGCTGATGCCTAAGTTTGGTCTCTTTTACACAAAGAGACTGATGGGCTACAAAGGGGAATGAGGCCTTTCTCTTTTGTGCCTACTGCTATGTTATTTTTGTTACCGAGACTCCCATTCCGACGACGGGAAATGATACAAAAGCATGGGAATCTATGAAAGTTCCAATACTGGGGCAACTTTGTACGCCACCTTCTCTTATTTCAATGTGGCAATAGTCCTATTGGTACTGTCATCTAAATCAATCAAAACACAACAGATAAGAACCATAACCTTCCAAGAAAGTATCTGAGCATTTGCACCGGCCACTGAATTATATCACTCACCATGTAGGATCAATAAACTTTAGCCAGGTGTGGTATCGCTGTGTCATACCTGGAATTGGGAACATTGATGAGTTCCAGATTCCAGGGTAGACAGTTGAGACCCAGGCTTATGGTTATGAGCTAGACTAACTTTACTAAATAAAATATCCTCCTATAATCTACCAAACCTTGTGGTAGCATCATTTCACTGGCGACGTTTGGGTAAATGAACCTAGACACCAAAGCCTGGAGTCCCTACCTGCAACGTTGAAGGTGCGTTGTATGCGGAGGATCACGTGTCGTCATCTGTTCCTGTTAAAGAAGACGGCGCCGAACTACGGAGAGGAGCTGAGGCGCGCTGATGAAAATCCCGCTGTAGTACGCCCTTCCGTGGGTGAGGAATTGAATTTTAATCAAATTTGGCATTTCCTGTACTTATTGCGCGAGAGCTCATCAGCCCGAGAGCTCGGCAGCGCATGAAGCATAACCAACAGGTGCGCATGCGCGTCAAGACGAGACACCACGCATTTTAAAACACGGCGGCCATCTTTTGGGCTAACTTCCATCAGAAAACATTGCGAATGCGTATTATCGCGAAAGGAACTTCGTAACAGGCTATTCTTAACGGATATAACCTGGATATCCTGGATAAACGACGACAAAAACATTTTAACGTGACAACGATGAAAATATATAGAAAATAGTATAAAAAAATACATTAAAATTTTTTTTTTTACTTTCAACATTCAACATATTTGCTTCATAATTCAGTACTTTTAATTTAAATAAATGGAAGGTTTCTCTGCTCCTCCACCTTTCCTACCAAGTCCAGGTGAACCAGTTCTAGAATGGAAAAGGTGGAAAGAGGGGTTTTGTGCTTACATAGAGGCAATTGGTGGTGAAGACTACACCGACAAAAGGAAACTAGCAATTTTGAAGCACTGTTTGGGCGCTGAAGGAAGACATGTCCTCAGTCATTTACCAGTTGATTCACGCAATGTAACATCTACTGAACAAGTGATAGATGTTTTCGAAGAAGCCATCAAACAATTAGATAAACAGTATATAAAGAAAGTCAACGTTGTTGTGTCACGTCATAAATTCTTGAGTAGGGGTCAATTACCAGGTGAATCTGTTGACTCATTTATAAATGACTTGAGAATTTTAGCGTCTAAATGCAATTATTCAACCTTTCATGATCAAATGTTGCGTGATCAAATGGTCCATAAAGTAGCTGATGTCAAGCTTCAAGGAAAACTTTTGGACACAGAGGATCTAACTTTAGACAAAGCGTTAGATATCGCTCATCGTTTTGAAAGCATGAATCTGGGTGTAAAGGTACTTACGGAAAAGAAATCTGCTGAGGTGAACGTTATTAGAAAATCTAATCCTGAGGAGAGAAATTATTTTAGAAGTAAGAACCAACCGTTCCAAGAGAGAAGAGAGTATGCATGCTTCAAGTGTGGAAATCCAGACCACCTGGCGAATGACAGGAAATGTCCAGCAATTGGACAATTTTGCAGATATTGCAGATTGAAAGGTCATTTTAGTAAAATGTGTAAAAATAAGAACAAATTTAATGGTAAAAGTTTTGTGCAAAGGAAGAGTTTTAACGAACAAGTTAATGAAATAGATGATGATAATTTAGAAGAAGAATTTCTTTTTGCTGTATATGAGGTTAATGAGTATGATAAGGATTCTCCATACTGTACTGTGGATATTGGGGGGAAGAATATCAGTGTTATGGCAGACTCTGGAGCAAAACGTACTCTCATTGGTGAGGAATGGATGAAAGAATTTCCGAGTTTAAAATTATCTCCTCCTGACATAAAACTGCTAGGGTATGGGAAAAAGCCCATTGAAATTCTTGGTTTTTTTACAACATCCCTAAGTTTTAAAGGTAAAACCATTAATTCCAAGGTTTACGTAGCAAAAGATGGTTCATGTTTATTGGGGTGGCCTCAGCAAAGGGAATTAATGATAAAATTGGATCCCAACCATCCTGATCAAGTGCTTGGCTATTCAGACCTGGTCATGAATGTAGAGTTTGATCTAGCACATGAGTGTGAAAAAAAATTTCCTTCAGTATTTTCCACATCTACATTAGGTCTCTTAAAGAATTTTGAACACAAAATAATTCTTAGGGACGACGCTGTGCCAAAGGTTCATAAAGTGAGAAATGTGCCTTTACATTTAAGAGATGCTGTGAAGTCTGAACTCAAAAGATTGTGTGAGTTAGTCATCATTGAGGAAATAGAATCTTCAGTTTGGTTATCCCCAGTCGTTGTCGCTCACAAGCCTAACGGCAAAGTTAGACTTTGTGTGGATTTAAGAGATTTAAACGAAAGTGTATGGGTGGATAGACATCCATTGCCTAATATAAATGAAATGTTTACAAAATTAAAAGGGGCATCCATTTTTTCCACTCTGGATCTGTCTAATGCTTACCATCAGATTCCATTGCAAAAGGACAGTAAGCATTTGACGTCTTTCATCACATCAGAAGGGGCTTTCAGATACAAAAGAATGCCCTTTGGTCTAATATCGGCATCTTCTGTCTTTCAAAGGGTGATGCATAATCTTTTTAAGGATTTTAAAAATGTTTTATACTTTCAAGACGACATTTTGATCTTTTCATCTAATCCATCTGATCATTCTGAAATACTGTATAAGGTATTATGTGTGTTGCAAGATAGTGGTCTCACTCTCACGAAAGAAAAGTGTAAATTTGGTGTGTCTTCTGTTGACTATTTGGGACATACTATTAGTAAAGAAGGCATTTCCCCAAAATTAAATTTAATCAAGGCTATTGAATCAGCTCCAGACCCTACGAATAAAGATCAGCTTAGATCTTTCTTGGGGCTTGCCGAATATTACTCCAAGTTTATTCCCCTGTTCTCTGACAAAACAGTAAATATGAGAAATTTGATGAAGAAAAATGTTCATTTCCTTTGGGATGAAAGTTGTAAAAAAGAATTCGAGTTGTTGAAACAAAACATTGCATCTGCACCTGCTCTAGCAACGTTTAATACTGCTCATGGTTCATTCATCATTACTGATGCTAGCAATGTGGGAATTGGTGCAGTTTTAATGCAGCGTCAAAAGGGTCAAATAGTAACAATTGGGTTTGCTTCAAGACCTTTAAGGGATGCTGAATGCAAATATTCTACATTAGAAAAAGAGGCTCTTGCTTGCTGGTGGGGCATAGAATATTTCCGCAAGTATGTATACGGTACTGTTTTTAAACTCTGGTCTGACCATCGTCCTCTAGTAGATTTATTTACTACCAAATGTTGTGGGAAAGCGACATCAAGAATTGCCAGATGGCAATACAAGCTTCAGGATTTTCATTTTAAAGTTGAGTATATTCCTGGGATTAGGAATGTGTTAGCGGATTGCTTATCTAGATTACCCGTGCCTGATGACAATGTAGTGGAAGTGGACAATGATGATGATAACGTAGTGTCAATTTGTGAGATATCCAAAGGTTGTATCCGTGAGGAGACATGGAAATTGGCATGTAGTAGTGACCCTGTTTTTAATGAGATATGTAGTTTTGTGAAAACTCAGTGGCCACGCAAAGACTTATTGTCTGACAGCATTCAACTGTTCTTTCATGTTGCTCAAGAGTTATCTGTGGTTGAGGGGTTACTGTTTAGAGGTCTACAACTTGTGGTTCCTAGCGAATTGCAGTCAAAGATTTTAGAGATGGCTCATGAGGGTCACCCGGGTATGACATCTATGAAAAGGAGGATCAGAAGTGAGTTCTGGTGGCCAGGGATGGATAAGAGTATAGAAAGATACGTCAGGGACTGTATGGATTGTTGCTTAAGTGATAAGTCTCAAAAGCATGTCACGTATGAACGTTTTCCCGTTTCTAGACCTTCACGGGTTTGGGAAAGTGTATCCTTGTTGTATGACAATGGTCCCATGTCATTCAACAAGAACATGATGTATGCAATTATCTTAGTTGATCAATTATCTCAATGGCCTGAGGTAAAAATGGTTTCTAGTATAACTTCTGGTGTGGTGATCAGGTTTTTAAATGAAGTATTCGAAAGAGAGTTTCCCTGAATCTATTACAACAGACAATGGTGTACAATTTGTCTCTCAAGAGATGAAGGAATTTTTGATGCGTCATAACATAAGACACAAACGTGTGTCAGTTTATTATCCCAACAGTAATGGTATTGTAGAGAGGTGGATCAGGGTGTTTAAAGAGGGTCTCCAATTAGCCTTACGCAATGGTAATGATTGTAAACAAACCATTAGTGAAATTCTGTGGTGCTACAGAAATACGCCAAGATGCATGGGTGATCTCTCACCTTTTGAGAAGATGAGGGGGAGGAGGAGTGTCTCCAACATGAGTCAACCTTGGATGAGAATACTTGATTAAAAAAAGACTATTAATAGTGATTGTTCCTCACATGCCAATTCTTCATTGTTCAGTGTCAATGATTGGGTGTGTGTTAAGAAGAGCAGATTAGTCAGGTCTGGAGAGTCACGATATTCGGATCCTTTATTGGTCAAGCGCGTTGGTCGACAGGTTGTTGAATTTTCAGATGGCAACGTGTGGAATATGTCCAAAGTTGAAAAAAAAAATTCCCAAGTGGTTGTGGCCTAAAAGTACAGCCTCAGAGTCTAGCATGCCATCCAATTCGAGGTCCTCCAACAGTGCCAGTAATTGGAGGAAGTTCTCTGATTCAACATCTCTGCACAGTGTCCCTGAAAATAAGTTCTCCTGTATTCCTGACTCTAATACTGTTCAACGAAAACAGAGGAAATGTCTTACTCCTGTGCGGTTTAAAGATTATCATCTTTATAGATAATCTGATTTGTTTATCGTACCATGTGATTTCTCGTTATTGAAGCTTTTGTTTTTAAATTCTGTAATCAAATTATACTTTGTATACCAACTCTTGTTCTTTCATTTTCAATTTAAAATGTTTCTTAATTATTCTTTACGAAGGGGAATGTGTGGTATCGCTGTGTCATACCTGGAATTGGGAACATTGATGAGTTCCAGATTCCAGGGTAGACAGTTGAGACCCAGGCTTATGGTTATGAGCTAGACTAACTTTACTAAATAAAATATCCTCCTATAATCTACCAAACCTTGTGGTAGCATCATTTCACCAGGCTCTTAGAGTATCCCGGCACCATCTGTGGTCCAACCTTGGTAAGTTGAGACCTGCAATTTAATTTAAAACACATAGCCCAATATAAGTCACTAAATTAAATTTGCCTAGCGTAAAGCTAAGTATAGATATAGCAGACAAAATCCGCTGCTCCTCCGCTTTTCGCTCACCTTCAATCAAACATCGCCCGCAATGAAAACGCGTATTGTCCCTTCTGTACCGAGTACCGAGTACGAACGCCATAGTGTTGTTTAAATGCAAAAGGAAACTCCCGCCCCAAGTGGTCACGTGACTCCGCCATCATTGGAAGTCAGATCGTATTCACTCCGACGTCGCTTATTGCTTGGCGGCCACGTTAGTCTCCCCACACTTCCATGAATATACAGCGAAAACGCATTACGAACGTAAATGAATGTGAAGCAAATATCTTATAATATTCAAACACGAGTTCAAAACTCGGTTAACATTGGAGATTGAATGGCCCATGCCTATTGCTCAGCCGTCCCATAATTATTGGCGGTCATATTAGTATCCCCATACTTCTATGGAAATATAGCGTAAACGCACTAAGAGCATTGGTATTGTAAAACTGATATCTTTTAAGTACCTAACATGGATTACGATAATATGGAGCACCTCTAGCGCCTCAATCGTCATCAAACACCATCCTTATAGATAGTAAAGTAAGACGATTGCAACTGGAGAGGCAAATGTCTTACAAAATTCAAACACGAGTTCAAACTCCGTTGTCATTAGAGATCGAGTGAACCAATCATAATACTCAGCAGTACCAAAATTATTGGCGGCCATATTAGTCTCCCCATACTCCTATAGCAATACAGTGTAAACACACTGAGAACGTTAGTATTATGAAACTGTCTCGTGATTCCGTGCCAAACATGTCCCGTGACTCCGTCTTCAAAAAGTGGGAAGAAGGATAGCATTAATACATGGTCACTTAATTCATGGCGGCCAAAGTAGGCTCCCCACACCTTTATAGATGTCCTGTAGTATGAGAGCACTGAAGGCATAAAGTGTATTTTATCAACTTTAAAGCATAAGCTCAAAGTCACATGTGGCACCAAACCCGCCTCAATAATCATGAGATTCTATCATCAGAGGCAATATAATCAGGTGATTTCACCCAAACACACCCTTCAGGCTACACTATAATAACTGCCAACATCACCAGAAAACTATAATCACTGTCCCAACATGACAGCAGAGTTCTGCCGTCACTCATAAGACGCAACATTGCCTCTAGTAAGAAACATACGGGAATTCTCCCATTCTTGATTCATTACTTTAACATACCACCCAGAGCAAGATGTCAGTGTGCGACAGATGAAAGATAGGGACCATGAGGATAAAAGTAATAAGTGTGCTCAAAACCAAAATAGTTAGTGAGTACATATAATCACTGTTGATTATCCTTCAGAATGACCACCCCCAATGCTTTTAAGTACATTGCTATTGCAATGCTATTGTGTACATTGCTAGTACCTCATACAGTTCAAAGCATTTTATAAGATACAGCTTCATACAGCAGAAAAAACGGTTATTCAATTACTCATTCCTGTAGAAAAACATGTAACTCACGGTCAGTATTTAGCCCCCTATCCACCGCCCTCAATTTATTGAGCCACTTAGATTCTAGCTGCCTAAGGGCAGTAGTTCTATCGCCACCTCTGGGATTAACCCCTACAAGGTAACGCCATGAAATTTCAGTGACAGTATTTCTGAGTTGGCATGTAACTCATTATAGTGGACTGCTAGTGGGTAGTTGACATTGTGGTTTCTGATAGCTCTAATATGCTCTTGTATCCTTTCTTTGAGAGGTCTTGTTGTACTACCAATGTAAATTAAATTACATTGACATACAATGCAATAAACTGTATATTTGGTATTGCAGTTCATAAATTCCTGTATGTAATGTGTCTGCTTGCTGTTGTAGCAGACAGCTTTTTTCTTGTCATCTGCAAACTGGCATACGTTGCACTTGGTGCATTTATAGAAATCCTTTGGTTTCTCCGGTAGCCACATGTTAGTATTGGTGGTCACAGGACTTGAAATGATCGAAGGACTCAACATGTTTTTCAGGGGTTTGCCTCTCTTGTACACCATACGAGGTTTGTTAGAAACATATGAGTCTAAGTCATGGTCAAGTTTGAGAAGTTGCCAGTGTTTCCTCAAAGTTTTAAATACCTGGGTGCTATGTGAATTATACTGAGTGATAAAGGCAACCTTATCATTGTTGGAGCTTTTTGCCTTTTTAAATTTGTGTTTCAGTAGGTCAGTTCTGGAGGTCTTGTTAATCCTAGAGTGTGTAAAATGGCAAAATACTTAGACTCATAAGTTTCTAACAAACCTCGTATAGTGTACAAGAGAGGCAAAACCCTGAAAAACATGTTGAGTCCTTCCATCATTTCAAGTCCTGTGACCACCAATACTAACATGTGGCTACCGGAGAAACCAAAGAGTTTCTATAAATGCACCATGTGCAACGTATGCCAGTTTGCGGATGACAAGAAAAAAGCTTTCTGCTACAACAGCAAGCAGACACATTACATACAGGAATGGAATATATGAACTGCAATACCAAATATACAGTTTATTGCATTGTATGTCAATGTAATTTAATTTACATTGGTAGTACAATAAGACCTCTCAAAGAAAGGATACGAGAGCATGTTAGAGCTATCAGAAACCACAATGTCAACTACCCACTAGCGGTCCACTATAATGAGGTACATGCCAACTCAGAAATACTGCCACTGAAATTTCATGGTGTTGCCCTAGTAGGGGTAATCCCAGAGGTGGCAATAGAACTGCTGCCCTTAGGAAGCTAGAATCTAAGTAGCTCATTAAATTGAGGGCGGTGGATAGGGGGCTAAATACTGACCGTGAGTTACATAATTTTCTATAGGAATGAGTAATTGAATAACCGTTTTTTTCTGCTGTATGAAGCTGTCATACAAAATGCTTTGCACTGTATGAGGTACTAGCAATGTACACAATAGCATTGGGGGTGGTCATTCTGAAGGATGATCAACAGTGATTATATGTACTCACTAACTATTTTGGTTTTGAGCACACTTATTACTTTTATCCTCATGGTCCCTATCTTTCATCTGTCGCACACTGACCTCTTGCTCTGGGTGGTATGTTAGAGTAATGAATCAAGAATGGGAGAATTGCCGTATGTTTCTTACTAGAGGCAATGTTGCGTCTTATGAGTGACGGCAGAACTCTGCTGTCAAGTTGGGACAGTGATTATAGTTTTCTGGTGATGTTGGCAGTTATTATAGTGTAGCCTGAAGGGTGTGTTTGGGTGAAATCACCTGATTATATTGCCTCTGATGATAGAATCTCATGATTATTGAGGCGGGTTTGGTGCCACATGTGACTTTGAGCTTATGCTTTAAAGTTGATAAAATACACTTTATGCCTTCAGTGCTCTCGTACTAAGGACATCTATAAAGGTGTGGGAAGCCTACCTGGGCCGCCATGAATTAAGTGACCATGTATTAATGCTATCCTTCTTCCCACTTTTTGATGACGGATTCACGGGACATGTTTGTCTCGTGATTCCGTGCCAGTTTCATAATACTAACATTCTCAGTGTGTTTACGCTGTATTTCTATGGGAGTATGGGGAGACTAATATGGCCGCCAATAATTTTGGGACGGCTGAGCATTATGATTGGTTCACTCGATCTCCAATGACAACGGAGTTTGAACTCATGTTTGAATTTTGTAAGACATTTGCCTCATATAAATTTTGACGATGGAATCACGTGACACGTGTCTCCAGTTGCAATCGCCTTACTTTACTATCTATAAGGATGGTGTTTGATGACTAATGAGGCGCTACATGTGCTCCATATCATCGTAATCCATGTTAGGTACTTAAAGGATATCAGTTTTACAATACCAACGTTCTTAGTGCATTTACGCTATATTTCCATAGGAGTATGGGGATACTAATATGACCGCCAATAATTATGGGACGGCTGAGCAATAGGCATGGGCCATTCGATCTCCAATGTTAACGGAGTTTTGAACTCGTGTTTGAATGTTATAAGATATTTGCTTCACATTCATTTATGTTCATAATGCGTTTTCGATGTGTATTTATGGAAGTGTGGGGAGACTAACATGGCCACGAAGCAATACGCGACAGCGAAGTGAATACGATCGGTCTTCCAATGATGACGAAGTCACGTGACCACTTGGGGCGGGAGTTTCCTTTTGCATTTAAACAACACTATGGCGTTCGTACTCTGTACTGAAGGGACGATACGCGTTTTCATTGCGGGCGACATTTGGTGGAAGGTGAGCGAATAGCGGAGGAGCAGCGGATTTTGTCTGCTATATCTATTCTGAGCTTTACGCTGGGCAAATTTCATTTAGTGACTTATATTGGGCTATGTGTTTTAAATTAAATTTCAGGACTTTACTTACCATGGTTGGACCACAGATGGTGCAGGGGATACTCTAAGAACCTGCCTAAAGTTTATTGATCCTACAGGGTGAGTGATATAATTCAGTAGGCCGGTGCAAATGCTCAGATACTTTCTTGGAAGGTTATGGTTCTTCTCTGTTGTGTTTTGATTGATTTAGGTGACAGTACCAATAGGACTACTGCCACATTGAAATAAGAGAAGGTGACGTACAAAGTTCCTTTACACAGATCGTAGGAATGGAATGGAGTTGTCCCGCATAGAGAAATTATTTTAATTCTAAGGGTGAGTGTGTCATGACTTATAGGTTTACATTAGTAAGGATGTGGCAAAGAAATGGAATGATATCTTGATACTAGCATTTCACAATTACTTCTTAGGCAACTAAACCGCACTGTTGAGTACCAGACTGCATAGAGACCACTGGGGTGTCATTTTTCAAGATCAGAGTTATATATATTTGGGTAAGTGTATTGTGCTTACCTGGCTCTCAGTAAACACCTACCCACATAAGGGAATCCCACGATGGGTATAGGAGTCACCGGATCTTATTAAGTTGGGCGGATTGGGAGTAGGTGTGATGTATAGGTCCACCTCGGCATTACTTACTAGTAACATGCCAGAATACTATGTATGTTTAGTTGTCCTGGACATTATCAGCTGATGAGGCTGGATTTTTCACAACAGATTTTATTGAGCAGTTGAAGCAGAGTAAAACTGTGGCTCCCCACAGTCAGGAGATCACCACCAAGAGTTATGGTACAGGGTATAATGCATGCACAATGTCCGATCAATAAACGAAGAAAAGCCCAAGAAGAACAACCCCTTATCCCACCCCTACCTTACCAACTCCCACTACCCCACAACCCTCCCTATTCCCATGCTAACCCCGCGCACGTGTGTCTAAAGTTGTAGGCAATACTTGTGTGCGATGTGACAGGTATGTCACAGATCTCAGGCCTACACACCACATCTCATTCATACGTCCTCCTCTCGTTCCACTGGGGGATCCAATAACAGCCCCCTATAATCAGCCCACCGCTTCCAGATCTTAAAATGCTTACGGGGGCATCCCCTTGCTTCAAACACTGGTCTCTCAAGTCCCATGTAGTAATCCAGGCCAGCCTTCCATGCACACAAGGGGGGGGCTCTTTCTCCCTTCCATGCCCGGGCCAGGTCTCTCTTGGCCACAACAAGTCCCAACAACAGTAAGTGGCGCTTATATATATTCCCACCGATACCCTCCATGACATGGAGCAGCCCCAACCAATGAGTACGGGGAAGATCCCACCCCAGGACCTCGGACAGGCAGCCCCATACACCTCTCCAGAAGCTAGACAGTCTAACACACGACCACACCGTATGCAGCAGCGTACCCAGTGCGGCCCCACAGCGCAGACACTCCGGAGACTCAATCAGTCCCGCCTTCCACAGTCGCTCCCGGGTGTAATAGGCCCTATGAAGATATTTAAATTGAATTAGCCGAAGCCGCATTGCAATGGCAGCCCCTCGCGGGGATTCCAGGGCCTCCCTCCAATCATCCTCATCTAAAGGACCAACATCTACCTCCCATGCCGCCCTAAGGGGAAGTAATGAGGAGGAGCAATGAGTAACCAGCGTCTGGTAGATGCGGGAGACCTTCTTATCCCCTAGGTCTCCCATAAAGACCTTCGCTTCGACCGGACTAAACTCAGGGAGCGACTCCAAGTGAGCGATACTGGGGGCGCAGTTGTAAATAGCGGAAGAATTGAGATTGAGGCATGTGGAACTCCGCGCCAAGCTCCTGAAACGATTTGAGGGTGGTTCCGGACATCACGTGGCCCAACAATGAGATCCCAATGGCCCCCCAGCCATCAAAACCGGCCAGAGTAGAAAGCTCCGGGAGCAGTCCATTGTTCCACAGTGGCGTTTCTGCCGTCAGCTTGCCCCACCAGCCCATGCGGCGCAGCGCCTGTCTCCAGACAGCAAAAACCACTGTTGTGACAGACGGTAACGACCGCCGCAACCGGGCTGAGTATAAGATCGTGTGTAGCGTATTGTCCCCCATTAGCAAGCGCTCCAGAGCATAGGCCGGGTCCCCCCTGTCGCCATACCACCATTCATTAAGAATAAGCAGTTGGGAGGCCTGGTAATAGGACAGCAGATCAGAAGTGGCCAGGCCACCGCAATATGTGGACAAGAAGCATGTCCGTAGCGCCACCCTGGCCGCTCCTCCCGCCCATAGGAAGCGGCCCAACACAGAGTTGACTTGTCGAAACCACTGCGGATTGATGGGGTGGGGGTAGTTTTGTAGTTGATATAGAAGGCGTGGGAGCGCTACCATCTTGAAGATTGCAGACCTGCCGAATATGGTTAAAGGCATTCTAGACCACGTTTTGGTATCAGTCTGAACTCGCTCCCATACAGGCACCACATTGCGTTCCCATGCAACTGACGCCGATTCCGGCAGGAACACCCCCAAGTACTTCAGCCCATCGGACGCCACCCGCAATCCTGCCGCCCAGGGGTCCGTTATGACTCCACCTCCCAGCACCCACAGAGTGGACTTGTGCAGGTTCAGCCGAAGACCGGAAACCTCTCCGAAGATACGCATAATTTCTAACACTCGGGGACCCGAGCGACGCAGATCTGTAAGGAAGAAGAGGACGTCGTCAGCATACAATGCAATTCTGTCCACTAGATCCCCACTCCACACAAACCCTCGCATCTGTGCATCTATGCGCACCCAAGAGGCCAGGGGCTCCACAGCCAGGGCTAACAGGTATGGGGACAATGGGCATCCCTGCCTGGTTCCTCGACCAAGCCGAAACCGTTCGGAGATCGCCCCAGCGACCCGCACCGAGGCCGTGACGTCAGTATACAGCAGCTTAAGGTACGACAAGAACACCGAGCCCAAATTGAGACGGGGCAGGAGTGCGAATAGATACGTCCAACTAACAGAGTCGAAGGCTTTGTCCATGTCCGCCAACAGCAAAGCTGCCTGATCACCCAGGGCCCCCATGGCTGCCACCGCCGCCTGTGCCCGCCGGATGTTGTGACGCGTCGCCCTATGAGGCATGAATCCGGCCTGATCAGGGTGGACCAGGTCCGTAATATACGGAAGTAGGCGATTCGCCAGAGCTTTTGCTAGGATTTTGGCCTCAATGTCTAGCAGGGATATGGGGCGATACGAGTCGTGCCTGTCAGGGGGTCTACCCGGCTTTTGAAACACTACAATTTCCGCGTGACGCCAATCAGATGGTAGCTTGCCCCGGGTTCGTGCCGCCTCGAGCGCACGTCGGTAATGGGACCCTAACAGGAGGTGAAATTTCTTATAGAACTCACATGGGTAACCACTCGGCCCGGGTGCCTTCCCGGTGTTAAGCTGCCCCAATGCCTCCCCAAGTTCCTCAGCTGTAAGCGGAGCGTCGAGCGCCTTCCTGGCCTCATCCGAGACCGCTTTCGGTGGCAGGTCATCGAGGAATTTAGCCAACTCGTCCGCTGCCAGACAATCTCGTGGGGCATATTGCTCCCTGAAGTAGCGGGCGAAGCTTGCCGCCAGGGCAGCCGGATCTGTTATCACTACCCCGTCCTCCGCAGTGAGGCCTGGCAATGCAATCGGTTGAAGGCTGCGTTGGCATAACCTATGAAGCATCGTACCGGACTTATCTCCCCACTGGTAGATTCTGCTCCGCGTGGCTAGCCACGCCTGTTTAGCCTCATCATGTAAAATAGAAGCATAGGATTGCTGCGCTTGAAGGAGCAACCGTATCGCAACCTCGTCTCCTCCTCCCCGGCTTCGCTGTTCCAAGGCCTCTACTTGCGCAGCTACAGCAGTAATTGCTTCCCGGCGTTTCCGGCGGGCGGCCGCACACCAAGCAATGTCGACTCCCCGTATAGTGGGCTTCATCGCCTCCCAAACCACCACAGCGTCAACATCTTCCACTAGATTGTCCCGCCAGTAATGATCAACCGCCTCTCTTACGTGTTGGACATATTCGGGTTGTTGTAAGTGCCACGAGGACATCCTCCAACGGAATGGTTGTCGTTTCGTGTGAAGCTCTATCTTGACTAAGACAGGGGAGTGGTCAGAGAGCCCTCTCGGCAATATCACGGCCTCCCGCACCCTACTCAGGCATGCATTAGGTACAAACACATAATCCAGCCGCGAGAAGGAGCCATGCACCGCAGAGACATACGTGTACTCACGTGCCGCAGGGTGCATATGGCGCCACACATCCACCCAGCCCATACTCTCCACCACAGCATGCAACCGGGTAGGTGGGAGGGGGGAGGGAGCACCCGCTGTCATTCCTTGTCTCCTCTGACGGTCCACACAGACATCCATCACCTCATTCCAATCCCCCCCAACTACTGTCAAGGACACAGGGATATCTTCCCATATTGTAAACAACCTCTCAGACAAGGCCCACTGCAGGGGGGGAGGGGCATAGACACTTCCAAATACCATTGGTTCCGCACCAACCATCCCTTTGACAAAAAGATATCTACCCTGCGGGTCTGCCCACTGCTTCTCATGAACATAAGCCACCCTGCGATGTACCAAAATAGCGACACCTCTGGACCCTCTAGAAAATCCGGCATGAAAGACCTGTTGAAAGCCAAACCTCTGTAGGCTAAGTACCTTTGAACCCAGCATATGTGTTTCTTGAAGCAAGAGTACATCAACTGCCTCCCTTTTCCCCCAGCGCAAGACCGCCCCACGTTTAATCTTATCAAGCATCCCCTGAACATTCCAAGTTACTACACGCAGGGACTCGTTAGGGAGCATAGTAGACCGTTCAGCCATAGTCAGATTGGTTCCCCCAAGCAGGCCCCCTGTGCCACCCCCACACACCCCACATCCTCCTCAGTACATCAGAAAACAGCACGTGCGGTCCCCCCCACCCACCCCAGAACCCCCCAACAACAACAACATCCACCCCCGCCCGGACCCAGTCCCTCGCCACCCCCAACACTCCCCCTCTTACCCCCCCTTGTCCCCAACTCCCCCCACCCCTATACCTCATAGAACTCTGAAGTACCTGTCGCAGCATGGACAGCCCGGGACCCAAAACCGAGGGCCCAGGACCAACCATACCAATGGATCCCAACACCCCTTAAGACCGTAAAGTCACACCCCCCCCCAAAGTCAACTCCCACAGCGTGTGGAGGTTGGTGGCCCCTATCAAGTCGCCTCCCGAACCCCAACTGTGATACCACATATGATCGAGGCACCACTCAAAGCAGGCAGCTTAGGCATCGGCGGCACCGCTCGAGATGCAGTCCGGCTGCGGGACCCCCGGCAGGGCAAGTCCACACCTTTCGTGGAAAAAAGCAGATCACACCAGGTTCAGCGACCAGTCTCAGAATGATCAGACTCCGTTGTTCCACTGTTCTGTGTCGCGCTGGCGGAGGCGGATCTCTTGCGTGATCGGGACCTCCGATGCCGTCCACCCCGGGCCGGTCGGTCTGTCCGTTCCTGTGACGAGCCCCTCGAGCCGCCTGGATTCAGACCTGGCTGGGCATGCGGCAATGAGGCTGGATTTTAATGGACTTTCCATCGATTTTTTTTTTTAACATGGGTGTAATGAAGCCAACGTTGCGCAGAAATGCTAAGAAGCGCTGTCTGGCATTGTTTGACAATTGGTGTGATTTCATTATTGTGACTTCATATCTTTTAGAACTCACCTGTTAGATCGTAGTAACAAGTTGGTGATTTCGAATATTTTCAGTACAAGCGTGACCGGGCTTGGTCTCCTCATGGTCCTGACTTTTATGATACCTACATTTATGGTAGATTATCTGACTTTCTGGTACCTGCACTACTTCGTGGGCGTTTTATCATCTTTTTGGCTCGTTTGGGTGTATATTCTCATCTTGTTTCAATCTCCTCAACCACACAGTTGACAGCCTGTGTACTTTTTCTCAAAATACGTGAAACTCACTTGGGCTCTTTTCTGGTCTTTTATATTTGCTGTATTTTCTGTACACAGATCTCCTCTTTTTAAATTGTATATATCAATATTCAGGAATTTCATTTTGTTAGTATGTGACACGGTCTTATGTGTTGTTATGTGGTTTATGTAAATGATGTATATGTGTGTATGTATTCATATTATTGTTTACTAATATAATATGTATATGGAACTACTTGTTGTCCTGTGAATATGTTTATATGTATATAGTGTATTTATTGGTGTATGTTTTGACATTCCAGCCTTGAAAAAGTATTTGAAAAAGACAAAACACGTGTCAGCAAGTCGTGTGCTGGGAGTTTTTTATGAATCAATTGAATTTTTGAAATAAAGGCTACCGAAAAACAAGAAGACTGAATGTTCTGGATTCCACTTTCTGGATTGGCAGTGTTGACATTGCCTCTGAGTAGAGTAATTGGGGTTATTCATATCCACAGATGAGACATACTTGTAAATGACTGAATAATGACAAGAGGTGTGCTGTAGAAAAATCCTAGTTTTTTCTTGTTGTATTTGTGGCACATCTAGGTGTGCTATTAACACCTCTAGGTAGTAGGTGTTTAGGGTTAATTAAGCACCCAGGTTGAATACTTGGTGCTGAATTTGTATATTCCCACGCCTCTTTATACTGACGAATTTTTGACTATATCCAAATAATTGGAGTCTCAGGGGGAGAGATAAAGGGGTACAGGCCGCCCCCCACTCAAATCATAATACACAAACACAGGCCTGTATCCCAAGGCACTCTAACTTTAGTTTAAATGTAACGCGGGTAGGGTAATACGAAAATTCTTAATTACCAACAGCCAAGTATTCTTTGGCTTTTCACATCCATCCGAGTGTCAAAGATTAATACGGTACTCACACAGCAGACAACCAATCTATCGCTATACCATCACCCACCAAGCAGTATTTGTGGGAAAAAAAGTGTGGAGAAGAGAGTGAGCCCCTCACGGAAGAACCGCCAATCGGGTTTATCTGACTAGTAATTGTCAGTAATCCCAATTATCATCATTGGTGACTCACTCTCATGACAGTGGGAAAGGAAAACAAACACCAGAAATAGACCGACAACATATAACAGTGCTTCTTCTCACCATCAGCCCCACAATCTGCTGACTGTTCTTATCATAGCGGGTTGACGTTTTGCCCTTACTATGTTTGTGTGCACATCTCACACAAAAACACAAAATCCCCCAGTGAGAAAGAAAACGTGAATCTCACACAGTTAAAATGGAAGAGTTCACTAGCCACTCTGGATTTATTCTGGGCTGTGAATCCTCCCAAGTTAAAAATGACTCACACCATACGTAGTCTCAGGTGGGTCATGGGTGCCAACATGTTTCGTTGCTCTTATTTTCCGCAACTTCTTCAGGGCAAATGGGGGTTACCCACTGCAATTGCCACTTTCTTTCAACACACACCTA
Organism: Lissotriton helveticus; assembly: GCF_964261635.1. Classification (NCBI taxonomy): domain Eukaryota; kingdom Metazoa; phylum Chordata; class Amphibia; order Caudata; family Salamandridae; genus Lissotriton; species Lissotriton helveticus. The sequence continues at coordinate 1,052,357,967 of NC_136067.1, forward strand.
TGATGGTAAATACGATCCGATTGTGAAATAAAATGAGCCATGGGTTGAAAAACCCTCAATTGTCTAAAAATACCAACTGTAGTACATGGTTGTGATATTATGGGGAGAGGGGTTGGCCTAACGGCTAAGGCGCTCAACCTCAGACCTGGGGATCTGGGTTCGAGTCTCGGTAACGACGCCAAAAACCCCCTGTGATTCTGGGCAAATCACTTAATCTCCCCGTGCCTAAAATGAAAGTGTGTCCTCTTGTAACGTAACTGGTGCTATGTAAAGCGCTCTGATAACTGATTCGGTTCTAGTTCGCGCTATATAAAAACTCTACAAAAAAAAAAAAAAAAAACATTCAAAACAAAGCACATAATCACCTGGGGTTAGCGACTTTCACGCATACCTGCTACCCCTTTATTTGCCAGTATACTCGTGTCCGGAAGGATCACGTGTTGATTCTGGAAACCCGCTATTCGCGGGTCTTCTGCACATAGAAACAAAGACAGATCAAATACAGTTAGTGTAGCGCAAAACTGTTAGCTGCCCCACGCTAGCTCCCAGCAACCACGGAACTATAGTTAAATATAGCACGCCTAGTTCTCAAGGTACACCATGTCGTGCAAAACCCCTAAAGGAGCGCCCGGTTCCAACCAGCTATCTCCCCCATTTGACACTAGTTCACTGCCTTTACCGACCAAATTGGAAAGCTTACCCACACTCAGTCACCGGCACAGCTTATCCTCAACCGCGTCTCAACCCGGCTTGGAAAGCCGAATATCAGGGGGCGCGTCTGAACGCATAGGACGTTGCGTATCACGTGACCGCGAGGCGTCCCATGTGGCGGCCATCTTACAGTGTGTTCCATCTCCTATGTAATGGCTAATACTACTGCATCAACAACTATTTCAATTCACTAACGGCAGGGAATATTGCAACCTATCATTCAGGAAATAACAGAATTAAAAATTCAGACAATCACAATTAAGAAATAAAATATTAAGATTGGAAAACAAATTGGTGTGATGTAATACCGATCTGCCATTATCATCGCCAAAGGCTCTTGATCAGTGGGTATCAGGAATTGTTCTCGACTAGAGGTCTGGGGGTCCACACTCTGTATATAAGCAAGTATATTAGGGAAGTGGTGAGAATTACATGTAGGAGGTCTGCACTATACTCCATGTATCAAAGGGAGGTACCCAAGTATATTATGGTGATGGTGAAACTTGCTTATCGGAGGTCTACACTATGCTCTATGTATTAATGGGACAGCTACTACACTCCATGATTGGTAAAGTTCAGGTTTGGGAAGGCAAGGAAACCATATAAAATTTGCGGGAATATCCATCGTAATATAAATTCATCGTTTGGTGATTTTATTCCACTCGATAAGATCGTTCAGCCCCTCACGGTCTACTTGTTCCTGATATATCCAGCGGGTTTCCTTTCTCGCCAAAATGTTTTCAACATTGTGACTCTCACACAACACTCTCTCAAGTACAACCCACTCCAGATCCTTGGGGTCATGTCCCATTTCATTAAAGTGTTGTACCAACTTCGTGGTCAATTTTTTAGCTCTAAGGGTGCTGAGGTGTTCTTGAATGCGGACTTTCACCTTCCTGGACGTGAGTCCGATGTAGTGAAGCCCACATTTGCATGTCAATCTGTAAATTACATTTACAGTATTGCAATTACTGAACCTGGTGAGATGCCAGATTCTGCCATTTCTCAAAGTGACTGTCTTCGTGGTCTTTGTTAAATTACACATTGAGCAGCTGGTACATGGGTGATGGCCCTGTGGTAACTTATCTGTATACACAGGTTGAGGGGTCCGAGTATGGACCAATTTGTCCTTCAAATTTGTAGCTCTTTTAAAAGCAAACCGTGGGGGTGGCATCTTTCCCAAATTTGTATCAAGGATTGACCAATGCTTCCTCACAATCTGCCGTGAGAGTCTAACTGCGATTGCAGTTGTTTTTCGGTACTCACATTTTTTACGAGTTGAGCCAATATTTTATATATATAATTTTATATACATAATTCTCCTTACTTGGTTGTGTATTTGTAATTTACAGATTGACATGCAAATGTGGGCTTCACTACATCGGACTCACGTCCAGGAAGGTGAAAGTTCGCATTCAAGAACACCTCAGCACCCTTAGAGCTAAAAAATTGACCACGAAGTTGGTACAACACTTTAATGAAATGGGACATGACCCCAAGGATCTGGAGTGGGTTGTACTTGAGAGGGTGTTGTGTGAGAGTCACAATGTTGAAAACATTTTGGCGAGAAAGGAAGCCCGCTGGATATATCAGGAACAAGTAGACCGTGAGGGGCTGAACGATCTTATCGAGTGGAATAAAAACACAAACGATGAATTTATATTATGATGGATATTCCCGCAAATTTTATAGGGTTTCCTTGCCTTCCCAAACCTGAACGTTACCAATCATGGAGTGTAGTAGCTGTCCCATTAATACATAGAGCATAGTGTAGACCTCCGATAAGCAAGTTTCACCATCACCATAATATACTTGGGTACCTCCCTTTGATACATGGAGAATAGTGCAGACCTCCTACATGTTATTCTCACCACTACCCTAATATACTTGCTTATATACAGAGTGTGGACCCCCAGACCTCTAGTCGAGAACAATTCCTGATACCCACTGATCAAGAGCCTTTGGCGATGATAATGGCAGATCGGTATTACATCACACCGATTTGTTTTCCAATCTTAATATTTTATTTCTTAATTGTGATTGTCTGAATTTTTAATTCTGGTATTTCCTGAATGATAGGTTGCAATATTCCCTGCCGTTAGTGAATTGAAATAGTTGTTGATGTAGTAGTATTAGCCATTACGTGGGAGATGGAACACAATGTAAGATGGCCGCCACATGGGTCGCCTCGCGGTCACGTGATACGCAACGTCCTATGCGTTCAGACGCGCCCCCTGATATTCGGCTTTCCAAGCCGGGTTGAGACGCGGTTGAGGATAAGCTGTGCCGGTGACCGAGTGTGGGTAAGCTTTCCAATTTGGTCGGTAAAGGCAGTGAACTAGTGTCAAATGGGGGAGATAGCTGGTTGGAACCGGGCGCTCATTTAGGGGTTTTGCACGACATGGTGTACCTTGAGAACTAGGCGTGCTATATTTAACTATAGTTCCGAGGTTGCTGGGAGCTAGCGTGGGGCAGCCAACAGTTTTGCGCTACACTAACTGTATTTGATCTGTCTTTGTCCTTGTTTCTATGTGCAGAAGACCCGACGATAGCGGGTTTCCAGAATCAACACGTGATCCTTCCGGACACGAGTATACTGGCAAATAAAGGGGTAGCAGGTATGCGTGAAAGTCGCTAACCCCAGGTGATTATGTGCTTTGTTTTGAATTACACAACCATGTACTACAGTTGGTATTTTTAGACAATTGAGGGTTTTTCAACCCATGGCTCATTTTAGTCCACAATCGTATCGTCTTTACCATCATAGGTGTGTGTTGAAAGAAAGTGGCAATTGCAGTGGGTAACCCCCATTTGCCCTGAAGAAGTTGCGGAAAATAAGAGCAACAAAACATGTTGGCACCCATGACCCACCTGAGACTACGTATGGTGCGAGTCATTTTTAACTTGGGAGGATTCACAGCCCAGAATAAATCCAGAGTGGCTAGTGAACTCTTCCATTTTAACTGTGTGAGATTCACGTTTTCTTTCTCACTGGGGGATTTTGTGTTTGATGTGCACACAAACATAGTAAGGGCAAAACGTCAACCCGCTATGATAAGAACAGTCAGCAGATTGTGGGGCTGATGTTGAGAAGAAGCACTGTTATATGTTGTCGGTCTTTTTCTGGTGTTTGTTTTCCTTTCCCACTGTCATTAAAGTGAGTCACCAATGATGATAATTGGGATTACTGACAATTACTAGTCAGATAAACCCGATTGGCGGTTCTTCCGTGAGGGGCTCACTCTCTTCTCCACACTTTTTCCCCCACAAATACTGCTTGGTGGGTGATGGTATAGCGATAGATTGGTTGTCTGCTGTGTGAGTACCGTATTAATCTTTGACACTCGGATGGATGTGAAAAGCCAAAGAATACTTGGCTGTTGGTAATTAAGAATTTTTGACTATCCAATGAATGTGCAGACATTTCCCTGTTGGGGAACACTACTGCCTGTTTGGTTTTACGTCAATATGTAAAAAACAGGGCTGATGGTATCCAAGATTAGTATGATATTTCATTCAGTAATTTCTGTAGCCAACAAGCAAGGCAAATCAGTTTGGGATCCGCAGGAAAATTAAAACAAATTTGTCATAGGTATCAAGTAAAATGCACATGCTATTTCTGTGCAGTCATGCTGCATCAGTAATATCACTGAGCTACTGAAGTTTAGGTGTATGATCTTCTGTAAGGCTGTGCAAGTGGGGCAAGCAGAATATTTATGACTTTTAACATTCTTATTATTGTGGACAAGGTGTTAGGCATTCATGACTAGGATGCACCCTGTACAATAAGGGTAAGCTGATAGGCAAGTCACATATTTGATTATTTTCTTCCAACAAAATGTACTTTTAGGTTTGGTTTTTGAAGTCAATATATAGATTGTAACAGATACTAGACTGCCTCTAATACCTCTGCATCATGCTAAGCATAACTTCAGTGCAAATGGTGCACAAAGCTGATTTGCCTTAGAAAAGCATTATAGCATTAGGGATAGAACTTGATCCTTTTATCCTTACTTCTCTGCCATGGAGAGTTTATTGGTTTGTTGCTTGTAGCTGCTGGTTAGTTCATTCTGAATACGCTGCACAAGTTCCTCATCAACAGCATACTGTATTGCATGCTGGATTACGTCCATCCACCAGGGGGAACCAGGATGAATCTATATACAAGAATGAATACAAAAAATGCATATGAGGAGAAGAGATAGAATAGAAATGGAATAATTAACTAAAGAAAACTATGAGAGAAAGAGAAACATAAGGGAAGAAAGAGAAATAGAAAAGGCAAGAAATAAATAAGGGAATGGATCAAGGCAGAATTGAAGAAAGGAGAGGTGAAACAATGAAGCAAGAGGAGAGACGGGAAGGGGATGAGGGAAGGAACAAAAAGGGGTTAAGAAGAGGAAGAAGAATAGATGAAAAGGGGAGATACTAAGTAGAATGACTCTATAAAGAATGACAGAAAGGAGAAACAATATGAAGGATGGAAAGAAGGGATTTTAAAAGTATGTTGAAAAGACATGGTGAATCAAAACACTACATATATCACACAGCAGTATCCTCTTGCCATGACTATGAAGGCCACTTGCTGAAGTACTGCCACAATGGCAAGTGCATCAGTACTCTTTTACACCATGCAACTGTTGTGTGACACATACCATTAGTTCTGTTATTGAGGACAACATCCATAACATTTATATAAACAATGTGCACATTTTGGCATACGAGAGCACAACAGACTGAGTGAGACAAACTTTGAAAGCGAGTAACAAAGAATAAGAAATTGAGAAACACAAAATAGAACAGTTAAAAGTATAACTTAAGAAAATTAAAGGGCTGGAGATACTTGCCTTTCTTTGAAGCTCGCGGATGTTCTGTAGCACAGGCTGCAATGCCTGATAGGCCTCAGAGACTTCTGCATTAGATTTACTCATGTAATGCTGTTTAAGCTGCTTCGCCTGCATACAAAATAAACTGTCTTACACTTCTGCACCCTATAGTTACACATCAAGAGTTTGAAAGACATATCCTTGACAAAAAAGCAGAAATGTAACTTTTCCGAATTTGTTATTAAAATATAGTTACTGCCAAATGCCCATTGCACTGGACGATGAAGCTAAGCATGGAAGCATAATCTATGTCTGAAGAGGGATCAGAAACAACTGAAAGCTGTGGAAAAAGGAATGTCCTTTTGTATAATCACCAAGAGATGAAGCAAAGCACTAATGTATGGGAAGTAAGTATATGCACGTTGTAAGTCTACCAGAGTGCGTATCTGCCAATGGCTTCTGTATAAAAGCACAATTCTATGCAAACAATAGATGTTAAGATCACTTAACCAGCAGCCGGAACCTTCCAATAAAGAATCAAACCAAGATTCTCTAAAAAGGAGAAAAAGAGGCAGGGCTGCAATAAAGAAACTTTGCGAAAAACATCCAAAAAATAAGTAATGTAAGAAATGGTTTAAATCCCTCTTCGAGATCAACTTCACTTAATAACTTGTTTTCCATACTACTGTTTTGACATTTAAATCAAATAAGGTAGTAACGGATTATTAGGCGTGGTTTCTCAAACAGCCAATTGTGCCACATTTATGAAAGTTACTATCTGGACAGGAGAATCATCAACTGTATTCAGACAAAACTCTTATAAATTATCTAACATGTACATCCCTCATATCTTCACATCTTTGCCGATTAAGTGAACAGAATTTTGTTGTTATTAAAACTTTATATGTACAAATACAAAACTATTCAATCACAAAAAGAAACTCAAATATGGAAAGGTCCTTGGTGAAGATTTTTTTCATCACAATGGTGAGGTCCTTAACTATGGAATCAAAATGTATGGATGAGAGGTCACCTCATCCATAATTTATCGTGTCATGCTTTATCCTCGGTGATACCCCACATCAGAGTAAGGTAATACTACTTCAGCAGACCTGACCAAAGTTGGGAGTTCTAAGGAATTATTTTCTTCAGGACAGTTGCAGGGATCCAGGTCTTACACTAAAAATACCTCATGGTATACCCAAAAATTTCTCTTTATTAATAGGTGCCCTTAGTATATATAAAAACAAAAACCTCAGGCATAAGGGTGTGTAATAAAGCACCACCTAACCACGTATGATTCATAGTCAATGGCTTTTACTCATCATACCGTCCACTTAAAACCCCTGACATAAGTCCATCAAGGTTTAAGTTTGCAACATATTTGTGTGGTATATAATACCAGACCCTATTCATAGAATTTCTTTGCGAGGTACTCCTCACCATCAATAAAAAATGAAAAAATAAAACATACAAGAGCATGTTACAGGCATTGGCTGATGATAAATATATTAAAACAATTAGCATATCCTAAAATAAAATTATAACAAACACTTAATGGTACCTCTTCTTCAAGTTGTCCATCTCGCAGTGTTGGGGGAATTCCTGGATGTTTTGCTGCAAGAAGTTCCATCAGATTATGTGTGGAATGAAGTCTCTAAATATGAGAAAAACACAAACCCACAGAAAGCATAAAATATAAAAGCATTCATTTTCAATAAGAAAAGGGGCATCAATGTATTTAATGAAGATAGCATTTATCGGATCGCTCACTCTTGGACTCTCTATTTTTCATTAGTTTCCAGATTGTTGGAAAAAAAGTTCAAAAACTATTTTTGGCTTTGTCATCTTTGGAAACTACTATGACTTCCAGCTAGCAAATGGTTGATAACCCATCCTTTACCCTTCTACCATCCCACAAGTTGTAATTCAAGGGCTGGGTATTCTGCTCCATTGGTTTGCAGACCTCTAACATAAGGAAACGTCAAATGGAAAATCCCAAGGGTGCAAACACAAGAGAACCGTCACCTAAGAACTATAAACATTTTGGTGGAAAACAAATAGTACCAAAGAACAACTTCAGACATAGACTGTACATAGCTAAAACATATTCACAAGCGCTTCTACCCCTAAGACAATATGACTATCTGTAAGAATTGGATCTCCTTCCAAGAAGTCCCCATGCACAAATAAAAACAGCTCTCCTCCTTTTACTTCTTTCGGCTCCCCATCCTTGTAAAAATGGAAAACATTCACTGGTATTTTTACAATTCTCCATTTCTATTATTTGTTATGTCTGCATTTGGTGAGTGCACAGAGCACCCCCATTAGCCACCCAGGATCACTGTACAGAGATGAGAAGGCTGTGCACTTCAGGTATTAAGAAGCTGAACTCCTGCAGGCACTAAGAAGCCTAAGAACCCTCTCATAGTCAACATAGTCAGTATTTCAACTTTTATCAAAACCCCACTCATTCAAAATTCCGTAATACTTTACTTATTACTGCATATACCCATAATTCTTTAAAACGATTCATTATTTCTACCAAATGTAAGACTTTTCAGCTCCGAAATGGGCAAAACAGATGGAATATTTCCCAAGCACTTCATAAAGATTCAGTATCCGTAAAGGCGTGCTATGTATTTTGTATCCACAAATTTGCCTTTTCAAATGTCTCTGTGTCTTTTTAGCAGCAACAGTTCATCTTTAGGAAGTGAAAAAATAATATACTAACTATGGCCATTTTCAGAAATTATCGGTTTGCACAAAGCTATGCAAATGTAGTGGTACATTTAAGTGTGTAGACCCCAACAGCAGTGCTGATTGCTGGGTCACTGAAATGGAGAGAAGTAGTAGAGTCTATTTAGCAAATCTATAAAGCAAATTGGAAGACATGTCCGCATTATAAGCACTACTCATCTTAGTTGCGTTTTACAAGACACATAAAAATGAGGAGTGCTTACCAACCTATTTTTAATTACAAGGACATTTTAAAAAAAGGAGTCTATTTGAGATTGTAGACAAACTACATATACCTCTGATATATCAGGTTTCTAAATCGCATTCTAAGATCAGAAAGTAATAAACAACTTTGTATCTCACATCAGATACCTATATGAATTTGTCATCTTAAGGCTTTATCAAAAAAAGCAAACAATTATCTTATTTCTTCAATCTGACATAGAAAAGACAAAGGACTAACAGCCCAAACATGTGGCCAGCCTGGGGAAACATGGATACAAATAAAAGCAATGTTAATTTCTCTAAAATGCAAGGCAAAAAATAACACACAAACAAAAAACAAAGAATATCATTTTGATTGGGACCCAAGTACTGCATGGGCGTTTTCACCAACAAAGAATCTTAAAGATTTATAGAGAAAAAAAGTCACAGGGAAAGTCTGGACAAGCTGGAATCTATGCCAATGATTTGAGTCGCCTAAAATATATTCAGGAACATAAACACAAGGGCTACTCATACCAAAAACGATAGAAGAAACATTTTAAAATAAATGAGTTAATGAAAAACGTTTAGAGCTACAATATTTGTGTTGATTAATGCACCAAATATGTAATTAATAGATGGTAATCTTTGCATCAGCAGGACTTCCTTCATTTACCTCAAGATTCCTGCTTGGGTCTGCTGGCAGTACACTAAAGCAGGCCCACTCCAGACTGAAAAGGGAATGTGAAACCTGGATATTGCCCAAGCGTAACTAGAGAACCAATGCATGTAACTTATGGCCATTCAAACGCTGCTCTCGATTTATTGACTATGGGAAGAGGATAGGAAAACAACATTGAATAGGTGTGATTCCTGCTGCAACGGTCCTAGAGAAACTTTTGAGCACCTGCACCACCAGACATTAGACCACCTAGGAAGAACTTCCCAGTCTTGCCTTACTTCCAAGCCAGACTAATGGCAGAATTAATTTCCCTTTTGTACCAGGATCTGGCACAGCAAGAACAGACTAGTGTATTCTACTGGAGAGACTGACTCTTCAACAATTATGGTTGCTTTCCAAAAACTGATCAAGAGCATACAATCATCCTGGTGGTATATGCAACAATGTGTATCCTGTACACTGACAGCCAAGAAGCCACGACAATGCAGCTTTTTCTGTCAATGGCATACATAGAGAGTGGAATATTAACAAACTGACTGGAAAGGCAAATTAATTAAACAATGTGCCACTTTCCATGTCACAAACAGCTACCTGTCCCTAAAAATGAATCCCATGTAGTAACTCCTATGTCAAATATTAATTGGAAATCATCAAACTACAGAATAGCTATCAATTAACCTGCAGAGAGTCGGTTTTGAGTTTTCCTTTATGTTCCTCAGATGAACGCAGCACCTCTCTATACAAGTCGACAGCCAGTAAATATTCACCTGAAGAATTGAAATAAGAAAAATAAGAAATATTACATCAGGTTGACCAACAAGAAAAATGATCATGACGTTAATACATGAATTAAGCTGATGTTCGCATAAATAATTACCTCATCCAAAGCATTAACAAGTTTTTAGGTCAAGGAAAGGTAAAGCGTGAAGAAAAACAAGATTACATACTAGGAACCTTAACCCGTTCGATGCTCATGAAGGAACCCAGCCGTCATGAGCCACGGGTGGCCTGTGCGCATGACGGCTGGATTCTGTTACGACCATGTCCGCGATTGGAATGTCCAGCACAGGGCTAGAATTCCTGCCACAGTCAAGGCGTTAAAGGGCAGTCATGGCTATAAACAAAACATACCACCTTTGCACCATTAAGTTAAATGAGAAAGGTTCTTCATAGAAGGACAAATGTTCTTCACACTGGACCAGTCTAACAATTAACTGCTCGCTTACCTGTATCGAATGTGTTATGGGCAGAGCCTGAAATACTGGGGTCTGGTTAGTAATTGATACTTGACTTTGACTTGAGCACATGGTTTGGGCAAGTCCTTTACCTTTATATTACATAACTGAAAAGTAGGTACCTAACTATCTCCCATTACAGCTTTTGCATGTTTTCTCCGACTTGTTCTGTGTAAAATGCGTCCTGACAGTTTATGGACCTCCTGTGTGCACTGAATAAAGCACTCTACCTAACAACCTGCTCTCACAATGCTATAAAACAAAACCATTGCATGAAACAAATACACCAGCACCTCTTTTCACTACTCCTCAAAAACAAAACATATCACGCACACCAAAACAAGATCTTCCAAGAGCAACACCTCATTACTTACCATCACAAAATACAAACATACACCCACCTTTCAACCACACAAAGGAACAAACACCAATGCCAAGCTTTCTCTCTTCCACCACATCTAACACAGGTAGTGCAACTCTCTTCCAAATGCCTCTCATCCATTGGACAATTTAGAACCTTACTACATGACCCACATGCTGCACCACAACCTCTGACTGATACACCTTCTGCCCTAAACACACGCAAACAATATAAGTGACCTGCCACAAACCCACACAACTTTGTTTCCCCATGTCTACTGCACAACGTTACACCACGAAAACAACACAGCACACCAACTCACTTTCAAACACCGTCTCCACCACCTACACATGCAGACCCATCAAAATGCCTTCTTAGCATGCTGGATGAGGTACATGATACAGAACAGCTACACGATTGCTATCCTAACACAGCTAATATGAGCACTAAAAACACACCTGCCACAAACCCACACAATACTAATCGCTCTTCTACAAAACAAAGTCTCTATCACTAAAGCCCATTCTCTAAACTGTCTACTAATAAATGCTCGATCCCTCTCTAAAAACAAACATCACATCTACGACCTTCTCACCGATGTAAAACCAGACATACTATTCGTAACTGAATCATGGTTGAGAATGATATGGCTCCAGTCCTGCATGAAGCCGTTCCTCTAGGCTATCACACGATCACCCAAAATCGTATAGGCAAAAAAGTAGGTGGTCTAGCTGGTGTGTTCAGGCAAACATTCCATCTCACGAAAGTTGACGACATCACCAGATGCAATCCTACACTGTCTTCCTCCTGTAACTTCCTGCTCCTTTACAGACCTCCACCTAGCAAGGCAACATTCCCAGACGCACTTCTAGACACAGTTTCAAACCTGATACCAATACACTCCAACCTATGCGTTCTGGGTAACCTCAACATTTGTTATGAAAAACCAAATTTGACCCATCCAAAACCAATAATCACTGACCTAGACACACTAAACCTGCATCAGATTCTCCAATACCCACACACATCGCTGGACATATCCTAGATGTCATGTTTGCTAATACCGAACTAGCTACCTTTCAAACTATAACTCCAGTCACATGGTCACACCACCACCTGCTTGCTTTCCAAAATAAAACAACACTAAGCGCCTCACCTAAAACTACCTTACACCCATCCACCTATTGACTGTGGAACAAACTCAATTTGGAACACTTAGAATCACAACTAACATCCAGTGCAAATCTGGAAACAATAAATTTTGTTAGAAAACTATATGAGTGGCTACAGGAAGCTTTTGACATCCTGACACCACTCAAAACTACATAACAGACCAAAAGAAAACAAGCGCCTTGGAGAAACATAGATAAAAGACATAAAAAAAAAAAACATACCAGGCTCAAAACAAATGCCAAACAAGACAAACTTCACCTACAGAAAATTAACAGATTATACAAGTCAGCTATCAAAAAAGCTAGGAAAAGGTACTATTCAGACAGAATTCAAAATGCTAAATGTGCAAATAAAGAATTCTATAAAATACTCAATGAATTTCGCAAACCATATTGCCTAGAAGGAACTAATCCTGTTACTCAAGATTTTACAGACAAACTGGCAAATCATTACACTGACAAAGCAGACACGTTGGACTCATACTTAAAACAGAGACTAAGTACTAGCACTAACCCTTTGACAAAACAACAATCCAAGAATACTAAAACCCAGCCTCTTTGTTCTTTCCAACACATGTTATGTTATGTTATGTTATATTGAGTTTATATAGCGCACGGCTACTCTGAAAGAGTGTCCCGGCGCTTTCCACAGGCAGCTCGGTGTAGAATAACACAACAAGGAACAACAGATACAAAGAAAGAAAAGAAAAACCCACCAGAAAAAGCCTAAAGATTAAAAAGCCTAAAGATTAAAAAGCCAGGTCTTCAGGCTCTTCCTGAACTGAAGCAGATTGGAGGTGCTGCGTAGCGCCAGCGGAAGCGAGTTCCACAACTGGGGAGCCTTGAAGCTGAAGGAGCGCCCCCCAGTGCGGGCCTTCCTCACACGCGGGACCACGGCATTAAAGAGAGATTCGGACCGCAGTGAGCGGGCTGGGCGATATAAGGCCAATCTTCGCTGCAGGTATCCCGCACCTAAACCAAACAATGCTTTGTGCATCAGCGTCAGGGATTTAAACATGATCCGCTTCCGGATAGGCAGCCAGTGAAGCGTATGCAGCAACCCAGCAGCTCGTGCACGCCTATGCAGGCCAAAAATGGCGCGGGCAGCAGAGTTTTGTGCCACCTGCAGGCGCTGGACCAGATAATCAGGAAGGCCAAGGAAAAGGGCGTTGGCGTAATCCAACCTGGATCCAATGAGCGCTTGCACAGTAATGCGCCTATGCTCCACAGACAGCAGTGGTAGAAACTTGCGGAGCATCTTCAGAATGCCGAAACAGGTGCCAGCCAGCCCAAGGACATGAGCTCTCAATGAAAGCTTATTGACCAGCTTGACACCAAGGTTTTTGGCGACCTGTGATGACTGTGCGGGAGGACACATGTCAGACGGCCACCATTGCCGCCATTCAGGGTCGGTGACACAGCCAAAGAATAAGACCTCCGACTTACTGGAGTTGGCCTTCAAACTGTTCCGCTGGAACCAGTCGAAGACCATTCCCAGACAGCCCCGAATACTCTCTCCATCAAATGCCTGGTCTTTACCGCATGTGAAGAGGAGTTGCGTGTCGTCGGCGTAGGACACGATCTGGGCCCCATAGGCCTCCACCGCAGCCGCCAAAGGGGACATGAAGATGTTAAACAACGACGGGCTCAACACAGAACCCTGTGGAACCCCGACTCCCAATGGCGGCATCTCGGCGGAGCTCTGGGAAACCCAGATCGTCTGGCGGCGGCCTTCAAGAAAAGATGTAAACCATTTGAACACCGTCCCCCTAATGCCGATGTCATAAAGCCTGGCAAGAAGCATCTCATGGGGGACGGTGTCAAAGGCCGCCGACAGGTCCAACATGACTAACATGGCCTTGCCGCCCACATCCAAGGTCTCCCTGATGATCTCCGAGACCTCCAACAACGCCGTTTCCGTGCTGAAATTAGGACGGAATCCGGATTGGGATGGATGGAGCAGATTGTTGGCTTCCAAAAAGCTCGACAAGACGCCATGGACATGTTTCTCTGTGATCTTGGCCAGAGCCGGGAGAAGTGAAATTGGCCTATAATTGGCCAGAACCTCGGCATCAAGACCAGGCTTTTTCAGGAGGGGGATTACCATCGCCTTTTTCCAGGTGCGTGGGACACTCCCCTCCCTCAAGGAGGCATTGAGGATAGGGTTGACCAGGGGGTTCACCACCGCCGCCATCCCGGCCAAAAATTTGGCAGGGCAGGGGTCTAGCGGCGAGCCTGATTTAAGACTGGCCAACAGCACCCGGGACGCATCGCTGGAAACAGCTGGAAAGTCTGACAGCACAGCAACAGGCATGGACGGTAACCCATGTCCCTCCCCGGGGCCGCAGCAACCCTCCTCCGAGCTCTCCAAGAAGGAGGCCTGAATCGCCTTGATCTTGTTGGTAAAAAAACTGGCGAGATCACACGCCCACGCATCCGATGATACTGGCGGGGGTGAATGGGAGCTAGGGGTCGTGAACTCCTTCACAATGGTGAAGATCTCCTTACAGGAGTTCGCCGACGCCTCAATCCTCCTAGCAAGATATTCTTTCTTAGCACCTAGGATGTCTCGGTGATATGCCTTCACAACCGCCCTATAGGCAATTTTAGCCTCCCCGTCGTACTGAAGGCGCCAGGCCCGCTCAGCAACCGTACATTGGCTGCGAGCCACACGCAGCGCCTCCGTGAACCACAGCGCAGATTGCCGTATTACCGTGGAGCGGGGGGCTGCCTTAGGGGCAAGATCCTCCAACCTTTCAGCTGCAGAGCCTCAGTGTCTCTTTCCAGGTCCCCCGAGAGGTGGCAGGGATGTTCCGTGAGCGCCTGCTCCAACATATCAGGCGTCACTCTGTGCAACGCTCTCGAGGCTGGTCTAGGCAGCGTGGGGGCGCTGCTGTCCGGCCGCCCATTCTCCAGCACGGAGAACCTAATCAGCCTATGGTCCGTCCAGAGCACCGGCAGGGTTTCGATATCAGCAATCGGGACTGACGAAAACACTTGATCGAGGGTGTGCCCTTTCTCATGTGTAGGACCCGACACAAACGGTGCGAGGCCCAACGGGGATGTAATGTCCAGCAGTTTAATAGCATCCGGGTCATCTATCACGTCAAGGTGGACATTGAAGTCGCCTGCTACCACACAATGCTGTGTAGATAGCACCAACTAGGAGATAGCTATCTGCAAGTCCTCCAAGAAAGAGCCCATGGGGCCTGGTGGCCTGTAAACCAGCAGCCCCTTAAACGCTTGGCCCGGGGATAATCTAAGTGTAAAGGCAAGAAACTCAGAGCCCCCGATGGGATTCAAGGGGAGAACCGAGCAGGAGACGTTCTTCTTCACCACCACAGCTACTCCGCCATCCCTTCCCTTAGCTCTGTCCTGCCGGAAAATGTTATACGCCGGTGGAATGGCAGAGAAAATGTCCGGATTGGACGCCTCTCCCAACCAGGTTTCGGTCAGAAGAAGACATAGGGGATTTTCCCTAACAAGGAGATCATGTATGTGCTGGGCACCTCGTATTGAGCAGCAGGCATAGATGTCACATCTCACATCTCACACGATGAATTTATGGACCTCGTCAAAGCAAGCAGGCCTACCGGCAGCCCTTCTGACCAGTGTCCACCACAAACCTTCAAGAGAATTCTTTTAAAAACCTCTGCTGCCACTCCAGCAAGAAGAATCATCAATGATCCTTTAACTACCAGAATATTTCCAGAAGAACTCAAAACGTCATACATACGCCCTTTACTGAAGAAAGCAAATTTGGACCCGCTGAACCCTGACAACTACAGACCCATTACAAATGGACCTTTCCTGGGCAAACTGATAGAAAGAGCAGGGTTCACCCAGATGTCACAATTCATTTAAGAGAATGAGATACTTTCAGACTTCCAAACAGGTTTCTGTCCGGGAAGAGGCACAGAATCTGCCCTCTTTGCCGTCTGGGTTGACCTGAAGAAGACAGTAGACCACAACGGGGTTGCTGTGCTTCTCCTCTTGGACCTCTTGCCTGCCTTTGACACTGTGGACTATGACAATCTGAAACAAAGACTATGAAGCCGGCATAGAGGGGACTGCTCTAGACTGGATCACGTCCTACCTTCGAAACAGATCTAATATCATCCATACCCCACCTTTCTCATCCCATCCATACTCCACAAAAGCAGGGGTCCCTCAAGGCTCTATCATCTTGCCCATGCTTTTCAACATCTACATGAAGTCATTACCGGTACTGATCAATCAATTTCACCTCACATGCTATAACTATGCAGATGACACACAAATACTCCTTCAACTGGAATGCGCCAAAGACATTGGAAACTCCCCAATTTTCAGTTGTCTCAGAGCCATGGATCAGTGGAAGACTTGGAGCCACCTCAAACTGAATGCTTCCAAAACGGAAATACTCACGTGTGGCGATTGGAAATATTATGACCCGCTTGCTGCCTGGCCTGATTAACTGGGATCACCACCTAAAGTATTGAAGGAAGTAAGAAACCTTGGAATGACAATGGACTCCGAACTATCGATGAATGCCCAAGTGGACACACTAGCAAGATCAAGCTTTGTCCCTTTAAAAACGCTGCGACAAATCTTCTCTCATTTGGGATTTCCACACAAGGTCCTATCTACCATCTCCCTTGTTCTGTCCAAACTCAATTACGCCAATCCCCTCTACCACAGATCACCTTTAACGACCATGAAAAGAATACAATGGATTAAAAAAACAGCTGCCAAACTACTCTTGCATATCAAACCGCAAGACCACATCTCACCTGCCTTGAAAGCCCTGCATTGGTTACCGGTTGCCAGAAGATTCACGTTCAAGCTGCTTTGTATCACCCACAAAGCAATACATGGAATGGGACCACTCTTAATCAGGAATAAAATCACCAAAGACATTCAATAAAGGAACCTCCGCTCTAAAATGGCATCTCGCTTCAAAATCCCAAGAAACATGAAAAAAAACATGAGTGGCACATCCTTCTCAGTCCAAGCAGCCAAACTTGGGAACTCTTTACGCCCCAACGTAATATCCATGGACAGCCACCTTATCTTCAGAAAACTGCTCAAGAATTGGCTCTTCCCCACATAAGCACCATACACAAACAGAAATTTACAGCATATCCTTCTGTATATAATCATTTATTTTTTACTATAGATATGTACCTATCTTTGTGTATTGCTTTGTATTAACATGTAGAATAATTATGTAATGAAAACCGGAGTTTATCCGGTGCATCTTTGGTCTACATGTACCTCTTCCATTGTGCATCTATGTACCTTCCATGTACTTGGATCTGTGTGTTTGTTACTTTGCTCCTGAAAAGCACATCCAATGCACTACCCTATTTCTCATCCTGTACCTCTATCAATATCTTTAATCTACATTTACCTACCCCCTTTATGCATCTATATACTTTCAATGTACTTATGGATCTATATATTTATCACTTTCTTCTAATTCAGCATATCCAATGCACTACCCTATTTTTCACCCTATACTTCTCTCAATATATCCTCTACACCTACTCTCTCATTTATCCCAAACCCCATACCACTACTATGATCCCCAAAATAACCCTTTCTGGACTCTCCCTTACTCTAACCTTCCTTGCATCATCTGACACCTCTTTTATTATACCGATAACCCAAATTTCTGACTTATCTCAAACGTCTTTCTACTACTTGTTCCAATTCACTACCCTACTTCTCACCCTATACATCCATCAATATATCCTCTACACTTTCTCTCATTTATCCCAAACCCCATACCACTAATATGATCCCCAAAATAACCCTTTCTGGGGGCGTGGCCAGCAAAATGGCCGGATAAGCTGTGCCTCTAGTGAGCTCCGCCGAGCTTGTACCAATCCGTCTTTAAAACACGTTCAAGGACCCCATAGAGATGATCCAGGACATGCTGAAGGTCCCGAGCGGCTGGGGGAAACATCGATAACCTGATCGCCACAGAGGAGTGAGGGACAACGAAGCACTGCCCTAGATAGCGGTGAACGCGGCCTGGCTGCCAAGATGGCGGCGCCCTGAGACCCGGAGCGAGGGGTCCGGCCCAGCGGGATCGGGACGCCGACGGGATCGCCTAGGGGGGGCTCCAAGGCCTGCCGGAGTCTGGAGCGGACGGCCAATCCTCCTCCCCCCTCTCCCCTGAACACCCTCCCCAGTCCTGGGCTCCGCCGAGCGGGGCCCCCGAGGCTGAGTCCATTACAGAGAGCCGGCTCCTGGGACGGCAAACAACTACAGAGAGCCGGGACAGGAGTGCCCGGGCCAGCGAGGGTGCACGGATCCGGGGCCCGCCTGACCGCCTTGATACACTCTGCAGGAACCGGACGACCGGAGTGGCGGGAACTGCTGCGACGAGACCTTGTGAGGTGAGGCCTGGCCGGGAGGACAGCGGGGCCCTGGTGCAAAGTCCCTGCCGCCTTGGAATTGCGGGGAGGCCCCCGTACCGGGGAGCCTGATCGTGGGAAACCTGACTGGCAGCAGGACTCTGGGGAGATTGTCCCAGTGGGGGTATGGGGCCGGAAAGCACATCCCCGGACCGCGGATGATAAAATAGTGCCTCTTCCCCCCCTGACTGCTGACACCGGGCACACCAGGGACATGCCGGCAGCATCTTTAGGCGCCGCCACCGGGCATTGGCCGCCACGGGGAGATAGCGAAGCCATAAGGGGAGGCCAGACGCGTCCGCCTCGCTCCTCCCCCGCTGACAGGAGGGACGCAAGAACAGGACCCCTTGCCTAGGCGGGAATCGACCAGACGGGCACGCGTCGACCCGCTGCTGCGGCCGGCCCCTCTGGACGCGAGGGCCTGGTGGTGGGTCGCCCCAGCTGAACCTACTGGCACACCGGAATCAAACAGCAGCCAGGTGGACACGACATGGGGAAAAGGGAGATGGCCGCTCGGGCCCCGAAGCAGGGCACCCTGGACCGATATGCGACGACCCCTCCTGCCACGGAGTCAGCAGTCCCAGGACCGCGCTCGGACACGGCGCTCCTGATGGACGCCATTCAGGCGTCGCAAGACGACATAAAAGCGTCCAGGGCTGCCCTGGAAGTCAAGATTGGCGAAGGTGGATCGGAAGTTACACTACTGCGGCAGGACTTCCGCAATTTCACGGAGAGGGTGACCACGGCTGAGACCAGGCTGGGGGAAGCAGAGGATACGCTCACCACGCTAAGAAACATGGCGGATCTTCAGGCGTCGCATAAACAACTCCAATGGAAGGTAGACGACGCAAAAAATAGAGCGCAACGCAACAACCTGCGTTTTGTGGGCTTTAGGGAAGGACTTGAGGAGACCAACACAGCGGCCTTCCTCCATACTTGGCTGAAAAGGACCTTCCCGACGGCGCGCTTCTCCAGCTGCTTTATTGTAGAGAGGGCACACAGGGCGCTGCTGGCCAAACCTCCGGAGGGAGCGAGACCCCGACCGATAATTGCCCGTTTCTTGAACTTTGCAGATCGTGACCTCATTCTGCGGGAAGCGAGGAAAATGGGTGAAATACGCTTTGAGAATGCGGTAATCATGATCTTCCCGGACTACAGCCAAGAAGTCCAGAAACAGAGACGATCCTTTGACTCAGTGAAGGCAAAGCTGCGGGACTTAAAAATACAATAGATGCTGCTCTTCCCTGCAAAGTTAAAGGTCATATACGAGGACAAAACACAATTCAACACAGACAAACACAGACAACATCACTCTACAAAACAACCCAGGGCGACCCTCACAAAGGAAACTTTGGAACTCACTGGATATCTACTTTAAAACCCATAAACCTCCACGAGTCATCCTGCTTTTCACACTTTACCATAGCTTCCGGGTGCCGAACATACTTTACCATAGATTAAATAGCACGTTACCCCTGACATGAACTGCTAAGCCACATCGTGGTGTCCCTTCCCTTCTTACCTCCTCCCCATCTTCACGAGTATTTCCTCTGCTCTCTCTTTTCTACTCTCTTCTCCTTCCCCCTATCTCGTTCTATCCTCTTTTCCCCTTCCTATCGATCTCTATCCTCTTAGGAGCCCATCCCAGAAAGGCTTCATGGTTGAATGTCATATAACCCTCGAGAACGTCCCGAACGACATGAACACCATCGTGGGACCTAATGCCTTTCTCTGCTAATTCACGTCATATGCTCTTTATTTGAACGATGTATAGGTACATGCACTGGTTATTTGCAACTTCTGATGTGTATGTTATACAACCCTGAAATTTCCAATAAAAACTTTTGAAAAAAAAAAAAAAAAACACAATTTTATACGCACCCCGACGATGCATGGCAGTGGCTGGAGGAGAGGCCTCCACAACGCGCACCGGGGGGGGGGGAGCGACGAGAGGCGTGGGACAGGCCGCGGCCCATGGAGGCCTCCTGGGGATTCCCGAAGTCTCAGAGATCTAGGGGCTCGGGGGCACGCATTAGGCTGACGGCTACCCCATATCCACAATCGACTCAGAACGCCAGCCAACGACGACGGTCGGCCTCGCCCGAGAACCAGAGTGATGCGGGGTCCAGGTTTCGCTGCCTGGAGAGGACCACACACTCAGAAGAAGAGGAAGAAAGGATCGGTAACGAATCTGAGGAAGAGGACAGCGAAACACAGTCTTTGCACCCACTGGTGGCAGTGATCCGAGAAATGGAACAAGACGCTCCAGGAGAGAAGACGACCTCACAAGACGCGGTCCAGGACTCACATTCGTGATTAAGGGACACGGCGGACGAGAAGTTTCCGGCTCGGCTGCAGTGCAACGCAAGTGTATATGCCCCTTACAAACTTTCATATTATACCTAGATTGATGTGTATTGTTTTACTATATGTAACTCTGGCGGAAGGGAGTTTTGTCTGCGCTTGGACTACTGTCCGAGAGCTGGGGTGCTAGGGGATCTGAGGGGTGGGCGATAGACCTTCTCTGCCTAATAGTCCCTGACGATGTTGGAACCAAAGACTGGGCTGGAGGGAAGGGGAGGTGGGGGGAGGCCGCAGTTTCATGGTTGGGGGTTCACGGTGGACTTTGGGGGGGATGGGAGAGGGGGGGGGGAGTTGAAGGGAGGTATATTGGTTAAGCATGGCATGATGAGCATACACGCACACAACTGGACAGCCCTACGTGCAGGACAATGGCCGCGATTATCCCGTAATGCATGCCACAAGAAGAGATAGCCTAACGGAGGTCACTGAATCTTTAGAGGAGCTCCAGGTACTCACCTGGAATGTTAATGGCCTTAGCTGTAAGGTCAAGCGAGGTTTGGTGAATAATTATGTGAAGAGAACTGGTGCAGAGTTTTTATATTGTTACAGGAAACACATCTAAAGGGTACAAATTGCGCCTTTTTGGCAAGAGGGCGATACAGAGTACTAGCACCTGCAGGATTCACATCTGGCTCAAGGGGGGTTGCAGTCCCGATTAAGAAATCTCCCCCTATGCATGTAGCACAGACCTGGATAGACCCGCAGGGGACATATATGGGGGGTAAGAGGACGCTGGAAGAGGAAGGAATACACGTTCATATCGGCATACGCCCCGCCCAAATTACAGGCAGCCACGCTTAGGGGGGTTACGGACATACTCCACAACACATCTGACACAATCCAAGTCCTGGGAGGGGACTTCAATGGCGTAATGGACGTGGGGACGGACAGGACAGGGATAGGCCAACTGGTCCGACTTTACTAGCCACCACTATGGGAACAGTAGGCTTGGTGGATACCTGGAGGTGGCTACACCCAGGAAGTAGGGAATACTCCTTCTCGGGGGCACTTAAAGTGTACTCCCGCCTTGACTATATCTTCATGGCTAGGCAGGCATTGTGCATCACGGATGTGGCGGAATACCGGGCTCGAGGTATCTCAGACCACTCACCGTTGTTGCTCCGGGTGGGAGGAAAGAAAGTAAATCGACCTAAGGTATTGCGATTGACGGCCTGGGACCTCCAAAATGCAGACATACTAAAAGGCCTACAGGCGGACCTGAAGGTTTGCATAGCAGAAAATGAGGGAACAGTGGCCTCCAGAGTGACGTTATGGGAAGCACTAAAAGTGGTAATGCGAGATAGGGCGCACAATCGGCTGGCGGAAGATAAGAAAAAAGCACAGGCAGAGGTATTGGACTTAGAGGCCCGGAATCTGGCCCTAGAGAAAGAGCACTTGACCACAAGGGATCCTGGAATTCGTCGTCAACTGTCGGACGGGCGGGTCCAATATAAACACTTAGTAACGAGTGAGGCGAAGGCACAGGCCTTGGCGACCCTGCATCGACTATACAATGTGGGGGACAGGTCCAGGAGGCTCCTGGCATGCCTGAGCAAGAAAGAGAGAGATGCGCGGTGGGTGGACAGGGTGAAAGACGGTGGGGGAAACTGGGCCCAAACAGATGATCAGATAGCCAACGCTTTTGCAGACTACTATGGGGCCTTTTATGAGGCAAGGGCACTGGGGACGAGGGAAGATGCCCTACAATACATGGCGCATATAGATCTCCCGGCACTAGAAGGCACAGTTTGACGCGGTACACTGGCCCTTTTTGGAGGGAGTGCTAGACCGCTTCGGTTTTGGACCCAAATTTAGAAAGATGGTAGGCCTCTTATATACCGATCCCAGGGCGCGAGTCCAGGTTAATGGCAAGTTGTCAAGGGAATTTCCTATACGAAGCGGCACCAGACAGGGTTTCCCCCTGTCCCCACTGCTGTTCGCCCTCTCCATAGAGGTCATGGCATGTGCAATCCGGCAGAACGAGAGCATTAGTGGCTTCAGCGTGCGATTGTCAGACACGTCTACAGAGAAGCTTTCCCTGTATGCGGACGACGTTCTGCTGTATGTTACGAAACCGGAGACTACAATACCGGCGCTGTTCTCAGAGCTAGAGCGATATGGGTCACATGCGGGCTACCAGATCAACTGGCGTAAGTCCATCTTGTCTGATCCCCGTCGACGGGAAGGGGGTCCGTGCTTCCAGAACGTCTGATAAAGACGACTGAGAGGTTTACCTATCTCGGGTATTCATTACGATTGATAGGGAGCTATCCTTTGAAAGGAATATTCGCCGCATCTTGCGCAACTTTACTGCAGATGCAACACGATGGAAACTGCTTCCCCTGACGCTCCTCGGTCGGGCGGCAATGTTCAAGATGATTACGTTGCCCAGGTTTCTGTATGCGTTCCAGAATGAATACTTTCCCTTACGAGGCGGGGTGTTCAGGGCTATCCATGCGGAACTTCGAACCTTTCTCTGGATGGGGAAGAAGCCTAGAGTGGCGCTCTCGACGTTGCAAAGACACAAATATAATGGGGGGATTTCTTTGCCCGACTTGGAGGCCTATTACTGGGCAGAGCACCTGATAGCTATTAATTAATGGCTGCACGCCCCAGCCGCCCATCCCACCTTTGCATTAGAAAGACACACTTTCGATACACACACATACTTGCATTATTTATACGGAGGCAAGGGTAGGGTTAGACTACTGCCAGCAACGAGGCTTACAGTAGAGATTTGGGTGAGGGTGACGAGAGCGATAGGATGGGAACGCAAACTAACAAAACAAACCCCATTATGGAAATGCGCCTGGCTACAGGAACTTAATAAGTTGAAGGGATTTCGAGGTTGGGATGATATAGGCCTGTCGACCCTAGGGGACGTAATGAAAAATGGAACACTACAGTTGTTTCCAGCGCTACGCAAGGAATATGGACTACATCACACACAATATTTCAAATATATGCAATTCCGACACGCGTGGAGGGCTGAGGCGGCATTCACAGAGGCACTCCCAGAATATGCTCCTCTGGAGGGTCACCTCCTGCAGGAAAGAATAGACGCCAAGGCAGTGTCGCTTACTTACAAAACGATAATGAATATTAAGCCAGATAGACTGGGTAACCTAAGGACTACATGGGAGCAAGACGTGGGTGAAATGGACGAAGTGGACTGGGGCACTGTCCTCATGCATCCCAGGGCAGGTAGCGATTAAATCACGCTTACAACTTAATGTCCTTCATAGGACCTACTTTGATAGAGCACGCCTATACAAGATTGGGAGAATAACAGACCCAGGCTGTCTAAGGTACGGTACTGCTATAGGGGATTTCTACCATACTCTCTGGACATACTCTCTGGACATGCCCTAATATCCAACTCTTCTGGGGGGTGGTCCTGACAGAGCTGGGAGAGGTGCTAGAGACCACCATACCCTTAGATCCCAAACTGACCCTACTAGGAATGACAAACAATGTGGATCTGGCTAGACCTCTGCTAATCTTCCTGGTGCTGGCCTTAGTGGTGGCCAAAAGAGATGTGGCCCGGAATTGGGGGGGTCCAGACACACCACAAATAGCAGAGTGGAGGCGGGCAATGGACCTCTACATGGCGGCCGAGAGAGTTACATACAAGGCCAGGGGGTGCCCCAAGAAATTTGGCAGGGTATGGGGCAAATGGAGGCGCTATCATGGGCTGGATGGAGGATTGTGAATTACAAGGGGGCAGGAACCCATACGCTTCTAAGGGGCAGACCGGGAGGAGGGGATGGTGGCTGACCTGTAGATGGATTTGGGCTGAAGACTTAACTGATCCATTGGACTCTGAACTATAATTCTGATCTAACAAATGGAAAAATGGATACCGGGGTGGGGAGAGGGATGTGTGGCTCGACATTGACATGCTTGATGTTTGTTATCATGGTGCAAAATGTTAATAAAAATGTCCAAAAAAAAACTTTCTGGATGGGTTCTTGCATATTGCCTTGTTGTGCCCAGTGATCGCAAAGTACTGGGAACTGATTTTTCGGACATTGCACAAAATCACTGGCTCTCTGCTCCCATTGGACCTGCTGTTGGCCCTACTGGGTTACACAAGGAGAGTGCAGAAAGATGTGCGTAGATTAATAGATAAGGGATTATTGCTTGCAAATAGCAGGATTGCGTTGCGCTGGGCTCGAGGGCCTGCGCAATCTATTGTAGACTGGTCAAAAGATATGGTCTTTTGCAATACACAATCGGAACTGTATAGTGATTTACTACCACCCCAGAACCTCCCTAAAAGAGTTTGGGGCCCGTATCAGTGCTACTTGGTTGGAAAGGAGACCTTCCAATACCTAACTGTGCAACTCCCCTGTAGAACCTATCAACATTTCAAGGAAAATCTGCAACCGAAGTGGATAAAACACAGACATCTTCAAAAGTATCGGATACCAGACCTGAGACAAAGAGGAGTTACTACCAACACCATCTACTTTCACTTGCGTACCATCAAGGTTACCCAAGTTATCATAGAAAGGGGGGGAAACACGTACGCACTGAGGACCCACCAATCCTGTCTGAATGCATCTATAACCACTGACACTGGATCAAGATGCCGACTGTAAAACATTCTCAGCTGGGCATTCGACCTGTTTGCAACCAAATCCACCTAAAAAGGGCCCCAGTATTCTATCAATATCTGAAAAACAGTTCTGTCTAGAGTCCAATCGCTCGAATCCCTGTAATACCTCAAAGACCAATCAGCCTCCACATTGCTAAAAGCTGGTATGTGATCTGCATGAACTACTATATTTTGTCTCATGCAATACTCCCAAAATACCATAATCAAATCTGCCTGATCCTTTCATTTCCGACCTCCTAACTTGTTCAGATGTCTTACTGCAGAGACGCTGTCCATCAGCAAAAAAAGAATCACACACTTCGCCTTGTC
Organism: Lissotriton helveticus; assembly: GCF_964261635.1. NCBI lineage: Eukaryota > Metazoa > Chordata > Amphibia > Caudata > Salamandridae > Lissotriton > Lissotriton helveticus. The sequence goes on from NC_136067.1 coordinate 1,052,383,595, forward strand.
CTTCGTAAAATTCCTTATTGCAAAGGACTCTGCCAGAAGTTCCCAGCAATTTATGTGAAACTTGCTTTTCTCTTCAGACCATGTGCCTCCTGTAGAATCCACACAACGTGTTCCCCATCCTGCTAAACTCGCATCTGATTCTATAATCACCTCTGGATTTGCTCCAAAAATTGTTCTCCGATTCCACGCCTTCATATTTCTTAACCACCACCAAGCTCCTCCCTGGCTTCCTCTGAAAGCACACTTTCTATAGAATATCTTAATCCCAGACTCAGATGTTGTGCCTTCAATCTCTGAAGTGCAATATCATTCAAAGGTTCTGGAAACATAGCTTGAATCGTAGAGGATAACAATCCTACCACTCTTGCCAATATTCTCAAAGATTCTTTCTAAACCCAATATCTTTCATATTTCCTTTCTATACGCCTTATCTTTTCCTTCGGCAATCTCAATTGTCCCTCTATTGTGTTTATTAAAAACCCTAAAAAATGAGTCTACTAGCTCGGAATCTCACTTATCAAAAATATCATCGAAATATATAATAAGACGCATACCCCGCTATTGTAAGAACACTGCACGAGCCAAAGAACATTGGTGAAACACCAAGGGGCCGGAGATGGACCGTACAGCAGACTCACATACTTCTACATTTTTCCACCTCAACTGAACTGAAGACATTTCTGATGGGGTTCCCAAATCTGAATGGTCAGGTAAGCATCCTTCATATCTAACCTTGTTAACCAGTTCCTTGTTTGCAGAACGTCCCTTAATACATGCCTTACATCTTGAAATGATGATACTACACTACACTAGTCGTTCAAACTCTTCAGGTTTATCACCGGCCTCATTCCTTTGCCCTTTTTCTTTACTAAAAATATATTGCTCACAAATGTCTTTGTTGTTCCTTTCACCTCTACAATAGCTCCCTTTGCTACCAACTCCTGAACCTTCTTGTTCACCAAATCTGTAAGTTCTACATTGAACCTTTGTAATTTTCGGGATATGTACCTGTACTGGCTCTTCCACAAAGTCTATGTGATAACCTCTCACTGTTTACAACACCCATGGATGCCCCGTTACCCGAGACAAATTGTTCAATAACTGCACAGGTCTGTTGTCCAGTTTTAACGGGGTAACACAAAGCATCTGTCATATAACAGTCATGCCTGGAGCCTAAACAACACAGGCAAATATAATACAGATCTGTGACCAAATCTCCCCTCCTACAATTGTGGTTCGATGTAAGGTCTGTGGTCTTAGATGTGTGTAGAATGAGGTATTTCCCTTGGTATACTGTACAAAGGGAAATTGCACTGAAGGTGACTGAAATAAATGAACTATCTGCATATATATGGCAGCTCACACCATTTCTGGGGCAGTGCGAGGCCGGCATGAAGTTTGACAGTGCCACATACCAAAATAAAGGAGAAATTGCTGTTTGAAAATTCAGATCTGGCCTTGTGACTGGGGAAATTTAAAAGGTAAGGAATATGTAGTTAGAAATATCAAGTTCAAGTTAAAAATTTGTATAGCGCACTACTCACCCAGAGGGTCTCAAGGCGCTTGAGGGAGGGGGGTATGTTACTTATCGAATATCCAGGTTTTTAGTTGTTTTCTGAAGGAGAGGTGGTTCTGTGTAAGGCGGAGGTGGATGGGGAGAGAATTCCAGGTTTTGGCCGCTAAGTAGGAGAAGGATCTTCCACCCATGGTGGATCTTTGGATGCGTGGAATCGCGGCGAGGGCTTGATTGGACGATCGAAGTTGGCGGGTGGGGGTGTAAAAGGTCAGGCGCGTGTTGAGGTATTCGGGTCCTAGGTCGTAAAGGGCTCTGTGTGCGTGAGTGAGGAGACGGAACGTTATTCTCTTGTTGACGGGGAGCCAGTGGAGGTCCCTCAGGTGGCCGGAGATGTGAGCTTGGCGGGGGATGTCTAGGATGAGTCTAGCGGAGGCGCTCTGAATGCGTTGGAGTTTTTTCTGTAGTTTGGCTGTGGTTCCGGCGTAAAGGGTGTTTCCGTAGTCCAGTCGGCTTGTGACTAGGGCATGGGTGACCGTCTTTCTTGTTTCGGTGGGGATCCAGCGGAAGATTTTTTTGAGCATACGTAGGGTGTTGAAGTATGATGATGAGACGGCGTTGACTGGTCTGGTCATCGAGAGGGAGGAGTCTAGGATGAAGCCCAGGTTACGTGCGTGGTCCGTTGGTTTGGGTGCGTTTCCCAGGGCCGGTGGCCACCATGAGTCGTCCCAAGCGGAGGGGGATGATCCTAGGATGAGGACTTCCGTTTTGTCCGAGTTCAGTTTTAAACGGCTGTTCTTCATCCACTCGGCCACTTCTTTCATCCCATCGTGTAGGTTGGTTTTGGCGGAGTTTGGGTCTTTGGTGAGGGAGAGGATCAGCTGGGTGTCCTCTGCGTAGGAGATGATGTTGAGGTTGTGTTGGCGCGCGATGGATTCGAGGGGGCTCATGTATACGTTGAAGAGGGTGGGACTGAGTGATGATCCTTGTGGAACGCCGCAGATGACTTCAGTGGCTTCCGATTTGAAAGGGGGGAGGCGGACTCTCTGGGTTCTTCCGGCGAGGAACGAGATGATCCAGTCCAATGCTTTTCCTTGTATTCCGACGTTGCTGAGGCGTTGTATAAGGGTGCTATGACAGACTGTGTCGAAGGCTGCGGAGAGGTCAAGTAGGATGAGGGCAGCTGTTTCTCCGTTGTCCAGTAGAGTTCGAATGTCGTCTGTTGCTGCGATGAGGGCGGTCTCGGTGCTGTGTTTGGCTCGGAAGTCGGACTGTGAAGGGTCGAGGGGAGCCGTTGGATTCGAGGAAGGCGGCGAGCTGGCTGTTGACGGTTTTCTCAATGACTTTGGCCGGGGATGGGAGGAGCGAGATGGGGCGGTAGTTCTTAAGTTCGGTGGGGTCTGCTGTAGGTTTCTTCAGGAGGGCACTGAGTTCGGCATGTTTCCAGCTTTCCGGGAAGCTGGCGGAGTTGAGGGAGCAGTTGATGACATCGCGGAGATGGGGTGCGATTATGGAGTCTGCTTTGTTGAAAATGTGGTGGGGACATGGGTCGGTTGGCGATCCCGAGTGGATGGAGTTCATCAAGCGGATGGTGTCTTCAGTGGTGATTGGGTTCCAGGCGCAAAGGTTGTTGGTGGGGGGTTTTTGTTCGGAGGTGGGTGGGGTGGGCTGGTCGCCGAAGCTGTTATGTATGTCAGCGATTTTGTTGTGGAAGAACGAGTCTAGAGAGTCGCAGAGGTCTTGAGAGGGAGTGATGTCGTTGGTGCCGGCGGTGGGGTTGGTAAACTCTCTGACGATGTTGAATAGTTCTTTGCTGTTGTGGGCGTTGTTGTCGAGTCGATCCTTGAATGTTGATTTCTTGGTAGATCTGATCAGTTGGTGGTGTTTGCGGGTGGCGTTCTTGAGGGTGGTCATGTTGTCTGTGGTTGGGTTTTTTCGCCATGTTTTCTCGAGGGTGCGACAGATCTTCTTGGATTTCTTAAGGTCATCATTGAACCAGGGGGCTTTTTTACTACCTTGTTTGATTTGATGGTTTTTCAAGGGAGCTAATTCGACAGCGCTGTGGGTGATCCATTGTGTGAGGTTGATGGCTGCTTGATTTGGGTCCAGTGATTTGGCAGGAGGGTTTTGGTGAAGCGATGTGAAGAGCTGGTCGATGGTAATTTTGTTCCAGTTTCTGTGGGGAATTGGTTGTGGGTGGTTGTGGGTCGTGGTCTTTTTGTAGTTGAAGTGAACGCAGCTGTGGTCCGTCCAATGGAGTCCTGTGGCGTGGTTGAAGGAGATGTGTTTGCTGGAGGTGAAGATTGGGTCGAGCGTGTGCCTGGCATAGTGGGTGGGTGTGTCAACAAGTTGTTTGAGTCCGAGATTGGCGAGGTTGTCCAGAAGGGTGGTGGTGTTGCTGTCGTTGTTCTTTTCCAGGTGGAAGTTGAGGTCTCCCAGTAGAATGTATTCCTCGGAGGGAAGGGCGTGTGGGCTGATGAAGTCAGTGATGTCTTCGCTGAATTGTGTGCGGGGTCCTGGTGGCCTGTAGATGAGGGTGCCTCTGAGTGTGGTCTTGGGGTCGATGTGAATCTGGAAGTGAAGGTGGTCGGCAGCTGCGAGGGTGTCGTCAGAACTGGTCGTGATTCGGATGGTGTTCTTATGGACGATGGCGATGCCTCCACCTGTTTGGTTGATGCGGTCCTTTCGGATGATCTTGTAGCCGTCCGGGATGGCTATGGCGATGTCTGGCGCTGATGAGGCGTTCATCCAGGTTTCTGTAAGAAATGCGACGTCGGGTGATGTGGTGTCTAGTAGGTTCCATAGTTCAGTTGCGTGTTTGTGAACTGAGCGGGTATTGAGCAGGATACACTTCAGGTGGTTAGTTACGGAGCTCTGTTTGGAGTTTGTGGATTTGGTGTGGGTTCTGATGCAGTCGTACTTGCAGGAGTGGCAGGTGAAGGGTCCATGGGAGTGTCCTGGGGCGGCTTGGTAGCAGTCTGGGAGACGGCCGGGGTTGAGTGCTGAGAGGGTTGCGGCGTCGTACGTAATGCGGGAGGAGTGGATTTTGCGGGGGCCAGGGGGTTTGGCGCTGGGCGCGGTCCAGGCGCGGACGGGCGTAGACGGGCTTACCTTTGGCGCACCTTCGGCGCGCATGGGGCGCGTCCGCTGCGCGTAGGCTGTTCTGACATAAGTGGATAGTGGAGGGGGGCGGAGCGAGGGAGGAGCAGCTGGGAGGCGGGAGCGGGGTGGAGAGCCGGACTGGGAGGCACAACAAACAAACAACAAAATGGCAGCAAGCCAAAAGCGAAACAGGATTGGGGCACAACCTTAATAAACGCTATGAAATGGGCAGTGGCACCGGCACAATCAGGCACCAATAGTATAAGCAGGCAAAACGAGCAATACACACTGGAATAATAAGTAAAGAACAGTCTAGCAGTATAGCGCTACGATATCAGTATAATCAGACACAAATAATTATAGTAAGCAGTGCGAGCAATGCGCAATAGCTCTAAATGGCAATGAGAAGTCTGGCAGTATAGCGCTACGATACCAAATTATTCAGCAGGGAGCAGCGTGGGGAGCGACCGCTTCTGAGGATCTCAGGAAATATCCCATTTGAAATGTATTTATTTTATTTATTCAGCTTATAGAGCGCGACAGCTACCCAAAGAGGGTTTCCCGGCGCTAATGGAGACAAGAGATGCGTGACTCAAGAAGCCAAGGTTACTGGTTAAATAGCCAAGTTTTTATTGATTTCCGAAAGCGCCAATAGCAGCTTTCGGAGCGGACGGCCAGCGGGAGAGAATTCCACAGTCTGGGGCCCATGAAAGAAAAGGACTTCCCTCCTGTCCTCGCAAGTCTGACCTTGGGTACACAGAACAGACCTTGCAAGGCTGACCGGAGGGTGCGAGCAGGAGAATACATGCTAACCAGGGATTGTAAATATCTAGGGGCCGTGCCGGATTTGATTTTGTGCATGTAGCACAGGGCTTTATACTTCGCACGGCTCTCGACTGAGCCAGTGAAGCTCCCTAAGGTGCCCTGAGATATGCTCATTTCTCTTGCCGCCACAGAGTAAACGTGTTGCTGCGTTCTGGACCAATTGGAGGCGCCTAGTGACTGCCTTGGTAGCCCCCAGGTAAAGTACGTTGCCGTAGTCCAAGCGGGAGGTCACCAAGGCATTCACCACTGATCTCTGGGAATTTACCGGCAGCATCCAAATAATCTTCTTCAGCCAGCGTAGGATGGTGAAGCAGGTGGCCGCCACCCTCTTCACTTGAACCTGCATTGATAGTTCGTTATCTATGAGCACTCCTAGGTTACGAACGTGCTCAGAAGGGGATGGAACAGGGCCCATTTCAGCTGGCCAATGCCTAGAATTGCACAGATCATGCTTTCTCCCAAGGATCAGAACCTACGTCTTTTCTCCATTCAGTTTGAGCAGATTTTGGTTCATCCAGGTGGCAATTTCTTTGAGGTCCAACTGTAGGAGGGAGGTGGAGTTAGGATCAGATTGCGATAGGGAGAATGCGATCTGGGATTCATTTGCATAGCTAAAGAGCGTGAGTCCTGCACGCTCAGCTATATGGGCCAGGGGGATGACGTATAAATTAAAAAGAAGAGGGCTGAGGATTGAGCCCTGAGGCACACCGTAAGGTGAGGAGTGCACCCTGGATGTCGATGACTGGGAGAAGATTTGGAATGTTAGGTCGGTTAGGAACGATGCCAACCATTTTAATGCATTGCCGCCGATCCCCAGTGCGGCTAGTGCTCTGAGGAGGATGGAGTGGGAGATGGTGTCAAAAGCCACACTGAGATCCAGAAGAATCAGCGGCTGTGTCTCCTCTGTCCATCATGAGGCGGAGGTTCTCGGTGACGCCCAGGAGTGTCGTCTCCGTCGAGAAGCCAGAACGGAAACCCGACTGAGAGTGGTGCAATAAGTGATTGGTGGCGACAAACTGGGCTAAATGTTGATGGATGTGTCTCTCCATGACCTTAGAAAAGGCCGGTAATAATGAAATCGGCCGGAAATTGGAAAGAACTTTGGGGTCCGCCATGGGTTTCTTCAAAAAAGGAGACACCATGGCGTGTTTCCAGCATACTGGCACACTGGCGCAATGCAAGGACAAATTAAGTGTAGAGCAGAGCACGGAGAGCTGTGACTCATCAAGAAGTCTGAGTATTGAAATGGGGAGGGGATCCGAGGGTGAGCCAGATTTTATTTTAAGCAAATGTTCTAAAAAGCCAGTGGGGTGGAGGTCGGGCCATTCAAGAAGGGGAGAATGAGTGAGAGTAGGCCGGTCACTGGCATGGCTTAGGCTAACGACCGTTGGACATAACATGTTTCCGCCGTTCAGATCAGATATATCCATGTAGATTTTCTCAATTTTTGTAGTAAAGAACCGGGCAAGTTCTTCGCACTGTGTACTGTCCAAGGGCGGGGATTTGACCACTGTGCCAGCTCCTGCTAAGTCCTTGACTAACCCAAAGAGTACTTTGTATTTGTTTACAGCGGCATCAATGGTTCTGGCAACATAGGAGGCTCTAGCCTGGCCGCATGCTCTATGATAGCGCTTGAGCTCTTCTTTGTAGGCCTGACCTGCCGCAGGGGAATAATCCTTTCTCCAGATCCTTTCCAATTTTTTACAGTATGATTTGTCTATTTTAGCTGTTCATTGAATATGGGTGATGGGTTTCTTATGGGACGGAGGGAGGCAGTTGTTGATAGCTTCAGAAAGCCAAAGATTGGTTCTTACCGCTGCAGTTTCTACATCTTCCGACTTGTTGAGATCAGCCGGAAGAAGGGAGTTTAAAGTCTGTTTAAATGAGGTCAAGTCAAGCTTTTTCCAATCCCCCCTAAGGATATTCAGGGGGCTTTCCGGCTGCGCCAGGCTATCCGTGAGGGAAAGGTTGAAACAGACCACCGTGTGGTCTGACCAATGAATGGGTAATGGTGGGCGGCAATGTATATGTACAAGGTTAGAGAAAATAGGGTCCAATAAGTGGCCTCCAGTATGGGTAGGACCTGAGTTATGCAGTATCATGTTCATGGCTGCGAGGTCGGAAATTAGGTTCATGCTCACACTATCCTTATGGTCATCCAAGTGTATGTTAAGATCCCCTAGGATCAGGAAATTGCTTGAATGTATCAGTTTCGTGGCGACATAGTCTGAAAGCTGAGAAGCCCAGGCACTGGCGGGGCCCAGAGGGCCATAGACTAAGAGCCCTGTGAGGGTATATTTAGGATGGAGAGCCATTTTAAACTGGACTGCCTCACAGTCTTTGAGATTTGATGGTTCCAATAGACATTGAACCTGGCTCTTGACTATGATCGCAATGCCTCCTCCCGTTCTAGCTGGTCTGTCACACCTTAGGATACTATAGTTGGCTGGCAGTGCTTCTGCAATGTCAGGTCCAGAGCTGTCATGCAACCATGTTTCGGTGAGGAACAAAGCATCAGGGCATTCCTCCACGAAAAGATCAAAGATCTCCCGTTTGTGTTTTGCTAAAGACCGACAGTTAAGGCTAATGAACGTAAAGGCAGTATTACGAGGAGGCCTGATATGAGGCGCACAACAACGACATGGCAGCGGCGCCCCTACCAGAAATGTACAGTTACTACAGGCCCATGGCACCTTAGTGTTTAAATCAAGGGTGATGAAGTCAGTTTTTACTGGTTGTCTGAGGGAAGTCAGTTGATCCCTTGAGTATGTAATTGGGGTGTTACAATTTTTTACAGGGGACATAGCCCCTGTGCCCGTATGGGCGCAGACGGGCTTGCCTTAGGCGCGCCCGCTGCGCGGCCGAATGACTATCGTCATTTATACTTAATGAGGGCGGGAGCTCCTCAACCACTAGTCCGCTCCCAAAGCTCCACCTATCATGGCCGCTTCCCCCCTGTGCGTCCCGTATCAGCGCCTAATCGGCTGCAAGGGACCGGGGTTCGAGTGCAGTAGTAGGCAGAAACTGTGCAAATAGGCAAATGTACAAATAGGCAAAAGCTGTCAGTGCTAATAATCACACGCTGCAATGTTAAAATTAGAATAGTAAAATATCAGAAACCGGCTAATTTAAAAACAAGCTGACAATTTCACAGTTTCTCGGCTTTCCGCCTCAGGAAACAAATGTAATGCTCTGATGTCTATCGGCGCCGCTGGGAGAATGAGCGGCCTTTAAAGCGGCGAGGGCGGGAGCTCCTCAACCACTAGTCCGCTCCCAAAGCTCCACCTATCATGGCCGCTTCACCCCTGTGCGTCCTGTAGCAGCACCTAATCGGCTGCAAGGGACCGGGGTTCGAGTGCAGTAGTAGGCAGAAACTGTGCAAATAGGCAAATGTACAAATAGGCAAAAGCTGTCAGTGCTAATAATCACACGCTGCAATGTTAAAATTAGAATAGTAAAATATCAGAAACCGGCTAATTTAAAAACAGGCTGACAAGTTCACAGTTTCCCGGCTTTCCGCCTCAGGAAGCAAATGTAATGCTCTGATGTCTATGAAATGTTAATCTATTTAATGCATGCAAAGTTTTAAACTAGAGATGTCAAAATACTTCAATACCATTCTTTAGAGTCACTGCAATGACAATCGGGAGTGCTTTTTATAAACTTGAAGGTTACACTATACAGTGGTCGGCCTTGTTTCTCTAGCATCATAGAGTCAGACAGAACTTCATGTTTCCTCTATTGCTCAAGGTTTATTGAATTTATCTGCCCTACTATTCCACGTGAATGCCTGAAAACATAATCTACAGTACTGGGCCATATGCCCCGATTTAAATCTTGCTCAGCACAGAACCTCTGCATCTTAGAATTAATGCTTGGTTTGGGCTGGCACTGTCAATTTCTGACAAGACATAGCTGAATGTAGTTAATCATTCGTCAGTTAAAACCATGGCAATGTGTTTTAAATGTGAGCTGGCCATGCCCTTTGGCCAAATGCATAACGTTTGGGTGCTGTTCAAGTGGAACCACTACATAAAGGTTCAATATTCAGCTCCTTCACAGGGAGTAAACACTCCAGATATTTAAAGGATAGGCATAATTTGACCGGAGTTTCTATTTGCTCATTGGGACTTTGATAGTCTCATCGAGAAAGATGCGACCAACTGACTATAAGTAGGAGTTCAGGTATTATTGAACAAATATGATTTCTTATTATGCTGTTTAGCTGCCAGAAGGGACACACCAGTTATTTTCTAGCGGACGGCTGTGTGCATAGATCCATAACTGGTTAAAGACCCCCGACAGGCTACTCATGCCTTCAAGTGGCGTATATCTGAGGGCCTGCCTTAGCTTATAGGGAGTGAAAATGTTCTGGACTGATGTCATATAAAATTATCAGATATCCAATTCAGATCAGCAAATAAACAGAAAAAAACGTAACAAAACTTGTTCAACAGTAACTGCTCTTGCACATTTGGTCAAAAAGGAGATTACAGCTTTACTCTTTGCTAAAGTCAGCGAGTAAGGAAGTAATTCAAAATGCTTTATTAGATGTTCATCTGATAAACGCATGCTTTAAAACAATAGCAATATAACAATAGTTAATACCCAGGACTATTGAGCATAGATTTAAACTACAATTAATGTGAGCAGTATTATAATTGCGATTTTATATAGCTCCAAATGCAGTGCAGTTAGTTACAAGGCATGATGTGTACTTTGAAATGTTTGAAAACCGCATTGATTTTATTAATGGCCATAAGTTTTCAAAGACAATTCCTAGGTTTGTCACTTGAAGCAGTGGGGTAAATGTTGTGCCCAGCGGTGTGAGTAATCAAAACGAAGGCTGGTTATAAAGTGACCCAAAGAAGAAGCATTCCACAAGTTGTCCAGGTCCATGCATGTTAAACAAACTTTGAAGAACGCTGAACACGCACAATGCCGAATGGCTGAACATGGCTTCAGATATTAGAATGACCTGAGAGAAACCAAACTCATGATATTACGATTGTGAAAGAAACGCTGTGCGGCCCGAAAAACCTTTTTGAGATTCTTGCCCTCTGTGACCCACAGAAATGTGCACACCAAAGTCATGCATGGTCCTGGAAAAAATTGTAGAATGTTCCTTCTTTTGGAAATTGTGAATAAATATGTGAATTATCTTTGGCCCAGATAAAGCCCATAACTGGGTAAAACGTGTTGGCTGCGCTGAAATGTTCTTTTTCGGTCAAGAAGACTTTGAAGACGAATCATACCAAACAAGGAAAATACCTCTCAATTCATCCTTTCTTGTTATTAATGTGGCAATGTGCTTTTACCTATGCATTCTCTGAGGATGCCTATCGACAGATCATTAAGGGCAGTTCTAGAAAAAAAGCAGGTTTGTATACAAGTATCTTTTCGGAATCATTCAGAAATCGCTTCATTACCAGCAAGAACAGGGCAGGTGACAGCAAGCAACCCTCATAGGTACCCCTCCAAAAGAAAATCAGTCAGAAAGAACCATGTTCTCCCTCACTAAGGCCCTGGTCGTCAATAAAGCAGCTTGCTTTTGCCTTTGGAAGTTTGAATCTATATTAATCGTTTGTAGAACTGCAAACACACAGTTCTAAGTCTTTCTCAATATTAGCTCCTATTACTGCCAGGTGTGTTGGAATGTTATAACCATGAATATCTGGTCTTCTTTACAATTTCAAGTTTGGTGACAAAACACACTAACTGACCTTATTCCTGAGAAAGACACTGCGATTTATGATTTCTGGGTCAAAACATCGACTTCAAAAAAGCAGATTAATCGAAAAATTAAACTGTGAAAGTCTCTGTTTTAGCCTAATTTTCTGAACACTTCACCAAATCTTGTTTACATCACTTTAGGTCACATGTAAGTAGGTTTCTATTTTGCGACTTCTTACTAGCTAATTTTTGAGATTCACTATTAGGAAATCACAAACACCTATGTACTAAAGGGGAAACGGCCTTTACAACGAAGCCGTTTCCCCGAAATCTTTAACCACGCATGCAGTACAACGCATGCGTGGTTACCACTAATGCCTTTACCACGTATACCTTTACTACGATGTTTGTAGTAAAGGCATATGTGGTAAAGGTAAAAAGAAAAAAAGGGGGGCTTGGGGGGGTCTCCCCCCCAAATAAAACAACTCACCATAAGTCACGTCGGCGTCAGCGTCGTTAAAGAGAAATCGGAAAAAAATGCCGTTTTCTCTTAACGACGTATGACGTCACCACGCAATTATTCGAGGAAAAGTTTATCCGTGGTAAATGAATTCCGTTGTAACGCATGCGTGGTAAAGGCATGCGTTGCAACGGAATTCGTTGTATCATCATATATTCGTACTAAAGTGTCCATGACACATTTAGCGGTTCTTAATGGGGTCCCAATTGGCCTACCTCACTAATATTCATGAGGTAGGTTGTAATTTGCGACCCACTGGGCCGTTTATTTTTTTTAAATGCAGGCTATTTTCCTTAAAGGAAAACTGGATGTGTTTCCAAAAAGAAAAAGAAAACGTTTCAGTTTAATTTTTAAGAGTAGGCAGTGGCCCATAGGACCACTGCCTGCTCTTAAGCGTTTTCACAAGCATTCACAAAGGGGAAGGGGTCCCCTTGAGACCCCACCCCTTTGTGAATTTGTTACCACATAGGTGGTACATGTGAATGTTTTGAGACTGCATTTCAGTCGCAAAATAGCACTGCGAGTCGCTATTAGGAAGGGACGCCCTTAAAATGTCCCTTCCTAATATTGAATCACTAACCCATTTTGCGATTCGGTATTAGGTTATTGAATCGCAAAATGGGTATGGTACATAGGAAAGTGCATTTTTCCAGTCGCAAACACCCTGATTCTGCAAACCGGGCCGTTTGCGACAGGAAAAAAATCTAGGTGCACGTGGCCCATAGTGCGGCAACATCAAAGTATTCAGCCTTTTGTATATTATGCACAGTACACTCTCAACTGAATGCAGTTTGCTTTTCCTCCTCTATTATGATCTTACATATGTTCAGAAGGCCTGCATTCTGTAATGCTATTTTATGTTGCAATTCATTGGGCACTCTGAAGTAATCCTGCTCCAAGTGTGCACTATACAAAACTCTATATAAAAAACATCAGACTGGCTGGTCTGCTGTGCCTCATGGTATGTGCTTTGAACTTTCCTTTCTCAGATTCCGTGAAAGTAATCTGTCATGACAAAAGCCCTTAAAATAATCTATAAATTGGTTGGAAACTATGATACATTCATGAGGCATGGATTAAACACGTTTAAGCAGATTCCACATTTAAATGCAAGAAGAGCCACATTAATTAAGTATAACTCAGTTACAGTGTACACTGGATTTATTCAATCTTAATGAGCTGCTTTTACCTTTAATAATATGGATACCAGCTAAGCCATTAAGTGCGCAAACCAGCTGCCGATGGGCTTCTTCACATTCTGTTCGACATTTCTTCTGAAGTGATGTTAGTAGTTCCTCCATGGTCATGGTACTGCAAGAATAATAAATAGCAACTTCAATTCCATGAGATTTATAAAATCTGGAAATTCAAAATGTAGGGAAAAAAACGAAAATTTACAGGCTACTATTGTGTTCACCGTTTGAAAAGATTAATTAACTAGTTACTTACCTTTGGTAATGCTTTTTCTGGTAGAGACTTTATATAACTGCACATTCCTCACCTTAGAATATTCCTTAGGCGTCAGAATGGATCTGGAAAATCTTGAGCAGTACCTCTGCGCTTCAGTAGGTGGAGTCTTTGGGCTCTTTGCCAGAAGTGACGCCACAGTACCCATATAGGTACCACTCCGGCGCACTGACATCAGTATCTTTCATGACAAGTTCTGTGCCAAAAACACGGAGCCATGTAAAAACCAATGTACTGTTTAAACCAGAATGCAGTGTCTACGGGATCTTTCGGGTGAAGAGTCCAGTTTGCAGATAGGGAGGATAGGAAGGTCAGTGGAATCTGCACTTAGATACAGTCTCTACCAGAAAAAGCATAGGACATTTACAGAAGGGAAGTAATTTGTTCATCTCATGGACACTTTTAACCACAGATTCCTCACCTCAGAATAGATATCCAAGCAATACCTCCCTGGAGGCAAGACTGCAAACTGGCTTAGACCAAAAGGTCCTGGAGGACCGAACACGCAAAATGCCCATCACGACTTACCCGAATTTTGAAGCAGTAGTGCTTCATGAACATATGTCCACATGGCAACCTGGCAGATATTCGGGGTAGGAACCCAGCACACTAACGCAGTAGTACCTGCCTGGTGGAGTGAGACTGCAAGCCCTCGGGTTTGCTTCTTCACCAGTGCATATAAGATTCTGCACAGCTTTCCGCTTCTTCACTCCGGTGAACCCAATGAATAGTTGATCAGTCACCTGATCATCTTTGGTGTGAATAATACAGAAGGAGAAAACTCTCCTAGGGTCCAAATGATGGACTTTCTTCTCCTCATTTATAAGATGACGTGGAGCGTAGAAAGCAGGCAGAGTAAGGCTCTGCCTAACATTAAACGGGGTAACCACCTTCAGGAGAAAATAGGGATGTATCCAAAGGATCAGTATGTTAGGGAAGAAGTTGGTATATAGCGGATGCACCAACAGAGCCTGAAGCTCACGGACACTCCTGCCAGCTGTAATGGCCACTAGGAAAACCATTTTGATGGTCAAGAGCTGCAGAAAACAGCTATGTAGGGGATGAAAGGAAGAACACATGATGTATGTAAGGACCAAGTTAAGGTCCAAATGTGCCACCAGAAAGAGAGTAGGCAGGAATAAATGTAATACTTAAAAAACCGAGTCACAACTGATGATTTGAAGACAGAGGGTGGAACTCGCAGCCAGGGAAAAGCCAAAAAAGCAGAAAATAATCCTTAACAATGCCCAAGGCAAGGCCTTCCTGGGCTAAAGATAGAACAAATAGCAAAACCTCAGACAGAGGTGCAGATAGGGGTCCACAGTACCTGAGCAATACCAAGGCACAAACGTATCCCAAAAGCAGCCATTAACTGTTATAGTGGATAAACGTCTGGCTGCCAAGATGACTTTGCAAACTTCAGGAGGGGGAATCGAAAATGCCCAGTTTTCACTGCTCAATCTCCAGGCGTGAAGGTGGAGTGTGCGCAGATTGAGGAGCAGGAGGCGAAGAAAGGTTTTCAGTGTCAAGCAAATAGCCCTGTACTCTAACAGAGTAATGCAAAGCTGAAACTCTACCTGAGACCAGAGTCCTTTACTCTCAGGTGGTCGTCCCCCTCCAAGGAGTTACACGTTGGTCACCACTGTAATCTCCGGGTGAAGAAGGGAGAAGAGTCTGCATCCAAGCCAACCGCAATCTGTCAGCCACCACTGCAGATCTTTCACAGTTTCCTCAGATATCTAGACCAGATTGGAAAGGTTCCTCTGATGCTGCGCCCACTGGGACTTCAGATCCCACAATTGAGCCCACATTTGCAATTGGGCATGTTTTGCAAGCATGATGGAGGGGGCAATAAGACACAGCAGCCTCAGAGTCACTCTTACCATCTGAGAGAGAGCCAGGTGTGACTTCAGCATGTTGATAGTGAACCCCAGCGAATGCAGAGGGTTTACTGTAGTTTGGAGGTGGGTGAGGACTGACTAGGGCAAGCCTGCCTTCAACAGTCAGTAGTCTAAGTAGGGGGAGACAGGAACCCCTGGCCCCTGCAGATGTGCTGCAAACACCACCATCACTCTGTGAAGAACTCAGGGACACTGGTATGGCCAAATGGGTGCTCAGCCAATTGGAATGCTTGTGACTCACTATGAATCCAAGTAGCACCGGTAGACCAGGATATGTAAATACAAGTCCTACAGGTTCAGCGCTACCATTCAGTTTCCAGGGTCTTGGGCAGACCGAACCTGAACCAACGTGAGCATGTTGAATTTCTCTTTCCTCAAAAGGAAGTTGAGAGAGCGCAGATATAGTATAGGGCAGAGGCCTCCATCCATTTTCGGCACCAGAAAGTAGCAGGATTAACAACCATGCCTTAGTGCAGGCACCACCCTCTAGATGGCTTCTTAGGCTAAAAGAGCCAGCACTTCCTGACGGAATAAGGAGAAATGATCCTTATTCCGCTGTTCTTGGGATGGTGGGAGAGGTTGAGGTCTTTCCACAAATAGAAGGGCCTACACCTTCTGGATGAGTTGGAGCACCCACTTGTCGGATGTATCTGCCAACCATTGGGGCAGGTGGTGTCTGATCCTGCCACTAGCTGTGCTAGATGAAGGGCACACTAAAGAGTTTTGGAAACTGCTGCAGCCGGAGGGGCAGGGGACTGGGTCACATGCTGGGATTGGCTCCTGCATCCTCTTTGGGCTCAGTGGCCTCTTTCTCAAAAGAACTGGACAAGCTGCTAGACCGGGTACTGCGGATGGCCAAAATTGCCTTTTCCATGTCAGGGGCAAAAGGACAGGCTGTTACATCGGGTTGTTGAGAGAGTGAGCCCAAGGGATCTGCCAGTAAGCCTGCTATTGCAAAAGTGCTTGAGTGCCGCATCAGCCTTGTCACCAAAAAGGCAGGAGCCATCAAAGGGCATGTCGATCAGTGATGACTGAACAGTCCTTGAGAACCTAGTGGATCATAACCAGGAGTGGCAACAAAGCGCCACAATAAAAGCCATTGCTCTATGCTGGGAGTCTATGGTAACCTGTCAGCACCAGATGGAAACTTTGCTGCATCCCTGCTATCCATTAAAGCTTGGTTGAGGATGGTGCCACCCTCGTTAGACAGCCGGGGAAGCAGCTGCAACACCGAGACCCAGGAAGCATGGGAATATCAGCCAAGAGGCAAATGGTATTTGCCATCCACAATGCAAGGATGGTGGAAAATGTATAAGCTTCCCAAAGGTCCAGCCTCCTAGATTCCCTATCCAGTGGGGTGGTAGGGAACAAGCTACGGTTGACCTTCACTGTTGAGACCTGCTCCACCAAGTTCGCATGGGAGGGGTGCTGGTAGAGGAATGCTGGGTCAACCGGGACGGGATGGTGTCAGCGGTCATTCATTTGGAGCACAGATGCCCCTGTACAGGGTTTCATCCAAGCTCCCAGGAGCACACTGGTGAGGGCTTCATTAAATGGGGTTAAGTATCAATGGGGTAATCCGAAATACTACAGAGCCGGGTAAAACTCCAGTGCAGGAAAAGAGTGGTCACAGTAGCGTCAATTTTAAGAGAAAAGAAATAAGAGCATTCACTGTTTAACATTCATGTATCTGCAACAAATGCAATTTATTTGTCAACACATCAACTGATTATTGTAAACATCATAATCATTTATATACGTGAGATAAAGGTGCTCGGGATAAGAGAGAATGAAGTGCTCAGGGGAAAAGGTGCATTGGAGCAGGCAGTAGGAAAAGGAGAGGCAATGTGTCATATATACATTATATTACATAGTGAGACCTGAACCAGCCTGTAACAGGCAAACTATTACATGCAAATGCATAGCATATAGGAGACCTTGATAACAGTCCTCAGTGGTCAAAGCTTGTCGTAGAAAAAAATCAACGTTTTGACCCCTTCAGAAATTCTAGGTAAGTAAATACTTGGTGTGGGGTCTTCATCAGGACGGAGTGGGGAAGAACAACAGATCGCCAGACAGCGGGAAAAATCAGGCTCAAAGAATTCCATTGTATGAGCTCATTGAAGCTCTGCAATGAAGTGCTCAGTCTAATTCCAGCTGTCGTTCTGTGTATCAACAGAGATGGGCCAAAAGTCACCCAAGTAGAAGGGACGATGGCATTCTCAAGGGACTGGCCAGTCATTCCTGATGCGAACGACAGATGGAGATTCATTGGGCTTTAAAGAGGATTCATTCCTTGTTATTCAATCGTTTGGCAGTTACATGCAGTATCAACTGACGCGCACTGGATCACATCTCCAAAGTCACAGATGCCAGTGTTAGTTTGCGCCATGAGAAGCAGCTGCATGCTAACATTGAAGACAAGTGCTGTTGCTTCCTGTGTACTACAAATCTTATCACCCCATCAGCAAGTCTGAACCAAGCACATTCACATCAAGCCTCTAGCTTGGCAAGTTATCTCCTGTGCATCAGCAACCAGGTGGAACAACATTCCACTGGAATTAATAGTGAGAAAGATTAATGTGGTGGGGTGGGGGTCAGGCAGGGAAGGGGATGAGGCACCACCGAAAGCAAGTGACAGCGGTCTCCCCATATTCTGCCAAATGAAAAAGTTATGTGCGCGCTTTTTAAATAACTGTTTTATCTAGGCTGTGCCACAGGTTGTCAAGTGCCACACTTTGGTTATCTTACCTGCTCAGTGAGGGAGGGGTAAAGTGATGATAGCTGGTCACAGCAAGAAGTTCACAGTCACGCTCGTGGGTTTCGAGCTGTGCCACTATTCTTCTGTGTACTGGCCAGGCGGGCATCTTAAGATCAGCTTGGCCCGCTGTGCCAGCTGCCCAATTGCTCCCTGCCACTGCCAGGATCACGCAGCACAGCAATTTGAGTGCTGATGCAGCATGCTGCCAGTTTTTATACAGTGCTGCCAGTGAAGAGCAACCTGTGCACTCCACACCAATGTCAGACAGGGGTGGTGGTGGACCCAGGCCACGAGGCGTAATAGGCAGAATTAATTAGCCTGTCCTGCTTCAGCTGTATTTACTTTCAGGTCAGTGTGTGCAAGCTATTAAAGTATGTTGCACACTTTTAGTTTCCCCGACGTGCACAGATGTTCCCTGCCTGCCTCGCCTCCAGTTCACCCATCAGCCCACCATCAACCACATAAATAATCCAATTGGAATAATGACTCTCCTTAGTGAAAAGCAGGCGAGCACTGCTGACATCACTAATATGATGCAGTCATCATGCCTGGACCTGGGTGGGCCATCCTCTGCAGACATACTAGGCAAACATCCGAGAATAAGACAGGTGCATTTATTTTTAATAATTACTGGGCCCATTGCCGAGAGGAGAACAATCCAATAGACCCGGCGCTATGAAATATACGCCGGTGCTAAGCACCAGAAACCAGAGGCACAAATTAAGTGCTGGTTGTAGGTACCTGATCTCGGAAGGCCATGTGGCGCTCAGATCCAACAGTTCTCTCTCCAGCAGACCACTCTTCTAGATACCCCGCTGAGACCGGGACGGACTGCACCTCCATCCTTCCTGAAAAGTCATTCCTCCTGTAGGTTTAGCAGGCTCCTTCCCTATCCAAGTTGGACAGGAATACAGCTTTTCTAGCAAGATATCTAGACCTGAGTTGATGTCTCCTCACCTAGGAGTGGCTATCAAGGAGATACCAGCTCTGGTTCCACCGCAGGCCTCTGAAAACAAATAAGGTAGTGGGACCCCACTTTCATACACAACTCTTATGTTATTTAGGCACCATCCCTGCACAGTGATGTCAGGTTTTTTTTATTTACTGGTCTTCTGTGCCCTCAGTCGAGGATCAGTCTTAACAAATTCTCGATGAAATTATGCTGATATCTAACTAAGGACTTTAACTTGTAGATGCCCATGCCACAGCCCAGGAGGCAAGAAGGTCTTGAGGAATCGGAGGTTACATAGAGTAATCACCAGAAAACTGAAGGTATGTAGCTTGTAATTATAGTGGATACTTCTAACCATGGACGTCTTACATTTATAATAGTACCAACGAGTGCCCACCAAAAGGGGGAGGGACTGAAGAATGGATTCAAACCCAAAAGTAATGTACAACTAAGGGGGCAAAATGGCCCTCACTGCAGAGCTGACTGCAAAGTCAGTAGTGCTTGATGAATGTATGCACCAACGCCCACACCTCAGCTTGGCAAATGTCCAAGACAGACACTCCTCTGGCCAGTGCCATTTTTGCAGCCTGAGGAGTGATGGAATGAGCCAGCTGGGCTTCGGGGAGTTCTTTCTTGGCCAATGCATATCATACCTTTATTCAGAAGATGTTCAACTGTTTTACAGACACCTCTTTTACACTGATTTACCTTTTATGGTTCCCAAAGAAAAAACACAAAAAGCTTGCTGTCTTCAGTGTGGTCCCTCCTGCGATCAATGTAAAACCCCAAAGCTCTATCAGGGTCAAGCCAAGGAGGCCTCTCCTGTTCTTTAGAAAGCTACAGAAAGTGTGGAAAGTGAAAAAGGGGGGTAGGGTGATTGACTGTCGGACATGAAAGGGCAATACATTAACCAGACTCGCAGCAACAGTCTTCAGCACAGATTATTCTGTAAAGGAAGTTGTATACATGGGGGTTGAATCAACAGAGCTTGCAGTTCACTCATGCCAAAAATGATCATGAAGAAAAAGACGGCTTTGATTGTTAGAAGACATTAGGAGCAAATAGTATAGGCTCAAATTTTATACCAATAAGTAACAGTAGGACCAAAATTGAGGTTACATTGAGGTAATGCTTAGGGTTTTGGAGGAAACCTATTAAGCCTTTCAGGGGGAAAAAAAAATCGCAATAGGCAATTTGAAAAAGATGTTGATCTAGCAAACATTAGAGGGCTAAAATGAAGAACCTGTAACCTTTAACCGTGCCCAAAGCAACATCTTGCTAGGGCCACGACAAAAATAACAATACATCAGAAATCTTGGTCTGTAGAGGGTCAAATGTACTTATCCCACACCAGTCATAAATGTCTTCTAAAGTACACTATAAATGAATTTCAT
This sequence comes from Lissotriton helveticus, assembly GCF_964261635.1. NCBI lineage: Eukaryota > Metazoa > Chordata > Amphibia > Caudata > Salamandridae > Lissotriton > Lissotriton helveticus. Next base: position 1,052,403,703 of record NC_136067.1, read on the forward strand.
TCAAGAACAACTACCTAGAAAAATGACAATCCTTACCTCAGGTGGCAATTTGAAAGAGCTCAGCTGTCACTCTCTAGAAATGAAGGTTTAGGTTTAAGAGATTCAGGTGCAGGTATCTACCCCCCGAAGTGGTAACCGGATTAGAAGGAACACGCTCCTGCTCATTTTTTCTGGGTACCACACTATCCCGGCCCAGTCGGGAACCATTAAGATTATATGGAACCTATTTTCCTGACTTTCATCTCAACCTTGATGGCCTGCAGGAAGGATTTCATGAAGCTCCAACAGACTGATAGAGACCTGATAGGTTACCAGAGAACAGAGGCCTCTGACCTCCACCTGTCTACTTTGTACTTTTTCAGCTGTTTCCTTACTCTAATACCTCCCATTTCTGTTTAAGACCCAATGTATTCTTGTAAACATACATCACTACTTTATATTTTCATCAATACAGCATTATAAAAATCTTTGAAACGTTACACAACAGACACACATGACCTCATCACTAATATAAAACAACTGCTTAGCTTGCCTTTTCTGCAGTGGCAAAAATTCTCCACGTACAGCCTGCGGATGGCAGCACGCTTGCCTCAGCCTCAGCAGTGGATACAAGATGGAGGTGACTGTTCTTCTGTCCAGACTGCCAAGCTTCAGCGTCCAATCAGAAATCTTCCTTAGTTTCAGAAGCGCATCCTGGCAGCAGACATCATGCTGGCGATGATAGAAATGCCTTTCAACTGGCGAGAAGTGAAGCCAATGGACATCCTCTGTTTGAGGAGGAATTTGGATCTAAGAAATGAGACAATTCAAAACCAAATGGTGATTAGCACATAATGTACAACAGAGATTTCTACATTTTCTATCCCTGCTCACAGTGTTAGCAATACCATTTTGAATTGAAGTATTAAATTCATCAAATAAGTATAAGTCTCTAGAAACAATTAAAACATTTAATCAACTCACTAGGTACTAGGATGCAACATACAGTGTACAGACTATACAACTGTCTATATGCTGAAATGTTCATGAATACACTTGGGGGCACATGCATCATCGGAAATTGTGGTGACAATTGGGCAGATTCACAGAATCTGCCCCTTTGCGACCTCAATTTTTGTATTTGGGATGCATCATCCCAAATGCAAAAATCGCTATTTAAGTAATCGCAAAATTTGCGATTACTTGAATTGCGACTGCATTTAGGGAATCGCAAATTGTGATTCCCTAAATGCAATGCAACAAAAAAAATTGCGATTTCGTATTTAAGAAACGCAAATAACCATCTACTCAAAGTTGATGGTAATTTGCGAGAACTTTTAAAAATGCACAAAAGTGCATTTTTCAAAGTTTTATGTTACACACATACATGCCCTTGAGGCATGTGTGTGTTCAACATGTTTTTAAATTACAATTTCAGGGGTGCATCAGGGTATCCTTTTGGCACCCTTGTACCCTTAAAATTGCATGCGCAATTTGCGAGTACCTATTTGGTACTCACAAATTACACATGCAATTCCCATTGATTTCTATGGGACTCTAGGCCCACAGGAATGAGTGGGAAGCAATTCCTTATTTTCAATTCGCAATTTGCGAGGTGCAAATAAGGAATGTGTAGTAATCGCAATTTTTGGGAGATTCCTACATGCATATGGAATTGCGATTCCTGAATTACGATTACTTAAAAATCATAATTCCTAACTTTGATGCATGTGGCCCTAAGCCTTCAAAACACTACTTCATTGGCTTTGGCCCTTCACTATCTTGCTTACAGATTCACAGAATATGTTCCATAGAGTGAACCTCCAGCGAATAACTGTTTGTGATAACGTGTAGTAAGGTACTTAGGCCCAAACCTGTGTTGTGTTGCAATATAAAACACATCAATCCTATTTTAAGGGAAGTGGTGTCATATTGAGTGAGCACCTGTCCGTGACTCATTCCTCTTCATAACGAGAGCCCACATTTGGGAAGCACTAAAATAAGGTGGTTCATATTTAAGATTACAATTTACACGCAGGAGCACAAGCTTCATTTTTAAAACTTGTAATACCAATCTGTCTCTACAGTAGGTGTTATTATTCATACATATCCTTATGTCATAACATGAGAAACAGAGGCTTCCTGGCTGCAATGTTGTCCAGCTGTTACGAGGAGAAAGAACAATACATCAACTTGTAACTACAGCTCTATTGTCTTTCACGACTTCACATACTTTCCTAGCAAAATCTTACACACAGCAGTATCCATCCCACAGGAGGTCATAATGACTTTTCACAGAAGTGTGGAAGGAAAGCAAGCCTACAGCCTCAATGGAAGAGGGAGAGTTGCATGTGCACCTATCAAGTAAAGAAAGTTGGAGAATTTTATGGACTCACATATATTTTCTTCTTCATCCTTTTCCATAGAATCAAATCTTAGGAGTTCAAATTGGCAAGAAGTTAAAGGAACAAGCATTGGCATTGCTAATAGGTCTTGCTTTTGGGACCTTAGAAGTATTTAGTTATGCAGCACAATATCCTTGGTGCAACAACATCAACTGTTGAACAGGATTCAATGGGCTCAAGCTGTCCGAATGAACATGTTTTCCAAGCTCCAATGGAGTTTCAAGGAAGATATAACATATTGTTAAAAGACATAACATAATATGCAGAACTGTGAGAATTTTTAGACCCTTACGATTGAGCCCAAGTACAGGTACACAAAATAAAAGAGTGGTACAGGAATTCTGAAAAGACATTTATCAAAGTCACCAACAAAGATTTGAGTTGTCTGAAATCATACATCCATCACATTATAAAACGGGGAAAACCCAATGGCTTCTAAAGTAAGACGACCAGTTAGCATGCATTGTGATGTTAAAGAAGCTCTGTTAAGATTGTTGGTTATTCTTGCAGAGATCACCAACTGGTTGGCGCTAACAGAGGAGGATAGGAAGGCTTCAGGAAAGACGTGTGTGGCTCCGTGCTCCTTGAAAAAAGACGTAAAAGTAAACAAACACCTTTTGTCAAACATAACTTAAATTATGTTTTTACTGGCTGGAGCAAGATTTTAACTTGTCACAAAGAGTTTCAAGACTTAACAGCATTTATCATGCCTATCTGTGCATACAAAGTCCTAAAATGCATTTCAGGGCAATTTCAGACACTTTAATATTCCAAAAAGTGGCAACATCAATCTTGGGTGAACTTGACTGTGAAAAGTTTTGTCATCATTAGGAGTTAAATCATCATATTTAGGAACAGCGCCATAAAAGGGTAAGAAGGTCCTGAGTCAATATTAAAAACTTGGTTAGACTTTGATGGCTGAAAAAAATGTTGCTGTGGAAGAAAGGAGTTCAATTTCATGTGGCACTGCAACATGTCTACTGTGTTTAGGCCAAAAAGAGTTGGTGGAAAATGTTCATAGTTTGGGGGTTCCACTTAACAAGGAGGAGTTGCTGTCATTTTTAGGCATGGTCGAATATTCCACCAGATTTGAGAAGAGGCTATAAACAAACTTGATGAGAGAGCTGTTCATAAAAATATGGAATTCAAACTGGCTGAAAGGTCTGAAGAGGAGTTTAAAAGAAATATTTAAAAATGGCACCTGAATTGTAAACTGGGGAGGTTCAAGTTTCTATACACACAGTAAAACTTCCAATGCCTAACCAATCAATTAATTTATATTAAGCCACACCTAGCCAAGAATTATTTGAAGACTATAGATCCAACACACAAGCATGAAAGCTAAATGTACAAAAATATTTTGTTCGCAATCAAGTACAATTTAGCAATGCAAAATCACCACCTCTGCAGGACAGGAATCTATGCTAATTTTCTACTGCAGTTTTGCGAGCTGCTTACTCAATTTTAAAATAATAAAAATGAATGCAAGTCACATGCAGAAAATAAAAGATCGCCTTTCAAATCAAGGAGCCGAGGGAATCGGGTTTTCATTTCCTGAACACTTCTAAAAGTGTGAAATCATGTTCTCTTGTAGAAATGGAATTCGAAAGTGTCAGAAGAAATTGCAGTTGATGAAAAACACTACATTTTTAAATTCGGATGTCTTTTTTTGAGTGCATATACTAGTAGCCTTTAAACAACTCCACTAAGGGCTCCACACAAGGCATACATTAAATGGTACAGAAGTCCTGAAACAAAATGCCCACGCAGAGTTCTGTTTTGCAAAAAGCAGAGCAGAATGTTGTTGGAATTCTTTGTATTACAAGATCACCACACCCCTTTCTTGCTTTTCTGATTATCTGAAGCAAAACAGAGCTTGGTGGCATTTCCTGTTACCGTTTCATGTAGGACTTCAGGGAGAATCTGATATTAACAAAATGTGGAGGTAACTTGTCAGTGCACACACAAGTACGCCCACGACTGGAAACCCCAATATAGTTCTCACCCATGTTATTTAATGAAAAACACAGTCTGCACTTCTGTTTAATTTGTCCGTGGTAGTGATGCATCATCGGCAAACTTGTTTTTTCCCCTGGCATGCGCACTAACTCAACAAGATCTGTTTCCTCGGTTCAAGAAAGAAAACAAGCATGCGAAAAAAAAAAGGATGCAAGTGGTGCGCGCGCGCAACGGCAAAAGCAGGCTGGCGAGTGGTGTGCGATGTGCGCGCACCATGACGAGAGAGGAAAGCCAGATGGCGCCTCTGATCGTCATTGTGCGCGTAACCGCATGCTCTATGCCAGCCAAAAGCTTGTGGTTGAACTTTTAACCCGTTGCGCACTGATGACGGAACCGCTCCGTCATCAGCTGCGGTGGCGCTGTGCTGATGACGGAGCGGTTCCGTCATGGCCCGCCCGACGCGCCTGCGCGGCGCGGATTCCGCGCCTGCGCTGGGCGTTCTATTGAGCGGGCGGGGCCATGACGGAACCGCTCCGTCATCAGCACAGCTCAACCGCGGCTGGTGACGGAGCGGTTCCGTCCCCAGCATGCGGCCGCCCCGCCCCCTTAGCACTGCGGAAGAATAGCCGCCGCAGTGAAGGGGTTAAAAGCCCACACACTAAATGTCTCCCCGAGCAGCGCATGCGCTGGCTCAGACGAGCCCTAAAAACTAGGAAGAGGAATACTTCAATGTAGGAGATTCCTGAGCACTGCCTGTCTTTCTCCGGAATCTGATATGGAATAAAAATGAAAGCAATGTTGTTTAGTGAAAGTGTGGCATGGCCAAATGTTGCAGCTTTTTCGATGTCTAGATAGAAAAGACACTTGCACAAAGAGTGTTGCTCTGAATGCCATCCCTATAGTGTATTGTGGGGAGCAGTTATTTGCCTTGTTAGGACACAAGGTTATGTAGCTCACATTTCAATGAGCAATCCCTTGATTATAAAATGCCTTTCCTGGTAGCAAAGGCAAAAATTCAATTAGAAAATCTGATTGTATCTAGGAACTTGAGGAACTTTTCATGATGTACAGTAAATGGAGTGATTTTCCTACCAGAAGTTATAGATATGGAAATAACGAAGGTATGTCCGCAGAGTGATTAAGGTGTGAACTTTCTTAACTTGTGTTAAACACAAGATAGGTCTATTGTATCTCCCTGTATCTAAAGGTTTCTACTGTGGAAAAAAATCCAGTATTTTGACAGAGGCTTTACTAATATGTGGCTAGGAAGAAAGCTGTTTTTCGAATTGCATATTTTATTGAAGGAATATGGTTAACAAAATGTAAACCGCTACATCAAATATGATAGGAGATAGAGGGAAATCCTGCCTCATGCTCCTATCAAGGGTAAAAGAGATGCCTGGCACTACAAATATAAAGGTGGTCCGCATGTGTGGGACCTTCTGGTTGTACAGGAGTCCCTATGCCAGATACATGATAAACATTGTTTTATATATGTTCCTTTTCTCCCTCTCCACTTTCCCTGCTCTATTTTATTCGTTCTAGATTGGATCACTAGAATGATGATATAACAGGTGGCAACACTCTATTTTTGGAAGGCCGCCCTACACACACTTCTACTTATCGACTTTCTTTTCCTGGTCCTGAAGAAGCGCCAAAGATCTCCTCCTGAGACCACTAGGTCTACCCAATAAGTATAAAACTTTCACCACACATATTTACACCCAGCTACCTCGGGCCATTATAACCCTTTAGCAGCCTTAACCTAACGGTTTGCTACTCTTGAGCGAGGAATCCACTTATTAAATTGATGTAGCACTGATACCTCTAGTCATTTTAATACTCACTCACCACTCTTTGGGCACCACCTCACACGCATCATAAGGTGAAAATTCAAAAGATCTCAGCAAAGCAACCCTTTGGGGGACCCATAGGGCATTGCAGCGCCTGCCAGACGAGGAGCAATTGCCCTATGATGAAGCATGACATCCCTTGGGATGTGAGGGCAAAAAGTAAGAGCCATGCTGACTCTATTCCCCATTCCCTAAACTGACTCTTTTCTCTTTGGAACAGTGACCCCTTGTTTTAGTTTGCACATTAAGTAGTGAAATCGGTCTATGAGCAGTACACAATTTTGGGTCCTTACCCATTTTATGGACCAAGGAAATGGCAGCCCATTGCTTGGCAGGGGCAACTCCATAATTACTTTTGAATGAGTTTTAGAGAGCAGTTAAGGGTTCTGCCAAGCATAAGATTAATGTTTTGTAAAATAAATTTGTGTAGTCATCCGGCCCAAGTTCTTTTATAGGACACATCCCCCGAAGGCCTGTTTAAATTTTGAGACATCGATAGGCTGCTCTATTTCTCACTCCAGTAGGTGTCTTGGCATAGCATATCACAGAACTGTAGATAGTCTTTAATCTTTGCGCTGTCTTCTTTGTCTTGGGAGTACAGGCATGGATGAACCTTCCCTTTTATTTGGCTCCTTAATTGCAAATGTTCCATTGTCTCTCTTTCTCTTTCTTACATACCTCATAACTGTCTAGGTCTGGAGCTGGTGGGCTAACAGAGTCCTTACCTTGTTGCCTTTATCATAACAAGGTTGGCCCAATTTCAGAAATGGCTTTGTGGCCTGTTTGTTTAGAGGATGTTTCAAGTAACCCCTCAGGTTTGCTAGTTGCCTATGGGTTTTTATGAGGGAGTTCTGTGTTTCAACATCTACTAGGGAAGCTAATTCTGAAACCAGATGTCTTTCACCTCCTTAGCCTCACTTTGCTCAGCAGTAAATCACCGCCATTGACTCCTCTTTTACCGTTGCCTTGAAGGTGTCCTATCTAGTTGCCAGTGGGGTATCTCCTTGTTTATTTTGAAAAAGTTTACAATAAACTAGGCCACTTCCTATTTCATTCAACTGTCTCTAACTGTGTCTGGCAAGATTTGCTAGTGGGTTTCAGTGGCCGTAAGTGGCCCTTCACCCCAGGTGACCTCAATATGACCATGATGTGATAATGAGATAGCTGAGTTAGCCAAAACTTGTAATTTGTGCATTAGAGGGTGGGATATAACAATATCATCATTCAGCCCCCACTGTTCCAAGAGACAATTTAAGCTCTTGGAGAAGATCTCGGTTTTGTGCCCTGCAGAGCAACCCCTACCCAGGCCAGGGTCCCACACTAGATTAAAATCTCCCTCCACTATCATCTCTTCCTCAGCTCCTTCCATGAACTTTCAAATAGTGGCTTTGAGGAAATGGTCCTGTCTGACAATTGGGACATATATGATTATGTAGGTAGTGGAGAATCTATTTCCCCAATTTTGAACTTTCAGGAACTGCCCCTCTCGGTGCATTACTACAAGGAAATTCTCCCTCACCAGATTGTTGCTGACTAGAATGGTCACCCCTGCAGTGCCTATGCCCAAATCTGAATGGAATATTTTTATTGTTTTCTCAGTGAGTCTCCTGAAGTAAAATGAGATCAAGGTTGTAGTGTCTTTGGCTAGATTTCCTGTGTTAGTGTCTTTTGTTGGGAGAGTTTAGCCCCCATATGTTAAGTGAGAGTAATTTAAAAGTACAGGTGTATTTTCTTGTATAAGTCAAAACCGAGGGCATAATAAAGGGGCCCCAACCTAACTCTTATCTCCCCAAAGAAAAAATATACATCAATGGAACCATTTTACCCAATAAGGCCTCGATGATTTACTAAAGGTCTTCAAATGTCTGTCATTCCTTTCTTCCTTCCCATGCCCCCCATCTTCTACTATCTCCCCCATCGACTAGGTCTACTTAGACCTGATTCAGGCCAGGGCACCCACTCATTGAGGTGTCCTCCGCCCTCATATCCTTACAGGCTGATCTGACGCTACTGATCACGTCTCACCTCTCGTTTTCTGCATCTTCCAGGAAGGGTCTCAGCTTGCGGCTAACTACATGCAAACGTTCTGCTTGTAGATTGTTTGTCGGGTTGATCGAACATTCCTGGGTTGTGTCTGCTCTTTGGCATAATGATCCGGTAACAGCGGTTCTTCAGCTTCCACCCAGTAGTTAAATCATCTCATTTTGCCTTCTCACGGAAACATGAGGCAGAAAGTAGGTGATTCGTTAGTGGCTTAAAGTCTTGTCTCTTCAAGGGGGTTACCAATGACAATTCTTGGTAAATTTGGATTCTGGCACCATCTGCGCTCAGATACTCCCTCTCCAAAGCTGCGGTGATAATCTGTTCCTCAAGAACAAAGCAGTGCACTCTTGTGATATCATCAGGTGTTGGATTGTTGGGGCACCATGGCGGGCCTGGCCAGTGTGTTCTGTCAAGTTCAATAAATTTGGGGGCTTCAGAGTCTAGCAGGTCCCTAAAGAGCCAAATTATGAATTCTTCGAGGGGATCATCAGAGGTAAATGAAGGTACCTCAAGAATTCTAATGTTTTGGCAGAACCTATTTTCTACGTTTTCTAGTTTTCCCTGGAGATATAGGTTTTGTTCCAGTAGTATAGTATCTCCGGTTTGATATATTTGTGCCCCTCTTCCACACTTCCTGGTTCTTTTCTAAAAAGAACCCCACACACTCACTGATGTCTTTTTTGAGGTCTGAGAGTAAGAATCAATCAGTACATTTGTAGAGAGCACTATTCACCCGTGAGGGTCTCAAGGCACAGGGGGGAGGGGGGGCCTGCTACTGCTTGAATAGCCAGGTCTTGAGAAGCCTCCTGAAGGTTAGTAGGTCCTGGGTCTGCCGTAGGAGGATGGGGAGGGTGTTTCAAGTCTTGGCGGCGAGGTGGGAGAACAATCTGCTGACGGTGGTCGCTCTTCGGATGTGGGGGACAGTGGCGAGGGCGAGGTCAGCAGAGCGGAGCTGTCGGTTCAGGGTGTAGAAGGAGAGTCGTCTGTTGAGGTATGCCGGTCCGGTGTTGTGGAGGGCCTTGTGTGTGTGGGTGAGTTGGAAGGTGATCCTCTTGTTGATGGGAAGGCAGTGCAGGTATCTCTGGTGTGGTGTGATGTGATGTGGCTGTTGCGCGGGATGTCGAGGATCAGGTGAGCAGAGGCATTCTGTATGCGTTGTAGGAGTTTCAGGAGTTTGGCTGAGGCTCCTGCGTAGATGGCGTTTCCGTAGTCCAGCTTGCTGCTGACGAGGGCCTGGGTGACCGTTCTTCTTGTTTCGGTGGGGATCCACCTGTAGCTCTTGCGGAGCATGCGGAGGGTGTTGAAGCAGGAGGACGAGACGGTGTTGACTTGCTTGGTCTTGGAAAGTGTTGAGTCGAGGATAAACCCCAGGTTGCGTGCATGGTCGGTGGGTGTTGGTGCTGCTGGTTGTTTTACAGGTTGATGTTCGCACATAGCCCTCCCAGGTCTTATCTGAAACCCACAAACAATAACTTTAAGTACTAGCATGTGACAGGTGCCTCCTTCAGTTCAGTATCGTCAATTTTGGTTGTGTTGGTTTGGGTAGGACTTTGTTCGGCTTTTCCAATTGCCTTCCTGAGAGTTATTTGTCCATATGTACTTGAGGAGAGGTCATCTTGGCAGTCTAGGCTAGCAGTCGGGCTCTAGCTCATCAAGAAGAGGGATCCCCCCACATTCCAGCCCTACAGAGAAGGGCCGCAGACACCCAGAGCAGGGGGTGTGCACAGAAGACGCTCTTCTAGGAGAAGTGGCATTAAAGACCTCTGGGACATCCCGCCTAACCCTAGATCATGGCTTTCTCTCAGGCAGAATATATATTTAGAGTTCAAACCTGGGGAGACAGCTCTGATTCCGGGTTTCGCCAGAGTCGTCCCCTTAAGTTAGGGTTGGCATATCGCAAGCAACAAGAGGAGGTGCTTAAACCTAGGGCACGCTTGAGGTCACTTATCAGGAGAGGTAGGTAGTTTTAACAGCAGTCTGGATGCCACCTACCCCTCCTGAAGCTCTTCACATGTTATGAGTCGTCTCCTATCTATGTTTAGAAGGTGCTCATTTCTCAGGGTGAGGGTGGAGGGGAGCGTGGGCAAATTCGAAATCAGTTATTTTTGTTGCTTTGGGTCTGCATTGGCATTCCCCTTTCTCACATCTCCTTCTTCCTTAGTGAGATTGGCCTGCACCTCACAGTCTTAATTAATTTTAGGGTAGGGTGTGTTCTTTTTTCTTCCACCTGTTTCTTCTTCTGTAGCACAAGTTGAGCCGAGGTCGCTACGGCCTCAAGTCTTTTCCTGGGATTCTTCTTCCCACTGGGTCTATTGTATCAGAAGCTATATGTAGGGCGCAACTAGCTCGGGAACCAGCCGCCATCTGAAGCCTCGTCAATCACTGCAGGGCAGGAGTATGGAAGCTGTAAAGACCAATCTCCAAACCCCCTCAGTCCACATTACTCCTGGTAGGTTCCACCGCTGTTCTTCTATTTATGCCCAGCCAACCATTTTAAACCGCTTAGTCGTGGTTGGGGTCAGATTCTCTTGTCAAAAGCAGAGAGGTCTCAGGCAGCATCACTGCCCTCTCCATTCCTAGGAGGGTCTAGTTTCTGGCTCCAGCAAGGTAGGAGCACCAGTAGGAATAACACCACCCAGGCAGTGGAGGGGAGTGACATAGCTCTGTGATGGTTTACGGCTCCGTCTTGGATCCTCAGAGCTTTTAGAACATTTTGCATTTAACCCCTCCCCCACCTCCCCTTCTGTGATTCTACCTCCCTCCCTTGATGCGGAGACAGAGGAAGACGAGGCTTGGGACAAAGTGCACAATGCCTTCAAATACTGAGAAGCTGGCCAATCTAGAAGGAGAGCTATAGTGTGGCAGGTACCATATGGCAGGATCTAAGAAATTTGGCTGAGACAGTCAGAGGAGTAAGGCTGTAGCACTTCGCTCACCACTGTTCTTCTGTTTAGGCCCAGTCCACCATTTTGAACCGCTCCCTTGCGGTTGGGATCAGATTCTCTTGTCACAAGCAAAGAGGTCTCTGGCCGCCTCCCGACACACTCCATTCCTAGGAGGGTCTGGTTTCTGGCCCAAGTCAGGTCAGAGCGCCAGGGGGAAATCACACCACCCAGGCTGTGGTGTGAAGCGACACAGCTGTGTGTCAGTTTACGGCACCACCTGGGATCCTCAGCACTTTTAGAAAATGTGCATTTAACCCCTTCCCTTCTGTGATTCTACCTCCCTCCCTAGATGTTGAGACAGAGGAGGAAAAGGCTCTGAAAAAAGTGCACAATGCCTTGCTTGCCTATCTAGAAGGGGGGGGCTATGGTGTGGCAGGTACCATATGGAAGGAGTTAAGGGATTTGGCTGAGACTGTCTGTTTAGTAAAGCTGCACCTCGTCCATTAAAGCACTGTATAGGTCCTTCCCATCACCCTTCTTATTACCCGGGGAGACATCAGCTATGTATACATTTATATTCTTCTTGAACATGTTAGCAGAGCAGGTTAGTGCAGTGTTCAAATTCCCATTACAATTAATTTTCTTCTCTTGCAGACCTCGCAACCTTGGAGCCACTCATCTCACAAACCGACATTAGCTTGTCTCCGAGAGAGACCAACGGATTGATTTGTTTCTCCTGCAGTTTTCGGCCTAAGGCCATCTTATTCAGAAGGACAAAGATTTAATCTTCTGGCAAACTGCAATCAGATGAGGCAAATTGATTCTAAGTATTAAATATATCTTGTCTTTTCGGTCAGAGGGCCTGTCATTTAGAACATGGGGTTCCAGAGGACACATCTGCTTGAAAACGTGGGACTCTGACGGGTACATATAGGACAACGTTAGCAGTGCCCGAGTCTGTGTGTGTTCATGCCTGAACAATTTGGCTCCTGGAATGGAGGTGAGTTAGCAGCTTGGTTGGTTGGGTGGCTCCAAGGTTGCAAGGCCGGGACATAGGCCAAAAAGGAGCAAAATTAACATCAGCACAAAGAGGGCTGTTACCAGGACAGGAAGCACTGGCAGTGGAACTGGAAGAACTAGAGCAAATGAGATTGACTGGAGCGATATTTAAATGTAGGAACACTGACCTTGAAGTATCTGTGGTCAAACCATAACAATCTCCTCAATTGCAGAAGGCACAAAGGCATTTACCTCGAGCTTTGACCTTGAGGTGTCTAGGATGGAATCAGACACCAAGAGATATGGCAATGAGTTGCTGAATCTACTTTGCTGTGATAAAGAACATCGAAAACAGATCAGCCTCACTACAAATGGCCTTTGCTTTAGCAATCCAGATAAAGATATGTAAAAAGGAGATCTCTGTGCAGAAAGGTATGGTGAGGATGAACTACAACACTGCTGGGTATGTTACAAGGTATAGGGAAAAAGCACAAAAGCCACCCTGCAAATCTGGTACGGTTGAAGGGGTTCAGGTTAGAAAAAGTGCTGTGAGCTGGGATACTGCAAAAATTTTTTGCTCTTCCATTGATTTGCCCTTTTATGCCAGTGCCTTTGATGGTTCGGCAGAACATGGGAAAAGTGCAATAACTTCCACTTCTTTTTATGAGTAGGACCACAGCTCAAATGCAGGAGAGGGAAACATGCCTTGCTGGGCACCAAAATAGAGACTAGTTACACACCACAATACAATTTTTCAGGGTCATTGACGCACCCCAATATTTGGCATCTCTAAATGCAATCAGAGCGGGTGGCAAAGATGGCGGCGTGAACATACGTGTTGCTCTGGCGCTCCCGCCGACGGCCCGCTAAAGCACCAGCTTTTGGCCATTTAAGTGATTGCTGGCCGAAGCACCAGGGCTGCGGGGCACTTTTCTGGCGACGTGAAGGAGCTCAAGAGCGCAGTTCTGACGGCGCGGGCGAGTGCGCCCTTCCCACGAGGCTGCGAGGTGAGGCCCTGCGATCCTTGGCGGTGTGGAGGGTAGCCCGGACGGCAGAGAGGCGACCCCCGGGAGACCTGACCGGAGCAGCGGCCGGCGTTGGTGGTTCTGCGACACTGAGGAGGAGACGACAGACGGCCGAGCCTGAGTGGAGCATCAACAGAGGTCCTACCGCAGACGGGGGAGGAGACAGGCTGCTCCCGCCCGCCATCTTGTGAGTGTCCCTGCGGGGCCTAGCTGCACACGGGAACGGTTGAGGGCCCGGTGGCGGTACCAAGGCCCTCCCATTACGGCGCCGCCGAAGGAGCGGCTAGTGACATTGCCCATGACCAACCGTAAATCGGCGGAAGGAAATGAAACCGGGCGGCCACTGATCACTGGAGTGGAGACATCAGGGCCCTAGGAAGTGGGGGAGGCTACGGTCGGAGCATACTCCCCGGGGCCCAGCCTGCGGTACGCCGGACATCGGTAGACTTTGTCGGGAGTGAGAAGTTGGAATCCTGCCACCAGCACTGCAAGAAAGAAAGCAGCCGCCATTTTAGAGAGCTCGGGATGAGGCTGCGGCCTTCTGGAAGCCCTGCGGCCTGGTCCAGGAATCCCTGACGGGTGAGTCCCTGAGTGGGAGCGGAGAGCAGCCCATTTCGGCGAGCCCACCACAGTGGTTGGCGTCAGGGACCCCGGCGAGGACACAAGGGGAGCACCATCCGCCGGCCGCTGGGGAGCGAGCCAGAGGGACGTGGGCAGGCCCAGCGCTGGCAGAGGGGCCTAGTGGAGCCCTCCAGCACCAGAGTCTGCAGTTGCTGGGCCCCTGCTGAGTGAAGACCAGCCTCACGGGTCATTACATGGAACAGGGGCGACAAAGGATTGTTTCAGGCAAGTGCCACTTTTCAAGGGCGTCCAAGTGCTGGAGAGGAGCGGCGAGGGAGACAATCAGTTAGAGTTGTGGGCCGCCCAGGGACCGGGGTGCCCTGATAGTGTGGGGCCGGGTGTTGAACCTCCTTAGCGGAGACTGTGGGGGGAAGTGGCGGGCTCCCCACTGTGGACCACACAGTAACTGCATCACCCTAACCCACTTGCCTCTGTGCCATGATGTTCGAAAGCGCCATTTGCTGAGAAGAGGTCGGACACCACAGAGCCCGGCATCCCCAGAGAAAGTAGATTCGTGCCTTGGTGGGGACACAGTCAGTGCCCGGGTGTCCAGTGACGCTGGAAAGGGAGGCACCCAGCTACTGCACACTATCACATGTCACGAAGGGAGGCGCAGCTGGGGGCGGTAGCCATGCCAGTCAGCTCAGGGTTTCATCTGGACTTAGTTTGTGGCGCGATAAGTTCTCCTCCCGGGGGCGCAAAGACAGGAACCTGAAGGACTGGTTTGCGAAAGCACAGGCTGGTCAACAGGCTACCGACATGGCAACGGGGGCTGTCCGCCCTGCATCCGAGCGAGACGAAGGTGCGGAACCGATCACTAAGGCATTTCTAGAATCCATGTTTGTTGCGCTAAGGGAGGATGTTAACACTTACAATTCCGGCAGGGCGCGCTGGGAGAGGGAACTAGGTAGAACACCCAGTCACAAAGAGTGGGAGGGGATATACTATAGGGCCTGCCATTCAGCATACCACATGGGGCTCACGGAAACCCTCACAAAGGTAGCAACCTACTGGTATTTTACCCCAGAGCGTCTTCACTCAATAGGCCACACTAGAGAGGCGACATGTTGGCGGGGCTGTGACCACGTGGGCACTTTGGTACACCTATTATGGGAGTGCGAACATATCCAGCCTTATTGGAATCAGGTGACAGACGAAGTGGATAAACACTTCAATACAGAAATTCCACGTTTCCCAGCATATGTCCTTTTGGGCCTCCCAAATCCTCTGACTTATCCTCTACGATCTCGTAGAGGCGATACAAAATATACTCACACACTGGCGTACCTCCCACATCCCAACCTTCACAGGCTGGCTACTTCGCCTGTTGCATGTTCTCGGAATGGGGAAGCTGACATTGACAATAGCAGGGGAGGGGTCCAAATATGTTGAATTGTGGCAACCTTTCTGTCCCTCTTAGCCTTTGAATTCCAGAGTTTCAGACAGCTTAGGAAGTGGACAAGGAACACGGGTGGGGGGTGGTGAAGGAGGGTGGGGCGCGAGGGGGTTTACAAACAACTTGTCGACACCCCCACCCACCTTGCCGGGCACACGCTCGACCCAATCTTCACCTCCAGCAAACACATCTCCTTCGATCACACCACAGCTCTCCACTGGACGGACCACAGCTGCGTTCACATCAACTACAAAAAGACCATGACCCACAACCCCCCACAACCTATTCCCCGAAGAAATTGGAACAAAATCACCACCACCCAGCTCTCCTCATCACTTCACCTAAACCCTCCTGCCAAATCATCGGACCCAAACCAAGCAGCCACCAACCTCACACAATGGATCACCCTCAGCGCCGACGAACTAGCACCCTTGAGAAACCATCAAATCAAGCAAGGTAGCAAAAAAGCCCCCTGGTTCAACGTTGACCTCAAGAAATCCAAGAAGCTCTGCCGCACCCTCGAAAAAGCCTGGAGAAAAAACCCAACCACTGACAACCTGGCCTCCTTCAAGAACGCCACCCGCAAACACCACCAACTGATCCGATCCACCAAAAAAACAGCATTCAAAGATCGACTTGACAACAACGCCCAAAACAGCAAGGAACTATTCAACATCGTAAAGGAATTTACCAACCCCACCGCCGGCACCAACGACATCACTCCCTCCCAAGACCTCTGCGACTCCTTATCCTCATTCTTCCACAACAAAATCGCCGACATACATAACAGCTTTGAAAACCAGTCCGAAGACCAGTCCACTCCACCCACCTCCAAACCAAAACAGCTCTCTAACAACCTTTGCGCCTGGAACCCAATCACTACCGAAGACACCATCCGCCTAATGAACTCCATCCACTCAGGATCGCCAACCGACCCATGTCCCCACCACATTTTCAACAAAGTAGACTTCACCATCGCACCCCATCTCCGCGATGTCATCAACTGTTCTTTTGACTCCGCTACCTTCCCGGAAAGCTGGAAACATGCCGAACTCAGCGCCCTTCTGAAGAAGCCCACAGCAGACCCCTCTGAGCTTAAGAACTACCGCCCCATCTCGCTCCTCCCTTTCCCTGCCAAAGTCATTGAGAAAGCCGTCAACAGTCAGCTCGCCGCCTTTCTTGAATCCAACAAATCCCTCGACCCCTCACAGTCCGGCTACCGAGCCAAACAGCACCGAAACCGCACTCATCGCAGCAACAGACGACATCCGAACGCTACTGGACAACGGAGAAACAGCTGCCCTCATACTACTTGACCTCTCCGCCGCCTTTGACACAGTCTGTCATAACAACCTTACACAACGCCTCAGCAACGTCGGAATACAAGGAAAAGCATTGGACTGGATCATCTCGTTCCTCGCCGGAAGAGCCCAGAGAGTCCGCCTCCCCCCTTTCAAATCAGAGGCCACCGAAGTCATCTGCGGCGTACCACAAGGATCATCACTCAGTCCTACCCTCTTCAACGTATACATGAATCCCCTCGCATCCATCGCACGCCAACACAACATCATCTCCTACGCAGACGACACCCAGCTGATCCTCTCCCTCACCAAAGACCCAAACACCGCCAAAACCAACTTACACGAAGGAATGAAAGAGGTAGCCGAGTGGATGAAGAACAGCAGTCTAAAACTGAACTCGGACAAAACGGAAGTCCTCATCTTAGGTTCATCCCCCTCCGCCTGGGACGACTCATGGTGGCCACCGGCCCTGGGAAACGCACCCACACCTACGGATCACGCACATAACCTGGGCTTCATCCTAGACTCCTCCCTCTCGATGACCAGACAAGTCAACGCCGTCTCATCATCATGCTTCAACATCCTACGCATGCTCAAAAAAATATTCAGTTGGATCCCCACCGAAACAAGAAAGACAGTCACCCACGCACTGGTCACAAGCCGACTGGATTACGGAAACACCCTCTACACCGGAACTACAGCCAAACTACAGAAAAAACTCCAACGCATCCAAAACGCCTCAGCCAGACTCATACTGGACATCCCCCATCAAGCTCACATGTCCGGTCACCTGAAAGACCTCCACTGGCTCCCAGTCAACAAGAGAATAACGTTCCGTCTCCTCACCCACGCACACAGAGAAGATCCTTCTCCTACTTAGCGGCCAAAACCTGGAATTCTCTCCCCACCCACCTCCGCCTTACACAGAACCACCTCTCCTTCAGAAACCAACTAAAAACTTGGATATTCGATAAATAAAACACCCACCCTCCCTCAAGCGCCTTGAGACCCTCTGGGTGAGTAGTGCGCTATACAAATTTCTGAACTTGAACAATTTTTTTTCTCCCTTTAATTTCCATTTTATGTAAGGTTTTCCTGCTTTGGTACAAACCCAATGTTATGCTTGTGGACCTGGCTTGACCTTTTAAGCCATATGCTACGCAATGTTGATGATATGACAGCTAAACCTCCATGGTTATATTTGTGTATGTTGAAATTTCAATAAAGAGATTTAAACCATAAATGCAATCAGAAAGAGAGGAGCATTCATGTGCTTGGTTCAATGTACCAGTTTTAAGGCATCAAAGACACACATACTTGATGATTCACTAAAGCTATGTTGCCAGATGCGGAGCCTCACCCAACCTAATAGACCAAGGAAAGGTTTAGTGCTCAACGGGCTGTCAGCACCTGGGTGGCGAATGTCACTTCCTTGGACCTTACACTGATTCCAACCGTAACAAGTCGCTTGATATCAAAACAAAGAGGATCGTATGACCTGGAGCAGTCATTATATTGGGGCTTTCAAGCAATGTTGTGCTTGATCAGTGGATGTGACCTAAATGAAGTAAGGGGAGCAACCATGGAATGGAAAATATGCTGAACTTCTTTATGGGCTGAATTAAAGTTAGTACAATGCCAGGTTTTTGAGTCCCTGTACTAACCTTAACTTTTCTTATTCAAAATTAAATCAAACATCTTCTGTGGTATTCAAGTTTAATTGCTTTCTTTCTATTTATTTTTTATTTATTTATTTTAATTTGGAGAGTGTATACAAAGTACAAAAAATATACGTTCATGAGCAATTTTAAATACAAATCTAGCTAATATATATTTACACAAGAAGTTATTTTTCAGCATTTCATAAGTATATAAAATACAAATAAAAATCTCTAATCAGTTAAATTCTAACACAGGAGACAAGACCTAAAATCATGACTCAGCCTGACCCCTTACGCGACAGATTGCTTTATAATCCATTTCTTCAAATGGGCCCAGATTGCCCTGCCTCTCCTACTTGCATCTCGCCTTTACATTTTTATAGTGATTTCTCAAGGTGATATATAGCCAGCAAACAACGTAGCCAAGCCTGATATAGAGGAGTACCCACAACCTTCTAATGTGTAGAAATGAGGAGCCGGGTCACAGCTATTGAAATAAAAACAAACTTGTTCTTCCGATAGTCAACTTGTGCCTTCTCATCGCATCCTAACAACATTAGCGTAGGGGTTATATTGATTGTAGTCTATAGCTGCTGATAAAAATTCCTCTATTTGCTTTTTAAGGGGTCCC
This sequence comes from Lissotriton helveticus, assembly GCF_964261635.1. NCBI lineage: Eukaryota > Metazoa > Chordata > Amphibia > Caudata > Salamandridae > Lissotriton > Lissotriton helveticus. Next base: position 1,052,422,461 of record NC_136067.1, read on the forward strand.
AATTTCTCACAGGTATAAAACATGTGGATTGTGTCTGCTGGCCCTTGATCACAACGAGGACATTTATCATCCTCTCTTTTTCCCAACCGATGAAGTTTTGTGGGAGTGAAATAGAGCTCGTATATCGTGTAGTAATGTTGGGCTTTTAGGTTGGCTGCGAGGAATGTCCCTTTAGCTAAAGCTAGTGATTTATACAAATCAACGTCAGGGTCTCCTGATCTAGTAGCCCATTTAGCTTCTACTGCCTCCAGATCATCAGGGAGTGTGTCTATCAAAACTTTATATATGTTTTTGATTTTTATCTGGGGCTGACACATGGCCTCTATTAGAATAATCCTGTTCATGGAGATCCCCTCTTCATTGATTCGTTTTAAAAAACTGGTAAGCTGTTTATATTTAAAATGTGTTTCAGCTGCTATACCATATCGTTGCTGCAACTCAGAGAACAACAGCCTCTGTTCAATTAAATAAAGATCTCCAACCTTCAGGATTCCCTTTTCCTCCCATTGCCTACCCAGTTTATCATAAGCTAATTAGGGAAAAAGAGGAGATCGCCACAGTGGTGTATATCTGTTGTACTTTGATATTTGCATGAGCCCTACCATTCTTCTCCATATTTTCCAGATTGCTATTACAATCTTGAATCTAGTCTTTTTGTAATAGCTGGCCTCTATCTGTTGAAGACGTACTCCCTGTGCAGTTATCCCTATGGTTAGCTCATATAGCAAGGGGAGGTCTCAGTTTACATCCTGTTGTCTGTCCCCAATGCCTGATGAGATCACGAAAGCCATTTGTTGTAAAAACATTGCATATTAGTAGTATCTAAGATTGGGAGCGGACCATCCACCTCAATCTTGTGGTAAATGTAAGGGATCGTCAAATTTTTGATTATTTCTAAACAAAATTGCTAAAAATACTATCCAGTTTCTTTAAAAATAAATCTTCAATTTCTAGAGGAATGGACCCTTAACATATATAGGACCTTAGGGAGCATAACCATCTAGAGTATATTGCATCGTCCTATAAGTGATAGGTGAAGTCTAACTAAACACTGTAGATCCTTACTAATCTTATTTATCATCGGTAGCATATTTATTTTCCAGATGGAGTCTACGTTACTGCTAATCTTAATACCGAGATAGATTACCTCATCTAGTCTAAAATCTGGGATTTCCCTGTGTTCAACAGATAGCCGGATTTGCGTCCATACTCACGGGCTAATTTCTGAATTTGAGTAATTGCTTTCTCTGGGTCGGTGGTTACCACCGCCAGATCGTCAGCATAGGCCATTATCTTTGAGTCATAGCGGTTGCGGATGACTGGCTTGATTATCTGATCTTGAAAAATGTGCTCTATAAAAATATCAATATAAAGGGCAAATAATATAGAAGTGTAGGGGTAACCCTGTCTTGTCCCTCTTGCAATGTCGATAGAGTTTGATTCTTGACCCATTATGTTTAGTCTTGCGTATGGTCTATGATACATTGCCTGTATAGCGGTTATAAAGCCGGGCCCAAACCCTCTCTGTACCATAGTCGCCCACACATATTGCCATGAGACGAGGTCAAATGCCTTCTCGGCGTCTAGGAGGATCATAGCCATCTTCTCACCGGTTGTCTCAGTTATATCAAACAGGGCTACAGCACGTCTGATATGGTCTGTTGTGCCTCTTGTTGGTATAAAGCCATGTTGCCATGGTAAGACTAGATGAGCTATGATCCCCCCAGCTGAGTCGCAAGAATTTTTGAGTACTATTCAGTATCAACATTCATGAGGGATATGGGTCTGTATGATGCAGGGTTATCAGAGGGTTTCCCAAGTCTACTTGCTTTCAATGGACAATAGTTTGTTTAAAGACCTCCTCTAGTGAACACATGCATACGCTCGGGTTAGCGCTCTAGTTTTTCGCTGACCTGGGCTTATTTAGGGAGGAAGTGGGTGACGCTGCTTAGTGAATGTGATGCTGTCCGTGGCAGGGACAGTTACTGTCGCTGGTTAATCTCTGGGGACAGTCTCAGTGCGAGGGGGTTAAGGGGAGACTCACGCTGCAATATTGAGCCATTTATTGCATGAAATTGCTGGTCAGATTGTAACGTTTTTAAATGTGTATGCAATTTTAATAATACTAAATGTAATATTTGTTGCGAGCTTGCTTGGCTCTTAAGTTTTTAATCCCTACCTGCTCCCTGATCCCGCCCCGTTCCGCCGCGTCCATTGTGGGTGTTTGAGCGGAGGGTGAGGAACCCACCACTTCCTGACTCACCAGCGCTCGGGTTAGCGCTCTAGTTTTTCGCTGACCTACCCCTATTTAGGAGGATGGGTCACCGACCGCGACAGGTATTTGATTCTGCTTTAAGCCAGGAAGCCCCTCCGCTTAGTAAGACTCTCACGGTAGCTTGAAAGGACTATGAGGACTGGGTAGTTAAGGCTCTAGATAATTTGGCCCCTTGGACACATAAAGCCCCAGTGCGCAGATCTAGATCAGCTCCTTGGTTCAGCAAGGATCTGCGCGCAGCTAAGGCTAAATGTAAGGTCTTAGAACGCCTTTGGCGGAAAGACTACGACCCTGTCCGCAAAGATTCCTATAGGAGCAGTCTGAGGGAATACCATAGTCTGATAAGAAAGGCCAAGAGGTATCATATAAAAGAGGATTGATTTATCTGATAACTCCTCCAAAGAGCTTTTCCTAATCTATAAGGAGTTAACTTCTCTTACGGCGACAATGACAAAAGATCCTCCTTCCATTGAGTTGTGTGAAGCCATTGCTGACCACTTTGTGAGCAAAGTGGAGAAGATCTATGAATCTTTTCAGCAGAGCTCAGCCGAAGACATCTCGGCCGGGGAGACCTGTCATGGGCCTATGAAAACTGGTCGTCTCATGGAATTTAAGGTCCCTCCACGGAAGGAGTTGCCAAAAATAATTATGGGTATCCATTCTGGATCTCCTATGGATGTCGCCCCTGCTAAGATCCTCAGAAGTCATCTACCTCTTTTGAATGATTATATAGGCAACCTGGCGACTCTGTCCTTTCAAGAAAGTTTGGTGCCTGAAGAATGGAAACTGGCCCAGGTTGTTCCCATAAAAAAAAGCCAACATGAGTATGACTCAGTTGGATAATCTCCGTCCCATTTCCCTCCTACCTTTTTGCGCCAAAGTTGTGGAGAAATTGGTTCATAACCAACTAGTTACCTTCGTGGAGGATAATCTTCTTCTTTATTCCTCCCAATCGGGTTTTAGGGCGCAGCATTCCACGGAGACTGCCCTCCTGTTTTCCACTGAATTACTCCGTCGCAAAGTAGATGAGGGACATACAGCTGCTTTGATACTATTAGACCTGAGTGCGGCGTTTGACACCGTGTCACACTCAGGGCTCCTTGCTCGCTTAAGTGAGATGGGGATAGCCGGCCCAGCCTATGAATGGATGTGCTCCTTTTTAGCTGACAGGAAATTCCAAGTGCACTGCCCCCCATTCAAATCCACACCTCGTTCTCTCAGGCAAGGGGTTCCACAGGGCTCTATATTGAGCCCCACGATGTTTAATCTATACATGGAGCCCCTGGCACGTCTGGTAGAATCTTATGGGGTGGATATTGTGTCATACGCAGATGATACTCAACTGGTGGTCACTTTATCTCATAATCCAGTTGAGGCAGCCGAGAATCTCTCCGCTTGTCTTGTGGCACTTGCTGGCTGGATGAAGAAGAACTGTTTGCGCCTCAACGGGAACAAGACAGAACTTCTAATAATCTGTTTGTCTCCCTCGATCTGGCCATCAGCTTGGTGGCAAGCGGATTTTGGTACTATGCCATCCCCCTCTGATGCGGTGAAAAACCTGGGTGTTTGTCTGGATTCCAATCTTTCATACTCCCAACATGTTGGAATGGTAGCCGGGAAATGCTATGGCATACTAAAGGTTCTCCGCAAAATTCTAGATCTTCTTCCCATCAAAGCGCGGAAAACCCTGGTACATGCCTTAGTTACCTCCCATCTCGATTATGGGAACTCACTTCTCTGTGGAATCAGTAAAAAGGGCCTAAACCAACTCCAATGTGTCCAGAATGCGGCGGCTCGATTGGTCTTGAACCTACCCAGGAAGTCATCTGAGAAGCGAGCTTTACAAACCTTGCACTGGCTTCCCATGCAGGAACGTGTTTGGTTTAAAACCATGTGCATCACCCACCGCATAGCACATGGCCGCGGCCCTGTCTATCTCCAAAACATGCTGACTATATACCGTCCCAAACGATTGCTTAGATCCATGGGCAGCATGCAGTTGGTGGTGCCCCGTATCCGCAGAGCGCGGATGGGAGGGCGGTCTTTTACGTTCCTAGCCAGTAAATACTGGAACGATCTTCCTATTGAACTTAGGATGGAACCATCTGAACTACGGTTCAGACTGAAACTGAAGACATATCTGTTCCCCAAAGTCTAGTGATTGTTAATTCCCTTCTGTCTTTTCTCCTTCTGCTTGGTTTGTTTTGTCTGTCTCTCTGTGTAACCAGGCGCTTAATAAATGTTTTTATTATTGTTATTATGCACAGGATGTTATTAGAAAATGAATGTCAGCTGTTGCAAACGGCTGGATGGCACTTTGCACATGGGGGAAACTGCAAGAATTGTGTCAACATATTTAAGTTAAATAAGAAAAAAGAGAACTCTACAAAGAATCACCTAAAAAGGTACGCCAACGTGTACATTAATAACTTGCAGCAAAAACATTATGCCTAAACCTCTGCCACTGATGAATTACCTGATAACAGGTCATTTCTGACAGCGGGAACTGGCAAGGGTGCAAATCTGTTCAGGGGAAGGGACCATCATGGAATTCACATATATGATCAGGACTGCACAACTACATGCATTAACATTTTTGAAAAATAGTTTCTGGACTTGTCAGCTAAAAGGGAAGTCACACATTAATTGGGATTGTAGAAATATTTTAAAACAGAGCTTATTACCACTTATTAGTACTTACTTGGTCAAGCACATCTTTTTTTGCTGAACGCCACATTATCCGAGCAATGATTTGGTACAAGGGTTGAGGATTTTTCCGGCAGTAAGGTCGATATAAGAGCTGCTCCCACCAGTGCCTGACCCAAAAAGGATCAATCCCAAGAAACAGTACAAGTCCATACAAATCTAGAAACAATTAGTAAAAGCAATGAGAAACAGGTTATCCCTACTTTCTGTAAAGAGTAAAAGAGTACGTGTGTAACAATAAAACATGCCACCTTATACACTTTAACTTTTCACACAGTCTTTCCACATTCCAAAGCATCAGGCAACTTCAGAACACATTCCTCCACAGACCCCAATGAGGGAGCTGCTGCATAAGCAGTAGAGCTAGCCACAGAAGCTAGGCAACAAGACAGTCAGAGGACCATATGATGTGTGATAAGTAATGCTACCTAGGAAGAGATAAAGCTCCCAATAAACATAAGTTAAATTTCCTATGATGCCACATGCCATATATAAGACTATAGATTCCTTTGGAAGCAGCCACCGACCCTTTCCCCCCATGCACTCCCCAAGTTAGGAGAAACAGGGATCCTATGGGTCATGCTTAGGTGCACCACAATCGATTCATATAATTCACAAGGGTGCAGCTAAACCTTGGAATAAAGGAGGCCCTGTTTAAAAGCAGTCTTTAAAACGTGTTCAAACGCAGTCTTTAAAACTTACTGATGTTCTTCTTTAAGAATTGCTCATCTGCAATACTGGAAAAGAAGAGTGGATTGGCTTCCTGTGTGACCTTTCAAAACTTGATACAAGGGCACTCTCGGGTGCCTTTACTTGGTACAAACAAACATGTACTTAATTCCAAGGATCTTCCACCAGTGTTAGACAGGGAGGAAAGGCACATGAACAACAGGCTTAAAACCTGCATACCTTTACCAATTACCCCATTCATTTGAAGCTATATAAGAGTACAAGAAATGGCACACAACAGATAGCCAGTGCAGTGGACACACGTCAAAGACAGGGAAGCTGGAGAGAGTAAATAGGAAAGAGACGAAAGTGGACAATGGAATCTCAAATGGTCCTTCAGACATCATGCAAAGAGCTTTAACTTGTTTAAATCTTTCTTAATCAAAAGAGAGACTGAAGAATATTTGCATGCCACATTCTAGGAGGCAGACAGAACCGGACTATTCCCAGTATAACAGGGGGCTACAGGCACTTTCAGGAACACGTTAATTGGTTGTACCTTACATTAAGGTTGGTTGGGTAGGTGGGCCATTGGGAGGATTGAAACTGCTGAAACTGATATGTATCTGTGTATGCCAAACCACATACTATGTATACTGTAATGTTTTGCTGAAGCATGTGTTTAATGTTTAATAAAAAGAATTTTAAAAAAAATAATTCTTGGAGGCAAAGTAACACTCAGAACTGGTTCCATACAAAAGGCAAACGAAAAGCTAATATGGTGGACACATTGAGATAATTTTACTACAGCCAGCAGAAGAACAACTACTGAGAACATGCCCATTAAAACACTGGATTCTCCAAACTACAGAAGTTTAGTACACCCATAGCAAGAGATGGAGATCCTATCTGAGACACAAATGTCTTCAAGGTCCGAAAACATCCCTAAATAAATAAAACCAATCTACTTTCTCTTAAAACATACTCTACTCCACGCAACCATAAACCTTATTGGTATGTTACAAAGTATTTACAAAATGGTGTGGCAAACAGAGTAGTCCTCAAGCCAGAACCTATGCTGGATACAGTAAAGCACAGCATTGCACAGCAAAGCTTAAAAACAATGGCAAGGGGAACGAGGGCTGGCGGGGAATGGAGAGGGATGCAGGTCTCTGATGCTCTGCTCCACATCATCCTAATCAGCTACTATCCGTACCTCAACTCAGTCCCCAAACAACCAGAGGGTACCCCTGGGGACCGGCCTGTACCTCCAAACGCCCTATCGGGCAACCGAGATGAGTATATAAGAGCATCCGCGGCTGGGCTTGGACAAGCCATGCACTCCCGCCTGCCTTCTTGGATCCCGGGAGCAGCTGCACAGCCTTGGGAGAAACGCTGGGGCCATCCGCATTTCAAAATTAACAAAGGCTCCCACTAGGAGTGAAGCGAGATCAGCAGAGGTTGCACTCCTGGGACTGGTAAGTCACCTGCTTGAACAGCCGCACCTCCTAACATTGAGCCCTGTGACGGAAGTGTGGTAGGCCGGTTTACCACACAGGGGTCCCCCTTATAAGCGTCATCCGCTCCAGCCACCAGAGACTGTCAGGTTTAGCATCAGAATTGTCTGGCAGCGGAATCAGCCCAGGCACACGGTGGTCTGGGGCACAGATCTGGACCACAGCGGAGGACCTTCTGGGCAGAGTGACTTATTGATCCACACCTAGGGGAGCTGCACAAGCCTCCAGCAAGCTGCGGGAAACGGGAGTCGCTGCAGACAGGTCTCATGGCCGGAGGCTGACCTAGGAGGAGGCGGGAACACCCACTTCTCAATCTGGACCCTGTGAGACAACTCCAGGAACATATGAGGGGCCCAACATCCTGAAGCCCACCTGCAGCTAGTAAGACGCCCCCGCAACATCAGACCAAGCCCAAATGCCTCTATTGCCCATGATCCCTCGACTGGAGAAGCCCTTCCTTGCCCCCGGAAGCATTATTTTGCAGCATCAAATCTAGGTACCTGATCAAAGGGACCCGCCCACCCTGTACAACAGTGGAACATAGCATAGCACAGGGCTGACATGCTTCCCATTCCACAGAATCTGGCACATAGAACCCTATTCTCAATATCACGTACGTAAGGCGCCTCGGATATTCTCACCCGGGTCCATCTCTAGAATGACACAGAGGAGATAATGCATAAGGCCAAAGGGAAAGTGGAAATCATTTCCAGGGGCTCAACTATCCAACTCGCCAAAACCTAGCATCAAACACCCTCACGAAATGTAGAGACTTCAAAGCTGTCATGGGCTTAGTTAAGGGAGCACAGCATCATATACCAGTGCAGGCACTGATTCAGTAAAATCGTCGCCTGGAAAAGAACCATCAGAGAAATACGTTCACTACTGGAGGCCACAAAACTGTTAGGGATCACAGCAGAAGTGGACACCAATGACAGTGACTTGAATACCCCGAGCAAACGACCTGACTGGCGCGACGAATGGCACACAATCACCCGGCCTTCCATGCACCGAGGCGGCAGGACACGATTCCTCTGAAGCAGTAAAACCAGAGGTCATAATTGAGTGAGATGACATTTATAAAGCGCGATGGCTACCCGGAGGCCTCTAAGCCCTACAGACGGGTACAGGAGACAGAACAGTGAGAGATGAATACAGATCTAAAAGACCAGGTTTTTAGGAGCTTTCGGAACGTGAGCTGATTGGGCTCTCCGCAAATGAAGTTGCAGGGCATTCCAACCGATGGCAGCAATTTTAAGAAATGGCGCGCCCACCACATCTAGCTCTCCTTATTCTTGGTTGTAGGGAAAGAAAATAGGCAGTTGAACAAAGGTCCCTCCTAGGTTAATAAGACTACCGTCTTTTCCCCGTGGATTGGAGATTATTCTTTTAAAGCCCCTACTTGGTTGAATACACCATGGGCTAAATCGGACGGAATAACGACTTAGTGGACAGGTCTACACTAGCGGTTGGGATCTTCCCACAAGCCTCAACACGCATATCTTGGAGAGAATGAGTATACGAATATACAACAAAGGGAAAAAGGGTGACTTTTTAACGTTGACGCTTTTGGAAGCTTTGCGTTTTTCTCTCCTTGGGGACCTACACCTGTTAACCTACGGATACCAGCCCTTAATCCGGGAGTGATATCATTAATCTGGACAAACAATATCCAGACTTTGTGTTTGTTTTGTATATTTTTTGAACATACGCGATTCCCAATTGAAATCTACTTAATTAATTTTTTGGGAGCCTTGAAAAAGTCGCGAATGGCGACGAAACACGTGTCGGCTGTGGCTGAATCAATGTTATTTACATTGTTATGACTGTGACTACGCAGGACTTAAGTCAAGCCTCATACCAGGGAACCAAGGCGATGTCAGCCATGCTCAAAAAAGTCACTGAACTAGGCCTGGTTGACATCTGTTTTTTTTTCCAACTAAGCAATAGGGACTACTCTATCATTCCCACGTTCACAACTCATACTCTAGAATCAAACACATATTTATAACCCACTCAATTCTAAGACAGATGGGCTTGGTGGAGATGCTTGATATATCTGTGTAGGACCGCGAACATGTCGAGCTGCTCTCTGGTCAAGCGGCCACTGGCCTCAACTAGACCAGAAACGTTGGATCCTGAAACCCAACATCGAGAGACCAAGTAAACAGGGTGACCGTAGCGATAGCCATTATGGATTATTTCTCAACCAAAAAACCCTGATGTCTCTCTGCACGTTATGAGATGCTTTCAAGGCAACAATATGAGGCACCCTCATTACACTCAAAATTGACAGAGCTAGAGAATCAGACTGTTCAAAAGCAACCTGACTGCTGAAATAAAGGTGCTCGAATGCCTGAACAGCCAGAACCCCTCCAGGGCATCCCATAGAAACCTCGGCCTACAAACGCAGCCTACTCAGAGCACACAAAACAAACTGCACTGAAAGCTCACTATTATAACTAAAACAGCACTTCTACAAGGGAGACAAGGTGGGGACACTCCTTGCATGCAAGTTATGCCTCCAACAGGCTAAAGCCCATATGGCAATCGTCAAGGGGTGGGGCAAGACGGCACCTGTGCAACAAGAGAACCAGCAAAACAGAAGGCGTTCCAGGACTTCTACCAATCCCTTTACAAACAGGGCAGTGAACACCCACAAGACATTCAGGCTAAGTTACAAGCATGCAACTGGGCGCCTATATCCCCCATACACCATGACCTCCTAGAAGCACCAATAGACCCTGAATAAATCCGAGAGGCCTTTCGGACACTCCCCGCCGGGAAGGCCCTGGGACCGGATGGCCTTCTTGTATAGTTCTACAAACTCTTTCTGCTACCAATCCTGGACAACCTCACCCCCCTCTTTAGCTCCTTCATACCCGACACAAGCTTAACCCCCACGTGCTAAGCAGAAGTGGTGCTTATGCCGAAACCCGGGAAGGGCCTTGCCATATGTACCTCTTACTGCCTCATAGCAATACTTAATACGATACCGAACTATACATCACAATTCTCACCCAGCGCCTGGAACTACTACTTCCCAACCTAATCGACCCAGACCAGGTAAAATTCATTCGCAACGCCAGGAAGCTGACAACAATAGACACCTGTCCCACCTAAAAGAAAAAGCGCACAAACACAATAAACCTTCCCTGCTTCTGTTCTATCTCTAGATGCAGAGAAGGCTTTTGATTGAGTAAGTCAGGTCTTCTTGAGGAAGGTCCTGTAATAGATCACAGTGGGTCCTAAGATGGCGTGTGCAAGGGAACTAACCACCTTCTAAGAACACTCAGGAATCTGAAACCTTTCCTACCGCAAGCAGATTTCAAGCAAGTGGTCCAAGCGCTTGTCCTACCGAGACTTGACTACGGTAGTGCCACCCTATGTGGACTCCCCAAAAACGCTTTGGCCCCCCTAAAGGCCTCTCTGAACGCAGCGGCCAGATTGATCATGGGCACCAAGGATAATACACACATCTCTCCGGTTCTAAAATCACTAAATTGGCTACCCTATGAAGCTTGAATTCATCTGAAGATTGCCTGCCTTTCACACAAAGCCCTCCACTTCAAAACCCCTACCTACCACGCACAAAAACTAAAACTATCTGGAGAAGGTAGATCGTCAAGGAGTGCTAATTCCTTCCTCCTGAAACCACGGACCTTCAGCAAAAAAAGGACTTGCCACCGAGCTTTCTCGGGATTTGCTCCTAAAATCTGGAACTCTCTTCCACCCGAAATTCGGAGGATCTCTTCCAAGGCCGCCTTCAAATTGGAAGCAAAGAAATTCCTCATGAAGAAGTTCTTACCTTAATAGGAGGGACATTATATATACCTTTCTTGTACTTTATTTTCCGCCCGAAAGGTGTCGTTCATTGTATAGCATGATTCACCCTTGTATATGATTTTTCTTTCCCAGCGCTCGTGCACCCAGGATTGTAAATGTTTATTAGCTACTTACCACTTGATTCAATGCTTAGTATAAGCCCCATATAACTCATGTTTAGATTTTACTATATTGGTGACTATTATTCATGTTTGATTATTCACTTAATACCCTTATATCACCACGCTACTTCATATAGCCCCTTTGTCCTCCCTGGACTATAATTGATTTGTTATGCGTGAACTATTGATCTTATGTCTATTTTACTACCCATGTTTGACTCAAGTTCTGATTGTTACCTTCCCTACAACTGTAAAGCGCTCTGATATCCTTCGGAATCTAGTCCGCGCTTTATAAAACGTTATAAATAAATAAATAAATAAATATAATCATAGCAGCCTAGGCGATTCCTTCTACCAACATACGTCTTAATGGCACCACTTCCCTTCCCCCCGTTCCAGATAGAATGGGACGTGAGAAGGGGATACTCTCTGTCTCCTCTACACGTCGGCCTCGTGGACGAGCCACTGACCATACAAGTGAGAGCTTTCCAGTGGATCGCGGGGATTTCCTTTGGAGGCAGCACCCAATAATTCTGTACGCAGATGACTTTCACTTCACACTGTCTAACTCCGTGGGCTCATTACCGGCAGTGGTATGGCTGCTTGATAGGTTTTAGAGAATCTTAGGCTTTAAAATCAACAAAAGAAATCCAAGACCCTCAATCTCAACATCTCAAGGGACCTAGTCCCCTATGCTCAAGACCCTGGCCCCATAACACTGGGCGTTCAATTCCATTCGATATCTGGGTCTAAACCTAAAACCCCATCTCGAAGGCTGGACCAAAGCAAAATGGCCTGCTTTCCAACGCAATATCCTGGAGGACCTCCAGAGACGGAAGCCCCTGTACATCTCCTGGTTGGGAGACATTGACATGATCAAAATTACCGTACTACCTAAGGTGCTGTACCTATTTCATACCCTGCGCACCCCAATACCTGAGGCTGACATCCAAAGTCTCCCAAACAAACTGTTTACTTTGGGTGTATACGAAACCACTACTCTCCAACAAACTATTGATACTCCCATCCTCGAGAGGACGCCTCTCCTGCCCCAACCTGGTGTAATATTACTGGCCAGCACATCTCCGATACGCATTGGAATGGGTAATTCGGAAAAATTAAAAATCATGACTACATAGGGATCACACGATGGCCAGCAGATCACTATTGGACCTAGCCTGAAAACTAAATAAAGACCGTCTCAAGAGTGCATATATAGCCACACCCACAAGAACTGAACTCAAAATATCTTTTCTTAGGGATCGCAGTCAGCGCTGCCCCTGAGGACCTGTCGCAAAAACAACAGTTGATGGACAGAATGCAGAACAATGTCATACATTCACCTAAGTACACAGATCTGGGGCTAAATCCATTGTTTTTTGCTCATCATACCATTCCAGTTTGAACCCAGCCATATGCAAATCAGTCTTGACCCTGTGCCTCATGGGAACAGTCCAGCCCGAACTGCCAAGCCAGGTCCTCCTTGGACTGGATACAAGCATCCTAGGACCGGTTTCGGGGTTTCACCCGTCTTCAGCCAGGATAGCTGACGTGGCCCAAAAGTGTGTCCCATGCTCACCATGCCACTGGAATCAAGCTATCCTGGCTGAAGAGGGGTGAAACCCCGAAACCAGTCCTAGGATGCTGGTTTCCGGTCCAGGGAGGACCTGGCTTGGCAGTTCGGGTTAGACTGTTCTTTAGCCCACACTGCCACCCCAGTTCAGACATGGCTATATGCAAATCAGTCTGACCCTGTGCCTCATGGGAACCCAGATCTTTTGACTGGGTGTGAGTGTTTGATTGGTTCAGATGCTCCGTCCATCACCAACCCCTTTTGTACCGCTTTTGGCCGCCATAAGTGTGGCAGGGTATGCTCAGACGTGAGTCCCTTGCTCACTTTGCCACTGGATTCAAGCAAGCCGGGCTGAAGACGGCTGTAATGCCAGAAACCGGTCCTCGGAAGCTTGTTTCCGGGCCAGGGAAAGCATGGCTTGGCAGTTCGGGCTGGACTGTTCCCATGAGGCACAGGGTCAGACTGATTTGCATATAGCCATGTCTGAACTGGGGTGGCAGAGTGGGCTAAAGAACCGTGATGGATCAAACCCAGATCCTTTGACTGGGTGTGAATGTTTGATTGGTTCAGATGCTCCGTCCATCACCACCCCTTTTGAACCGCTTTGGCCGCCATAAGTGTGGCAGGGTATGCTCAGACATGAGTCCCTTGCTCACTTTGCCACTGGATTCAAGCAAGCCGGGCTGAAGACGACTGTAATGCCAGAAACCGGCCCTCGGAAGCTTGTTTCCGGTCCAGGGAAGGCATGGCTTGGCAGTTCGGGTTGGACTGTTCCCATGAGGCACAGGGTCAGACTGATTTGCATATAGCCATGTCTGAACTGGGGTGGCAGAGTGGGCTAAAGAACGGTGATGGATCAAACCCAGATCCTTTGACTGGGTGTGAGTGTTTGATTGGTTCAGATGCTCCGTCCATCACCACCCCCTTTTGAACCTAATGGGTAGGGCGGTGAAGGCTGGTGATTTTCGACCTTGACCCCTTACCCCCAAACCTCTAATGACATGGCAACCCTGTTAGGGCCTTTACCCAGCCCCCCATCCCTGCTCCTTCCCCCCACCACAACCTTTCAGCTATGCCATGTTCTTAAACGAGAAAGTGCCACCATAACCCGGGGTGGGATTGGACTATATGCTTTGCACAGCCAGCATACAAGTAGTAACCTCCCGGTCCAGGACTCAAGTGACTTGTGGCAAGGGAAGAAATGCACAAGGGAGTACCTCTATCTAGATCCACCAAACACCACTGAATGTGAAATGGTCAGCCAGAGTGTGAAAAAGACTGCTCCAGGATACAAACATGCACCGGAGTCTGATAGAGTCTGTGTTGCACCGGCACCTGCCATGCAGTGAGTCCAGCTAGCTGAGCTGCTTCTGGTGTTTGCAGAAGAGCCAAGCCACCCATGTACAAGTGACCTAAATCTGTTACTGTGCAATGCCGCAAGGACTGGAGCTGAAAGTTAAATAACCACAGGCCGTACCAGCCCCTATGGGCCTTGGTGTATGAGGCAGCTTGCTGACATGTGGGGGTGAGACAGAGGAGGTGGCTAGACTGATAACCATCCTACTAGTTTCTGTGGGACATTATAATGAGCATCTTGCCCGTTGCCACTGATGCCCATTACACCCAGTCCGGCGCCACAAGGATGACTTGGGCCCAGTCGCTCCTGATCTTCTTCAGAATCCTGGGCACGAGTGGTATTGGAGGAAATGCGTACAACAGGCCTGAGCGCCACACGCGACGAAACGTGTTACCGAGCGATAGCCGCCTTGGACATTGCGTGTTCTCTTCGGAGGCGAACAAATCTAACCACGGTTCTCTTCACTGCTGAAAGAGACCTTGCGCCACCTCCGACTGGAGATGCCATTCGTAATCCGCTAGGCATCGCCCGGCTGATATTGCCTGCCCTGGCGTTCAGTGAACCTGCCAGGTGTTGAACCACCAGGGTTAAGCCCTGATGTTCCAGCCATGTCCAGAGATGCAAGGCCTCTCGACAAAGGGTCAATGATGAGTATTTTTCAATGAAGACGAATCCTTCAATAATAGCAGTCCCCAAAGCACTTCTATAGATGGGCTTATGTAGGTACAGAACACCATATTGAACATTCATGATTCACAGGTCAGCATGACAGCACCGCTTTTGATTAATACCAACTCCAGAGTTCCTCATTACCGCCTTCATACACGTCTCAGTGTACCATCAACACAGTAACAGTGCACAGAGTGCCAGCCTTCACTCTCACTTGTGTACCCGGATGCGTGTCCTTGTGAGTATCTCGTTTTCCTTTTCCTCCTTCACCCACTGTTGGCACGTAGACCTCACGCGGCTGCACATTCTACCCGTCAGATGTCCCTAAATCCATAGGTCCTGATGAAACCCTAGATCACGTATAGGGTCGAAACATCGTTGACAACAAAAGAAAGCGTACCATTAACAGCGCATATTATTGTATATCGCTGCTGTATATTATGTATGGAGTTGCTAAATGGTCGACTTTTTTGAATACCTTGGAAACCTTGTAAAATACTGTCACAATTATGTCACCAATAGTTTAGGTTCCTGTTTCTCACTGGGGACACTACGCATATTTTTCTTTTTCATTGTATATAAAATTTTGTTTGTAAAATATTAAATATGATTGTATCAAACTAAAACCATAGGTGTATGTGGTTTCTTCTCCCTCTGACATCATTTTAACCCTTCCATTGCGATTGTGCACCTTATTATCTATATTGATTCTATTATTCCACAGGAACCACTGTTTCTGACTCTTAACCACCATATCATAGGGCGCCCCCTCCTCCGTAGCCACTGTAGGTGGAGCGACCATGCCAGTGTCTGGGGATGTATCCAGACCACTGGCTTCCCCAAGTTCCCCATTAGAGTCCATAGTCTCCTCAGAGACATCCTGGTTCTCTAATGGGTCTCCAGGCTCATCCCATTCCTCTCCTGAGCCTAGCACGTCCACAAAGTGCTCAGGCGACAACAGAGAACCCCTGGGTTCTGTCTATGTCGGAATCTGCATCGCTCTACGCCGTTCCAGCTTCATGTCGTAGGGATGAGGATGGGGCTTGCGCCACTGACAGCCGCTGGCACCGACTTCGGGTTTTGACGTCGGGGAAGATCGCATTGGTACGACCGGCGTTGAACCAGAGCAGAGATCGGACCCCTGAGGCCCCACCGGCGCCATGGCCAAAGCTGACGACGTCGAATCCAATGTGGCCCCATCCGACCCAGCGGGGCCCGAGGTCTTACCAACAGGGTTGTTCTGCTCAATTATGCGGCGCATGGCTTCGTAAAAAACCTTCATTTGAGCAGGAATCGCTCCGGCTGCCGGAAATGGAGGAAGGCACGAAGTCGACTCTGGCTCCAGCTCCGCAGAACCGTGCCTAGAGCGTTGGTGCCCCTTACCTCTCTCGACGACAGACGCCAGTTGAGGTGAAGTCGAAGTCCACTTGGACTTCTTGTGCCTCTTCCCCGAGTGTCCAGATGACATTGAATGGGAGGAAGAGGACTTAGGGCTCCGAGAGCGATTCCGCGACCTCCTCTTCTTCTAACAGGATCGTGCCCTCCTCGGAGTCTTGCTCAACGGTGTTGACTGCTGGGCCGCAAGCATCTTCAATGCCCGCTCCCTCAAGGTCTTCGGAGCCATCGCCCAGCAGTCTGAACACGACTTTGAATCGTGGTCGCGTTCAAGACACCACAGACATACGCGGTGGGGATCAGTAACCAACATCGTGCTGGAACAAGACCTGCACAGTTTAAAACCGGTCTTCCTACCCGACATCCCTGGCACGCGAAGTTGTTAAAAATGTCGACAAAAGTCGAGAAAAAAGCCTGCCAAAGAGCGGCAGAGGGTTAGGTCTTTCTGGATCGGCGCTTAACTGGTGCGGAAAGAAAAGAACTGATGTCCGAGTGCCTGGGTGGCGCCTATGTAGGCACCGCGACGTCATAATAGACGCTACCAACGTCATCGACGACACGTGGAGCCGAATGGACCCACCGACGTTGCGAGCGCGGGGTATTGCTCAGCAAAAGTTCCTGGATCTAGCATGACGCCTGGGAAATTCAAAGGTAAGTAATCTGCAGCTAAAAGTCTCTATCGGATAAGTCTTCCAACAGGTGTGAGTTGAAAAGGCAATCTGAAGAATGTACATCTCTGAAAATGGAATGCCTGAATAATCGAGAACTTTGCCCACAGGAGGGAGCATGTCAAGGGGCTCTTGAGCATACTTAAAGCAGGGACCCTGAAAATAGCGACAGTGGGTGACTCTGTATAGCGCGCCACAGCCTTATAACTAGGTTTGTGCAATATAACTATTAACTTACGCACAAAGAGGAGACGGATGGACAGAGAACATGTTTGTGTTTCAGATCTGTGTCAATTACAGTGGGGCAAGGGTGAAGCACTTTGGACTGTTCTTACATTTCTTGTTTTACACACACACACACATATATATATATATATATATATATATATATATGTGCGCAGACTCCAAGGAACGCCACTTCCAATCCCAGCGCAACCCAACCCAGGACTAGCGAAGCAAACAGGAGACGGACCACAGCTTACCATTCACAGGTCTTTATTGCAGGAAAGGTTGGTAGCGAGAGGGCTAGACGCGTTTCGGGCTCCAAGAGCCCTTGATCACATGCAATGACCCAATGATATTTTTTTGTTTTTATAATGCAGTGAAGCCCGCCTCCCCAACAATTTTCGAACAGGTCACATGATCATAGCAATAGAGAAAACACTCTATGATATCACTGAAGACATATGCGCATTCACAAAATAAGTTACTTAATAGTTAAAAAAATAACTAAGCATGATGGAAATAATTAAAAAAACATTTTCAATTAAAAGCCATCTATCTTGTGTCGTTTCAATAATTAATCAAGGATAAATCCCTTTTAGAAACATGATGCATTGTACAAAATAGCGACCTGTACATAATGGGGAAACAGATAAAATTGAAAGTGCAAATTACAATAATCATTGAATCATAGTCTATAATTCGTGAAGTGATTGTATTATGTATAAAAATGCAATAAGAGGGAGAGGAAAAAAGTGCTAGAAGTGTATATGAATAGTAACCTGTGTATGTAATGCATAAATGCTTGTTACGACATTGAAGGAAATTATTTACCTTACAAGTGTTACGTAAAAGCATGTATTAAAACATTTGATACTGGTTTAAATTCTTATAAAAAGTTTTTTTCTATATATAGTTAAAACACCCTGTGTACAAAAAGTGCTAAAAGATCACACATCTAGAATAATAAAATTACATCTATATATAAAAAAATCAATTAATTACTATATACATAAGGAAGCGGAAAAGCTGGAATTATCATTCGAGTGGCTAACAAGGAACTTGACTAGCCACTTCCACTTGTTATATCTGAACTCAATATGTAAACTGAATACTGAAACATTGACTATCTCCCTAGATCACAGGGAACCTGACATATCTAGGGAGCAAAAGGGATGCTGGAAAAGATATATATATATATATATATATATATGTGTCCTGACCATCTAGACTTTGATTGCGGAAGCAAGGATTTAAAGGAAGTGGCGCAAATCCTCAGTATTATTAAGCCCATTGGGCCACTTACTATCAAACTCGAGGATGAAGCTTGACTCAAGCCGCCTCAGTTTGAGCTTGCGGTTCCCTCCCCTTCTGAGTTTAGGGACAGATGCCACCACGTAGTATGAGAGACAATTGATATCTTTATTGTGCATGCTCTCAAAGTGGCGAGCCACTGGATATGCCTGGTCACAATGTAAGATGGCGCGAATATGCTGCAGGATCCTGACGTGCACTTGCTGTTTCGTACTGCATATATAATTAAGGCCACAAGTGCACGTCAGGACATATACCGCGTATTCCGTCTTGCAGGTATGGCTGCCTTTAATCGGAATTTCAGCGATGGAAAATGGGGTTCTGTAATGCGTTTTGTTAATTCCAAACTTGCATGCTCTGCAAGTTGAGCATTTTCGGAACCCTGATGGTGATAACCAATTGGGTTTTTGTTGTAGTTCTGGACTACTTTGGTCCAGAACTGCACCCATACTCTGTGCCCGCCTGAAAGTGACCAAAGGTTTGTTTGGCAACATGCATTCCAAAACAGTATCTGTCAGGACAGTAGACCAGTTCCGATTAATTATTTGTCTAATTTTGGTCTCCTGACTGCTATAGTCTGTTATAAACCTGGGACAGTCTACGCTATTTACGCTGGCGCAATCTGTGGCCATATCGTTCTTATTGGTGGTGTCTAAGAGTAGACTAGCTCTAGAGCGACTTTCTGCTTTGGTCAAAGCTTGTTTGAACAGCCGTTCTGAGTATCCACGGGCCTTCATTCGATGTTTTAACTCAGTGACACATCTACCAAAATTCTCAGTAGAACTGCATATTCTTTTTAGCCTTAGGATTTCTCCATAAGGTATGCTTTGAATAGTATGCCTGGGATGAAGACTAGAGGCATGGAGTGTGGTATTGCCTGCCGTGGCCTTTCTATGTAGGGTAGTTTGTATCCGCTTTTTGTCATCTATATAAATTTTGACATCCAGAAATTCCGCTTGTTTGGCACTTATACTGGAAGTAAATTTTAGATTGAGGGGGTTGTGGTTGATCTCATCAATAAATGTCCGTGCTTCATTTTCATCCCCTTGCCAAACAATAAAAATGTCGTCAATATAGCGGAGATACTTTACAATTTTCTCCCGTACCCATATTTGATGTGTGACATTGAGGACCCGCTCCTCCCACCAGCCAACGTGTAAACACGCATAGCTGGGGGAGAAGCAGGCCCCCATAGCCACACCTCTCAGCTGTCTCCAAATCTCCTTGCCAAATGAAAAGTAATTATTACTCAGACACCATTCAATCAGGCCTAGGATCACCTTATTATGTTCATAAAATTCAGCAGGTCGTTGACCAAGAAAGTGAGTGACTGCATTTAAACCACAAGAATGAGCAATACTCGAACACAATTGTTCAACATCAAGAGTAATCAGCAACATATCTTCTTGCCAATCCAAGTCCTCTATTTTTGCCAAAAAGTCACTAGTATCCCGGACAAAACTGGGAAGGTTGTTGACCCAGTTTTGTAAGAAGAAATCAATACATTGGCCCACATTTTCTCCACAGCTGTTTATGGCGGAGATAATGGGCCTGCCGGGAACAGGCGATATCCCTTTGTGAACTTTTGGGATAAGGTAGAGGACTGGCAGGACTGGATGTTCATTATACATAAATTTGTACTCGTCAGCTGAAATAAGGCCTTCCCTGCGATATTTTAGAAGCAGTTTGTGTAAGCTTTCATTTGCCTTCAGATACTCTTTGTTGGTTGATTTTATATAACAAGCAGGGTCTTGTAGCTGCCTTTGTGCCTCTGTCGAATAATCCGATTTGGGCCAAATAACAATGTTACCCCCTTTATGTGCAGTTTTCACTATTATATTGGGGTTATCTTTAAGCTTTTTCATAAGTTCAAAGTATTTGGCTTTTTGCACATTGTACTTCTTTTTCTTTTGATTGTTGATTTTTTTTGTACAACTCTTTGATATCTACAATAATGCAATCTTGGTACACATCCACCGCATCTTTGGTCATGATAGGCACAAACTCTGATTTTCCTTTGAATGGCGTGATGCCTGCACCTTTTTGAATCATGTTGATTTTTTCTAATCTTTTTTGTGTGCTTATATCAACATCACCAACCATTGTTTGAGAGTTTGTTGCATGGTTGAGATCATACATGTCAAGTAACACTGGTACGTCACATGCTGATAATTGGGGTTCATTATCAGTGTTATTGGTTCTATTGCTTGTTTCAGTACCATTGGTAGATTTAAATTTTTGTAGCGCAAAGAATTTTTTCAACTTTAATTTGCAAATATATCTGTACACATCGACTCTAGTGGAGGCATATTTAAAATGTTGTTCGGGGCAGAAGTTCAAGCCAAGCTCCAAAAGTTGCTGTTCCGCTTTTGTGAGGACTACATCCGATAGATTTACAATGGATCTCCCCATCTCTACTTCTTTTTCCATGATTGGTTTGTCTTTTTGTTCTGTCCTCCTTTGTTTGTGTTTCCTTCTCCTTTCGCGTCTTTTTTTTATTTCTGCGGGTGTTGCTGCATTTTTTTGACGCGGTCTCAGTGTGCGCAGTCTTTCGGCTACTAAAAAACCAAGCTCTTCATCAATGTCAAGAATGGGCATGGGAAGGCCAGTTACACTTAAATCTTCATTTGAGCCAATTGACCCACTGGAGGTTGAGGCTGTGTCGGAGTTAGAACTCACAGTCGCGTGGTCCTGTGCCTCAGTTGATTTAGCTGTATAAATTGAATTTGGCACTACATTCCCCTTTCCCCTAAACTGCTGGCGTTTAGTGACATTGTATTTACGCGCGAAGGTAAATATCTGGCCATTTGCGTAGTCCGCTGCATCTCTTGCAAATTTGCTGACTTTCCTTGCTTCAATTTTGTCTGCGTGTTTCTTGAGTCTATCATGCATTGCTTCTTTTAATTTTTTGGCGGCTTCAGTTTCTTCAATGGAATCGATTTGCTCTTGAATTTTATCAATTGTGATTAGTATGGCGTCTCTGTCAATGGCAGCATATTTGATCAGAATGTGTACTGAGTTCATAGAGGCCGCTAGGTTGTTTTGGCCCCATTCCTTTACCATCAAAGGGTTTGGATTTTCGAAGCTCGGAGCGAGCATTATTCGTAAACCCCGTGGTACACGATTGACATCTGCATATTTTGAAAGTTAGTAATGTTCCCACCATTTTGTGACTTCAAGGCGTTTTTGCTTTTCTAACGCCTTGTATAGTGCTTTGATGTCTGTGTCCTCTTGACTTTCAATGTTGGGTGCTGTTATGTTAACATTGCTGCCTGGCGTAATGACCTGATTAAACAGCTGTTCCGCTTCCTCCTCCCTCACACGGAACTCCTCCGCAGACATTATCCTCTGCCCCAACCTGTCTTTTTCTTCTGCTGTATGCCGCAGATATTAACAACGGCGTGCTATTTGTGCTAGTCCCTCACCGGGGACGTTACCTCTCCACCTCCGCTCTGCTGTGCAGTATCACTCACCACGTTTTGTTGACGACACGCTTTGGTCGGGTCCTTCGACTCGGCCGCCGAATATCGTCCTCTACGCTGGTATTTGAAAATGCTGAACTTTTGGCTGCAGGAGGGGGCATCCACTTAAAATTCAGTCCGGAAACTTGCCAAAAGATAGCTTGACAGTGGACGCCTGCTTTCTGGAGAGGGGGTCCGTAACAGAAACAAGCTGATTTCCGTAATTCAATGTGCGCAGACTCCAAGGAACGCCACTTCCAATCCCAGCGCAACCCAGGACTAGCGAAGCAAACAGGAGACGGAGCACAGCTTACAATTCACAGGTCTTTATTGCAGGAAAGGTTGGTAGCGAGAGGGCAAGACGCGTTTCGGGCTCCAAGAGCCCTTGATCACATGCAATGACCCAATGATATTTTTTTGTTTTTATAATGCAGTGAAGCCCGCCTCTCCAACAATTTTCAAACAGGTCACATGGTCATAGCAATAGAGAAAACACTATGATATCGCTGAAGACATATGCACATTCACAAAATAAGTTACTTAATAGTTAAAAAAATAACTTAGCATGATGGAAATAATTAAAAAAAAAAATTTCAATTAAAAGCTCCGCCCCCTCAAACCTCGTATTGGCTCACCAACCCGTAGTTAATTAGAACCACAGGTCCCAGAGTTCTTCACGTTGTCCAGGTACGTGCTGCGAGGGGGATATTCAGTTCCATGTAGAAACGCGGTAAGTTGGACTTGCTGCGATGGTGGAACACTGCCAATATCCTGTTAAATATATTTCCAAGTGCCTCCTCTGGTCCCCAAAACACCACTCCAACCTCACCGACAATCTGGAGGCAAATATAGCGGAGGTAGGAGTGCAATGCATCCCACCCTACGTTTCGCCGCCTTGCTTTATCCTGGTGCGGTGGGTGGGCCACGGACGTTCCGATACCTCGGAGTTACAACAAATCTGCAGCAGCAGCTGCCAGCCTTGTCCGCAGCAAGCTTGCGAAGTGGGGGCCTCTGAATCACGATGCCGGCTACAAAACGAGCAGAGGCCACAACTGGGGATTCAGATGGAGAACACTTTTAATGAAAGTCACGGCATGATGTATTTCGGCCTAACATGGCCTTCTTCGGATGATATATATATATACACACACACACACACACAAATTTGTAAAGCAATACAAGTTCTAACTCACCTTCTAATCCTCGTTGCACTGGGGTACCAGTGACACACCAGCGATTAATCCCTGTTAGGCGCAAGGCCATTTCTGCCGCCTACAGAAACAAAGTGTTATTAAAAAAAATGTAAAGCAAAAAGAAAGTCGACAGAAATGCTTTTTGCATCAAACATTAACGGTTATATTTTATAAATTTTTTAAATGACCAAACGCAAAAATAAAGACTGATTTAAAAATCAAATTGAGAGGACAAACTCTACAACCTCTGAAAAAAGAAATTGTAATTCAATAACAGTAAATTATGTTACTTCAGTTCATCGTTTCCTCTTTGCACCTCACTACCAGGGTGGCCCCTAGCAGCCTTTTAACAATTACGTTCCTGGGGATGCGATTAAAGTATTAGGAGATCACATTGGTTCAGCAAGGAACTGACAAAACATGGCGTGATAAGAGTGTGAATGCTGTTTTTGCACCACTACGTTCAGCACAGGAAATCTAGTTATTCTTAGGTAGCTGGTGGGATAATTTACAGAGACCAAATAGCCATAAGAACCAACATACCAAATTCAGACGTGGTGCCCGACATGGCAGTAAGTGACGACCCCCGCATTGCATCACAAAGGGCGCCCACTCAGATACACTCGGACGCAAACACAATGCGTCTGGCTACTGATAGTCCCTGACGCTCAGCCTTACAAATCAGTCGCACAGACATAAGTGTTTATAGCTGCTCTACCACCAGTCACTAGGCTGGCAATTCCTTTGGCTGACCAGATATATATCTTTAACTTTTGTGGTTAGGACAAATGCAGCATATTTTACCCAGTATAATCATATGTTTGAATACCGGTTGGGATTTTTTTTCTGTCTTATCCTTTTTTCCCCCCCTTCTTATTTCACATTTTCTTTATACATTCTCTGGACAGAGAGTCACCTTGTCCTGTATTGGACTTAACAACTAACGGTTCTTGTATAATTGTACATTGACATGGAATGTATTGCAATATGTAATGATCGCCTGTGTCGGGTGTATGAGGACTATTTTATTCTGTTTTAAAAGTTATATGAAAAAAACAATAAAAAAGAACATAACAAAGGCACCATTGGTATGAAACACGTTCTTCTAACCTATTATTGTTTCTTTAGTATATTTATCACTGAAAGGTTTACACTGCAATGCCTATGGAATCCTCAACTTCCAAATTTCCCTAGGCACCAGGGCAGATCAGTACTTTTTCCCAGCAACTGCCACTGTTTGCCGATAGGTGGTGCAACTGGACTTTGCAGCGTCCTCGTCCTGCCTCCGGAAGTGACGGCACAGAACTGTATACAGCTGCCACTACTGCACACTAACAACAATTAACCATGAAGCATTCCCCATCGTTAGATGCAAAGCATCAGTAACATATTGCAAAATGCAAGACGGAGTAGTTTCTGTCCTGTAACTCCAGTTCTGTAGTAGGGGTATCTCTGTTATAGTCATAATCTAGTGAATAGTCCCGCCCATGTGCGTGGACCCCGGAGCAATCAAAAATAATATCTTACGGTGTCGAAAAATGCAGAACTGCACAGACACTTAAGAGAGAATTAAAGACAGATAATGCAGCCTATATCCACAGGCTACACTGTCCAGTACTTCAACTAGAAATTCCACCAAAAATCCACAAACAGCAAAGCCTGTCCAGATTTCCCTTGCTTTAACAGCAAAAACCCTCTGGAATGATAGAGAGAAAGACCTGGACAGACAAGCCCCATAGGCTGCCATTATGTGGCTCAAAACAGGATACTGTGCCTTTAAGAGAACCTTCCAGAACTTCACAGTATCCCAGAATGCACTGCAGGTCCCTTTTACTTTCAGTTCTTTTTGAAGGCGTAACACGCCAGACCTGTAGCATTCCTTACATGAATATCTCTCTCCACCGGGGAGGAGGGCGGGCGCTTATGACTATAACTGAGATACCCCTACTACAGAACTGGAGTTACAGGACAGAAACTACTCCTTCTGTAGTAGGGGATCTCTGTGTATAGTCATAATCTAGTGAATAGAATGGCAAGCCCATCCCCCACACCAAAGCGGCGGTGGAGAAAAGAGAAATAACACCACTACTGTGCGAACAGATTTCGCAGCGAAGCCTGCCCAACCTGAGCGTCTGCCCTGGCATCAGTGTCCAGACAGTAATGCTCAGCAAAGGTATGGACCGACTTCCAAGTGGCCGCCTTGCAGATTTCTGCAATAGGAACATTACGGAGGAAAGCAGTCGTGGCAGCTTTGCCCCTGGTGGAATGAGCCTTAGGTTTACCCCCTAAGGTCTTACCAGCTTTTTGGTAACACAACTGTATACAGGACACAATCCACCTAGAAATGGACTGTTTAGAGGTAGCAAGACCTGTCCTGACTGAGCCATAATTGATAAACAATTGGTCTGACCTACGAATATCCTTGGTTTTATCCAGATAAAATTTCAACACCCTCCTAACATCCAGGGAATGCAAGGACCTTTCCGCTGGAGAGGAAGGATTCTGAAAAAACGTAGGCAAAGTTATGGTCTGGTTAACATGAAAGTCAGATATAACTTTAGGAAGAAATTTAGGGTGAGTACGCATAACAACCTTAGCAGCATGAAATACAGTATAAGGTTCTTGGCAACACAACGCCTGAATTTCACTCACCCTGCTGGCCGATGTAATGGCCACGAGGAACGCCGCCTTCCAAGACAGGTGCTGCAACGAAGCCTTATGAATAGGTTCAAAAGGCTCCTTCATCAATCTGGACAGCACCACATTCAATTCCCATGAAGGCGAAGGAAGCCGGACAGGAGGGAACACTTTCTTCAAGCCTTCCAAAAAGTCTTTGATCACAGGGATCTGAAAGAAGGAAGTCTGTGAAGGGCATTTCCTGTAGGCAGTCAAAGCAGCCAGATGAACCTTAATGGAATGGACATTAAGGCCAGACTGCGCCAGATGTAGAAGATACGGAAGGATGACATCTTCCTTACAAGTCGTTGGGTCATAGTTCTTCGACTTGCACCAGATGCAAAACCTCTTCCACTTGTAAGCATAAGAAGTCCTAGTGGAAGGTCGCTTAGCCTCCTTCAGTATGTCCATGCAATCTTCTGGTAGATTCAGATGGCCATATTGCACTATCTCAGGAGCCATGCCGCCAAACTCAAAGACGAGAGGTTGGGGTGCAACATCTGCCCCCCGAACTTCGTGAGAAGGTCCGGCCTGCACGGCAGCCGTATGTGAGGAAGGAGAGACAGGTGAAGCAGGTCTGTGAACCACCACTGTCTGGGCCATTCCGGGGCAATCAGGATCATTCGTGCCCTGGACTGGGACAGTTTGATGAGCACCGCCGGAATCAGGGGAATGGGTGGAAAAGCGTACAGAAAGCTGTTCGACCAGTTGATCCATAGCACATTCCCCAGCGTCCCTGGTTGGTAGTACCTGGAGGCGAAGTCTCGGCATTTGCTGTTTTCGGCGGTGGCGAACAGATCTACGTCTGGAGTCCCCCACCTTGCGAAGACTTCTCCTAGTACTACGTCGTTTATAACCCATTCGTGGTTTTCCTGGATCAGTCTGCTCAGTGCGTCTGCCTGAACATTCTGCACACCAGGTAGATGGGTGGCCGTTATCGTCAGTCCTCTGGCCAGAAGCCAGTGCCAGATCGCCTGCGCCTCCTGCGACAGAGTGCGCGATCTCGACCCCCCCTGCTTGTTGAGGTAATACATCGTGGTCGTATTGTCTGTCCGAACAAGCAAGGAGTTGGTCCGGAAGGACGGAAGAAAGGCCTTCAGTGCCAAGTGAACAGCTCTGAGTTCCAGGAAATTGATGTGGTATGTGGACTCCATCTGGGACCACGTCCCTTGAATCTGTAGGTCTCCAGAGTGCGCCCCCCAGCCGTGGAGAGACGCATCCGTCACAATAGTCTGCATGGGAATGTCCTTGTGGAAGGGAACCCCTCTCAGGAGATTCTCCGCTGAACACCACCACTTCAGAGACTGAAGAGCATGCAGAGACGGTCGTATCTTGTCGTCCCAAGATCCTTTCCTCTGATCCCACTGATCCTCCAAGCACTCCTGCAATGGTCTCATGTGCAGCCGTGCGTGTGGCTCGAGAAAGATACAAGAGGCCATCGACCCCAGTAGAGAAGACACCGTCCTCACTGTTGTAGATGGAGCGGTCATAAGAGCCTGAGCCTTCCGAAGGAGTGATAACCGTCTCTCCTCCGAAGGAGACACGCTTGCTGACAACGTATTGATGCAGGCTCCCAAGTACTGTATGCACTGGACCGGAGTCGGGACAGACTTGGACATGTTGATGTGCAACCCCAGCTTGTTCAAGAGAACGCACGTCTTCCGGAAGTGCGCTTGAGCTTCCGAGAAGGAGGAGGCCTTGATCAACCAATCGTCCAGGTACGGGTAGAGAAACACCCTGTTCTTCCTTAGGTGTGCGGCTACCACTGCCATGCACTTCGAGAATGTCCTGGGCGCAGACTTCAATCCGAATGGCAGTACTGTGTACTGATAATGATTGGCGCCGACTTGGAATCGCAGGAACTTCCTGTGTTTGTGTGCAATGGGCACATGGAAGTATGCATCCTGTAGATCTATGGCACACAGCCAGTCTCCCTGTTGCAGCTGAGGATAAATCTGATGCAACGACAGCATGCGAAACTTTTTTCTGCGAATCCACTTCTTTGCTTGTCGCAAATCCAGAATAGGCCTGAACTCGTTCTTGTCCTTCTTGCGGACCAGAAAGAACCGGGAGTACAGACCTCTTCCTCTTTGAGACAGAGGTTCGTCTTCTATCGCCTTTTTCCTCAACAGGATATCGGCCTCCGCCTGGAGCTTGCGCAGCTGAAACTGCGAGCTGACTGGAGGGATCGATGGAGGCGTGCCGGTGAACGGAAGACTGTATCCATTGCAAACAATATTCAGCACCCACTTGTCCTGAGTAATTTTTCTCCACTCTGCCAGAAAAAATTGGACGCTTCCCCCCACCGGAGCGGGTAACGGATGAAGGGGAAGTAGCAGCTCAGGGTCGAGACCCGGCCGCGCCCTTGTTCACTGTAGAGGAGTGTTGACCTCCTCTACCCTTCTGGCGCTTCTGGAAGGGCCTATGGAACTGCTTCTCTTGTTGCTGCTGCTGTCCCGAAGCCTGTCCTCGCCCTCGGCCCTGCGCCCCGAACCGTCACTGGAACGGGCGGTAGGCTTTCTTTTCTTTGGGCTTCTCCAAGCCCACAGCCGTCAGAGTCTCTGCCTCTGCCTTCATGCGGGCCACCTCATCATCCGCATGTTTCCCGAACAGGGTCTCCCCCGAGAAGGGCAGATTAGCCACTCGCTGCTGGGCCTCCGGCTTGAGTGATGTGAGCCTGAGCCAAGCATGGCGTCGCTGGTTGATCCCATGACAGTAACCATGGGCCGCCAACAGGGAACCATCCGCAGCCGCAACTGATAACCTGGTTCGAAACCAGCATCCCTTCCTTCAGGATCTCTAGGAAATCCTCCCTCTTGTCCCGTGGCAGGAGTTCTGTGAACTGCTGGAGAGATTCCCACAGGGAACGATCGTACCGTCCCAGCGGAGCCGTATCGCGAGCGGTCTTCATGGCCTTAGCTGCTGTCCCATAAGCCTTCCTGCCATTAGAGTCGATCCATTGGCTCTCCTCATCCGGAGGCACGGTAGAAGACGGAGAGGTAGAATGTTGTTTTCTGGCTGCCGTCACTATAACAGAATCCGGAACCGGGTCAGACCTTAGAAAAGCTGGGTCGAAATCCGGAGCCCTATATTTCTTCAGCAGACGGGATGGAGCAGCTCTCGTTACTGCAGGCGTAAGGAACAGCTCCTCCGCTGGCTCTACCAAGCCTGGCACGAGCGGCAGCAGAGGGCGAGATAAATGTTTCTTGTGAAGTGTCTCAAAGATCACGGACGTCGTAGGTGTGGGAGCCGTCACCGTGATTCCTAATTTCGCCGCACCCCTCAGGAGAACATCCTGGAACGTGCTGATGTCATCCACGGGAGACACCCTAGTCCCCGGGAAGTCTGACAAGGTCGGGGAGTAGGACCTCGTCCTGGAAGAGCCCGTGCGGGACCGTGATCCGCGCCTCCTGTGGCGCCGTCTGGACCTCGTCGAGGATCTGTGACGACTGCGTGACCTCCCTCTCCGTCCGGAGCGGGATCGCGACTTCTGTGGCTTTGGTCGTCCTGCCGGTTCCACCGGGACAGGAGACTGTGGCTTGGGTGGTCCCCTCGGCCGAGGGGTCCCCTTCGGAGGAGTTGGGTACCTGTGCAGGGAAACCGACCTCGGAGGAAGCGGTGGAGGCTTGTCAACCGGCAGCTGAGGTTGAGGCTGAGGCTGGGGCTGAGGCCGAGGTGGTAGAGGTGGAAGAGGCAGTGGGGTAGGGACCCGCGGAGGAAGCCCTCTCGGCAAAGGAGGTGGAGGAGGAGGCGTCACTGTCCCCGGCTTAGGAGGGGTATACACAAGGGAGTACACCGAGCCCGGTGACCCGCCCTCCTTATCAGGCTGGGATGTGGGAGAGTCTCTCCTAGGCACTGGACGCCTGTCAGACTGACTCCTGGTGCCCAAACTCCTTCTGCGCCGTTCCTGCGTCGAAGAACGGTGACCCGACGGCGAGCGTTGGCCCCTCGACTGCGAACTGCGCTTCCTCGACGGCGAACACCTGTCCCTCGACTGCGAACGCTTCTGCTTCGACGGCGATCTCCATCGCCTCGACAACGATCGTCTTCGCCTCAACGGCTTCCTGTGCCTCGACGGCGATCTCTTCCTCGACGGCGATCGCCCCCTCGATGCCGAGGATCCCCTCGACGACGATCTTCTCCTTTTCGCCAACGGCGAGCGCCGACGCCGGGCCACCCGTCGACGTCGAGTCCTCGACGACGACGACGACGATAACGAAACCGTCACCGGTGACGTCAACGGCGGTCTGTTCAGCTCCTTCGATGTCGAACGTCGACGCCGCTTCGACCCAGAGCCCTGGGGAGACGGGGAACAGACTGTAGTCATCCCTCTCGACGCCGTAGTCGGTGCAATCGACGCCGACGGAGAATGGGGACGCTTGCTGGACTTCCTGCCTCTGGGGAGCCCCCCAGAGGCCTCAGCATGGGCAGATGAAGCCCCTCCAGACCCACCTCGTGCTTGCAGTCTTCTCTCCTCCATGCCTTGGAGCCTGATCTTCTTTCTGTCTCTCAGGGTCCTGGTTGTAAATCCCTGGCAGATTTCACACTCATCAGGGTTATGAGAGGAGGGAAGGCAGAGGATACACACTTCATGTGGGTCAGTCTTGGCCTTCTTCCTGGAACACTCCGGGCATTTGTCAAATAATGCAGGCATATTCGACAAAAAGACTGCCCCAAAAGCACACCAAAGAAGAATTAACCAAAGTACTTTGAACAAAGTACCAAAAAACACTTGAAAAAATGAGAAATCACAAAAATAAATCCCAAAAGGGAGAGCTCAAGGCTCCAGGGTCCTGCTAGCAGGAGCCGGAAAAAAGAACTGAAAGTAAAAGGGACCTGCAGTGCATTCTGGGATACTGTGAAGTTCTGGAAGGTTCTCTTAAAGGCACAGTATCCTGTTTTGAGCCACATAATGGCAGCCTATGGGGCTTGTCTGTCCAGGTCTTTCTCTCTATCATTCCAGAGGGTTTTTGCTGTTAAAGCAAGGGAAATCTGGACAGGCTTTGCTGATTGTGGATTTTTGGTGGAATTTCTAGTTGAAGTACTGGACAGTGTAGCCTGTGGATATAGGCTGCATTATCTGTCTTTAATTCTCTCTTAAGTGTCTGTGCAGTTCTGCATTTTTCGACACCTTAAGAGATTATTTTTGATTGCTCCGGGGTCCACGCACATGAGCGGGACTATTCACTAGATTATGACTATACACAGAGATCCCCTACTACAGAAATAACATAATGCTTATCAAAAATCTGAAGTCCGCTGAATGGGGAGGACACGCGGTGAGAAATATGCAGATCGAGTACCCACCAGAAACAGCATTCTCAAAGGTAAGTAATTCCAGGTGAAGGTGTGGACGGAAGCTCATGAAGCCGCCTGGCAGATGTCCAGTACTGTAACAGCCATGGTTAAGGCCACAGTGTCAGCCTTTGATCTGGCAGAATGATAATGAAGGCGCTCAGCTCACCGTGGCGATCAGAGATCCTGTCAGATGGTTCATAGTCAGTGAAATACCCTGAACATCCAGTCGATGCTGCAGTCTCAGCATTTCCTGGCACATAACTAATAGCAAAAAGAGAGTAACCATGGAGAAACACAGAAACAGTACTTATAAACCGTTGAGTAAGGAGTAAAGTGCGCCAATCGGCATAACATTGCTGTGAACTGGTTGGGGGGAAAGGTCTCCCCGTTTATTGGAGTTTTGTCTAAATCGTGTCATATGGGCATGACACTGAGCCAGGAAGCACGCAGATATGTTTCAGTGCATAATTCAAGTGAAATGTGGAGAAAAAAAACGGTGTGCATCCCACCCCTCATGTGTGATTACATAACTAATAGCCCCATAGTCCAACATCCATGGCTCTATGCCACTCTGCTTGTTGCAGTACTACCTCAAGGTTATGTTGTTCATCAAAATTTGCACAATGTTGCCCGTGTTGGATGGCAGAAATGCACTGAAAGCCAGCTGGATGGCCCACAGCTCCAACAGGTTGAAGTGGTGCCTTTGATGCAATGGAGCCCAAAGGCCTCAGATCTCATCTTGACCTCATCTATGTGACACCTCCAGCTCAGAGCCAATGCATCATACACCGTTGTGAACCATGTATGGGGCAGGGAGAACAGTCAGCTGCACATCAGGTTAGCTACCTTCATTCACCATTGAAGGTCACAGCCTGCCTCGTCCGACATGTGGATGTTGTCAGTGAAGCACTCCAAGTGCAGAACCATTGAAGGTGCAGGTTCCACTGGGGAGTCCTCGTGTGAGGCACCAGTGGGATACACAAGGTCAGGAGAACCAAGAAGCCTCACAATCATCTGGGCCAGAGCACAGGCCCAAGCCTGAAAACCCGACAACTGTATCCTAAAAATGCCCCAGACTGGTTGTTGAGACGGCCAAGCTTTGAATGGCAATGTATCCAGAATCACGACTACAAAGAGAATCCTCAGCCCAGGCTAATGGTGGGATTTTGGCTTGATGATGGATAACCGTAGGGATGTTAGTAGTGAGATAGCCGTTGGCAGGTGATCAGCAACGGACTATGACGAGCCGCCTTCAACAGTCAGTTGTCGAGTTACAGAAAGATGTGCACTCCTGACCTGCGAAGAAGCTACAGGTAGCTGATAAGCCCAAAGGCCAGAATAGCAAACTGAAAGTGTTCCTTCTTCATGACAAATAACAGGAGGCATCTGTAGGACAGGCACATGAAAGTATTGCATCCTTCAACGTCTGCATCCAGATCCCCAAGGCTAGAGCAGGAAGGTTCTGGGCTAAGGCTTTAGTATTTGGAATCTGTTCTTCCAAAATAAAGTATAGAGGAACACAAGATACGAAATCAGCCTTAGTTCACCACCCTTTATGGGTAACAGAAAATGGCAGGAATAGCAACGCTTACCTTTCATCTGCTCAGGCACCCTTCTGTTGTGTAGTTCCTATAAATCTACATAGGATCTGCTCGTTCAGACAACATAAACTGTGTAACTGGTGTTCAGACTGATTCCAGACACCTCCACCGGATATGTTCGCCTGTATACCAGCTAGCTCACAGTGCCACTATGAACTCGTCTTACCAAGGAGAAAATAGTTTCGGGCAACTATCGAACATGAGAACCCTGACCCCTCAGGGATCATGAAAACAGTACAGTACTTTTCACCCAGTCACTTGTGATTACTTTGTCTGAGAGAGATACACAGAATAACTGATGGTGACGTTTTCAATAAGCATTTATTGAACCAGCCTCATTACAGTGTAAAATATGTGTGCTGCAACAACCATAAGACTGAAACCGATATGAACGGTTAAAAGCACCAAAAGAGTATATGGATGGTAGATATCAACCATAGTGTTAAAACAATAGATATTTGCAGGTATATGAATACGTGACCGTAATAATGCGTACTCCTACGATGCAACGCGAACTAGATGTACCTAAGTGTACTTAGCATGTATGTAGGTGTAGAACCAAGAATCCTCCTCAGATGAAGCAAACCCCATTAGCTGAAATGACAAACTGTAGAATCCCGTCTTGGTCTCGAGGTGGACACCACGTGAGGGATGTCTGACCACTGCGTGCTGGAGTTTCTGCATGTAGGAACCTCAGCATCTCGCATCAGTGTGTCAGCATGGAAGTCTTTCTCCTCAGCCTGCACCAGCAAAGATATGGGGTTTATATACCCAAAAAGGTACCCTCAAGGGTTCTACCTTGCTGTGTCATGCCGGCTGAGGATAACAAAAGGGATGACCCTTATGCATAGTTTTTATGCAGAAGATGGTAATCCTGCTGTGATTCGGAGAATCATTCTGCATAATAAATTAGGCTAGCTTTCAGGAAAACCACACAGCATTTATGTAGCACCTAACTAGGTAAAAGGTCGGCAAAAACCTGTTATGTTGTAAAATGGCATGGTAAAATGTAGGTGAAAGGTTAAGTGACTACCTAAGCCTATGTTGGGGTACATTACAGTCCTAAAAAACACTCCTCATCCTGCCGGACGATATACTAAAAAGGGAAGGTCCTTCTAATCAATCATAAAACATTCTATTAAATGTTCAGAGAAAGAATTTCTAAAACATTTATAACAATTCCTAAAAAACTATAAAAGTCCTTTATGTATGTAATGATCTTTATAAATCCTTTAAAATATGTTTGTATATATGGTCTGAGCAAGTGAGAGCATTTGAAAGCCAACGTGCTCAGTAAGAGTAAAGAAGAGAGGAAAAAATATTGTTTAAAATTCCAATTGTGGTCTTTTTGAAAAAATGTTGAATTCTTCCCAGCACACGGAGAGCCAAATGTTTATGTGTCCTGTGCGGGAGATGCAACATTTCTGCTGCTTGCCTTCTCAGATGATGGCCCCTGTTACACCTCACAGAACAGGTCAATTGAGCAAAGGTGATCTTCTTCAGTTCTCACAGCCGATGCAGAGGAAGCAGTTGGAACATCCAAAGCCTGTGTGCCTGTAGTAGAGCCGGTATCCAATCCGAGAGGAGCTGAAGCATCCCGTGGTGGCTCTAAGAATGCCGACATCAATACGGAAATACGCGGAGGACACTGTAGTGGATGGGCCCTTAACGGATCCAGCAATACATCCACATCAGGTGGCACAACCGATGGAAGTATTAGAGATCCAACACGCATTCTTGTCGGCAGAATAAGCAGCGGAGAACAGGCAAAATACAGTCAATACAGACTGGTTGGAATGATAGGAACCAAGACTCGCTTAGCTCCCGAAATAGAGGCAGGCCCAGATGGAGTACCATGCGATCACAGTAACGTCGCCCCAAGAGCGTTTTTTCCATCTCATTGGTGACTGAGATGTCCATTGCGTTGCAGAAAAATGTAAATCCTTTTGATCCTTGTCCTCCTCATATGATAATCACCCTATCCACTCTTCTGGTGCCTACTATAACATCTATGTGCAATCAATTCCTGACACTAGCCTTCGTTCCTTGGGTATGGAAAGTAGTACATGTCACATCCATTTTAAAACAAGCATTTACAATGCAATAGGTCTCGCAACTGCAAGTTTGTGAGCGATTGACATTGTAAAAAAAAAAAAAATTTTAATTATTAAAAATTAAAAGGCATTTGCATTTACAATACCATAAGCAACACCTATTGCAAATGCAGAGCGCAGTGTACGTGCGGTAGGTGCCGCACTCATTAAAGTTAAAACATAAAAATAAAAAAAGGAAAGATCGCGGAGTCCCTGAAGTGGGCACTGCGCTCATTACTAAAGTGAATTAAAAAAAATAATGAAACCGAGAGCGGTGTCCCTTGTTGCGGGGATTCTGCTCATACACTGAACTGTGCATAGAGACCCAGGACCTCAGTAAATTGTGGTGTAACAAAAAACTCGCCTCAGTACCTAGAACCCCTAACCGACTAGCATCAGTGTCTCATTAGCTCTTCGTCCTATAGCAAAGGTACCAATGATTAGACAACCCAGAACATGCGACTTAGGTTACTCTCAGGAATGGTGGGAATCAAGAACACTTTCGTTTTTTTATTCTCATAACAGTCCACAACGTGAGTAAAAAGAGACATGGTAAAGTTTAAAATATTCATTTTAATGACGTGCTGCAAGATGCAGAATTTTTGCTAACATAAGCAGGCATATGATTAAAAATAATAAGATCAGCATTGTTAAAATTCCATAAAACACAAAGGGAGAAATCATATTATAATGATAGTGGAAACAGGTCCTATAGTGACTTGTGTACCACCCTCCCCAGCTAGGAACTAAGTTGTATAATAATAGAAGGTCTCTTAGGCTTGAATGGGGAACCCCATACCTCCAAGATCAGCAGAAGTGAGTCACATCAGGATCAGCAAAAGCTCTCTCTCTCTGGAAAAGGATTTTCTCCAAGTGCCCTAATCATGCATGCAGTGCAATATTAAAGGCACTAGAATTTCAGTTAGCTGCAGCTGTGTGCATGTTGTGTCTAGAGCGTGGGCCGATCAGCCAGAATAACAGCTAACATTGTTATGGTAACCTTGAAGGCTTCTGAACTCACTGTGCAGACTAAGGTCGCAATGTAAGTCTAGGGATGTTGAAAACAAGTCGTTCTCATGTGAAGAAATTCACACAGTCTAACTTACAACAACAGTTACATGCAGTGTTGTGTGCAAAAGCAGCAAAAAGGTAAAATGACATTTAAACTTCTAATAAGTCTATGCTAACATAGCAATGGTTGCAAGCAGGGCCCTGCCTTCACTACACCCTCCCTTGATTGGAACAGGCACAAGAAGGGAGGCAATTTAGGAACACAGAGTTCAAGTTTGAATGAGACAGAACCAAGTTTAAAAATTGCCAAACTGGATAATTAGGAGTAAAAAATTCCGAAGCAATCCAAAAAAAACAAGAAGGGGCTGTATACTGCCATCATGGATATGGAAAAAACAGTAAAATAATTTCTGTCAAGTACAGTACGCGTTGAAGTTGAATCCATGCCAATTCAATCCAACAGCGTATAGGCACAGTACGTTGCAACTGCCGCCACGAGGAAGTCATTGCTCTCATCAGAAAACATTTTAGCCATCCAATTTCGTAATGGGAAAGAACATACATGTTCTGCGATAGCCGGAGCCTCTAGCACTCTTAGAGGACAACTCGATGTTCCTCGATATAACTGCATGCCAAGAAGTCATGTGTAGCTACACATATATTCCAATTCCCTAGGACGCCATGGGCTGCTGCACAGGCCATAATCCAGATGCCAGAACATTTCAACAAATGAGCTACTAAGGGACTCATTAGTTGATCATAATCCGGGTTAGGACACACCATATTGCAGAGACACAAATTAAAAGCCCATTCAAAACAGCAATCCAGGCAATGGAAGACAGGCTGCACGCATCTAAAGTACGAGAACCGGAAAGATAATCCATACTCCGCACTCAAGGTAGCCAAAGGCAGCATTCCATAGTATTCAAGCATCCGGTTGCGAAGATGAAGCAGCCGGGGCGTGTTGACATGGGAGTGACACAGACCGTGCAGCCATTTCTGAGCAAGCAAATTAACAGCAGTACACCGGCAGCCAAGGCGAGAATTAGCGGGAAACCGCAGAACAGGCTGGAAAAAATAGAATGAAAAAACGCCGGTATCACACCAAATATAGTATGGAATGAAGTCACAAGGCCAGAACTTACTACTTTAAAAAAATGCGCCAAGCCTGTGGTCGACGAGGCATTGAATATTGTGTGAATCAAAGCACCGAAATGCAGGGGAAGATCAGTATTTAAAAGGGCATGCCCCTTGGTGTGGGCGTTTGCCACGTGAAGGACAAATGTTTCATGGGAAGAAGTAAGGGCAACTTCTTTCTGAGACCAGAGAGCCCTTATTCGACTCATCTTGTTGAACTCTGCTTTCAAGGTCGGAATGGAAGGCGAGATGGACATATCAAGCTTCCCATGCGGAGGCGGGAAAGGCACATTCTTACAACAGACTACACTCAGGGAGACGGTCACAATATACGGAATCCCTGCCAGCATACCGCAGCAATCTTCATTATTTAAAAGCAAATAGCTACCTTTAGCCAGCAACGTGAAAGTAGGTGTTATTGCTGGGACTGGATTACCCTTTAAAATGCAGGCTAAATCCGGAGCGAACGCATTACATGAGCCGTGCAATTGTATGTTCCTGCAAACTAATGAGTGATCAGGTGTTGAAGTGCAATCTTCACCCTTTAAATAAACCTCTTTACCCTCCCTCAGGCATCTATAGGTGAATGGCAGAGCCAAACTTCATGGAGATAGGCACTTCCCAAAGGTTCATACCTGCCTTTGGCATAGTGTTTTATGCATGAATCTAATTTAAACAAGGGGAAGGGCAGAGTTATTAACCCATGAATTAGCCAAACTGCTGAATTTGATTCAGCAACAGAAAATGGTAAAGGTTCTAACTTTTCAATATGCAAAAGTGAATATGCAGCATCCTTCATAGACATAAATTGTTGTTTTACAGTCAAATTAAATGGTAAAAATAAGAAGAGGTATTAATGTAGTCCCAAGTCACTTTACCAGCTTTAAAAGTTTGCAATGTCCAAGCAAACTGCATAATGGAACGTAATTGATTTTGACTATGGTACAAAACAGACACTTCATCCTGTACAATATCAACAACAGATGAAACAATATTATATAATGTGTAAATTCGGCAAGAAAGGGTATTAATGCTGTTAACAACTACAAGCACTTTTTCTAAATTGGCTTGATCAATAGCTCTTAATCTATAAGCAGCTTAGATTTGAGACCGTTTCCAAACTTCGTTGTAAATAGCGTATATCCATCTTTTTGACATGCCTCCTGCAGGGCCTTTAACAAAGTCATTCAAATCAACATTGTCAGTCAATTTGGACAAATGGAGCTTAACTGACACAAAAGTGGAATATCTGAGCCACTTTTGACATAGTTTGCCTACTGAATAGGTAGTAACAGAATAGTCGCTTTCAAAACGGGGATCCACCCAAACCTGTGTATAGCCAAGGGCCAGACCCAGAAAACGATGTTGGCATGAATCTGAACTTTTTTGCCATAATAACCAACCTTGGGGATCCAAACTGGAAATATTAAAGGATGAATTTTTTAATAGTGACTGTAAGTCATTAATGGACAAATTGACATGATTGTCCCAAGTAGGGTATTCTGCCAAATCAGGAAGTGAAGGAGCTTTTCACGTTTTAGACGTAGCCAATTCAAAGCAAGTAGTTTGAGAAACAGTAGAATTCAAAAACAATATATGGTTCTGGATGAGACATGCACGATGCAGAGCTTCAGTGCCTTGCACTTGCCAGCTTTTAGAACACCAAACAGATTTAAGATCAATAGTATCTTTCCACAGCTCATTGCTCCCTATAGCCAATTAATCGATAAAGGACTTTGAATATTATAATTTAGTGTGGGTGAGTCTAACTTTGGAAGAGGACTTATCGGTCATCTTAAAGTAAAAGGCGCTAGGATTGGATTGATTAAAATCAGTAAAATAAGTCAACTTTTTCAAAAGAGTTTTCCAGCTGCCTTCAATGGGAGCTGGACAAGGATCCCATTTTGTATAATTAACCACATTTCTAGATGTGTTTGCTTTTTCCAATGATTGCCATAGTGTTGGTAGCAGAATAAGTCTGCGTAATTGGATGAGTCTAAGTACAAATCTTCAACATCAAAGGCAGCATGATATTTCAAATCAGAAAACAGAGCCTCTACGGCTTGGACATCCCAATCATCAGAGCGTATATAGTCTGTTTTACAACATCCCCTATTGAAACACGAAGTACATTGGGGACATTTATAACCTCTGTAAGGCCGTGGAATTAAATTTGACAGCATCC
Organism: Lissotriton helveticus; assembly: GCF_964261635.1. NCBI lineage: Eukaryota > Metazoa > Chordata > Amphibia > Caudata > Salamandridae > Lissotriton > Lissotriton helveticus. The sequence goes on from NC_136067.1 coordinate 1,052,461,428, forward strand.
CACACAATCTCATCTAAGCCAGGCCAACCTGTGATATTTACAAAAGTCTGGTCCCTTTTCATTATGTGTGATGAGTGGGGTGCCAAAGTTCCATCATTAACCTAATTGAAGTTCTTTCTTTAACATAATGTCCATTTACAAGGCTAAAAAACATAACTACAAATTCAATTGTCATGGACAAAAAAATTGAAAAAAGCAAAAGCCAAATGTAAGTCCAAGGAGGTATCAAAAAATGCCTTTTAAACCAAACAGCAAAAATAGAAACTTTTGATGGGGACTGTGATGTGGTAGAGTCAGTGTCAAATGAAAAGCATGACTGGTTAACAGCACTTGTTTGCACATCAGGCAACGACACATTCATGGGGTAATTGTACTCTGTATCATCAAGGGCATCACCAGCCAGTGGATTCAATAAAGGATTAGTAACAGTATGCATCTCGATGGCAATGTCAGGCCTGTTAGTATTCGCCGGAGCCAAAACAGAATTTCTAAGCATCGCTGGACAAGAGACCGCTGGTGTCATACTAAGAAGAATCAGTCACTCGTCATAATTTTACATTGTCAATGAAGATGTACCTGTTATCCTTGCGACCAGGAAGTGGATGTAAAATGACTGTTCTTGTGCCCTGCACTCCTAGCACAGGAACTGGTGTACGATAAGAGGGGCCAAACTCCTTCTTGTTCTCCACCTTCTCATGGACCAGGTCACAGACTCGGTAGCCAGCCAACTACCGGAATCTGAAGCACAGCATCAGTTGTGGAGGGCAAGTGTTCCTTTGCAAGACTGTCAAGTCTTTTATAGGTTCTGTAATACAGCAGAATGATCATCTAAGTCAAAGGGAGCGGCAGACGCCGCTATGTCTAGACCCTCAAGGTCCAGAACAAACATTTTGATGCCAAAGAGCATTTTGTATGGGGTCCATCCACCCTGAGACCTTCTAGGGAGATTATTAAGAGCACGTTGAACGCTATAGAGATGGGCCAGTCAGTTCTTGCCAGTACCTAAAACCCTAGCTGTCACGGATTGCTTTAAGTCACGGTTCAGCCACTTCACAACACTATTACCCTCAGGTCTGTATGGAGACGAAAATTTGACTTGGACCCCCAATGAACCCATGGCATCCTTGTACGCCGTAGAGACGAACGCTGGACCCTAGTCCGAATGAAAGGTGCCACATGCAAAAATTACCACAAAGACACGCAAATCGCGGATGACAGTTCGGGCATCGGCACTCCGTTGTGGCCAGAGCCAAATAAAGCGTGCGCACGAATCCACTGCAACTAAGATGTCCTTATACGCAGTATCTGAGGAGAAAGGACCGCAGTGATCTAAATAAACACAGCCAAGTGGTTTATAAGATATGTTAAACTGTGTTTGTGGTGGCCGTGCAGCAGTTGAAGGTTTTATCTGCTGGCAAATGTCACAATGAAGGACATAATCACGCGGCTCTTTGTACAATCCGCGCAACCAGTAATGTTGCTGTAAGAGAGATACAGTCACTGAAACGCCGGCATGCACCGAGGCCATGCCCTCGTGAGCTGCTGTTATCAAGCTTTGCCTGCGGTCCGTGTTGGGAATCCATCTGTCACCAATGTCGTTAATTCTCACACAGGGAACTTTATCAGGACTTAAATGATAAAAGTATTTAGAAGGGAAACCTCTAGGGTAATTACCTCTCTTCTCTGTTGCAGCAATGGCTGCCAAGATGTCATCATCAATTTTACTTTTGGAACGTGTAACTGCTGCTACTACATATGTCGCTACTTCCGTCTTGGCTACTTCATCAGCAAGACTGTTACCAACAGCGTTTACCCCCACGCCTTGGTGACCAAGAGTATGAATTACAAATATGAACGTCAGCCGTTCTTTAAGCTCTGGCACTCGAACCCATAGCATTTTATGTTTGATCATGCTACCTTTGGAATCACAATATTCATTCTAAGTCCAAAAGAATAAATTGTCATTGTAAGACTGAACACATTAGTAAGAGTCACTTACAATAAGAGTAGTCACACAAGGGTCAGCATACTCCAGTGCAAGCACCAGAGCACGTAGCTGTGCCAATTGGGCGGTACAGTCCCCTAATGACTGTGTATGCACGACATCGGATTTGAACTCTCCATTCACCATTGTACCCACCACTATTGCGCAGGCTGCTGAATAAGCATGCTTTGAATCCGTCACCGGCTGCGCTGATCCGTCAGTGTAAATGATGCAATGGTAATCCTCCAGCGGGTGCAAAGAAAGGAGCCGGATGAACAAATTCATACTGCAAGTACTCCTGAGTTTGCAAAGAGGAATCAAAAAATGAACGTGACATCCGGAGACGTCAAGGATGTGGCCCATTGTAAAGAACCAGGATGCAAAGCTTTCGAATTTGGTACACTGGCTTTAGTCACGGTCTCTAGGGCAGGATACGGTGTAACAACCAACATGCGTTTCCCCTGCGACAGCGCTTGTTCCTTTAGAATCGTCATCTGCACTGCAGTCAAAACTTTTTCCAGAGGAATAGCGCATTTCAGCCGAAGTGTACAAGTGTGACTTGTAAGCAATAGGGACTGTGTCACCCTCAATAAAATTCAGGTATGTGAAACCCACCGTCCCAGGCACAATTCTTATTACCAGATTGCTGTGGTTGTCACGAGTCAGTAAGAACGTAGATTCAAGAAGATCAGCCTGCAAAGATTGCAAGATGGCTGAATGTTCAGGCAACCAGCAAGATTTGGTAAAAGTTGGTTGTACCAAGGCATTTAGTGGCTTGATACGCTGGGCATATTCGGGAATGTAAGTACGCCCGAAGTTCAAAAAAACCAGTAAAGATTGTAGTTTTTCAGAGTTGAAGGAGCGTGCAACTGTGCGCATTTCTACAGTAAGTGAGGTGCTAAACCTCGGCCTTCATTGTCGAGCTCATAGCCCAGGAACAACACAGTGTACTCTGCAATGTGTGATTTTGCAAAGTTAAATTTGTAACCGAAGTCCACAAACAGACAAATGATGTGGTCAACGCGACACAGATGCGGCCATAATTCGTTATCAGTGAGGTAAATGTCATCAACATACAAGCTTGCATCAGGGTAGAGTCCCTCCAAAAGAGAGACTATGCGAGCGGCAAAAACGCTTGGGCTGTTCTTATAGCCCATGGCTAATCTTTTGAACTGTTTTTGTTTGCCGCCAGAAGTGAAAGCTGTCCATTGACTACTCAGACAGAGGACAGGTTATGGCTAAAAAAGCCATTGGATATGTCAAGTGTGGTCTTGAACCTTTTACGCACGAGACTATCCACAAGGGCAGAACTGTGAGTATTCTGTACCGCGCAGGTTCGACAATGAGAGTTCAAGTGCCGGTAATCCAATACCAAACGGCACAAGCCATCAGGCTTGGTCACAGTAAAAAGAGGATTATTCATCGGTGACACACATGTTTCAATCCCACATTGATATTCCAATTGTTCAAGTATTTCTGCAACAGGAGATTTTGCTTCACGTTGCATGGTCATATTGGGGTTGAGGCTGTGGCATAGACCGCAATGGTATCTCATGTCTGGGTGAAAATGTGTCCCATCCACATTGAGTACGGTACAACACCGGTGCAAGAACCTTAGCCCACTCTTCTGAAAAATTCAGCGCCTGCTCTTTCGGCACAGAATGTGCGAAACTAGAGAGGATTACCTCATCCCCTCTCGGAGCGGTTAGAACGAAGGGTGGGGGCCAGTCGGCCTCCACCAATAAAACATCATAGGTAGATGTCAGATTTTCCCAAAAGATCCCTTTTATAGTACGCTGTATGTCACCTTCAATTAAAAAGACTATTTCATAGACTCTGTCAGGGGAGCCACTCTAGTGTCAGCTGTCTCAACAGCAACAAACGTGTCAGTTGCTTTCACCTTCAGATACGGATAGCAGCGTCAGCGCCCATGTTAGGTTCCGAAGCTGTGTTTTCATTATCCGTGGCATACCTTGCTGTTAAAGCGGCAACTTTCTTTTTCTGAAACGGGGGGCATTGACGTTGAAAGTTGTCCTGCTTGCCTTTATCTTCCGTCTGGCGGGGCTGCTCACGACCTTGTTGTGCACCACGGCCTCTGCCGCGGTCTCCTCCACTGGTTTGTGAGACCGATGTATCCTGTAAAGAGCGAGGAGAACGTTGATCAGGAACCTGAAAACGATCAGGTGACTTAATATTAGTGCGGTTGCGCACATCAAATGTGCGCTCAATAGACACAGGTTACGGCGATGCAGGACGTGACCCGTTTCTGTTGCTGTTTACCCTGTTTTTTATTTTTCCAATTCTATTTCGGAAAATTCGGGAGATCATCTTAAGTAGACTTCGCCGTCTGAGTGTGCGGTTGAGCTGTTATTTTAGCAAAAGCCTTAACACCCAAACTATTGCGACCAATGGTCTTATAAGCTTCCGCAATGATTTCCGGTAACTGCTGGGGTTTATCGGCATCGGGGACATCGCGTAAAGCATTAGACACCTGAAAGTTTACCGCATCTCCCTTGACATTAGCAAGGACCAGATCGGAAATTACGTCAAACACTCAGACGAGTCTCATTCCCAATTCAACAGCCGCCTCCGGACCGTGTTGATCCTGAACACGCTTAATCACGGAGGGCAGGACAGCCATGGCCGGTGTGCCGAAGCACGTAGCGTAGACTGCTCCAAATATTTGACCCCAGGTTTCACTATCTGTTACCTCCGGTACTAAGTCTTTCTGCAAACTAATGGTTAGAATCCTGTGTTTCTCAACAGGAGTCGTATTAGGAAATACTGCTTCCAGCTGGTCAAATTTCTCGCCAAGCCAAAAAGGCATATCATCTTTATCTTGGGGCCGCTTGCCCATAACCGAATTAACCATGACGGGACTAATTTTCACCCGGCCGGTCCAGTTGGTTGCACCACAGCACCAGGTGGCCCCACCTGGACATTGCGGGAAACGTATTGCACTAAAGCTCGATGCACTCCGACGAGAGAGGCATAGAGTAAACGTAACTCAGCTATAGTGACTGTCGGATAACGTGGATGCGGTGTAAACCCGGCCAAAACTGGCCAAGTAGCCTCAGGAATGAACAAAGGGCCCAACAGAATCGCAGTTACCGTGTGGTGAAGTGTGCCTTCAAACCAAACACAATCCTGCTGTTGGACAGGCCCCACGAAGGACTCGCTCCCTCCCCGCATGACAGGGCCCCGACATCGGCTCTCCGGGTGCTACCCGCAGAAGCAACCCGCAACCCGTCCCCTCCGGGACGCCTGCTCCCGGATATCTCTGTGCCACGGGCCCCGGCCCCCGTCAATCCCATTGCCCGGCCCAGCCGCCATCTTGGACACTGCACCACGCGGCCGCGTGGCCTCAGCTCGACCCCAACCCTGGGCCTGGCCGGGCCCCGACATCCCGGCACCACCATCCACCCAGGAGATGAACGGACCACTTGGCAGGTTAATGGGAGAAAGAAGGGTCGATGGCTCTCCCCCGCCAGGTGCCGATCGCCCCAGCCTCCCCGGGTGCTGGCTTCACCCCCCTGCTGGGTGTCTGGACTCCCTCATCCCGGACCTCCCGACCTCCCAGTGTGAGGGTCCGGACATCAAAGGGCGCCAGACCTATAACCGAGGCAGTCCCAGAGCAGGAAGGCAGTTGTATCCTGGAGTCGAGAGACACCGAGAAGAACTCATCCTTGACGGACTGCTGGCGCTGCCGCAGCCCTGCCTTGTGAACTATCATCCTGCCTGCTGGCGCTGCTGCGGCCTTCTGCAACCTTCATCCTCGTGGGACCTGCTGGCGCTGCCGCGGCCCGGTGTAACCGTCATCCTCGTTGGGACCTGCTGGCGCTGCCGCGGCCCGTTGCCACCTACGATCTCTTCGGGACCTGCTGGCGCTGCCGCGGTCTGACCCGTCCGAACGCCAAGCTCGAGGATTGTGAGCTACCACCGTTTCACCTCAGTACCCGTAGGTACCAAGACTGTCCCGCTACCCCCTTTCCCTAACAGAGACTAGAATTGAGAGGATCATCGTGTCCTGATCTCCTTGTATCGTACCACCTTACTCAAGGATTGCCTATAAAAGGTGTGAAGCTGACCTTCGTGTGGTGTCCATCTGTGGGGGGGAAGTTACTTGTCTGTACGATCGCTGGAGACGGCCCTCCCCGGAGGCCTCTCCCCTTGTGCTCGGCCGACCCTCCAGGTCCCCGTCTAACATTGGTGGCCAGCGGCGCGATCCGAACCAACGCGTAACCGTACAGAGAGTAACTCACCCTACGACTAATCCACAATGACGACCAGAGAGAGCGGATCTGCAGAGAAATTCCAGATGGAAAAACTGGAAGAGTACAATCACCGAGAGCTAAAACAATTTTGCATAGAACTAGGCATTGCTACCACCGGTCTGAGCACGAAAGAGGACTTCAAACACGCCCTAGAATCCTGGGCAGAGACGAATACCGCCGGACCCCGGGACCCCGAAGCCCCGGAAACAAACACCGCTCTGACGGAAGGAAGGAGAACGGATCTCTCCCGGGAAGAGATTCGAGAACGAGAGAAAAATAGACTTCACGAGTTAGAGCTGGCACGGCTCAAATTAGACGGAGAATTGAAACTGGCAGAACAAAAGATGAACTTAGAACACTTACGGCTCCAAGAAGAGCGAGAGGAGAAGCAGAGACAGAGAGAACTCGAAGAAAAAAGACTGGCATACGAACACGAGTGCAAGCTAGCAGAGATAGAAATGCGCAAACAGAACAAAGACCTAGGGGTGCCCGAGCAACCGCGCCCCCCAGGTACTACCGAACAGAAGGTCCACATCCCCAAAGATGTGGTCCGTGAATATTATCGGAACGACGACATACAGCAGTGGTTCAAGGCCTACGAGATCGCCATGACTGCCCACCGGATCGCTCGAAGTGACTGGGGAGCCGGTCTATGGGGGAGATTCGTCAATGAAGGCCGTGATGCCCTACTGCAGCTTCCGGACCATCAAATGACGTCCTATGACCACATGAAGGCCGCCCTCCTCAGTCGATATGGGCTGACGCCCGAGATGTACCGCCAGAGGTTCCGCAACTGCACCCGCATCCTGGGTACAACCTGGATAGAATATGTGAACTATTTCAGCCGAGCCTTCGAGGGATGGATCAAGGGTAGCAACGTGACAACCTACGAACAGCTCTTCAACCTCATTGTGTGGGAGCACCTCTCCAACAACTGCTTCGTCGAGCTCCGGCAGCACCTCCTCGACAGTAAATTGACTGACCCCCGGCAGCTCGCCGCCGAGGCTGACCGATGGGAGAGCACCCGAGTGGCCCGGAATGGGCCCAACGAGCAGAACAGAACCAACCAAGGTCATCATCGTCCCCGAGGAGGAGGAGGAGGCCCGGGCCGGGGCAGAGACGCCGTCCCGGCCGCTCCCGCAAACTACACCCCGCCCCCGGCCGGCCGGGGCAACCCCCCGATGCGCCCGGGGTTCCGAGCCAACGTTATGTGTCATCGATGCCAGCGAGTCGGCCACTATGCCAGTGACCCGACCTGCCCAAAGAACCAGACCCCCGGGCCCCGCCAGGTGGCTGCCGCCGCCCTAGGAGAAGAGCAAGTCTCCGAAGAGCCTGAAGAGTACGAGCAGGAGCAGCCCGAGTGGGAACCTGCCGCCATGACCCTGGCCTGCCTAGGGGGGAGAGACCTGATCCCGCGGGCTCCCCTACCAGCCAACACCAGGAAGTACAGCCAGTGGGTGAGCATAAATGGGCGTAAGGCCGAAGCCCTGCGTGACACAGGGGCCAGTGTGACGGCCGTCCGTTGTCACCTGGTGACCCCAGAACAAATCCTGCCAAACGTTCTTTGCCCCGTCCGATCGGCCGACAATTCGGAGAGCCTGTGTCGGATGGCCTACGTCCCCTTCGAATGGGGAGGAGTGTCCGGTATGCTAAAAGTGACTGTCCGCGACGATGCCCCCGTGGACTGCCTCCTGGGGAACGATCTCGAGAGTTCCCCGTGGGCAGCCGTTGAAAGAAGAGAGCACCTGGGGATGTTAGGCCTCCCGGGCTGGGCGTGCGTAACAACCCGGTCCATGGCCGCCGACACCATCCCTAGATCTGAAGAACCCGAATGGCCAGCACCTCCTCCCCCAATCGCTCCGGAGGGAGACTCCATCCCTCCCGACACCCCGGAACAAACCCAAGAAGAGCCCGCTCAGCCCCAAGACCTTCCGGACCTGGCTCAGTGGCGTCAGGAAGGGGGGCCCACCCAAGAACAATTCCGGCAAGAGCAAAAGACATGTCCCTCCCTCGAGGGACTGCGACAGCAAGCGCTCGCCCAGAGCGCAGGAGACACCGCAGGGGCCCACTGGATCTATTGGGACAATGACCTACTGTACAGCGAACAAAGAGTAGCGGAGCTGGGGGCCAGTCGAGTGCTGGTGGTGCCCCTCCGCTTCAGAGACTTCCTTTTGAACTTGGCCCATGATGTCCCCCTGGCTGGACACTTGGGGCACGACAAAACATACAACCGCCTGGTGACTCACTTTTACTGGCCGAGAATGAGAAATGACGTCTCCAACCACTGCCGGTCCTGCCCGACCTGCCAGGCCAGCGGGAAGAGCGGCCGCAAACTCAAGGCCCCTCTGCAACCTTTCCCCGTTGTGACCACCCCGTTCGAAAGGGTGGGAATAGACATTGTGGGGCCCCTGGACCCCCGAACAGCACAAGGGCATCGATTCATCCTGGTCTTGGTGGACCACGCCACCCGCTATCCTGAGGCGGTTCCTCTTCGAACTGTAACAGCACCAGTGGTAGGTCGAGCCTTAATGGGGATCTTCTCTCGAGTGGGCTTCCCCAGGGAGGTCGTCAGTGACAGGGGCACAAACTTTATTTCAAAATATATGAAATCCCTATGGCAACAGTGCGGAGTCACCTACCGATTCACAACCCCCTACCACCCGCAAGGAAACGGACTGGTCGAGCGATTCAACCGCACTCTCAAGGGGATGATCATGGGGCTGGAGGAACCCCTACGCCGCCAGTGGGACGTGCTACTACTGTGCCTCCTCTTCGCCTACCGAGAGGTCCCCCAGAAGTCCCTCGGCTTCAGCCCCTTCGAACTCCTGTACGGACACCCTGTTCGCGGGCCTCTCAGCCTAGTTAAGGAAGAGTGGGAAATGGCCCCCCTGAAGACCCCTCCAGACGTCTACAAGTACCTCCTGACACTCCGTAATCAGACCCGGCGATTCAGAGAGCTCGCCAAAGCCAATCTTGAGGCCAGTCAGGAGGACATGAAGTGGTACGATCAACATGCCTCCTCCATCGAATTCGAGCCTGGCCAGCAGGTGTGGGTGATGTCCCCCATCGAACCCTGTGCCTTACAGGACAAGTGGACGGGGCCCTTCAAGGTGATCGAGCGTAAGAGCCCCGTCACCTACCTCATCGACATGGAATCCCCCCGGAACCCCCTCCGGGTCCTCCACGCCAACAGACTCAAACCCCACTTCGTGCGCTCGGAGCTCAGCCTGCTGATGGCCACAGACAGTGGAGCTGAAGAGGACTCCGAGCCCCTCCCTGACCTGCTGGGGGCCGGGGAAAAAGATGGTTCAGTGGACGGGGTCCAACTCTCCGAGGCCCTGACCCCGGAGCAGCGCCACGACTGTCGGGCCCTCCTGCTGCAATTTGCAAACCTATTCTCCCTCACACCCGGGGTCACCCCCTGGTGTCTGCACGACGTGGACACTGGCGACAGTCCTCCTATCCGACACCGGCCGTACCGAGTACCAGATCGGGTACGCACCTGCATCCAAGAAGAAGTCTCCAAGATGCTCGCCCTCGGAGTCATCGAACCCTCGGACAGCCCCTGGGCCAGCCCGGTTGTACTGGTCCCCAAAGCTGCGGCCCCGGGCACCACACCCGAGCTCCGGTTCTGCGTCGACTATCGGGGTTTGAACGCTGTCACCCGAACCGACGCTCACCCCATCCCCCGAGCCGACGAACTAGTTGACCGCATGGGGGCGGCCCGCTACCTAAGTATCTTCGACCTGACGGCGGGCTACTGGCAGATCGGCCTCACCCCCAGGGCACAAGAACGATCCGCTTTCTCCACCCCGGATGGACACTACCATTTCAGAGTGATGCCCTTCGGCATGAAAAACGCTCCAGCCACATTTCAACGACTGGTGAACCAGGTATTGGCGGGCCTCGAAGAGTTCAGCGCCGCATACCTGGACGACATCGCGGTGTATAGCCGACACTGGTCCGACCACCTCCGCCACCTCCGAGGGGTCCTGCAGGCCCTCCAACAGGCCGGCCTCACAATCAAGGCCAGCAAGTGCCAAATCGGCCAGGGGTCCGTGACCTACCTCAGACACCAAGTGGGGAGCGGTCTGGTGGCCCCCCTCCAGCTCAAGATCGCTGCCATCCAGTCCTGGCGTCCCCCCGTAACCCAAACCGAGGTCCGAGCCTTCTTGGGGCTCACCGGATACTATCGACGGTTCGTGAAGGACTATGGCAGCATTGTTCGGCCCCTCACGGAACTCACATCCAAGACCAACCCAAAAACAGTCAACTGGACTCCCGACTGTCAAGCGGCCTTCGAGAGGCTGAAGGCCGCCATGTGCACCGCTCCTGTGCTCCAGGCCCCCGACTACAGCCGTGAGTTCATCGTCCAGACTGATGCCTCAGACCATGGCATCGGGGCCGTCCTCTCCCAACTGAACCCGAGGGAGTCGACCAACCGGTGGCCTTCATCAGCAGACGCCTCCTGCCCCGAGAACAGCGCTGGAGCACCATTGAGCGAGAGGCCTTCGCAGTAGTATGGGCCCTCAAGAAGCTCCGGCCTTACCTCTTCGGAACCCACTTCCGGGTACAAACAGATCATCGGCCCCTGCAATGGCTGATGCAAATGCGGGGAGAGAACCCCAAACTATTGCGATGGTCCATCTCCCTGCAGGGGATGGACTTCACGGTGGAGCATCGCCCTGGCCAAGACCACGCCAACGCGGATGGCCTGTCCCGCTTTTTCCGCCTCGACGAGGAGAGTCCCCAAGAGGATGGGTGACTATCCCCGCCTTCAGCTGGGGGGGACGCATGTTGGACAGGCCCCACGAAGGACTCGCTCCCTCCCCGCATGACAGGGCCCCGACATCGGCTCTCCGGGTGCTACCCGCAGAAGCAACCCGCAACCCGTCCCCTCCGGGACGCCTGCTCCCGGATATCTCTGTGCCACGGGCCCCGGCCCCCGTCAATCCCATTGCCCGGCCCAGCCGCCATCTTGGACACTGCACCACGCGGCCGCGTGGCCTCAGCTCGACCCCAACCCTGGGCCTGGCCGGGCCCCGACATCCCGGCACCACCATCCACCCAGGAGATGAACGGACCACTTGGCAGGTTAATGGGAGAAAGAAGGGTCGATGGCTCTCCCCGGCCAGGTGCCGATCGCCCCAGCCTCCCCGGGTGCTGGCTCCACCCCCCTGCTGGGTGTCTGGACTCCCTCATCCCGGACCTCCCGACCTCCCAGTGCGAGGGTCCGGACATCAAAGGGCGCCAGACCTATAACCGAGGCAGTCCCAGAGCAGGAAGGCAGTTGTATCCTGGAGTCGAGAGACACCGAGAAGAACTCATCCTTGACGGACTGCTGGCGCTGCCGCAGCCCTGCCTTGTGAACTATCATCCTGCCTGCTGGCGCTGCCGCGGCCTTCTGCAACCTTCATCCTCGTGGGACCTGCTGGCGCTGCCGCGGCCCGGTGTAACCGTCATCCTCGTTGGGACCTGCTGGCGCTGCCGCGGCCCGTTGCCACCTACGACCTCTTTGGGACCTGCTGGCGCTGCCGCGGTCTGACCCGTCCGAACGCCAAGCTCGAGGATTGTGAGCTACCACCGTTTCACCTCAGTACCCGTAGGTACCAAGACTGTCCCGCTACCCCCTTTCCCTAACAGAGACTAGAATTGAGAGGATCATCGTGTCCTGATCTCCTTGTATCGTACCACCTTACTCAAGGATTGCCTATAAAAGGTGTGAAGCTGACCTTCGTGTGGTGTCCATCTGTGGGGGGGAAGTTACTTGTCTGTACGATCGCTGGAGACGGCCCTCCCCGGAGGCCTCTCCCCTTGTGCTCGGCCGACCCTCCAGGTCCCCGTCTAACACCTGCCATTCCGCAATCGGAATTTCCAGTGTCCTTTATGGTGTATATACATTAGGCACAGCTGTAGGAGCGTAAACAAGAAACGCACCACTATCCCCATTTACCGCAGGGAAGGTAACCCAGGAGTAGAAAAGCTCAAACGGGTATGCTGAGTCACCACAAAAATTACCGCCATGCCTTCTAAGGTGACGCCATACGCCTGCAAATGATTGCGAACGGCCACCGGACTATGCAGGACGAAGTCAACCTCAACCATGAGGACACAGTAGAGAAAAAATACAATTTAACACAAGAGTAGCACTAATGGGTAGTAACTTAAAGTACGAACCTTTTTAAATTATCAAGCTTGAAAAAACTATATAGATATAGGTAGGTGAATCCGTCACCACCGTCAACAGGAAACAGTAGTAAGAATGTCATGGACTGATATAAGCACTACTCGAGAGTCTCAAATATAAGACCACATCGTTAGGTGCGCCATGTTGCGGGGATTCTGCTCATACACAGAACTGTGCATAGAGACCCACGACCTCAGTGAATTGTGATGTACCAAAAAACTTACCTCAGAACCTAGAACCCCTAACCGACTAGCATCAGTGTCTCAATAGCTCTTCGTCCTATAGCAAAGGTACCAATGATTAGAGAACCCACAACATGCGACTTAGGTTACTCTCAGGAATGGTGGGAATCAACAACATTCTTTCGTTTTTATTCTCATAATAGTCCACAACGTGAGTAAAAAGAGACACTGTAAAGTTTAAAATGTTTATTTTAACGACGTGCTCTAAGATTTTTGCTAACATAAGCAGGCATATGATTAAATCAGCATTGTTACAATTCCATAAAACACAAAGGGAGAAATCATATTATAATGATAGTGGAAACAGATCCTATAGTGCCTTGTGTACCACCCTCCCCAGCTAGGAACTAGGTTTTATAATAATAGAAGGTCTCTTAGGCTTGAATGGGGAACCCCATACCTACAAGATAAGCAGAAGTGAATCACATCAGGATCAGCATAAGCTCTCTCTTTTTCTGTTTTTTCTGGAAAAGGATTTACTCCAAGTGACCTAATCATGCATGCAGTGCAATATTAAAAGTGCTAGAATTTGGGAGGCGCGCGAGCGCGTCAACCAAGATGGCCGCCGCCACCGGAGCTCCGTGAGCTTCACAGCCCATAACTTCGTTTTGTACGACGAAATTCAGTCACAAAGTCGGCGAAAATACCGGCGCTTACCTCCTGATGCGACTTTTCACCTGTGGAGTCCTTTTCAGCCAAATTTCTTCGACGGAAGTGTTTTTCCTGTCTCCATGGTTCCTGCTCCCAGCTGCACCTCCAGGTATTGCCGGTTTTGAGTGCCTGGGGGCGGAGTAATGCATATGACAGAGCCTGGCTTGGGCCTAGACACGCCTACTGCCCTGTTTAGCTGCTGCACCTGTGGTTTTGCAGAGTTTTCTTGACATTTCTGTCGCTATTTACAACATTTCTTTCACATTTTGAGGTTGTTTTTCCTCATTATATTAATCCTTCATATTAGTGAATATTTTTTCACCTCAAAATGGATTCTAAAAACTCAACAACTAATAAAAAGAAGCAGCAGGTTTCTTCTCCTCCAGCCAAATCTAAGGTGGTAGAATCCTCAGAACCTTCTCTTGCATTAATTTTGGAGGAAATTAAAGCTTTACGTCTGAATACAGACACTATTGCCTCAGAAGTCAAAAATGTTCGAAAAGATATGGCTTCCATTGCAATGAAGGTGTCTGATAATGTCATTAAAATTCAAGATAACAAAAACAAGTTGGACACTTTTACACCTTTAATGGCCAGGATTGTTCCAATGCATTCTCAACTGCTGGACATGGAAAATCGCAATAGACAATATAATCTACGCATTTTTAATTTGTCTGAAGATGTTGAGGGGACAAATTGTCGGCTATACCTTGAATCTCTTCTGCCTGGTCTTTTGAATATTAAATTCTCAGAAAAATTTGAGATTGACAAAGCCCATAGAGTCCCATCACACCGGAATCCTCATCATACGAAGCCAAGGCAAATGATTTTTAAGGTGCTGCGTCATCATCATCTGGTTCTCATTCGAAAAGCTGTGAGAGAAATTCCGTCTTTGTTGGTGAATGGAACCAAAATCTTTATCCATCAAGATTTTGCTAAAGAAACTGTGGCTATTCGTAAAGAATTCTCCTCCCTTCGTCCACAGCTGAGGAGCCTTGGTTTCAAATATGGCCTTTTTGATCCTTCTACAATGCGTGTATGGAAAGACAATGTCTCCAAATCTTTTCAGCGCCCGGAAGATCTTCGACTATTCCTTGAACAACAAGCTCCTCCATCCATGGGTACACAAGATCCTAATTCCTGAATTGATTTCGTTTGACTTTATGTGACACATTTATGCTTAAATTTATTCATGGGCTCCAACGGTAACTGGCCATGCTTGAGGAACGGGTGTGCGTTTCCTTGTCTTTATTCATGTCACTTGTTTGTTCCTTACTCTCTCTTTTATGTTTCTCCCTTTCCTATTTTCCGCATAGAGTTACTCTTTTAACCTGTCTTTTTCTTCCTTCTTCTTGTTCTGATTTCTTTCTTTCCTTTCTCTTAAATTTTAATGGCTAATATTCATAATATTAAAGTTGTTTCTCTAAATGTACAAGGTTTAAGACACCCAATAAAACGTACGAAAATTCTAGATTATTTAGGTAGTTGTAGGGCTGATATTTGTTTTATTCAAGAGACACACGTTGAAGATAAAGTTTTACAATATATGAATAAAAAATGGGTAGATTCTATTATCTCCTCACCTGCTAAAGGTAAAAAGAATGGGGTCGCTATTTTCTTTGCTAAAAGATTATATTGTCAAATTTTGAATAAGATTTCAGATTCTGAAGGCAGATATATTATAGTCAAAATCAAAATTCATGACTCTATTTTCTTTTTGTTTAATGTGTATGGCCCTACAGCAGATGACCCTGTTTTTTGGGCTACTGTTGCGACTGAAGTTCTAAAGTTAGGACAAGTTCCCTTGATTTTCGGGGGGGATTTCAATGTTTTTGCAGATCCCTTGCTAGACAGATTGTCTACCTCTAGATTTCGACCCTCCAAGATTTTTCATGCTTTTAAGACTTTTCTTCATACCACCAAGTTAGCTGATATTTGGAGATTACACTATCCCACTGGTAAGGAATTTTCTTTTTCTCCAATCCTCATAATTCCCATTCCAGAATTGATTATTTTTTACTTTCTCCCTCTCTCATTCAATTTGCAAATAATCCTAACATTGGTACTATTGACATATCCGACCATGCCATGATTTCTTTTGTTTTAAATGTTTCGTCTTCTTTTGCTAAGCAATCTAGATGGCGTATGAATACTGATATTGTCCTTAATGACACTCATAAACCCAAATTGTTGCAAGCGATTCAGGATTATTTTACATTCAATCCGGAGGACTCTACCTCTGCTACTAATCGGTGGGATGCATTTAAAGCCTATATCAGAGGTTCTACAATTTCTATTATGGCACATGAGAATAAGAAATTTAATTCTAATATCCAATCCTTAGAGAAACAAATAGCTCATTTTGAGCGTTTATTTATCACGTCTAATGATCCTCAATATAAACTTAAACTACAAAAACTTAGATACGAATTTAATGCTATTCTTAGTACGAGGGCTGGGGTCCAGCTTTCTAAGTCCAATGCTAGATTTCGCTTTAACTCCAATAGGTCTGGTAAGCTCCTTGCTAATTATTTACGCATTAAAAGGGATAAAACGCAGATTACCTCCATTCAAGGTCCTCAAGGTAAAATTGCATTTTCCCATAATGATATTGTTCAAGAATTTTTACATTTTTATTCCACATTATATAATACACCAGATTTTTGTGATGAATCTCTTATTGACGCTTTTTTAAATCATTCTGCCTTACCCCATATTTCTCCCTCTGATAAACATGGGTTAGACTCACCTATTACAAATGATGAAATCTTGACTGCCATTAAATCACTTCCAAAAAATAAGTCTCCTGGTCCTGATGGCATCCCTGCCGAATTCTATAAAGAATTTCAAAATCATCTTTTACCTTATTTGTACCAGGTTGTTTCTCATTTTTCCTCCTCAGGTACCATCTCAGGCTCTTTTTCAGAAGCATTAATTGTTGTACTCCCCAAACCTGATAAACACCCTACCCTTGTTGCAAATTATCGTCCCATTTCTTTGATTAATCAGGATTGTAAATTATATGCTAAAATTATTGCCTCTAGGTTAGCTCCTGTCCTTCATTCTATTATCCACCCTGACCAATCTGGTTTTATGAAAAATAGATATTCTGCTAACAATACGAGAACATCATTACATAGTATTGAACAAAGCTCCACTATCCCTGTCCCTGCAGGTGTTATGGCATTAGATGCTGAAAAAGCTTTTGATAAAATCCACTGGCAGTTTTTATTTAAAACTTTATTATCTTTTAATTTTGGACCATCCTTTATTCGTATGATTTCTGCTTTATACTATGCTCCCACTGCTCGATTGTTTATTAATGGCCAGATTTCCAACCAATTTTCCCTTTTTAGAGGAACACGTCAGGGTTGTCCCCTATCCCCTCTTGTTTTTATTGGGAATTGAACCATTTCTTAATTTTATTCGTAACTGTGAAAACATTCAAGGTATCACTATCAAAGATGTTACTATTAAAACTTTGGCATATGCTGATGATGTGTTATTTATTAGTAATCCTGCATCGTCTGTTCCATTTTTGCTTGATATTATTTCTAAATATTCCGCTGTATCAGGATACAAATTAAATGTTAGTAAAACTGAATTTCTTCCTTTAAATATGCTATGTACTCCTGATATGTTACCTTCACCGGATATTGTTTGGCAAAAGAGTAAGTTGAAATACCTTGGTATATTATTTTCATCATCCCTTTATGCTACCTTGAAATTAAATTGTGAATTCCTTCTTGATTATATTAAGCAAAAAACTTTCAAATGGTCTTCCCTTCATCTTTCTTGGTGGGGGAGAATGGAGTCTATTAAAATGACTATTGCCCCAAAAATATTTTACTCTCTTGCTATGATTCCAACTCAATTGCCACTCAAATTTTATAAAGATATTGACAAACTGTTATCTACATTTCTGTGGAATAATAAACCTCCCCATATTGCTTATAAAAAATTGAAGATTCCTAAATGCCAGGTTGGTTTTGCCCAACCTGATTTCTATTTATATCATAAGGCATTTATCTTAAAACAGAGCTCGTTATGGTTTAATATTTCACCAGTTATTAGTCCTCCTATTTGATTTCATATTGAAACTTCCCTTGTAAAACCTTTTCCTTTGCTTTCCTTGTTAACTATGTCTCCTACCTCTAAGATTATACATTCCTCGTCCATAATCAAATCATCGAGATTAATTTTTATTGATTTGGACTCTAATTTTGCTTCCCCTCTACTTTCTACGGTGCATTTGTCCTTATGGCACAGCGCTTTAATAAAATTAAAAAGAAATGTCTCTTTTTGGTCTTCTTGGATTACTAAGGGCATTTTCTATCTTAAAGATGTTTTCTTCGGTGATGCATTTATTCCATTTTCTCAACTCCAATTAAAATTCAATTTACCATTGTCAGATTTGTTAAAATATCAATTTCTATGTAATTCCATTTTAGACTCCTTCCCAACTGGTATTCCAACTATAGTCTCAGCTGATTTTTTAATTTATGTCAATACTGTTTCTTTATCTTCTAAAGCAGTTTCTGTATTTTATAAGAAACTTACCTTTTCACTAGGCTCCAACATAGCTACAATTTCCACTTTTTGGAATAGTGAGCTCTCCATGTCCCTATCAACTGATTCATGGTCATTAATTTGGAATAATAGTATTTCTGGATGCTTACTAGTGTCACTTTATCAAACCAATGCTTATATTTTGTTTAATTCTTTATGGGCGCCATTACGTTCATTTAAAGCTAAATTATCACCATCAAACCTATGTTGGCATTGTAATTTGCATCCTGGTTCTTTACGTCACATGTTATTTGATTGTCCTATTATTATGAAATTTTGGTCTGAAGTACGGAATGTGATATTGAAAATTTTGCCTCTTTCTGATTTGCTTTCTT
The DNA here is from genome assembly GCF_964261635.1 of Lissotriton helveticus. Classification (NCBI taxonomy): domain Eukaryota; kingdom Metazoa; phylum Chordata; class Amphibia; order Caudata; family Salamandridae; genus Lissotriton; species Lissotriton helveticus. Next base: position 1,052,479,670 of record NC_136067.1, read on the forward strand.
ATAAACTGATAATTTGTAAGTCAGTTGTTTTAATTAATCCTCTTGATGATGCTGAAGCAAAGTTATTTAATTTTTTGGTTTCGGCTGCGTTAAAATCGATTACTTTTTGCTGGAAGGATGCTACTTCTCTTTCAGTTCATGCTTGGTGGTCTTGGATTGTCTTTACAAGAAGAGGTGCTCAGTTATCTTTACAAGGTGTTCATCATAATTCTTCGCATTTTCAATCTTTTTGGTCTCCTATAGATTCATATGTGCAGTTATGATTCCTGTTATTTCAATATTCATATTTTATTCATCGATTATCATACTGTTTTTTAGCATCTTATTGGTAACTATTTATGTAAGTTATTAATCTATGAAATGTATATTTCCCCTTTCCCTCTCCCCCCCCCCCTTCCTTCCTTCCCTCCTGGTTTTTAGTTATCCTTTGCTTGACGAGTGTACTTTGTGATGTAATTATTTGCGACTGCTTATTTAACATTGTTCTTATTCGCTTCCATGTAATTTAATGAATTATTATATCAGTTATCTGTATGTACCTCTGTGTTTTTCTCCTTTGTCAAAATTCAATAAAATCATTCTGAACTAAAAAAAAAAAAGTGCTAGAATTTCAATTAGCTGGCCCTACAGTGGATTTTTTATTTTGCTCCTTAGTTTGAGCAACAAATCAATCTTATTTCTAGATTTGTTCGGTATGATTTATTTATACCCTTTTACTTTTTCATTTATTCAATTAGAAATTCATATGAATGAGAAAAACATTACATACAGACATTACATGCACTTATTCAAGGACATTATACATAAAAAACGAAAAAATTAATCTAAACACATCCTATATACATTGCACTGTTATTATGCAGCAAAATATTCAATCTTTGCATTATCTTTCATTAAGAGATAAAGTCACGTTCAAAAGGAGAGAAAACAGATTTAATGAAAGCAGATATATGACTAGATGGATTAATCAATATTCTAGTCAATCCAAAGGACAGTTCGCTCCTTGCTGCTATAGGCTAGTTGTCTCCATTTTGCCAACGCGTTTCGAACTCGTTATCTTATTTTACGGGTTCTAATCAGGGCTTTATCACTTGTTATCTGCAAATTATGTGCAAAGGAAAGAAATCAGTAAGTCTATATTTTTATCTTGTTGCCATCCCACTATTACTATGCTCTACTGCTTAATTACAAGAAATGTACCTTCAACGTAAATTGTCGCAGTTTTCTTAGGTTCACCTTTTTCTTTTTTGTCTCTGTTACAGTATCTAGAAAAATACCAATATTCTGGATTTAGTAATTTGCTCCAATACATTGCCTGGGGTTAGACACCATCAACACTCTTAGATCCTACCTTTCGAGTGCAGCTGCTTCTATTTCGAGGTCACTTCATTTATGGTGGAAAACCGCCACTATCGCGCTGTTATGCTTTTATTTCACGTTCATGGATGCCCGAAGGGGTCCTGTTAATCTGCCTGAGAGGGATGTTTTATATAACTGATTGTGTTCATATGGCTTATTTACACAAACAGACGGACACACAACGCTCTGAGGCCAGTAGTAAATATATACCTTCAGTTTCGGGCTCAGCGCACTCGCTCTTACTCCTCTTTACTACAGTGTCCACTGTACTGTATTTCAAGCAGTCGGGTCCGTATCCTGTCAAAGTTGTAAGCATTCAGTTAGATGCCGGCTACTAATCTCATTCCGTATTTTTGATCGGCATCACTTGTTTGTTCACCTACCCGATTTCTCCTGCTCAGACCTGCTACACTCGCTCACCGCGGCTCTCCGTCAGAGCGCCATCTTGATCAAGGCGTGGTATTTACTTACATCACATGATTTTCAGAATTCTGGGATATGTAGTCCTTGGAGCTGCGTGGGGCATTATACATATTTAATGCGATGCATTTTATAGTCTGGAAATTTCAGACATGGAATTAAGACCTGTCTGGATGCTAGTGAATCGCAAAATCAAATAGGCTTCCTTTCTCAGTAAGACATCATCAACATCTTTGACATGTTTTGTATGAGTGACTGTATACAAAACTGTCCATTTGAACTCAGTTTCAGTATGGCCCCTTTCTATGAAATGTTGGACCATGGGGGCAGACACCACCTTGTTTTTAATTCGTGATCTATGTTGTGTAATGCGAGTGTTAATCTGATGGTTAGTTTTTCCGATATATAGTTTATCGCAACTACAAGTAATTGCGTACACGACATTCCTGGTTCTGCAGTTGGAGAAACCCTCATTTTTCCACCTAATGGTATTGTGGAGGAATTCACTGCCCTCAATCGTTGTGTCACACGATACACAATTACCACATCTGTGGTGCCCCTTGATCTGTTTCAAACCCCATATTGAAAGAAAGTCATGTTTAGGTTTTTCAACCATGACATCGGCGCGTACAATCTGTTGGACGATGCTGCGATTTTTCTTATACGCAAAGATTGGTTGGGGAAAAGGGCATTCTAGTTCTTCTAGTAGATGTCAAATTTTTAGTATTGTTTGTCGCACTTTATATCGCAAGGTTTATATTTACTACTGGGCTCAGAGCGTTGTGTGTCCGTCTGTTTGTGTAAATAAGCCATATGAACACAATCAGTTATATAAAACATTCCTCTCAGGCAGATTAACAGGACCCCTTCGGGCATCCATGAACGTGAAATAAAAGCATAACAGCGCGATACTGGCGGTTTTCCACCATAAACGAAGTGACCTCGAGATAGAAGCAGCTGCACTCGAAAGGTAGGATCTAAGAGTGTTGATGGTGTCTAACCCCAGGCAATGTATTGGAGCAAATTACTAAATCCAGAATATTGGCATTTTTCTAGATACTGTAACAGAGACCAAAAAGAAAAAGGTGAACCTAAGAAAACTGCGACAATTTACGTTGAAGGTACATTCCTTGTAATTAAGCAGTAGAGCATAGTAATAGTGGGATGGCAACAAGATAAAAATATAGACTTACTGATTTCTTTCCTTTGCACATAATTTGCAGATAACAAGTGATAAAGCCCTGGTGAGAACCCGTAAAATAAGATAACTAGTTCGAAACGCGTCGGCAAAATGGAGACAACTAGCCTATAGCAGCAAGGAGCGAACTGTCCCTTGGATTGACTAGAATATTGATTAATCCATCTAGTCATATATCTGCTTTCATTAAATCTGTTTTCTCTCCTTTTGAACGTGAGTTTATCTCTTAATGAAAGATAATGCAAAGATTGAATATTTTGATGCATAATAACAGTGCAATGTATATAGGATGTGTTTAGATTAATTTCTTCGTTTTTTATGTATAATGTCCTTGAATAAGTGCATGTAATGTCTGTATGTAATGTTTTTCTCATTCATATGAATTTCTAATTGAATAAATGAAAAAGTAAAAGGGTATAAATAAATCATACCGAACAAATCTAGAAATAAGATTGATTTGTTGCTCAAACTAAGGAGCAAAATAAAAAATCCACTGTAGGGCCAGCACCTTGTGTTTCAAAATATTAGTATATGGTCCAGCTGCCCCTACGTCCCAGGACCTACCTCCCTGTTGTTACAAAGAATTTCAATAAGCTGCAGCTGTGTGCATGTTGTGTCTAGAGCGTGGGCCGATCAGCCCGAATAACAGCTAACATTGTTATGGTAACCTTGAAGGCTTCTGCACTCACTGTGGTCGCGATGTAAGTCTAGGGATGTTGAAAACAAGCCATTCTCATGTGAAGAAATTCACGCAGTCTAACTTACAACAACAGTTACATGCAGTGTCGTGTGCAAAAGCAGCAAAAAGGTAAAATGGCGTTTAAACTTCTAATAAGCCTATGCTAACATAGCAATGGTTGCAAGCAGGGCCCTGCCTTCACTACACCCTGAAGCGGTCACCGCACTAGATATTAAATTAAAATAAATAAATAAATCAAGCGCGGTGTCCCTGAAGTGGGCGCCGCGCTCAGTATTAAAGTTTGAAATTTAAAAAAAAGTGTTCCTGAAGTAGGCACTGCCCTCAACATGCAAATTCAACAAAATAAAGCAGCTGCCATTGTCCCCATCAGTGTCAATAACAAAAATAGTGCTCTCTCACCAGATAAAGCAGTCTGTGTAATGAGCCAAGTAAAAGGTCCAGTCCTTATGGGCGCTAACAAATGGCGACAAGGAGGGACTAACAAGCCTCATAATGAATCGGAAGCCAGCATTTACCAAGGACAATGACAGAAGCCAATGAAAAATATGGGAGGAGAGTGGGCGGGACTTCCACAGGATACTCTATTGCAGCATACCTCGCATAGCGAGCAGTGGATGCACGCTGCCGCTAGGCTCGACCTAAAAATGTTTATCATAGTTGCCTTCCTGGCCTGTACCAATTACAAACTTGTTGGTGGAAGCAATCACACACCTAAACTGGGCTAGGATACATTTAATATTTGCTGTTGTCCAGAGAATTAATACTTGGATTCACCTAACTTGTAGCAGAGAGCAAACATCCAATGGATTTTTTAGAAGACCCCTCATTCACCAACCTGGTTGGTGACTTGCTTCATCATTGATGTCCCAGCTGAGTTGCTGATTGCAAAACAGTTGTGCTACGATGCATGGTTACAGCGGAGCAGGTTTTTTTGGGGTGATGTAAGTGCTCTGAGGGTGCTCAGAAAGTGGTGAGATTAAAAATATCTCTAAGATATGCCCTAATAAGAGACTTTAATACATAAGTTACTTACCTTCGGTAACGATATATCTGTAAGAAACATTAGTAGTGATAGATTCCTTACCTTAGAATTACCCCCAGGCGTCAGACTGGATCCGAAAAGTTTTCGTCAGCAGTACCCCTGAGCGTCGGCAGGCATCGTCGTGCGGCTCCGCCTGTGTCGTTGGTATAGTTGGCGCCGGGACGACACCGCTGGAGCTACTTAGACGCGCCTACGCGTGCGGACGTCAGTTCTGTACACTACTTTCCATGCCAGGAACACAGAGCCATGCTAAGAAACTGACCACTGGTGCCATGAAACTAGGGCTCTGAAAGGGATTACCTTAACCCTAGAAATCAGTTCGCAGAATGGGAAGATTGGGTTTGGTGGTAAGGAATCTATCACTACTAATGCTTCTTACAGATACATCGTTACCAAAGGTAAGTAACTTGTGCATTTGAAATAACCACATAGTGATAGATTCCTTACCTTAGAATAGATATCCCAGCAATACTAAACCCGATGGTATTGATACCAGCGAACCAAGATCACACCTGAAAGTCCTGGAGAACAGAATGGCCAACGAAGCCGTCTCTCCGGACTTGGCTGTTCAGACAGTAATGCTTGGTAAACGTGTGCAGCGAGGCCCACGTAGCTGTCTGACAGATGTCATGCAAGGGGACTCCCCGTTCTAAAGCAGTAGTGGCTGCCGGCGCCCTGGTCGAATGGACACGCAGCCCCACCGGAGGCTCCCTTTTAGCCAAAGAATAACAAGCTTTAATGCACAGAACGACCCATCGAGAGATGGTCCGCTTGGGTACAGCCCGACCTTTCTTGGCACCCATGCAGCCAACAAAGAGCTGATCATCCACCCGGAACTGTTGTGTGCGGTTAAGGTAGAATGAGAGTGCACGTTTTGGGTCCAGGCAGTGGAGCCTCTCTTCCTCTTTAGAGGGTTGCGGAGGTGGAAAGAAGGTGGGCAAAGTGATGGTCTGCCCAATGTGAAAGGCAGTGACAACCTTTGGCAGAAAAGATGGACGAGTCCTTAGAACAACTTTGTCCGGATGGACAGAGAAAAAAGGAGGTTTGGAAGAAAGACCCTGGAGCTCACTCACACTTCTGGCAGAGGTGATGGCAACCTGGAAAGCAGTCTTTAAAGTGAGAAGACGAAGAGGACAGATGTGAAGTGGCTCAAAGGGAGCACACATCAGATAGGTCAGAATTATGTTCAAGTCCCACCGAGGCATTATGAAAGGAACAGGAGGGAAAAGATGAGTAATGCCTTTTAAGAATCTATTTACAACAGGGGAATTGAAAAGGGAAGGCTGATCTGGAAGCCATAAAAAGGTTGAAATGGCCAAGAGAAAGCCCTTGATAGTGCCCAGAAAAGAGCCCTGCTGGGCCAAAGAGAGGAAAGAGGGGCAGAAAGGGGATCCACAGCCTTTACTGTGCACCCTGCTACAAATTTATTCCACCTTCAGGCGTATACCGTTTTTGTGGAGGGACGCCTGGCTGCCAAGATAACATCACAAACTTCGGGAGGCAGGTCGAAAGATTTCAACTGTCGACGCTCAATCTCCACGCAAGGAGGTGGAGGCTGGACAGGTTCGGGTGGAAGACCCTCCCCTGCTGCTGTGACAGAAGATCCTCCCGAAGAGGCAGTAGGAGCGGGGGATCGATCGCCATGCTGAGTAGCTCGGGATACCATACTCTTCGAGCCCATCCAGAGCCACAAGAATTACTTGGGCCCGGTCGTGCTTGATCTTCTTCAGCATTCTGGGTACAAGTGGTATAGGCAGAAAGGCGTATAGTAGACCGCAACTCCATTCGCAACAAAAAACGTTGCCTAGCGAGTGCCGCCTTGGAAATTCCAGCGCGCAGAACTGATGACATTGCGCATTCTCTTCAATGGCTAATAGATCTAACCAAGGCTCTCCCCACTGCTGAAAGAGACCTTGCGCCACGTCCGAGTTCAGATGCCATTCGTTATCCATCATGCATCAGCAGCTGAGTTTGTCCGCCCTGGCGTTCAGAGAACCTGCCAGGTGTAGAACCCCCACTGAAATGCACTGATGTCCCAGCCATGTCCAGAGGTGCAGAGCCTCCTGACATAGGGTCCATGACCCCACCCCGCCCTGTGTGTTGCAGTACCACATCGCGGTGGTGTTGTCCGTGAACACCTGCGCTACTCTTCCCACAACAGAGGGAAGGACTGCCTTCACGGCACGTCGGATCGCCCAAATCTCCAGAAGGTTGATATGGAGCCGGGACTCCGCCGGAGACTAGAGACCTCTGATCTCCACCTCTCCCATGTGGCCGCCCTATCCCAGAAGGGACGTGTCCGTCACAACTGTGTGCCCCGGTTGGGGAAGAGAGGGATCTGCCATTGACCCAATCGCGATTCGTGAGCCACCACTGCAAGTGTCGTGCAATGCCTTCCGAGATCTGGACATGATCGGACAGGTTGCTCTGATGCTGTGCCCACTGGAACTGCAGGCCCCACTGTAGAGCCCGCATATGCCACCTGGCATGATCCACTAGCAGGATGCAAGAGCGTCATCCAGACTGTAACCCGGGATAGAGGCTGGAAGATCGGAATCATAGCCTGAATATCCCGGACTCGTTGTTCGGGAGGATAAACCCGAAACTGTGCCGAGTCCAGAACCACTCCAATGAAGAGGAGCTTCAGAGAGGGAATCAGGTGCTACTTTATCACGTTGATGGAAAACCCCAGCAAATGCAGGTGGGCCGTAGTCTGGAGGTGGAAGACGACAACCTGGGGCAAGCCCACCTTCAACAACCATTCGTCGAGATTGGGGAAGACTGGAACCCCTGTTCTGCGCAGATGAGCTGCAACCACCACCATCACTTTCATGAACACCCGATGGGCGCTGGTATGGCCGAAGGGGAGCACGGTAAACTGAAAATGCTCGTGGCCTACCGTGACCCGCAGGTAATGCCAGTGGGCCGGCAGTGTCACAATTGCCGCCGCCAATAGAACTACCAAAATGGCGGTCCCGGAACGCGCATGCGCAAGGAGGTCAGGCAGGTTTAAAACCGGACTCTCCTTGCAGAACTGCGCTTCGCGTTCTAGTTGTTGTGTGCTTCCGGACTTCACACTTCCTGTTTTCGTCGCGTTCCCTCACTCCCCCAGTGCCGTGTCCTTTTATCCGTTTGTGCTCTCGGTATTTCGGACTCCTTGTTTCACAGCGGGATCTGCCTCCGGATATCATTGGTGCCTGCTCGTCTGGATCCTGTTGTTTGTGTCACCGTGGGATTCAGCCTCCGGTTATTCTGGGGACTCGAGTGGATCGGACATCCTCTTGTTCCTCTCGGACCGGATTGTATACTTCCCTCACAGGTCGGAGGGCCGGACATATAGCCAGGTGTTCCGCTGACTGGCTGGACTAAGCATTCTGGTTCCGCTGGTCAGCCGGACGTCCTGGTCTCTTGTTCCATCGTCTGGCCGCCCCTAATCCCTGTTGGCAGTTTGTACGAAGTAGTCTCCCTCAGAACTATTGGAATTCAAAACCGCTGATACGGTAACAGAGCCCTTTGGCGCTGCCCTTTTTGTTATTTCATTTCCTTTATATTTCAAGCTGTAATGGAGTGCTGCTATGCTGTTTATTTTTTTATCATAACATAAGGGCCTCTCACCCCTTAATGTTTTGGACATTATCAGACACCCAGTGAAATCACCCACAGGATAATATTTACCATGGCACAAGGGTAGCACAGGTGGGCCATTTATTTGTTTAGACTAGAAGTATCGGAGAGTGTATTCGCAGCCTGTTTTCTTTTGCAGTCAACCCCTTGCTCAGCATTGCACCCTTTATCTTCATTTCACGTTAAGGAAGGGAAACTAAGGTAATCATAGGAGAATCTTTTAAGTATATCTCATAGAAATATTGAATTACCTTCTAACCTAATGTTCCTATCTGTTCAGCCTTTTATTTATGTTAAGAAGACCTGTGGAGCTTGTTTAGCATCGAGGGATCTTCCCTTATTTTCATTGTTTTGTTTCCCTTCTTCCCCTGGATTATCATTGTTGAATGGCAATAGTCATTCCCAATAGGTTGTTGGGGGAAGTCGTGGATCTTTTTTCAGTTCCGTGGCGCTTCCGCAGAAACTAAGGTGAGAACCTGACAGGCAGGGCGGGGATGTGGAAATATGCGTCCTGCAAGTCCAACGCTACAATCCAGTCTCGAGGGCAGACAAGACCAGAGCTAGCGTCAACCTCTTGAATTTGTCCTTCCGGAGGAAGCGGATGAGGTTCCTGGGGTCCAAGATAGGACGCAGGCCCTTGTCCTTCTTAGGGACCAGAAAGTAGTGGGAATAACAACCACGACCTACTTCTGGCCCAGGAACGCGCTGGATGTCCCCCTTGGCCAAGAGGGCCGTGACTTCCTACTGAGGAAGCGCAAGATGGTCCCCGACATGTGGTGGTACTGAGGTGGCATGGCTGGAGGGGTAGTCGCGAAGGGGAGGGCGTAGCCCCTTCAGACAATTTTCAGCACCCACTTGACCGAGGTGATGATGCACCAGTGGGGGAGATGATGGTGAATTCTGACGCCCACTGGCGTTTGATGGGCCTGAAATTCCGGACAAGGAAGGCTTTGCAGTGGATGCTGCGGGGTGGAAGTGGACTGACCCGCCTGCTGGCCGCCAGAACCGCCTCGACGGTTCCCGCGGCCGCGCTGCTGTTGTTACTGCTGCGCCAGCCTGTGGCTCTGGAGCGAACGTGGTGGGGCACCCCATCCGTGGACACGAAAGGCAGAAGGCAGAGGAGGCCGAGTGGCCGACAGGCCCAAGGACTTGGCCGTAGCCCGGGAGTCCTTAAAGTGCTCCAACGCACTATCTGCCTTATGGGCAAAAAGGTGAATGCCATCAAAGGGCATGTCCATCAGATTGTTCTGGACATCCCCTGAGAAGCCAGTTATCCTCAGCCAGGCGTGGCGCCTAAGCACCACCATCGTGGAAATCACCCTGCCCAGCGAGTCGGCGGTGTCAAGCCCAACACGAATGGTGAACTTAGCTACGTCTCTACCAGCAGCAATAGTTTAGGAGAGTACTGTTCGGGCCTCCTCCGGACAGTTAGGCAGCACATGCACAACCGTGTCCCACACAGAGAGGGAATAACGGCCCAAGAGGCATGAGGTGTTCACCGAACGCAGCTCTAAACTGGCAGATGAAAACAGCTTACTGCTCCAGCTTCTTGGATTCCCTATCCGGAGGGGCAGAAGGGAACGCGCTCTGGGAAGTAGAGTCTTAGAAAACCAAGCTCCCAGGGGTGGGATGTTGAGAGAGAAAGAGGGGGTCGGCCAGAGCCGGGCGATGGCGTCGGGCCACATTCCTGTCCACAGGAGCCCCTGTGTTGGGCCTGGACCAGGTGCCCAAAAGAACGCCAGACATTAAAGGGCAGTAGAGACTCCAAAGAGGTTGCCGCCGGCTGGAGCACTTCTGTCAGGATGTTAGTCCAGACGGCCACTGTAGGGACCTCGAGGTGGAGGGCCTCGGCTACCCTACGCAACACCACTACGTAACTGTCTCCCTCCTCCGTAGCCACAGTAGGAGAAGACAGCATGCCAAGGTCAGGTGAGGTGTCAAGAACACTGGCATCCCCCAAATGCTCTGCCCAGTCCGGATCATAAGCATACTCTTGTGCGAGAGATCCTCAGACCCTTCCCAGTCCTCCCCTTCTGCCAAAGTCTGTGGAACAGGCTGAAAATAGGGAGGACGGACATAGGGAAAAAAGGGCCCCATCGGCGTCGGAATCGGTGATCCGGCACCATGTCCGGTTTAGGACTGAAACTGAGGACGATGTCGTCCCGAGGAGTGGGTGACGTCGGTGGTGGTGCTGGTATGGTCGACGTCAGTGGAGGTGTTATTAGGTCACCCAGCGTCAACTGGGGTGCAATCCCGGATCCCAGGGGGGTCCTCCGGAGCCGCCGGCGATGGAAGGACAGGACCCTCAGTCGGGCCCGCAGGACAAAGAGTCAGGCCATGGCAGCAAGAAACTCTTGCACCTGAGCAGGCGTCGCAACGGACCCTGAAAAGGCGGGTAGGCTGGGGGCGAAGTCACAGGGTCCGCCAGAGCCGCGGGGGTGGCTCCACCCTTACCCTCAGCCGCGAAGGGCGAGGGGAAGTAGAGGAGCGACAACACTTCTTTGACTTCTTTTTGGAATGCTTAGACTTACCTGACCCAGAGTGCGAAGACTTAGATCCAGAAGAATGATGGTGACTGCTCCTTGACCGGTCCCTCGACCTCCCCCGGGACCGGGATCTTGAGCAGCGTGGAGCCGACTGCCGGACTTCTAGCAACTTTTGGGACTGCTCCCGCAAAGTCTTCGTGCCATGGCCCGGCAGTCGTGGCATGACTTGGAGTCGTAGTCGCGCCTCAGGCAGTAGAGACACACGCGGTGTGGGTCCGTCACCGACACCATGTGGTGACAGTCCCCACAGTTCTTGAAGCCAGGAATCCCTACAACGCCAGGAGTCGATCGACTCGAGAAAATGAGACAAAAGGCCTCGAAAAACTCAGTCAAAAGGTGACTGGGGGTAATAGCTGGCGCGGAAAAATTTAGAACTGACGTCAGCGCGCGTGGGCGCGTCGAAGTAGCTCCAGGGACGTCATCACGGCGCCAACGATGTAAGGGTCTTAGGACATGATTACAAAGTAAACTTGGGATATACAGAAGAATTAATTTTACTTCCATATTCCTGAAGGACTGGTCAACATGTTTCAGCCTTTTCTGTTAGTCGTAAGGCTTTCATAAGGACCAAAAGGTGTGCACAACCAGTGAAGTGGTTACAATATGGAGATAACCATGTGTGTGAAGTATCTGCACACACCCTAAAGTGTGCTGTGAATGTTGTGGGAAAACAGTACTTTCTGACCCACTGCTTGAATTGGTATCTGAAAAAGGAGAACACACAACATAAAAATACATACAAAACGTTTATAATATATAATATAAATGCAGTTTGCATCATTTTTACCTTCTTTTTCATGTTGGGCGTTGTGCAGTGCTCTGATACGCAAGGTGAGTCAAGGAATAGTGATAAGAGATACTGTAGAACAGTCATGCATTCACTGAACAACAGTAATTATGCAGTACTATGCGTGATGGTAGTTTGCAACATGCATAGTTTAAGCCTAGGTAAATTGCCATGCATGGTCACAAGTATGCACAACAATACCAGCCACCAGTGCTAGTTCATCTGGGTTGGCCTGGCGTTAAAACCAGTGAGTCTATACTTGTGTTTTAAATGCGCGTGGGATTCAGCGCGCTGGTGCAGGCACCTTGCTGACACGTACTCCGAGACAGTAATGGACGTAAAGTACTGTACGTCAAAGAAGGGGCGCAATTACTTTTAAAGCGCGTGAGCGGGCATAGAAAATAATTAATAAAACGTATGTTCACATAGATAACATAATGAAGACATGAAATGCAAACCGGGCTTACATTAACCAAGATTGAAAAGATCTACTTCATCCTGCGGGGAGGAAGCCTCCTATTGTCACACTGCAAGCTGTAAAGAGATGGTTAAAAAGATGGTTAACACCTTGGCTGCTTGAGCGATTCTCCTGCTGTGCTGGGCCAGAATGTTGATAAGTCTGATCATGACGAGCTGAGCTCGTCATGAGCACCCTAGAGGTATGAGCATCGAAGGGGTTAAAAGATCAGGCTGGGAGCACGTCCGGTTATAAACTCATTCACCGGATATCAGCATTCATGACTTACTTCGTCAAGGATGGACTCCCATATCTCAAACCTGCAATACCCTTCACAGGATCCCACCGGTAAACACACTTGTATCGGATGTGGTTTAATGCAGTTCCGGGAGTAGGCGTGGCTACGTAAGGATCTGTGTGGTCTCCACGGTGAAAACTGAACGCTAACTTCAGTAAAGCAGTGGGATTACATGAGTGGGGTTTGCTACTTTCTGGTAGGCGGGACTCATTGCAGATATCGACGTTATGGGCACCATAAAGTCAAAAGAAAAAAGAAGAAAAACAGTGCGTTGTTAAGTAGGGATGTTGCCGTGTATTGAGAGCATATTATGTGAACCGTTGGGGATCTAAGTAATGCGGTGCCTATTTTGAGCGTATCATTATTACCGGATAAGGATGTGTAAAAATCTGGTCACAGAGAGTTAAATTAATTGCCACAGATCACCAGAATAGTGCCTTATACCACACCTAGTGGCACTTTGATATGATTCCAACAGTACAAAGTATACTACTTTCTCTGAATATGTAGGCCGTACAGACATATCCCTCATAGCAATCCATTGGACATGAAAGCAATGTAAGTATATGTGTCTGGATCTTGATTATCATGATCATGTTCTTGGTTAACGCGTTCCATGGGATATTGTTATTTAGGCCATACAGGTGGGTGGATAGGCAATAAACCCAGCGTTGTTCTTTTTCAAGGAGCTGGTTCAGTAGGTTGGATTTTCCTTTATCCAACTGTTCGATTATGACCCAACTCGTGTCATTAGTGTTGTGGCCCACCCCAAGGAAGTGTTCTGTCATTTTCGTGGTGCTACGCCGGCCACGGATATTGCTTCTGTGCTTGCAAATCCTGTTTTTTATTTTGCGGCTAGTCATCCCGACGTAGCGTAGTCCACATGGACAGGTGATGATAGATTACATTGACTGAGTTACAGTTAGTGTGTCTCCTGATTTGCCATGTTTTCCCTTCTTCTAGTTCCAATGTTTTTGTGGGTTTGCTTAAGTGGCAAACAATGCAGTTGCCGCAGGGGAAATGGCGGTGACATTGGGGAGATCCCAGTCATTAAGAACAGGGTTAGAAGTAGTAGTTTGTTGTCGGGCATGTAGTTACTTGACTGTCTCGTAGGTTTTTTGCTTTTTTTTTTATACGAGAACAGAGGTTTCTCCAAGTTCAGGCTACCACTTGTGAGTATGCACCAGTTCTTTTGTATAGATCGTCTGACCTTGTTAGCAATGGAATTTTACGTGGTCACGCATGAGTGTGGTATTGCAGATGATATCTTCTGTGCTTGTTCCAGTAGGCCTTCAGGCCTTCACGATTCTGATTCCTGGCCCGTTTTTGAGCTTTTTTGTTACTCTTTTTGGGTATCTTCTGGATTTTAATTTGTTTGTTGGGGCAGTGGCCTGTTCTTTGTAGGCACTGATGTTACTGCAATCCTGACGCAGTCTCAAAAATTGTACATATGGCAGGTTCTCCCGCAAGGGTCTAGGATGGAAGCTTCCAAAGTGTAATGTAATGTAAATAATTCTTATATAGCGCGGCTTACACTCCAAGGAGCATCTTGGCGCTTTAGAAAGGTTAGGCCGGGACAGGGGAGTGTCGGGCTGATGAGAGGGGAAGTGTCATTCTAGATTAGGGATTTACAGGTGGTGCTGGATAGTTTGAATATCCATGTTTAGGTGTAACAGTGTAGGAGAGAGTTCCTTGCTGTAGGTTTGAAGTGTGTTTTTGTGGAGAGGCCGCCCCCTTCTGCCATGCTGTCAAGATCAAGAAAGGTGATGCTTTCTCTACTTACATTGTGGGTAAACTTGAGGTTAGGGTCTTGTTCATTGATCCAAATAAGAAAGTCTTGTAGGCTGGTTTCAGTGTCTTCCCAGATGAGGATTAGATTGTCGATGTATCGTTTGCAAAATTTGATACTTGTGTGAAATGGTACAGTGGGGTTCAAAAGATGTTTCCCCCCAAAATCGGACACATACAGGCCTGCTACACTTGGGGCGAAAGTACTAACCATCGAAGTACTATATGTTTGTAAGAAGTGGTCTCCCTCAAATTCAAAATAAATCTCTTTCAGAGCAAGTTCAGCACATTGTAGTATCAAAGCCCTTGGTGTAATATAGTCCCAGGTGGTGGAGTCCAAAGCGGCACTTAGTACTTGTAGAGTGTTGACTTGTGGGAGGCTGGTGTGCAGGCTTTCTATGTCCAAACTGACCAGCAATGACGTCGCTGGGTTGAAGCTCAGGGTTTGCAGATGGCCAAGTAGGTCTTTTGTATCTTTTAGGTAGGCTGGTAGTATTTGCACTATCGGTTGGAGATAAAAATCGCAGAAAGAGAAAGAGGTTCAAGCAGTGAACCTATGCCCGAGACGATGGGGCGTCCTGGTGGGGGTGATCAGTTTTTATGAATGTGAGGATCGCATCGAAATATGGAATTTTGCCCCTCCCAGAAGTCAAGAACTTGGCTTCTTGATGACTGCTATCTCCTTTTACTTCTGCATTTTCAACCAATGTTTGAATTCTTTTCCTTAGGTCATCAGTGGGGTCCTTGTCCAGACGTTTGCAATTCTTGGTGTCATCAAGTAATCGCCAGCATTCGGTTTGGGAGGCATCTTTGTCTTGTAGGGCAGTCCCTCCTCCCTTGTCCGCTGGCAATGAGTCTCACGTACCAGGAAGTAGCAAACTTCACTCACGTAATCCCACTATGTTACTGAAGTTAGCAGTTCAGTTCTCACCTTGGAGAGCACACAGCTCCTTACGTAGCCACGTCTACTTCCGGAAGTGCATTAAACCACATCCGATACAGGTGTGTTTACTGGCGAGATCCTGTGAAGGGTATTGCAGGTTTGAGATATGGGACTCCAACCTTGACAAATGAATGAATGCTGATATGTGGTGAACGAGTTCATAACCAGACGTGTTCCTGCTCCTGGCCTGATATTTTAACCATCTTTTTTTTTTCTCAAAGAAGTTTTTATTGAGTTTCTTAACAAAGACTCATGGCACAATCCGCCCATAAACCCTCGCAGGGGAAATCTTGGCATAAATCAAGCGATTAAACTTAAAAGGAGGAACCCCAGAGCTCATATCAATGTACCCCAGTCCCAATCTGCAGCTCAACTTAAAGGACACAGATTCTCAAAGTTATGGGTACTACAGCGAAATTAACCATCTTTTTAACCATCTCTTTACCGCTTGCAGTGTGTGACATTAGGAGGCTCCCTCCCAGCAGGAGCAAGTAGATATTTTCAATCTTGGTTAATGTATGCCCGGTTTTCATTTTATGACTTCATTATGTTATCTATGTGAAGATACGTTTTATTCATTTTTTTCTGTGCTGCCTCATGCGCTTTAAAAGTGATTGCGCCTCTTCTTTGACATACAGTACTCTACGTCCATTACTGTCTCGGAGTACGTGTCAGCACCAGCGCGCTGAATCGCACGCGCATTTAAAACAGAAGTATAGACTCACTGGTTTTAACGCCAGGCCAACCCAGACAAACTAGCACTGGTGGCTGGTATTGTTGTGCATACTTGTGACCACGCATGGTAATTTACCTAGGCTTAAACTATGCATGTTGCAAACTACCATCACGCATATTACTGCATAATTACGGCTGTTCAGGGAATGCATGACTGTTCTACAGTATCTCTTACCACTATTCCCTGACTCATTTCATTTGTAATCTTTATTCGGTTCTTAAAAAGACACCATAAAAGCACAAGTACAAAGTACACACAATTTTTTTTTTTTTTAAACGTCAATACATTTTTCATAGAAAAATATGAATGTTAAAATTATCTGACACTCTAAAAAGACCAGGGGATCATAAATCTAAATGTTCAAGGGGACAAATGATGTTAGGGGTCAGTTTCTCTAGTATTCCTCAGTCTTATTGCCATTCGGATAAAGTTTGTGGTGCAAAAAAGGGTGTAAGCATCCTCCGCTTCCTGTAAGAACCTCAAGGCCAATCTTGCATGTTTAAACTTTAGGTCTTTCAAAATCCCCACCAGGAACTTGCGTCTTGGCATAGTATAAAAAGGGCACAGTAAAACAAAGTGAAGGGTATCCTGCGGAGACCTGTGGTCGCAGCCGCAGGTACCCTTCTCCTCCACTGTGTGAGTAAACCCAGCCGGGACCGCAAGGAGGTGATGAAGCATGTTAATTCTGAAACGTGTCATGACGAAGCGATCCTGGGCGTTAAACATGACCCTTAAATAAGGTTCCATGCCATGCTTCACTGTAAGTTCATTATAAAAAAGATTAGTGGGTTTATGGTTTTCTTTTTCTGCCCTTGACGACTTGAGCTGTGCTGAAAAGAGTTTTTTCACCAGGGTCTTGCTCTCTGGTGTTATAGAGTCTGGGGATGTAAAGAGGTTAGTGCAATCAATTTCAACTAGAGATTTCTTAACGTATTTCAGCCAGGGAATGGTTTCACCTTTGTCTCTTTTGAGGCAGTCCCCTATGATTTGTCTTGTTAGGGACACCTCTGGGTTGGTCCATACTTTAACCCATGCCAGGAGGGGTTTAATTTTAATCCTGTCTTCTATGAAGGTTTCTCCTACTTCTTCATGGATGATGTGGGCCGATACACTCTGGGGGACTTTCAGGATTCTCCTCAGGAATTTATTTTCTTCTATCTGGATCTGCTGTACTTTATTATCCAGGAAGCCCCACACTTCTGCACCATAGGATACTTTCGCACAGCAGATTGACCTATACAAGTTCAATATTTGTTCCGGAGACCATTTTCCTAATCTTTGCCCGTACCCCATAATGGCTCCTACTGAGGCTGCCAGTTTCATGGAATGCTTTTCTACCAGAGGTTTAAAAGTGAGATGGTGGTCAAATAGTACCCCCAGGTATGAAAAGGTCTTAACCTGGTCTATTTTGTGCGACCCGATATGATAGGTAAAAGGCCCTTTTGTGGGTTGCCCTGATGACATGATTTTTTTTTTTTTTTTTTTTTTTTTTTTTTAAGACGTTTATTAGTGTTCAAAGGTACAGTACATATAGCAAAGCCTACAACCCTGCGGGCCGGCTGCAAATGAACGGTGAATCGTGAGGGTGTGGGTCATCATAAAAGAGCATGTCATTGCGTCCCCCGTGTCCCCGGTGTGCTAGGACATGGATAAGATAGTCACATTTTCGCAAGTCTAGAAAGGAAAAGTCCATAAATGACGCCTTGTTTTTCTTTTTTTTTTTTTTCCTAGAACTTAGCCATGAAATCGGCAAACTAAACAAAACAGTTCGTATCGGTATGTCCCAATGTTCCTTTCGCGACTTCCCCACTCGAAGTCCGCCCCACCTGCACGGTGTTAGTAGGAACCACCTCTGATCGGTGTGTTGTTTGCCGATGCTGTTACAGTGCAACTGGAGGTCAGAGGTGTGTGTGCGCAAGTGTGCCTGAACTTAGAGTGGGACAGCCCCTGTGGGCCATGATGTGTCATCGGTCGCCAGCCTTGTTAGTGGAGCATGTTGCAATCAGGTGGAGGAGCCTCGCTGTCGGTGTGGCTATCGGCGTCTACGCCTGCAGTCTCCGTCTGTAGTGCCGCCAGTGGCTCCTACCCACTTCAACACGGGGGCCAGGGAGGCCACCGTCTGTGAGTAGGGGTCCGAAACTGTAAACATGTAAACATATATGTGAAAGTGGGTGGGGGGGGTGGAGTGTGCTTGCGGGGGCGATGTCAGCAACTCTGTGCTTGGGGCGCGCTGCTGGGCAATGGCTGCTGATGGGCGCCCGCATTGGCGTTGGGTCGTATCCGAGGTCTACGCGCGCCCTGATGACATGATGTAAGATTTTTCCAGGTTAGTTGCCAGGTCCAGTTTATCCATGAACATGACGAACCCATCAATCAGTTTCTGCAGTCCTAGGGGAGTTCTGGCAAGCAAAACCGCGTCATCGGCGTAGAGTAGTACAGGTACAGCACGATGACCAATTTGGGGTGAGTCCACCTTGAGTTTAAGGAGATCTTTTTCCAGCGAATTGATATAGATGGAAAAAAGAAAGGGCGCGAGGATACATCCCTGCCTTACTCCACTCGTGCAAGTGAAGGGATCGGTCTTTTTACCCTCTTGGTTGTACCTCACACTTGCGGTGGTGTTCCGGTGGAGGTTTTGCAGGGTGTCAATTAGCGGTTGATCCACTCCTAATTCTGATAGCATGGACCAGAGCTTTCTCCTATTTACACGGTCGAAAGCCGCTGAAAGGTCCATAAATCCCATGTGAATGGACCCCTTCCCGGCGATGGTATATTTGGCTGTCAGGAGATATAAGTTTAGGCATTGATCGGTGGTAGATCTGCCTTTCCTGAAGCCATATTGCATTTCCGAAAGGACTTGATGCTCCTCGGCCCAGACTTGCAGTCGCTGTAAGATGACACGCCCTAGTACCTTTACTGTCACATCTATGAGCGAAATGGGTCGGTAGCATTGCGGGTCATCTCGGTTCCCTTTCTTGTAGATTGGTACTATGGTCGCCGTTGACCAGGACTGAGGCAGTCCTGCCACCACTGCCTCATTTAGCACCCTAGTGAGCAACGGCGCCCACAGATCGGGTCTGCTTAAGTATAGGTCTGGTGGAATTCCGTCCGGACCCGGCGCCTTATTTTTACTGAGCCCAGTTATTCCCATTTCGACTTCTTTCAGAGAGAAGTCTAACTTGGCCGGCTGATGATCCCTCGGTACATCCTCCCGGGTTAGGTGACTTGATTGATTATATAGACTCTGAAAGTGGGTCTGCCATTGCTCCGGCAAGATGATGTTCATGATTTTTGGTGCCCCTTGATCCTGGAAACATGGGGAGTTAATCACTTTCCAGAAGCTTACAGAGTCTTTCCTTTCGGCAGCATCCCTTAAGTCCTCCCAGGCCTGGTTTTGTAGGCTTTGCTTACGTTTCTTCAGAGCTTTTTTATATTCAGCTCTGTTCTGTGCCACCATGATCTTGTCCCTTGGTTTAGAGTGGAGGCTAACCTTCAGTTTTTTGAGCGCCTTGGTGCAAATCGAATCGAACCAGCGAGGATTTGAGGGCATTTTGTTAGACCCAGTAGCCTTTAGGGAATTATTTACGTGTTGTGCAATTTCTTCGAATGCCCTGACCACCTGAGCACCACACACACTTGGGTCTAGACATTTATCTATTGCAGCTGAGGCCTCTGTTAATAATGTTTTGTAAAATCTGTCCCCATCAATTTTGGCCCATTTAATTCTTCTTCCCTGGTCCACTGCTTTTTCCATGATGTCAGATCTCTTTGGGCACGGGTTAAAATCAAAACCTTCAATTGTTATAATGACCGGGTTATGATCACTAAAGCTGCAGGCCTCGATTATAATATTGCTGATGTTTCTTTTTAGAATGGGGGAGACTAGAATAAAATCAATGTAGGAGTGGCAACCTCTTCCTTTGTACGTTGGGGTGAGTTCTCCTTTTTCGCCCAGTGCCACAAGGTCTAGAGTTTGAATTAGGTTATGCCTTTTCGTTAGTCTCTCTAAATCCCATCCCTCTTTTAAATGTGCAAAATGTGGGCCTTTCATTAAAGTGCATCTTGACCAGTCTTTGTTGAAGGGTTTTAATTTGTCACATAAATGGCAATTAAAATCTCCCGTTAATATTAAGCTTGGGAGGTTTGGTGTCTTATTTAAACGGTTCAAATTACTTAGGCATTCTTCTAGTTCATTTACAGCTATTCCCTTCTCCGTCGTTGCAGGAGCATTGTACCAATTAACTAGAAAAAAGGTTAATCTTGGTGAGGTGAACCTTAGTACTTGGAGATAGTGTGAGGCCCATTTGATGTTAGACCAGGTGCCCTTAATGTCTAAGTTGACATAAATGGCGAGTCCCCCAATAGCTCTCCCGGAAGTTACTTTTTTAGCTGGAACAAAGAAGCTTTTGTAGCCTTCCAAGCTGTAATCGTTTAATTCGGTAGCCCAGGTTTCTTGCAGGCATATAATGTGGAATTTGTCTATGTAGCTAAGCCAGTCCTGTGATTCGAATTTGGCCGCTAATCCTGCAATATTCCAGGATACCACTCGTAGGTTTGCTTGGGTCCTTTCCTTTGGGGTTCCTTTTGGGTCTCCTGATGGAAGTGTTGCGTGTTTTCCCGCTTCCATTGGGGTGACAAGGCTGGGATATATACAACTGGGAGCAGCTAATCTGCTGAGGGCAACTGGTCTGCTCTGTTTGTTAATTGTCCCATGTTTTGGGGGGTTTGTCCCCTCTACTTTTCCCCGACTTGTGTTCGGCGGTTTGATGCTGCTTCCTTTACCGGACACCAGTTCTGGTCCGTTGTCTACCCCCTTTCTCCTTCCTGTTGATGGTGGGCTTGCCTCCTTCCACTTTAAGCTCTTAGGGGATTGATTATCCCATCCATGTCAGTCCACCTGTTCAAGTGTGCTGAACCTATTCCAGTGTGCATACTGCATTAGGGAGGAATCGTAATTTGGCATGACAAAGTTTGGTCTTTGCCATTGAGGAGGTCCATATTGGGGGCCCATGTGAGGTATGTTGGTCAGTGGTGGTCTGTTGCTCTGCCTGGAACTTTGGAATGCGAAGGGGTAAAAGTAAGATACATGAACCGCATGAATTTGTGAGCGGGTATAGCTCGGGGGGGCGTTACAGATAAAATTGACTGCTGCCATATCTCTAAAATTTACCGTGATTATGTCCCCTGCTATGGACTTGATGCCTTTGCCAATCCACTCCCCCCCTTCTTACAGATAGGATTTCCCCATGGATATTTGGGGGCAGGGGTCTGTGTGTTTGTAACCACTGTGCACATTTGTTTTTCGGTTCTACTTGTGATTCCCGTTGGCCCTCCCTTAAAGATGGAACTCCGGTTAGGACAACTACAAAGGGCAATGCTTCGGGCGGGAGGTTAATTGTCCTGAAGCGAATAGCTGTTTTATTATCTTTGGTAGTTGTTGTGGATGGAGTCGGATTGATCTTTGGGAACACTTTGGGGGTTTGAGCTTTATTTCCTTCCAATGTATGGGAGGGTCCCGGGGGTAATTTGTTGTTTTCCGTGGTTATTTGTTTATTGCTTTTACATGTGTTCGGTGTGGTAGCAGCCTTTTGCGTGTCTTTGATACTTTTTTGGGTGCCTCTATTGGAGATCGTTGCTGCCACATCAGGAATTGTGGAGGCCTTATCTTTGGTTAAGCTTTTAGATATGGCATCATTCTGTTTTGTTGGACCACCTTCTTGCGCTAAATGGGTTTTTAGGCCGTTCCCCCTGTTATTTACGAGTGATGTTAATCTGTCTATTTTGGCTATAAGGGGTTTTAGCAGCACAGTGATGGAATGCTCAAGGTCCGATTTGAGGTCAGCCACCATGTTGGTAATCCAACAGGGTATTCCCGGTGTAGATGGGTTTATGGGCGTTACCAGATTATGGTTTCTCGTTTTTGATGATCCTTTTTTGCCACCGCGTTTAGAGCCTTCCTTGTGCGAGATTTTCTCTGTACTATAAGCGTTATTATTATGGTTGTTTGTTTGTGCGCCAGATCTCTCACTACTGATTTCGGCAGGCGCCTGGGCACAAGGTAGATCAACGAAAGAAGAAGGCGAGAGGGGCAGGCTAGTATCAAATTCCTCTGCCAGCTCTCGGGAGGTCTCAGATAAATTGATGAGGGATTCCTGGGTTTCCTGGATGATTGTCACAGGTGGTAGGGACATTCTTCTTTCTGTATTTGCGATGGCGTTAGATACCGCCCGTATGGTTTGTTTAAGCATTATGTCGATGGTGGTTAGAGTTGGTAAAGGCGGGGGCGGGACCGTGTTCGTTTTTGTGCTTGATCTAAGAATGGGCATCTTGGGCTTCTTGGCGGTCTTCCTCATAGTCTGTAGCCACAAGTGCGTAAATGAGTTTGACTAGTATCAGTAAGTCCAGATGATAGCCTGATATACAAAATGCGGGGTGCGACTTTAGAGGGGTGGCCCAGCCCTGGCCTCTTCTGGCCTCTGAGGGCCACAGAGGGCCCGCCCTTTGCCCGGGCTTCGCTCGGCGTCCCGCTCGCGTCCCGCTCGCGTCCCGCTCGGCGATAGGGCGCTGTTTTTAATAGGAGGGCGTTGCAGCCGGGGGGCGTGTCTTACTGGGGGCGCGGCCGTGCACACCTGTGCGGCGCAGGGACTCCTGGTCTTGAGAGTCCCTGCAGCACGCGCCCTCAGTTGGATCCCGGTGCTCTCTCCTCCCTACTCCGTCTCACGAGCACTCCAGCAGCCTCGACCCCACGCCACACGCCGCGCAGCGGCACCCGCGAAGCGGGTGCTGCAAGATGTAGGAAAGCGGCGGGGCGGTCAATCCCTCCTGGGACACAGGGAGGCTGTGAGTGAAGACGGCGTTTTTACTCACAGATTGGGCGGCAACACAGTGCAGGTACGAGTCCAAACAGGGAATGGTCACACGTCAAACAGGGTGTCTTCCTGCTTAAGAGTTCTGGTCAGCCGGGGGGCGTGTCTTACTGGGGGCGCGGCCGTGCACACCTGTGCGGCGCAGGGACTCCTGGTCTTGAGAGTCCCTGCAGCACGCGCCCTCAGTTGGATCCCGGTGCTCTCTCCTCCCTACTCCGTCTCACGAGCACTCCAGCAGCCTCGACCCCACGCCACACGCCGCGCAGCGGCACCCGCGAAGCGGGTGCTGCAAGATGTAGGAAAGCGGCGGGGCGGTCAATCCCTCCTGGGACACAGGGAGGCTGTGAGTGAAGACGGCGTTTTTACTCACAGATTGGGCGGCAACACAGTGCAGGTACGAGTCCAAACAGGGAATGGTCACACGTCAAACAGGGTGTCTTCCTGCTTAAGAGTTCTGGTCAGCCGGGGGGCGTGTCTTACTGGGGGCGCGGCCGTGCACACCTGTGCGGCGCAGGGACTCCTGGTCTTGAGAGTCCCTGCAGCACGCGCCCTCAGTTGGATCCCGGTGCTCTCTCCTCCCTACTCCGTCTCACGAGCACTCCAGCAGCCTCGACCCCACGCCACACGCCGCGCAGCGGCACCCGCGAAGCGGGTGCTGCAAGATGTAGGAAAGCGGCGGGGCGGTCAATCCCTCCTGGGACACAGGGAGGCTGCGACTGAAGACGGCGTTTTTACTCACAGATTGGGCGGCAACACAGTGCAGGTACGAGTCCAAACAGGGAATGGTCACCTGACTCACCTTGCACATCAGATCATTGCACAACGCGCAGCATGAAAAGAAAGTAAAAATTATGCAAACTGCATTTATATTATATATTTATATTATTTAAACATTTGGTATGTCTTTTTATGTTGTGTGTTCTGCTTTTTCAGATACCAAGTCAAGCAGTGGGTCAGTAAGTACTGTTTGCCCACAACGTTCACAGCACACTTTATGGTGTGTGCTGATCATTCACACACATGGTTACCTCCACATTTGTAACCATGTCACTGGTTTTGCACACATTTTGGTCCTAATGAAAGCCTTACGACTGAAGTAAAAGGCCAAAACATGTTGACCAGTCCTTCAGGGATATAGAAGTACAATTAATTCTTCTGTATATCCCAAGTTAACTTTTTAATCATGTCCTAAGACCCTTACATTAAAGTCTCTTATCAGGGGATATCTTAGAGACATTTTTAATCTTACCACTTCCTGAGCACCCTAAGAGCACTTACATCACCCCAAAAAAACCTTCTCCGCTGTAACCAGGCGTCGTAGCACAGCTGGGTTGCAATCGGCAATTCAGCTGGGACCCCAATGATGAAGCATGTCACCAACTAGGTTGGTGAGTGAGGGGTCTTCTAAAATATCCACTGGATGTTTGCTCTCTGCTACAAGTTAGATGAGTCCACTCCACACTGAGGTACCTCTTTCTGTGGGTACGTCCATGTTGTTTTGCTTATTACTATGGGGAAGAGGACGTACCCTCAGCAACCCTGAGTTCCTCGCTCTCCTATTGTTTTCTTACAGAGAATTAATACTAAAATGAATCATTCACATTCTAGAAGTACAAAAAAATGCAAAAAACTGATGTGGAATGTCATGACAATTGGCTACCTACCTACCATCATTTGGGTAGCATGGTGCAAAACCAGGCTTTCCCAATGCACTCACGTTAACAGGGCTGGCTGCTTCGGGTTCTAAATAAACATGTGCACTTCCTGCGCTAGGAAGTTAAATAGAGAAAGATTCCCGATAAAACTCATCCAGATATTGCTTTTGAAGTCCTATACAAACCCCTGAAGTCACAAAAAGCAGTAATCAAGCAGTAATTAGGCAACAGCAAACTCTCACACATCAACAGTATTAGTCTCAAATTTGAGATACGCATCCTTGCGTGCTGGAACGTACTGAAATGCACTTTAGTCCCATCTCGCGGTAAAGAGTACATATAGCACGAATAGTAAATAAAAAAAACACATCCCACTTTTCTCTCAAAATAAATGAGACAACAACACTTTCAAACTTGTTTTTGATATTGCTTTTGAGATGTGCCATTGGTGCATCGTGATCTCGGCTGAGATTTTGTCACACTCACAGTCCAAGATTGCAGAGCAAAATGGTCTGCCACTGGCTGTCTGTAAACTGTAAGAGACGTATGCAGCTGACCCATAAAGTAACCAGGACTACAGTCTCTCCCCAGTGAACAAGGTGCAAGGCTGCATATCGTCTGTAATAAATGCTGCAAGGTAAGCCAATCCATAGGTTTTACTTTAAATGATAAAACTAACCTTAGCAGTGGTACATTCAACCATCTGTGCCTCGTCTAGGCAAATTCGCCACCACTCCACTGCAACTAAGGGGCTTGGGATAGCCATGTAGCGTTTCTGGTTTCTGAAACGGCGCCCGTCTTCACTGTTGCTGTGTGGAAGGTCAACATAATTCAGCTCAGTGCGTAGAACATCATAGGTAGTAATAACCACATCCTGCTTAGCCAACATGTGAGGCTGAAGGAAGCCATGTTTCTTTACACCTTGATAAACCTAAAAGGGTAGGAAAAACAAACACTTAAACAAGGGCTAGCAAAGTCAATGGTCCGGTCTTGGCATGATAGTGCATTCATTTGTTTTTCTTTAATGCAAGCGCCTGCCTCAAAAATACGCAAAAATAATATGCTGCCACCTAAACATAGGTGCCACATACTTGCAATACAATTTTTGAATTTAAAAAACATTCACTAACGTGGCTTTTTTACTAGCGATACTTTTACATTTTTACTTGTTCCATGGATTGTATTATTATTATTATTTGGGAAGCAGAGAGGAATTTGTCACTAACCAACCAATCACTCAAATCGTAGGCAGCTACAATGTCACTTTGGAAATTCAACTCTAAAAAGGAGAAGAGAAATAGACCTCTATTTAACTGGGCGCGTGAAGTGCAGGCAAAATAAATAGCTGTTCAGAACTTTTTGGCACATCTGCGTTACAGAAAGGTGATTGGTGAGATGTGAAGGGTTAATTAGAGATCAGGACTTCTGTCAGTCTTGGATGTCAATTTTGCTGATTCTTCTAGGATCCAAATCCTAGAATACTCCTAAGATAATCAAGTTAGAATATAAATGGAAACATTTTTCGTTTTGCCCAAAGAAGGATTTGAAGATCTTTGACGGACTCAGATCTAGGAGATCTGACTGTCTGGTAGCAACTGAAAAAAATCTTGTATCACTCGTTACTGGATGCCAGGAACTGAAGCCTGCATCCTGAAAGAAAATGACAAACAGAATTTGTGGGGCCGAAGTGGCACTACCAAAAGGGCAGATTCTGCCCTAAAACAGTAAAAGAAGGCGACTGTTTTTCCCTTTTCCTCGCAAAATTGGTGGATTTTATTTCAGGTGAACAAATTTGTTTCTAAATAATTCAATATCCTTTATTTTATCGCATAATCCTAAGAAAAAACAGGAGGACCATTGCATGGCACAGACCATGCGCAGTGAGCACTGCGGACCAGGTGTTTGCTCAGGGTCTCAACCTGCAGTGCATGGAAAGGGTCATACACAGCTGGCTTAGTGGCACAAGGGTAGAGCAGAGCTTGGCTGAAGACACGGCCTCCCAAAGATCACTATGCATGCTTAAAGGCCGTACGCAGCTAGCCCCTTTATATATAGGTTGGTACCAGGCCTGGAAACAGGCTAGGCCCACGTCGGGAGTATGCTATCTACTGCCAAAGGCCAAATAGAGATGATTTGGTAGCACAAGGGCTAGATCAGGGCTTGCATCCAGAGCCTGCTATCAATGGGCAAACAATAAGCAGTGCATGGGGGTTGAGTGTGTGGAATGGTCAGTATACAGCCTGGGGCTAAGCCACACTGTGCACGGCAAGAGACTGCTTACAGTGAAGTTAAGTATGCAAAACGTTGTGCAAAGAGCCTGGTAAACGACCAGGTTCTTTGTTGAACTGGCCTTGTGCACCCTATTTCCAGGTTTGAGTGGGAGGAACAGAGCTCGTGGGTTGGATGAGTTCAAGGGTGAGTATTGGGCATAATGCCCACCAGAAGATCATGTGGATCTGTAGTTGGGTGTATAAACTTTTGAAGATAGGGCCAGGTTGTAGGTTATGTCCTGCAGACAACCCTTCCTCCACACAGTCAAAGGTAATATGCTGCAGGATTTGAGCACGCAAGAGGTTAAGTCAAGGTAACGCAGGGTTGGACGCAACAACAAGATATAAAGAATATTTAAGAACAACTGAAAAAAAGTTAATTAATAGTCAATTATGTTTTCAGCCTCTCAAAAAACAATGATGCATGTTTAACATGTTTAAAACAAATCTTAGTTTAAGTAAAGTTATGGCTGATAAAAATGCCTCCCAAACCTCAGCACAATTGCTTAAATATGTTTTGCGGAGCGAACCATAATTCTACCTCAGGGCATGCAAATCATTACTTGCTCCCCAAATGTAACGCTCAAGACTTCACAATATTTATACCACTCGAAAACAGGACTTTCTCATCTCCTGGTACTCTATGGGAGGCCAGTAAGGTCACCATCCACGGCTATGCCAAAGGCCAACTCAATCTCCAACGTACGAAACAGGAAGACCGTCTCACACTTCTGGAGGCCCAGGCTGCCCTGCCTGTAGCCCACCTACCAGGGGAGAGAACAGAGACCCAGGATCAGAAATTGGCGTTTTTTGAGGAATGAGATCGAACAGGCTTGCCTGGAGTCCGCTAATCTGCTAAGGAGGTCCTCCGTGGCGCTAGTGTATGGATGGGGAGATAAAAATGGGAAGCTCTTGCATCGTTTAGCCACCTATCCTATGGCTAATCGTATTATCCCTGAGGTGATTGACTCCCATGGGGAGATCCAACGGACCCCAGTGGCAGTGGCCCAGTGCTTTGCCTCCTATTACGCCACTCTCTATGCTGTCCAGCCTCCAGATGTCACACTCTCAGAACTCATCCAGCGTGAACGGTTCCCCCTTCCGTGGCTCAGTGACACTGAGGCAGAGGTACTAGATCTTCCGATTAGTCCGGAAGAAATTAATTACGATATCTCCCGCATGGTCGTGGGTAAGACACCAGAACCAGACGGACTCCTGCAGGATTTATGCGTCCTACAGAGATACGCTGGTTCCCCACCTCCTAGAGATGTATCATGAAGCGGCTGACTATGGCTCCTTCTGTCCTGAGACGGATCTGGCCACCATTTTAGTGATTCCTAAGTCTCAGACTACCTCAGCCCACTGCTCTGATTATCGCCCCATCTCCCTCATTAATTTGGAGCTCAAAATATTTGCCTCGGTCCTGGCGAACCGCATATGCCCTTATCTGGATAAGCTGATCCACCTGGACCAATGTGGATTCATGCCCTCCCAGGGAACCCAGCACTGCCTCAGACGTCTCCACCTAGCTCTTGCAAATCCACAACAACTGACCCCCTATCTCTCTTTGCTCCTTGTGGACTTTGAGAAAGCATTTGATTCAGTTGATTGGTGATATCTGGAGGCAGTGTTGTTGGACATGGGTTTTGGGACCCCCTTTCGTAACTTGGTCATAACACTCTATTGTAAGCCGTGAGCCCAGGTGATGGCCAATGGAGTCCTTTCACACCCCTTCCTCATTGTGAGGGGCATGAGACAGGGTTGCTCCCTTTCGCCCCTTCTTTTTGCACTAGCGATGGAGCCCTTTGCTTTGCTTATTCGCACTAATCCGCTTCTCACAGGATGGCAATGGCCCGGTCTGGACAAGATTATCCTTTATGCTGATGAGTTTTGATATTTTTGCCAGATTCAGCTCTATAGGGGCCTTGGTGTCTCCGAGCCCTGCACTTCTTTGAACGAGTCTCTGGCCTCCGACTGAACGCGGCCAAATCGGTCCTGGTCTCCCTCCAATTATCGAGAGAGTGCTTTGAATGGCAGTCATCGATTCCTCTTCGGCGGCAGTCAATCAAGTATTAGGGGATCTGGGTGGCCCTCCTTCCCGACCTCGCCTGGTCTCTCAACGTCACTCCTCTGGTGAAACGGGTTTGTGCTGACCTCCTTCAATGGCAAGCGCTGCCACTAAACCCTTAGGCAGAATAGCCATTTTTAAAATGATGGTTCTGCCATGATTTATCTATATACTTCAGAACACACCCCTCTCCTTCTCACGATCATGGTTCCGGAAGATGGACGGTTTGGCCACTAAATTCTTATGGGGAGGTCGGAGGCCGAGGCTGGCCCTCACCCAGCGCAGTATACCGCCCTTTGACAGTAGGCTGGGAATGACGGAATCTATTTTTATATTATTTGGCGACTCGGCTCCTTACTGTGCATGACTGGTTTAATGGTGGCTGGTCAGACCCGGCATACCGCCTGGAGCTGCAGAACTTGGGTTTCTCCACATTCAGGGGAGGCTATATGGGACCGCTATATCCCACGCTCTGCCTGAGGTCACGCGAGGGGTGCTTCTGGCCTGGTGAGCCTCTCTGCGCCACTCCCACTGGTTGGGCAAATTAACCCGATATACCCCACTGTGGTGCGGACCGTGGCTCAGGGATGTTGCCGCTCTTTCTGGCTTCAGAGCCTGGGATCTCATTGGGATTTCCCAGCTTGGGGATGTCTGGTGTGGGAGCTACATATGTGATTTTTACGGATCTGCAGGCTCGGTTTTCCCTCCACACCTCCCAGTTTCATCGCTACCTCCAGCTGTGCCACGCCCTCCACAACCACATCCCAGAAGGGACCTCCTTACCCGAATATAGTCCACCTGAAGCCCAGCCAGGTCATGACAGGCAATCTGGGGAAAGAGGGTATTTCCCGCATCTATCGCTCACTCACAAATAACACCTCCAATCCCTCTCCCATCTCCGGGGCAAGTGGGAGGGCTGGCTTGGATCCCTGGACAATGCTGATTGGAGGGATGCGCTGATGGCCCCCAAAACGGTCACAGCTCCGAATAATTCAAATTTACTACTCACACCATTGTGTCTTCATCGCGCTGGGCTCCGACCTGATGATTCCTGTCCCCGCTGTGGATGCCCCCAGGCTGACTTATCACATGGTATTGCTCTGTCCTACAATCACGCGCTATTGGGAGTTAGTGACAGGAGAACTTACGGAGGTCCTGGGTTGTGAGATCCCCCTGAGCCTGATGAACATACTCCTAGGTATTTCCGAGGGGTAGGATGGAACCAGAGCCAAGAAGCTTTGTTTAAACACGGCACTGATGGTGGCTAAAAGGGCTATTGCAGCTAATTGGCTGGACTTGACTGCTCCTTCAATGGCGCGATGGCGCAGAGGGGGGGGATTGGTGAGCTGCGCAGGAGCGACCAGTGTATGCAGCCCGAGGCTGTCCAAAAAAGTTTCGGAGGATATGGGGCAAATGGGTTGGGTAGTAGAAGATTGAACATTTCAGATGATCACTTATGGACTTGGGTGAGGCATTGTTGTTTGTTGCTCATATGTTGAATTGTACATGCTGTGGTGTTTTTTGTCACTGTTATGCACTGATCAATGTACTAAGAGCTGGTATTGTTTTCCTTTGCTGCATTTTATAAAATCAATAAAACTTGATTATAAAAAAAAAAAAAAAAAAAAACAGGACTGAACATCACATCCTTAATAAATAATAAAACATATCCAAAGAAACCCACTTCATTGTATATAGTGATGCTATCAATAATGTCAATGTTATTGTAACACACAGTATCAATGACATCATCTTTCACACCATAGATGTAGTCATCAGCCTTGCTACTTGGGTGAGAGTTTTAAAGTTTGCATGGTGGGAAAGCACCCATGTATGAATTATCTTAGAATCACCGATTCACTCAAAATATTCCTGTCATTTCAACTTTGCAACATTCACATCAATGCCAAGGGTTCTGAAAGTGAAATGCAGTTCAAACTATACTATGACAATTAACAAGAAATCTCTATTGTCCTCATACTGGTCACAACTTTAATAGCATCTTACCATGACCTGAAGGGATGATGATCTCACGTGTCTGTTAATCTCATCCACCCACTGATGGCAGATCGAGTTCGGGGAGATGATCAATGTGGCTCCAGTAGACACTGGCTTCATGGCCACCAAGCAGTGGGGGCAATAAAAGGGCTTGATGCTTAGATTTTCCTCTTTGTAGTTCACACAGTCAGCATGCTGCCACAGAAGACACTGCAGACATTGCACGCGTGGCTTGTAATCAACAAGTCCAAGCTCCCCACAGATACATTCAAAACGATAGTTTGAGGTGCTAAAAGGTAACATTGAACTAGGTGGTGATACAAGTTCCTCTGAAGGAAGGCTTTGTTGTACCTCATCTTTGAACTCTACTTCAGGCACAATTCCAGTGTCAGTCATTCTCAGTGGACTACAGCTGACAGTACAAGGAGAGGTGGGTTGCACCAATAGAGAGTTGGAGCTTTCATCTACAACACTGAGACAAATTCTTTCCTCCTGAGCACCGTCTTCCTTAGTGCAGATGGAAGTCTCTGGCATCCCTCGCTCATCAGCACTTGTAATGCAGTAATCATGTTCAGCTGTAGTGACACTGACATAAGGGTGAGCTGAAGAAACAGTGCCCACAGATTCTTCAATCTTTATGGACTCTGCAGCATCATTTTTATCTACGGACCATGATGACTTACGAATCCTTCCTGAAGTTCTTGTTGGCTGTAAAACCTAAAATTAAATATAAAACACGAATTAGTATTTAACATATTTTGCTATTAAATGCCCATTTCTCTATAGTTGCTAAGGCAGTGTGATGACATTATGCTTTCTTTTATCAGAGCAAAAGTATTTTTCATAAAAGGCCCACCAATCTTCCTTTAAAAAAAAAAAATTAAATTGCATCAATGTGTCCTTTAACAGAAGGTAAACATTATATGCTGCATGCAAAACATTAACCCCTTCGACGCTCATGACGAGCTGGGCTCGTCATGCAGTAGCCTCCTGCTACGCTCATGACGAGCCCAGCTCGTCATGAATAATGGTAATCATGATTTTCCAGCACAGGGGAAAAATCCCCATAGCATTCAAAAGGTTAAAAAAAACAGGCAAGCGGTGTATAACTTGTGTACATAAGCTATGCAAAAGTAATTAACATAATTAGTGTTTCAACCCACTGAGTCAGGTATGTGGGGTGGGATACAAACAGTACTATTATCTAACTGTTACAGTAATCAACACAACAAGACATTTAGAGGTTAGCATGTGTACATAAAAGGCAGATTTAGTGTTCTCAAAAACTGGAAAGATGCTTTTTATTGTAAGATCTTTATGAAGCATTTGCGTATGAACATCTTTTGAAATGCATTGCTGTGAAAGTATAGTATATACCCTTCAATCTCATTGTGTGGGTTACCAGAAGGACAAGTTACTTACTTTTGGTAACTCTATCTAACCGAAGACTCCTCACTTTAGAATATTCCCCAGGTGTCAGACTGGCTCTGGAAAATCGTGAGTAGTACCTTTGCGAGCCAGTAGAAGTCGTTGTTCGGATAAATGTAAATGTAAATGTAAATGTATTGCGATTTATATAGCGCACGTATCACCCGTAGGCATCAAGGCGCTTGCCTTGGGAACCCGTCCTGGTATTCCCCTGTGAGATAGCCCCAGCAGGGTATTCACAAGGTGAAAGCCAGGCATCCCGCCGCGAGGGGCCGTAGTGGAGATTAAGCAAGCTATTGCCCAGAGTCGCAGAGTCTGAACCCGTGAGTCGAGTAGGCACCGGAACGAGAATTATCGAGTCCATGGAATTTTTGAGCCCAAGACCCGGCGAGGCGGGGAATTGAACCCTGGTCCAGGATCGATCTCAGCTTCCGGGTCTGCCGCCTCTAACCCCTGAGCCACACTTCTCCACAATGCAGTATGCAGTGTTGTGGTCTAAATCGGAAGGGACATTGCAGTGCCTATTTATGCGCCATCCCAGTGCGCTGACATCAGTTTCCTTCAAGAGTAGTTTCCGCCGAGAGGGGCGTAGCCAAGATGGCGGCGGAGTGAGACATCTCGATCGGTCCCTCCGTCGCCGTTTTTATGTAAAGCGTTGTTATAAGCCCTGCAGAGATCCCTATTCGAGACCCACGGCCGCTGCCCGGCATCCGAACACTGCCCGGGAGGTCTCCGAGGAGCGAACTGCCGTTCTGAAGCGGCGGCGCGGACTTGCTGGGCGCGGCCTCTCATCGGTGCGCGACCAAGTATTGCGCCCTCCTGCTGCCGGAGCCTGCTTCCGGCGGGCGGCTACGAGAGTCCCAGGCGCTGAAGGCCGGAATCGACGCGGCGCTCGCGGAGGGTCTCCAGACCTCGCGGCGCTGCGGTGAGGGCTGACGGGCCACTACCGGGGTGCCCTACGGAGCATCTACGACTGCCCGGCCCGCTGGAGGTGCGGCCATAAGGCGCTGACCGGACCTGATCCGGACTACATCAAGCGGATCCCAAGGGACCTGAGGCGGGGAGCGCCGTGGGGGGAGAGGCGACGAGCGGTGGGGAGCCCGCGCTGAATACCCGCCACCCCGTGAACCTGAAGGTGGAGCTGTGCCCTGGTAAGAAGGCTTACCTACGCGGGGGGGGACCTGCCCCGGAGAGCGGCATGGAGAGTGCGTTTGGCGCCAACAGTGCCGGAGGGGCGGGCCTCATGGATGGCCCCGCAGTGAGTGACTCTTGATGCCATAGTGCGCCGTACCATTGACAGACCCCTTGGACAGTGGGATAACACGGGTCTTGGCTATTCAGGGGGGCCCCGGGTCCGCACTCGTGCTCCTCTTGCCCGGGCTTGCGGCGGCTCGCCTTGGCCTGGTGGTGGGGACGCAGCAGTGCCGGGTCCACAAGCGCGGGACGGCGCAGTGGACGAAAGACCCGCAGGCGATTTGGCCTGGTACCTGTAAAGGATACAAGATGGTTCCACAGGAGCGTCAGGAGTCCGAAGAATAATCCGCAGCCTTCCCCTGCGGCCTTCCGACTCTATCGAACACTAGAGCTCGAGAGGCGCGCCAGGGGAAAACAGGGAAACAAAACAAGGAAAGGTTGGGGTAAAAAATGTATGATGGTAGTCTTCAGACAGGATGTTTATCAACTTCACTTGAGTGCTTGGTAAGGAATTGGCTGTAATACAAAGAAGTAATAACATGAGTCTAAATACAGCAAGATTCTACAATCACTACAACCGTGACACATATAAACCTCTCCTACCCTGTGTTTGCCTGGATTATCTTAAATATCGCGGAATGGTTGTGGATGAACCTCTTGTAAGGAATTCTTCTGGACCTGTAGTAAAAGATGGTAACTTCAGTAAGTACGGTGTGCCTAAATACACGTAATGTGATATATGGTGACTAATACACTGCTCACTCTGGTGTTTGTGTAGTGCTCGAGATACACCTCTATAATTCAGATGGAATGTACCAACTCTGGTACCAAAACACTGGATAGCTGTACAAACATCTGTGGAAACAAACATATATTCAAAAACTGCAGTAGGTCATGAACTTTAACCAAATGAAAGTGCAGCGCTACCGCGCTGTTACCGTGATTCTAGACGAGTAGAAGTAGAAAATCCCCTCTGGTCCACGCAAGAATCAACTGCCAAATACGTGGTAAACCCAGGATAACAGTATTCCCAAGAAAAAGAATGGACTGGGAAGGGGGAAATAAAAATAGTGGGAAGGGGGAGGAAGTGACACACTACAGACCAAAAACCTAACTAACTAACTTGTCAGGAGCACTAAAGAAAACCCAGCCGAGCAGCGGATACCTAGACCGGCCGCCGGGCGAAGCAACTCCAGTGAGGGAAAGGGGTGTGGTAGCCCGGCCTGTCAGCGGAGCACAAACCCGGCTGAAAGGCGGAGCAGAGGGAAAAGAAACACGGAGGCTGAGCCCAGCCGGAAAGCGGGGAGGAAAACCCGACCGCCGGGCAGGGCTCCAATATGGTGGAAGACTCACGGAAGCTCCGTGAAACGGCAGTCCAAAGGACGAGCGCTAGATGGAAAAACGCCCGAAAACTGCTGGATACAACTAAGGGAGGGAGCGAAAGCCGGAGCCCGTGAAGGACACGGGGGCCGGGAGCTCCCTATGGGGGAAGTACAGAAGGACCAAAAATACCGGAAGTCAGGCAACCAGAAATTAGGACGGAAGCAGAT
Organism: Lissotriton helveticus; assembly: GCF_964261635.1. NCBI lineage: Eukaryota > Metazoa > Chordata > Amphibia > Caudata > Salamandridae > Lissotriton > Lissotriton helveticus. Next base: position 1,052,514,597 of record NC_136067.1, read on the forward strand.
CCAACGGAGCTAGACGCTAGAACGTGAAGCGTCGCTCCATGGGTCGGAGAGTCTTAAATAGTGAACAATTAAAGGGACAGTGTAGTAGGAGAATGCGTGAGGCATGACAGTACCCTGGGGGATCGGGCGGCTGGGGAAGCCCCGCGAAGCAAGTCACAGGTGCCGCGCGTCGACCATTGCTTTGGTGTAGCGGAGGGGGAGAGGCACCATGGCGTCTAACAGACCGAAAAAGTACAAACCCCCGAAAGACGGAGTTCCGAAGAGCTCACCGCTGCGACCCACGCCGGTGGCCGACAAGCCCCACTGTCTGGATGACAACGAAGCCCCTGCCACCAAAGCCTTTATGCGTGAGCTCTTTGCAGCAATAAAGGAGGACATCCAGGAGCTGCGGACTCAGCTAGCAGCAGATTTGAAGGAGGTGCTGAGGGACGTCGACGCCATTGGAGACAGGGTTGCAACCCTGGAAGATCATGACTTGGGGACGGCCGAGGACATACATCAGCTCCAGCAAGATGTCCTGCGCCTCACAGAGCAGAACCTGGACTTGCAGGCTCATACGGAGGATCTAGAGAACAGATCCCGCCGAAATAATATTAGGATTCGAGCAGTCCCGTGGAAAGGAGAGGGAACGGACCTACGGGAATACGTCGACGGCCTCTTGCGCCACGTCCTACAAGAGGAGGATCTACGAGAGATCCAGTTAGACAGAGTTCACAGAGTCGGCCTTCCACGTGGATCCAATGCTCTTCCCCCTGATATCCTGGTGTGTGTCCACGATTTTCAGCTTAAAGAAAGGATTCTGAGGAAGGCTCGCGAGCACAATCCCCTCATGTTCCGTGACCATCGCCCGGTGCTATACCAGGATTTGGCGGCTTCCACTCTGGCCAAGCGGAGAGACTTTAGGCCGATCACCACCTTCCTACGTGAGTAGGGGGTCCCCTACTCCTGGGGGCATCCTTTCAGACTGGTCTTCAGATGGAAAGGCAAGTTGATCCAGGTGTGGTCCTTGGAGGCAGCTCGTGAACTGTTGGGGCTGGATGGATCTGATGCCCAGCCGGAAGCCTCGTCCTCCCCTGCGAGACGGCGTCGTCACTCCGCGGAGTGGCAAACAGTGGGCAAACCAGCGAAACCTGCAGGTCCGGACTTGTCCATTACCCCGGAGGGATCCTGATTCCTGTCTTCGCATGCTTGACCTCTGCAGGCTGACGGCTGGTGTCGGAGGGACCTATCGTCTGGACTCAGATGGGTAATGTGGTGTCATGACCGCCAGGGGAGATGTCCTGCATCAGGACCCGGGTGGTTGGCGGGGCCGAGTCCATGCCCCCAGCCCTTTGGACTTTTGTGACGGACTATTGTTCCCTCCTTTTGCCTATTGTGCGGGGGGGGTCCTGTCATGTTGTTGGGGATTTGGTTACTGGGGGGGTTTCTTTGGGCGGAAGAGGGGGGAAGTTGGGTTGGGGGGGGTTTGGGGGGGGGGGAGGGTGGACTCCGCATCAGCCGTTAAATGCCTCCATTTCAATGCTAAATGATCTGCTGCCAATGTGTGGTGTGCTTTGCCGTGGTAGAGCTCTCTGTGTTCTGCCGGTATGATGGGGAAGGATTTGAAAATTGTCAGTCTGAATGTGCGGGGCCTCAACAACCCGGTTAAGCGTGCGGCGATTTGGTCGCTGTTGGAGGGGGCGGAGAGTGATATCTGCTTGTTACAAGAAACGCACCTCCTCTCCAAGGATACTAAGAGAATGAGAGATAGACGCTTTCCAATTCAAATGTGGTCCTCTTGTGCTACGAAGAAGCAGGGGGTGGCGATTCTGATCAGTGCGAAAGCGCACTGCAAAATATTGTCTCAGGTGGTCGACATTAAGGGCCGCTTTCTAGCTGGCAGGATCCAATGGGGCGACACCCGCCTTACAGTAGGCTCTCTCCATGCTCCTAATGTTCAGCAGGAACCCTTCCTGACCTCAGCACTTGCGGACGCCCTGGCGTCTCCTGACCCCTGGGAGCTGGTGGGGGGAGATCTGAATGTGGTCATGGACCCGTCCTTGGATAGGTCAGAAGCGCGCTCGCACCAGACAGGGGCCATGTCCAAGGGAGGGCTATTATGGTTACAGGAAGGGGGACTCCACGATGTTTGGCGTACTCTGCACCCTTTAGAGCGCGACTACACCTACTATTCAGCGGCCCACAAAACATACGCACGTTTAGACCACTTCCTTGCTTCTACCTCACTTATGCCCCAGCTCTCTGCGGCGGAGATTGCCCCGCGCTCCCTATCCGATCATGCCCTCATTTCCGTGCGGGTGGCTGGGGACGGGTGCAAGCGATCATCCGGGGGCTGGCGCCTGAGCGACTCTCTCCTCAATTCCGCCTCAGTAGTTGCTCGCCTGCGAGACACGATCACACACTACCTCGCGACCAACGAAGTGGACGACATGCCGCTGAGCTCGGTGTGGGAAGCGCTTAAGTTAGTGGTGAGGGGCGACTGCATAGCGGTCTCGGCGTCACTGGCTAGGCTGCACAGGGAGAAACGGGAAGAGCTTGAGAGCGATGTAAGGGGGCTGGAGGCGATCCATAAGCGAACTGGGGCGCAGCGGGTCTGGAGAGAACTGGAGACGAAGAGGCGCATGCTCAAATACCTAGATCTTGACCGCGCCGAATATGCACTCTTGCGCTTACGACATAAGTTCTATCTTAGTGGCTATAAGGGGGGCAGGATGCTGGCACACCGCTTGAGGGCACGCATGCAACAGGCGGCCATCCCGGCCATTCGGGACGCGAACGCAGTAGAACAGACAGCGGGCGACCGCATGGTGGCGGCCTTTCAACACTTCTATCACACGCTGTATACGTGTGAACCGCCCGAGCCTGACCGTGTCCAGGCCTACCTGGCCACATGCGGGATCAAGCCCCTCTCCCCGAGTTCGGCGGCTAATCTCGATGTGGAGATACGCATTGAAGAGGTCATCTCCGCAATCTCGCGCCTGAAGCCGGCCAAGTCCCCGGGGCCGGATGGCTTCTCGGCCATCTTTTACAAGAAGTTCTGCAGGGAGCTGGCACCCTTCCTGACGCGCCTCTAACTCCTTCAGGGAGACGGGGAGAGTAACTCCCTCTATGGCTGAAGCAGTCATCACGGTTATCCCCAAGGCGGGGAAGGATGCCAAGGAGTGCAGCTCGTACCGCCCCATCTCGCTCCTCAATGTTGACATGAAGCTATTTTCGGGTGTCTTAGCCGCTCGCCTTAGCCCGTACATGGATGGAGTTATTGAGCCTGATCAGGTGGGATTTGTCCCCACGCGACAGGGGGGGGCGAAAACACCAAGAGCCTCCTTCACCTAATGGACTCAGTGCACCGTTCCCGTACGCAGGCCCTATTCCTCTCCATAGACGCCGAGAAGGCGTTCGACCGGGTTGACTGGTCATACCTGTTTGCGGTCCTGAAAACCTTTGGGCTAGGAGACACCTATGTCAACTGGGTGCGCTGCCTCTATGCCTCTCCGAGAGCGGCGGTGAGGGTCAATGGATACCGGTCTGAGCATTTCCCCATCACGCGCGGGACGCGACAGGGTTGCCCCCTGTCGCCATTGCTCTTCGCGCTCTATATGGAGCCGTTCGCTCAACGCCTCCAAGACAACGCGGCCATCCACGGGATTCGCTTTGGCGCAGAGGATCACAAAGTGAGTCTTTACGCCGACGATGTGATCCTCTCGCTCACCCAACCTCATTCTTCTCTGCGGCACCTCTCCCACGAGCTCCGGGAGTTCGGGTCGGTGGCTGGCTTCAAGGTCAACTTCCTTAAATCCCAGGTCCTCAACATCGCGGTGCCGGCTGAAGACGTCCGGGATCTTCAGAGGGACTTCGACTTCCAATGGGTCCATACGGACATCCCGTACCTCGGAATTCGTTTAGCGCCCACAATACCACAGACTGTTTCCCTCAATTACAGGCTCCTGATTGAACAGACGGCCAAGTCCGTCTCGGATTGGTCCCGGTTGCAGCTGGCCTGGTTTGGTCGACTGGTGGCGATAAAGATGACGATCCTCCCGCGCATCCTCTACCTCTTTCAGATGCTGCCCTTGCGCCCCCCCCCGCCGTGGGCATTGAAGAAACTGCAGAGGCTGCTTACCAAATTTCTGTGGAACCACAAGCATCCATGGTTGGGGTTCGCCCGGGTAACGACTCCCCGGGCCGAGAGTGGTCTGGGCTTCCCTTGCATTGAGGCATACTACCAAGCGTCGTGCCTGCGCTATATCCTTGAGTGGAATAGACCACTGTCCAGCAAACACTGGCTATTTATGGACCAGGCGGTGGCAGGCCGCAATATTTGGCGCGAACTGTGGCTCCCGCGTAAACATAGGGCATGGGGCTTGTACTCGTCGCCGGTCACCTTCCCAACGCTGGACGCCTGGGATCGACTGGCGCGCAGGCGGGGCTGGACCACCTTCCCGTCGCCTTTGACGCCTATTGTAGACAACCCGGAGTTCCCCCCAGGCTGCGCGTCACCAGTGTTTCAACGCTGGAGAGAACAGGGCTGTAAGAGGGTGGGCCACCTCTTCGATTTAGAGGGGCTGATCCCGTTCTCTTCTCTACGTCGGGAGTACTTTGATCTGCCTGAGTCTGATGCCTTCCCCTACTCGCAAGTCGTTCACTGGGTCACGCTACCCTCTAACGTGGCTAACATGTCCCGCCCCATGACGAAGCTGGAGCGCTGGGTTGTCTGTAAAAAGGACGACCACAAACTCATTTCTGAACTTTACGCACTGATCCTTGCGCGGCCACATACGCAGCGTACTAAGGCGCAGGTTCGATGGGAGACGGAGTTGGGCCGCTCGCTGACTCACAAGGAATGGGACAAGGTGCACTATCGCGCACACCACACTGCTACTAATGTGGCTGGGGCCGAATCGGCCTACAAAATGGTGTCCTACTGGTATCATCCCCCCCCCGCGAGGATCCACGCGTGGGATCCCAAATGCCCGAGTCTCTGTTGGCGGGGCTGCGGTGCGACGGGCACCCTGACGCATCTGCTCTGGCACTGCCCCAAACTAGTGCGTTATTGGCAGGTGGTCCTGGACGACGTAGACAACGCATTCGGCATTACATTTCCCAGGGCCCCGGAGTACGTGCTGCTAGGTCTACCGCACTCTAAAGCGTTCCCCTTGCGCTCCATGCGGGGTAGGCAGATAGCCCTGGCTTTACTGGCCGCGCGCCTAGTCATTCTTGCGCAGTGGCGCTCCCCTGATGCCCCGGACCCGAGAGACTGGATTAGACGGCTGTGGCTACTGCTGGGTATGGAGAGGCTTTCGCTTTGTGTGGATGGCAAGGGGGAGACGTATGCGGAGCTGTGGGAACCATTCATACATTTGCTATCACGAGATTTGCGAGATGTGACATGCCCCAAGTTCTTGCAAATCCTGCAGCTTATCCCATTGGAGCTGGTGAAGACAAGCTCCTAGGGAGAATTGGATGGTTTTGTGCGGGCTGGGAGGCGGGAGTGGGCAGAGGCGGAGGCAGGGCTGATGCGGAGTGGGGAGGCGGGGGGAAGGGGGGAACCATGGTCGGGGGGTTGGAGGGGGTGGGTGGGCTTCTGTTTTCATGTCACTGTTTGTTTTTTCTTTTCTATAAAATGCAGTATCAATACAAGATCTGGTTGCTCCGCCTGGCCTTTGGTATATCCTCGCCGGGTCGCCCCAGCGGTGTAGACCCTAAGGCTGTGTTTCAGCGTTGTTGGACTGTGCTCCGCCGGCCGTTGGATGTAGGCAGCCTAGCTGTGTTAAATAATACGTTGCTGCTCAATAAAAAACGTTTGATTCTAAGAGTAGTTTCCGCCAAACAAGTAGAGTTAGGTAAAAAAAAAAACAATGTTAGAGTTTGACCAATGTGCGGTATCTAATTGTATATTTTAGGTAAAGAGTGCAGTTTGCAGGAAAGAGTGAGCCTGCGAGCCCACAGTGGGTTGCATCTTCCAGTGCATATCGGATCTTTAGGCAAAGTACAATCCATTTGGAGATGGCCTGCTTCTGCACGGCTTTGCCCTTCTTCACTCCGGTGAATCCAATGAAGAACTGATCGTTAACCCGATGGTCCTTTGAGTGATCAATGTTCCATGCCAGAGATCTTTTAGGGTCCAAATGATGGAGTCTCTCCTCCTCTTTCGATGGATGAGGCAGCGCGTAGAAGGCAGGCAAAGTGATACTCTGCCCAGTGTGAAAAGGGGTGACCACTTTCAGAGGGAAAGCGGCGCGATTCTGAAGAACCAGCTTGTCAGAGATTAAGTTGGTGTCTGGAGGTTGAACAGACAGAGCCTCAAGTTCAAGGACTCGCCTGTCCCATGTACTGGCCATCTGAAACACCATTTTCAAAGTGAAAAGCTGCAAGGTGCAGCTATGCAGGGGCTCAAAGAGAGAACATATAAGAAAAAGACCACACTGAGGCCCCACTGGGGCATCACAAAGGGAGTAGGTGGGACAAATGTTGCGAATTTTTAAAAATCCTGAGCCATAACAAATAACTTACAGCGAGAGGGCAGATCAGCGAGAGGGCAGGTCTACATGAGCCCCCTCGCGGCCATCGCACACCAACACAACCTCAACATCATCTCCTACGCTGACGACACCCAACTGATCCTCTCCCTCACCAACGACCCCGCCGCCGCCAGAGCCAACCTTCACGAAGGGATGAAAGACGTAGCCGAGTGGATGACGACCAGCCGCCTGAAACTGAACTCGGACAAGACGGAAGTCCTCATCCTGGGCTCCTCGCCCTCCGCCTGGGACGACTCCTGGTGGCCCCCCGCCCTGGGCACCGCTCCCAAACCAACAGACCACGCACGCAACCTGGGCTTCATCCTGGACTCCTCCCTCTCCATGACCAGACAAGTCAACGCCGTCTCCTCGTCGTGCTTCAACATCCTGCGCATGCTACGGAAGATCTTCCGGTGGATCCCCACCGAGACCAGGAAGACCCAGGCCCTTGTCACCAGCCGACTGGACTACGGCAACGCCCTCTACGCCGGAACCACCGCCAAGCTCCAGAAGAGACTCCAGCGGATCCAGAACACCTCAGCCAGACTCATCCTCGACATCCCACGACACAGCCACATCTCCGGACATCTGAGAGACCTGCATTGGCTCCCCATCAACAAAAGAATCACCTTCCGTCTCCTCACCCACGCACACAAAGCCCTACACGATCAAGGCCCGAGCTACCTCAACAACCGCATCAACTTCTACGCTCCCAAACGCCATCTCCGATCAACCAGTCACGCCCTCGCCGCCGTCCCCCGCATCCGAAGAACGACAACAGGAGGAAGGTCCTTCTCCTACTTGGCCGCCAAGACCTGGAACTCCCTCCCGACCGACCTGCGCCTGACCCAAGACCACCTCTCCTTCAGGAAGAAGCTCAAGACCTGGCTGTTCGAGCAGTAGCAGCACCCCCCCCCCCCCCCCCAAGCACCTTGAGACCCTCCGGGTGAGTAGTGCGCTCTATAAATGTCTATGATTGATTGATCTGGCACCCACAAGAAAGTAAAGGTGGCTGACAAGTAACCATTAATGGTCCCCGGAGCAAGGACTTGCGGGGCTAAAGAATGAACAAACAATAAAACCTCAGCAAGATGTGCAGAATGGGGGTCCACAGGCCGTGAGGAACACCAAGCCACATATGAATGCCAAAGGCAGGCGTAGATATTTTTAGTAGAGGGAAGTCTGATTGAGATCAGAAAACCTCAACTGTCACCGCTGAATCTCCATGCATTAAACTGGAGCGTGCGCGGGTTCAAGTGCAGGGCCCTGCACTGTTATTGCAGAGGAGATCCTTCCCAAGAGGCAGCCTGACTGGAGGGCAGATGCTTGTGCTCAGGAGTTCTGGATACCAGACCCTCTGTGCCCAATCAGGAGCAGCTAGGATGATTTGGGGCGGGTCGGTGCTGCTCTACTTGAGAACGCAGAGCAGAAGTGGTATCGGTGGAAAGGCGTACAGGAGTCCCAAGTTCCACTCAAGACAGAATGCGTCTTCGAGCCAGCACTAATTTGGACACTCAAGCATGCAGAAGTGCTACATTGTGCATTTTCTAAATAGATCTAACCAAGGTTCTACCTGTCTCGAAAGAGACCTTTCATCACCTCTGGGTGTTAACCCCATTTGTGATCCTCAAAACATCGACAGCGGAGTTTGTCTGCCCTGGCATTCAGAGACCCTGCAAGGCGCTGTAAGATCAGGAAAATGCCCCGAGGTTCAAGTCCTGTCAAGAGACGCAGAGCCGTCTGACACAGAGTCCATGAACCCTCCCTGCATTGTTTGTTGCATCACAACATGGCAGTGGTGGTGTCCATGAACATCTGAACTAGCCTTGCTTTGATGAAGGGAAGGAAGGCTTTCAAAACAAAGCATATCACCCCGAACTGTACCGAGGTTCCCCTCATTCCTCACTCACTCGGACATTAGATCCCACTGCAGAGTCTGCTTATGCCAGCGGGCATGCAGGAGGCCATGAGACCCAGCAGTCTCAAGAGTTAGTCTCACTGAAATCCAGGACAGATACCTAAACATCAGAATCACAGCCAGAATATCCTGGACTCGCCACTCCAGAGGCTATGCACGGAACTGCATTGTGTAGAGAATAGCTCCAATGAAAAGGAGCTTCTTAGAGAGAGTCAAGTGGGACTTCGGCACTTTGAAAGTGAACCCCAGGAAATCCAGGTGGTCTGCCATAGTCTGGAGATGGGCAACAACTACTTGGGGTGTGCCCACCTTCAACAACTAGTCATTGAGATAGAGAAAGACAGGGACCTCCGACCTTCGCAGATGAGCTGCAAACACTTTCATGAACACCTGAGGGAGCACAACAAACTGAAAATGCTTGTAGCCCACCTGTGGGACAGCAGGACAGGGATGTAAAAATACGCATCCTGCAGGTCCAGCGGTACCATCCGGTCTCCAGGGCAGTCAGTACCTGAGCCAATGTGTGCATCTTTCATTTCTCCCTTTTCAGGAAGTAGTTTAGAGGGCACATGCCTAAGATAGGTCGGAGGCCTCCTTCCTTGTTTGGCACCAGTATGTAGCAGGAATAACACCACGTCCTACCTCTGATGCAGGCACTCTCTCAATGGCTCCTTAGGCCAAAAGAGCCAGCACTTGTTGATGAAGCAAACAGACATGGTTCTCAGTCACACAGTATTGGAATGATGGGAGGAGGAAGGTGTTTACAAAAATGGTAGGGTGCACCCCTTTTGGATGGCCGGAGACTCCCACTTGTTAGGTGTTATTGCCAACCATTGGGGTAGATGGTGCCTGATTCTGCCTCCAACAGGATGGCTGTGCTGGATGGAGGGCACTTTAAAAAGGTTTTGAGGCTGCGGCAGTCAGAGGAACGGGGGAGTTCACAGTACAATGGGTCTGGCTCCCGCTTCCTGTCTGGCACCCGCGGCCCAGCTCTCGAAAGGGATGGGCTGGTTACTGGACTGACTACAACTTGTATTGCAGGCACCCACAATTACCCCTTCCACGTCAGCGGTAGGGGCGAAAGGACTGCAGCTGCGAAAGAATCGAGACGAACAGGCCAAGGGATCTGCTAGTGACCCTGTACTCAAGAAAGCACTTAAGCGTTGCATCAGATTGTCACCAAATAGTTAGGAGCCATCAATGAGCCTTATAAATTATTGAAGACACAATATCCCCCGAAAAACTAGAGTAGCTTAACCAGATGTCGTTTTGTCCAGTCCACACCGGATGGTGAACTTTGCTGCATCCCTCCGTCTATCAGAGCTTGGTTGAGGATGGTTCTGCCTTCCACAGGCAGCATTGGAAGCAGCTGTGCAACCAAATCCCACAATACATAGGAATATCAGGCAAGAGGTATGCAGCGTTCTTAGGCACAGGGCATGGCTGGTGGAAGAGAAAATGCACTTTCCAAAGAAGTCTAGCCTCCATATCCAGTGATGCTGTAGGGAACGCACTTGGGTTGAACTTCACTGTTGAAGCCTGCACCACCAGGATTCTCAAGGGAGAGGTGCTCAGAAAGGAAGGCTTGGTCATTCAAGACTGGGCGGTGCAGACAGGCAATCATTAAGTGTACGGGAGCCCTGTGCAAGGTTTTGCCCAGGCCCCCTACAAGGGTGCTGGTGAGGGTTTTGTTAAAAGGAATCATTGGCTCATATGAGCCCACCCCTGGTTGAAGCACCTTAGTCAAGATGCTAGTCTTGAAATCGAAGACTGGCAGCTAGATATGTAGGACCTCTGCTGCGCTGTGCATCACAGTGAAAAAGGAGGCGCCTTCCTCCAAAATCTTGTATAGATAGGAAACCATAACTGTATCCCGGGGAGGTAAACAGGCCACTGGCATTTCCCAGCTCCTCATACCAGTTATCATCAGGGCCCTCTAGGGAACCATACACCTCTCGTCCATCACATCCTTTGGGGAGGTAGGGATCAGCGGAAAAGTCCAGGGGATAGGTGGCCTGGCCCACACCAGCAGCGATGACTAATCACACCGAGGCTGTGACAGGTGGGTGACTGGAATGACGATCAGCTCGACCTTAAGCATCATCACCGGGATAGACAGAGGTGGGGTGGGCGGAGGCACCCATGTCCATCCTGATCCAGAGGACCTGGCTGGGATCGAGGCCAAACCCACCAGCAGAAACAAGTCGGGGAATCTCTCGGTTCCGTGTTCCCCCGAAGGCACTCCAAAGGGAGTCAGTGACCCAAAGATGGCATGCACAGTGTCACAGAATTCTTTAGGCTGCCTGGGTGTAGCTTAGGCTCTGGGAACTCAGTGTAGCACGAAGCAGGCACTGACACCAGCTCTGCAGGTGGAGAGCAGGAGCGGGGCTTAGAAGCATGGAGTTTGGAGAGCTAAGTCGAAGCACTCTTTGGCTTTTTTTCCTTGTGGTTCTTCGACTCACCTGACTTGAAGGAAGAAGATTTTGAACACAAAGATGACTGTCTACGGAACCAACTCGGAGAACGGTATTGAGAATGGTGCAGAGCTTTTAATTTGCTGCACTGTCAGAAGCTTCATCGCCTGCTCGCGAATCACCTTGGGATGCATTGACTTGCATTCAGCACAGTCCTTGGGAGTCGTTACATGACCCTAGGTACTAAAAACAAGGGATCAGGGGGAGGAGCCAAGACAGCGACTGTGATGGCCGCCTGAGACCTCGGCTCCGCGGCCCTTCTCCTCCCGCCTGGATATCCTGTAATTCATCCTGGACTTGTTTCACGTTCTCGCGTCGGTGAGGACGCCCGGTTACAGATCGCGTGATCCCGAGGTCTCTCCCAGCCCTACACCCGGAGAAATATCCATCTGCATCCTGCGGCCTGCGATGGAACTGGAACCGGGACTTTGCCTTGTGAACGAGGCCGGGTACTGAGTGAACAACAGCGGTCACCCGTGCAGGGGAGGAGTCGGTTGGCTGGAGCGCAGAGATGATCGGCTTGCTTTTGGCCGAAGACAACTAACACACCCAGCGGTGCGGATCGGCATACGCCTGGCGTCGTAATTTCGAGGGTTTGTGTCATTGTGTGCCTGACTTCTAGTGAGCCGATCGGACGCTGTTTGGCCGCCCGGCCCGCTTTTGGCGGGCTGCTCCCGAATTCTCGCATGACCTGCTCCCTTTCACGGATGGCTTGCACCAGACGCTGCCACTCGGGCATTTGTTGATGCTGCCCCTACAGAATTGCTGCAATGTTGTGGAGCATGGTGTGCCTATGTTTGAGGCTCGACCTCACACGTTAGTGGAGCGGCTGGCTGACCCACTCGATAGTGTGGAGTGTAACATTCGGCGTGCTGGCTTGCAGCGAGGAATGGAGTGCGTGGATATGAGGAGCGTGGAAGTGTTGGCAAATGGAGTTGGGTTGACGCGTCGTGACCTTCTAGCGACTCTTGGTGCCTTGCGCTCCACCCTGGAACTTGGCGCCCAAGCATTGGGGAGTACATTGGATGCCATGGTGTCTACCCTGAGACTTTCGCTGCCAGACAATATTCAGGCTCACAATGACCTGCCTGGTTGTGTGCCCGGGAACAGCGCGATGGTGGCCCCTGTGAACGCTGCAACATCGGAGCTCCTGGCTCGTGTGGTAACTTGTGAGCAGGCTCCTGGATATTCTGACTGCTCGGTAGGACTGGCGCTGGATTCAGGGGTGGAAGTATCGTTATACGCTGTGCTCCCGAAGACCCTAGTGCTGCCTCAGATACTGTCGGACATTTTGTCTCTCCTCTCCCTCCCGGATCTTATACCTGTGACCTGGATGATGCGCTTCGGAGCGATATTGGGATTGATGAGCTGCCATGCTGATGACTGTGTTTGTGTTTCGATACGTCGCCTCGTTGTGTGTGGACTGCGGTCTGGACTGGATTTGAGGCTCCATCTCCGCGCACTATTTGATGTGGGAATGAGCCGACTGCGGTTGGGCTCCGTTGGTGCACCAGAACGTACGGGACAGGGTTGAGGTCTTGTCCTGGATGGCTGAGTTTGATTTCCTGGTGACTATGTGGGACATGCCTTCCATTGATTGAAACGATGGTAACCCGGGTGCCGACTTGAAGGGTTGGGACTTGGATGGGTGTGGTGGCTGGGGGCCAATATGTTAATTCTCTCTCCTCCTCCGCTTTTCTATCCTTCTTTCTCTTTTGTCTTTCTAAATTTCGGGTTTCCATTTAGGGCGACGGGCACGCTGATAGGGGGGTAGGCCATGGCCTTCTGCAGTGGTGCGGGGTGGGGGGTTGGAGGGAGGGGTTCTTTCTGTCTTCTTGTTTCCTCCTTGGTTCTATGGCCCTTTTTCTTTATTCTTTTCTGCTTTATCGTTTCATAGGGTTATTGTAGTGTATTCGTTTTTTGTGGGGTGGGCTTTGGTTTATCGTGTACAGTGAATGTAATGATGGCTACTTTGTATTGTTTATTTCGCCCTTTACTCCCACTTTAATTGTTCTGCTGGTCGCCGCCACACATTCTGGTGGCCAGCTGTAGGTCCTGAAACGATCGCTCGGCATTTATCCTGTAATCTCTAGAAACTCTTAAAAAGAAACCTCTTTTATCCTGGTATCGATATGGTACGGTCACTATTCTAGGCTACGATCAGGCAATTAGACGACGAAATGTTGCATGCTTATGGCTTTATTGATTTGCTAGCCCGTGACTGTAGCTGCTTTACTAACTGGCGTGTACTATCGATCATTCATTTGCTTCCTCCTATGGGGATAGTTGCTGCATTTGTATAATGAACGAAACGTGTGCTTATTTCTCCTGATCTTAGCGGCTGAAATCAATGTTCTGATTTAAATTGTTCTGATACCATTTATCCTTACGAACTGGAACTTGAACTTTGTCCTCTGTACATCTGTGATTGACCCTCCACTCACTGACGTGTCGCTGTGTACTATGCTATTAAGCCTTCGGGCTTCTTGTTGGACTTTGTGTACCACTATTATAAATAAAGGTTTTCAAAAAAAAAAAAACAAAAAAAAAAGGGATCAGAAAACAACATCTATCAGTGACCTTCCCCACACGTTTAGAAGGGCACAGGACCCTTGCATACTGGGTGCAATAGTTTAAGAAAGATATTGACAAAAAGTTGCAAAAATGTGGTAAAAAAGTGAGGGCATAGCTCTACAGATTCACGCTGGTGGTGTGGACCGAAAGGAACTGATGTCAGCATGCTGGGGTGCCGCCTATATAGGCACAGCGACATCACAACAACGATGTGGAACAGAATGATGCCACCTACCAGTGTGCAGAGATAAAGCTCAAGATTTTTTAAGATCCAGCGTTCTATATACACTAAGGTGAACAATCTGCGTTTAGATGTTTCTATCAGAAGCAAATGATTTTTAACAAATATAAGGATATAGACAGAAGAAAGTGAAAATATACGTTTGATCACTAGGTCAATGAGATCATGAAATGTCTTGGATGGGTTTTGCATGCCCGACCACGTTGCGTAGACATGATCTTTCCCAGCACTGAATCCTGAATAATCTTGACCATCACAGCGACATATGTTAACTCCACAGGAGGCATTTAGGGGACAAGGATGGAATTACTAATCCTTTGACAACATCAAGCAACATAGGGTGAATCTCTCCCTCCGATTTTATGAGTGCCATGAAAGGCTCTAGCACAGCCACAGAACATATAACACTGACAGGATATTGAATGAGACAAACCTTATTAGTGTTGATCTTCAAACAGCATTCAATAGGATGAAAACAGCAGAAGAGGCGGGTAAGTCTGCCACTTCTGATGTAGCAGAACTGCACAATAACACCAATAAGATACAAGATATATTGGGTGTGCTGGAGGATAAGGTAGAAGGTACAGTGGGTCAACTGTGCCAAAATAATCTTCAATTTCTGGGATTTACAAAACATTGCAAGGGTCCCTTAAAGGAAATTGAAAAGTATGAAACCAAAATGGTTGTTGAAAATATTCTCTATCCAGAGAGCATCCAAAGCACCAGGAACATCCTCAAAAACAGACTTGCCTCCTCGCCCATTTATTGAATTTTAGGGACAGAGATGCAATGTTACAGAGCATGAGAAGTAGCAGAAATATAAAATTCGAGTGTCTAAGAATTCAGTCCTTCTCAGACTATACACAACTGGTGCATTGAAAGTGAAAATGTTCTCATTCTGTGAGACCATGATACCAGATATGTCACTTTTATAAGAGAATTTAAGAGTAGATCAAGGCAAGCTTTATTCGATTGTTATTGTTCCAATCATAAAAGCACAAATACATCAGAAAAATTCATATAAAATTACATTAGAAGTTACACAGGATAAGATCTAAAAATATACAATAATATGTTTAAGATGCCATAAAACCATACAAATCTGTGTCTTTAGGTGTTAAAAAAATGTCAGGACACATAACTGGAGCCATTATGGGGCTTCTTATCATTATTTTCATAGGCAGGATGGAGTAGCGACAGAGGGAAAAGATGCAACCTACCACAGGAGCGAAGGTATTGCAAGAATTACCACAGAAAGAAAGAAGCAGATGGTCCCACCTACCAGGGGAGAGCAGCTATTGCAAGAAGGCTGCTTAAGAAAAGCTGATGCCAGTGAAGATTCACAAGCAAAATCACCAAAAGCCAGAATTAATGTCTGCAGCAAAATGGTATCACGTGAAAATCAAACACCATCTGCATGGCAGCCCTCTGCATACCAAATTACACACTAAAAGGCTTGTGAGATTCTTGTAACCTTTGAAAACCTTTGGCCTCCTTATTATGCAACCATAAACACCACTCCTCGTATATAGTATATAGAAAATATACAGAAAGGCACACAAGCCTAGATACACCACATATGTGTTTCAACCACGTTAATGCAGAAAATAAAATGCAAATAAATCAATGAAAACACTATCTTGGAACCCAAGTGGTTAGAACGATCCTCCAGATCTTAGAAATTGTTTTTTTCTAGTGCTGCATAAGTATTACTTCAAGCACATATCAACAGAGATTAGTTACTTGTTATTCACATCGAGCCATTGCAAAAACGTGGCCATCTGTGCCTTCACAGTGAAGATAACCCAGTTCCTATTTTGGGCTCTGGACAAACGTGGAGGTACTTTCTCACAATTAAGTATGGTAAGGTCAGCACAATAATCAATCTTGTGTGTATACAGTAAACAACGCCAGTCACAAAGTTTTTGGTAACAGAACTGGACATGTGCCTACTCGATATCTGCAGTGTGTCACATCAGCTCCACAAATTAGTTGCTGGTAGAGCTGTACAAGTTACCAATTTTTATGCACTGGAAACACAAGAATATTACGCAAATAAAGCAGCTCCAACTAATTTAATATCAACATAGATTTTTGACTCTTAAACCCGCTTCAGACTAGTAAAATGTTCTATATCAGCATGAAGCTTTGCAACGCCATACAAAATTGTGGCAGCTAATTTAAACAAGCTCACAGTAGCAAACACGATAATAAACAACACAGCTAAAACCGTGAACAGTTCCCGAAGCTGCACATCTGAGCAGAGAGCTGTGCAAATACCTGATAACACACAACTAATAGATCACATCAGTTAAGCTTTTCATATACTTGGATATCACAGAGACCACAACGGTACTAACTTTAATAAACAATTGAAATGTTCAAAAGAACACAACAGGCATAAACAGTGTGCATACATCTGGCATAATTCAGGGGCATCTTATAGAAGGACCCCAATGAGCTAAACAGCACACCAGTCTTCATACATAATATAGTAATCTGTGAAGACAACACACTAAACCAAAAGACTAGTTGAAAGGGCTACTGCGGACCCTAACAGGCAAGGCAACATAGTATGTTTCAACATCCACGTAGCGTTAATACAGTAATGAACGTACCAATCATTCAGATAGCATGTATCCCATTGGGTAAATCTCTTGCTACGCAATCAATAACTACAACACACCTGCAACCAAACTTACACAAAATATTGGTAGGAAGATGTAGGACTTACATGGCTGAGGTTGAAGTATGGGGGTTCATACCAATGGAACAGTGTCAGGATTCAACCATGGTTGGTGAAATGAAGTAGCATAGTGCACATGTGGATCAGTAAAAAACCTTTGCAATGGGATAAGGGAATCAGTGAAGGTGAGCTGCCCAAGCAGCAATGGTGATCAAGGCTACCTGAGAGGGGCCAGTGAATGAAGCAATACAGGTGAAATGACAGCAAACTGGAATGTTGTTTAAAAGAAATTGCCAGGATTGGAAATAAGACACACTGGATGAGGTCACCAAAAGATGACTGGTTGGAAAGAAATTTGATGCGCTAATGGTATGGGCAGTACAATGCAATGACTGAGGGAATGTAGAGAGGTCGTAGCAGAAGCTATTGCTGTAGATGAAACATTGGAACACTTTTTTTAACCTCGCCAGACACCCCGATGAAGGACTTTACAGCGGAGTGGTCAGTGGTAGATATTAAGGACCTCCTAAAGATTAGGGAGGTGTCAAAGACTGCTTTGAGTTAGGTTTGACCGTGGTGGCTGGGATCGAAAAGGAAGAGGGTGCTGGGAAAACACATGCTGTGGTTGCTATCGGAAACTGATTGAAGGCTGCTGTAAGAGGACTGCACAGGCAGCGGTCAAAGCTCCTGAGCCTGCTTAACCTACCCTGGCATTCTTCCATGGACCCATATTCTTCCTAAATAAAGATTTGCAGTCCCCACAATAAACATATCATTTACACACATCAGCAGGCCTATGGGGTCTACCTGTACAGGTTCATCTCCTTCAGTCAAAAAACAACTGTTGATGCATTTACTGCAGAGATGCACATGTAACCTGTAGATACATAGCACCGAGGTGGGTAACAACAACAAAACCGCTGCTGAAAGTCATTCAAACCACTAAGGAACATCAACTTTTAAGACAATCTCTTAGGATACTACTGTTGGGAGACTTTGTGATTGCAGGTCAGTTTCACCTTGGAAACTGTGCCCGTTCTTTTAAGTCTTCCTTGGTTAGTATAAGGCACAGTAAATAAAACCTTATTAACCATTACAGCGACCACTAAGTAAAGAAAAAAGATATCGTCACATAGCTGGCAACAAGGCTCTGTGAATTAATAGCTTGCTATGGAGAACTGTTTGTCACCTGAAATCCTAGATTTGAATACAGAAAAAATGCAACTAACCATTTATAACCCCATTGCCGATAAATTGAGCAAAATCGATAAGTAACACTGGAGGTGGACAGCACAGCAAAATGGAGATAGCAAGTGTTATACAAAATCACTAGTTATATTAGGTACTAACAAATTAGTACATTAAGGGCAGTCACTATCAAACGCACGAACAAACAATGACCCTCTCTCCCTCCACTCAAAACTACCTGGGACCCATCGAGCCACTGTGCTTCCGCGCCCCAATTCAGTATGGGCAGCCTCGTCCGATCTATTTACCCGTGGGAACATCCACGAAAGATCAGGACAGCCTCACATTCTCCTCCGCCTTTCAAGGTGGTCTCCATACTCTTTGCAGGGAACCCACCCAACAGCGCCCCTCAAGGAAGCAGTGTCAGGCCCATGCATGCTCCAGCCTCAAGTTAGTTCAGCCTCCTCCAAATCTGCAGAAGCTCACCCCCTAATAAACTGAGTGAGAAGTGGTCGCAAGTTTGGGGGACCACATATATTTACCTACCCACTAAAGGAGCCCCAACACTTGCACCTGTGGCGCGAGCACGCGCCCCCGACCATCAGTATTTGCAAATAATGCCTAGGGGCAGATGCAATGGAAAGCACCCCTGGCCCCCACCTGTGAGGCCCACCCCTCTTCAGGTCTATCTGCCCAGCGTGGCCCCCACCCATGCCCCCTCGCTCTAAGGAGCTCGGCTCCATCCCCATGTGCATCTACATTTGCCCACCTGTGCAGCATCCTCCACCCTCTTTTGGAGCCTCTTCTCCCCATTCCCACCCACCCTCCCCCGGGGACGGTGTCACTTCCACGGCGATACTCACCACACCATGCCGTATGCCCCTTCCTTGATGTAGGAGAGGCTGGTGTAACGGGGGCCCACGTCGAAGGCCTGCCCCTGCACAATCTCGCCCCCCCCCCCCCGCAGTTGGCCGACGCCATCTTCCCCCCGGTGCGGTGTGGTTGGCTGGCTCGGGCGCGCCGCCAGGGCTTGGCTGTCCTCGGGCTCCGTCGCTCACGCTCTCCCCTGGAGGGTGGGGGCAGCTCACGCAGCGGCCGTTACAAGCACAGGGGAGCTCACGCCTGCTGCCGCCGCTGATGGTGACGTAAGAAGCAGCCGGGCTCGCGCTGCTGATGCTGTGCACAGGCACAGGCAGTGTGAGCTCCCAGGCCCCTCCCACCGACACGCCCACCTACGCCTTGGCGGAGGTCTTTTGCACATACTTGACCGAGAGGAGCAGGTGGACTGCAGAGAACCAGCATCTCGGCACCTGTGCTCCACATCCGGGCCGGGGAGGAGACAGGGGGGAGGAGACAGGGGGGAGGAGGAGACAGGGGGGAGGAGGAGACGGGGGGGGGGGGTGCCGAGGGCTGCTCGCGCATGGCCAAAGCAGGATTTCAGGCGGGGCTCCTGTGATCAAGACGGCGCCCCGCGCGGTGCTGCAGTATGCCGATGAAGACACGAGACCAGCGTAAAGTCACCACAATTGCTGGTAAGTGGGGTATATCTACATTTAAAGCCTTACATGTTAAATGCTGTGTTGTTTACATGTCCACTAAAAGCCTGGTGTAAGTGCAATGTCGACGCGAAAGTGAAACTGCATGCTTTTGCCTCGGGACATGAGATGTGCGCGTGGCTGGACGTGCGCGTCCACAGACCACAATCTGCTTGTGCCCCGGTCTGTACCACTTGGGAGGCAACACGATCACAATAAGTCTCGCTGGCGACAGCGCTTCGCGGTGCAACACCAGGTGAGACCTAAAAAAACTGCTGTTTACTGCAAGGGAGGTGCCCAGGGTTTACAGAGCATCAAATATCATGTGTTTTGGCTGCAGGATAGTCTTCTTTAGATACTTTGTTATTCTCCACACAATGTGTTAATCTTCTAAGAACTGAAGCCAAATAGAAGCTGGACGGCATTGCCTTACCCCTTGACGTTTTAGAAGTGGAAGTATCCACACTTTCCTCAACTCTTCGTAACATTTACAAAAGAACATTAAGTGAATCGTGGACTTCTCTGAGTGTCTGTCACAGGGGCAGAGTGACAGGTTACGTGACCAATCGTTCATAGAAGAAATTGTCATTATTCTGTGGACATTACCCAATCTCAACCTTGTCAGAAGCATCCTATCATAGGCTCCTGGTACGAATATTAGTTAGGGCTCCATTTGTGTACAAGAGAGCGTTAACTGATGATACATAACGTTGGGTTTCACCATTTCCCCTGCCATTCTCAAGGAGCCTAATAATTGTAAACCCTCCATTCTCAAAGCTTTTCTCGACACAGCTAGCATAATGGTGGGATTTGTAAAATATTCCGGGTGACCTAGATCCTTCATGAAATTACATATAAAGTTAATCCACTAGATCTTTAAAGCCCCATCCAGACCCAAACTATCCTTCATAATGTCTCTATTAAACTTGGTCTGCTCTTTGGTCCAGATCCTATGCCACAGGAGTACTGGTTCCAATCTAATAAGGTCGGAAATAAAAGGAAGACCCAGCTCCTCAACAAAGGAGGACGTGCTCGGAGGAGAAGATAAAATGTACAGTAAGAAGGAATTTTTCACCTGCTGCAGTGGGAGAGTGTTGGCGAAGCCCCACACCCCTGCCCCATACGTAGCGACTGTGATGAACTTTACTTTACATTTTTGCAAGAGTTCCCCAGGCGGATTCTTACCCAATTTCTTAGCAAAAGATGCTAGGGTTGTGGATGCTCTTGTAAACGCAAGCTTTTTAGTAGTTATCTCTTGGGACCAGGTGTCATTCTGATTAAAGGAAATGCCCAAATACGAAAAGTTCCTTGTTGTGGCTAACTTATTGACATCTAGAAACATTTCCCTTACTCTCGGAGTCCTCTTACCGCATCTCATGACAAAGGTTTTAGAAACATTAATACTAAGTCCCAGATCTTTCATGAAGTCATTGAAGCTTTCTAGGACCCTCAGCAGACCATTTTGTGTCCGCGCCATTAAGACCACATCGTCTGCATATAGAAGGACCGGAATAGGTCGCCCTCCGGCTTGAGGGAAATCTTGTCCCCGCCTAGTCAGTGCTTCGCCCAGGGCATTTATATACAGATTAAAAAGGAAGGAGGTCAGGACACAACCCTGCCTGACCCCCCCCTAAATGGGGAAAGAATCAGTACACTTCCCTCCTATGCCATAGCGAACACTGGCTGAGGCTCCATTATACAGTTGTTGCAATAACACTATTATGTTTTGGTCAACCACCACTGCTGCCAGGACCTCCCATAGTCTCCTATGCCTTACGGAGTCGAAAACCGAGGTGAGGTCCATAAACACCAAAAACAAACTGCCCTTTTTCCCTTTAATGTATTTGCCAATCAAAATAGACAGGTTTAGGCTTTGTTCTGTGGTGCCAAGCCCTTCTCGAAAGCCATACTGTAGGTCGGACAATACCTGAATGTATTCTCCCCAGTCTTGCAAGTGCTCCAAAACGATGCGGGCCCACCACTTTTACCATTGAATCGAGAAGGGAGGTTGGTCTGTAGCACCCCGGGTCATGACGATCACCTCTTTTGAATATTGGGATAATTATTGATTCAGCCCAGGTCTTTGGTATTGATATTCTAAAGCTAGCGTTTATGACTTGAGTTAGTATGGGTCCCCAAAGGGAGATGTTCGATTTGAATAGATCAACCGGCACTCCGTCTGGACCCGGGGCCTTGCCCCCCAAACTGTTAAAGAGCGCTCTGTTTACCTCATCCAGTGTAACTTGCAGCTCTATACTACCTGGCTGAGATGTGACGGAAGGGAGCTGTTGTGGATCAGATGCTCCTTGCCCATTATAAACCTTAGTAGAATGGTTAATCCATACCTCCTCCGTAATTGCGATCTCAATTGTTGGTCCATTACCGTCTGATAAGAAGGGGGCTCTTGCTGCCTTCCAAAAAGCTGCACTGTCTTTCAATAAAGCCGCTGTGTGAAGAGTTTCCCAAGCTTTCCGTCTCATGATACATTTTCTATCCTTGATGGCCCGCTTGTACTCTAATCTAGCCTGTCTCACCCGATCAGGGGACCTAGGTTGCCTATGCAACTCCTGTTTCAGGTTAGTGTGTGCTTGTCAAACCACCCTTGTTCTTGATGGTTATTACGATGTTTCGCAGTTAATAAACTCCTGATCTCATTACATATAGTTAAAAAAGACTGTACAATGCTATCACAGGGGGATGTCTCATTCAAACAGATGTCGAAGGATAATTTACTATTCTTAAGTAGTTTAGATAAGACCACCACGGGGTCCACTTTGGACCAGCGCACAGAATATCCATTATTTCTGCTCAGTTCAAGGTTGCCTGTTAATGGAAGGTTTTGTTTGACCGTCTTAGCTTTACGAGGAGGAATTTTAACCTCCAAACAAAGCGGAAAGTGGTCACTCATTGGGTTATCATCGACCTTAAAAAAGAAAACCCTGGGTGCGGATGAGCATGAAACTAACATAGAATTAATTGTGGACACTAATCCTCTTCCATTAAAAGTACATGGCATGGGTACGGGGGGGTGTTTGAAGATCATTCACAAAGCCCAAATCATTCACTTACACAAATCTCATTAAACAGATCTCCCAGTGGCGTGTGACAGAAGTGAGTGTTGCGCCACCCACCATCATTCTCAAGTCCACATGTTCTGGTGTCTACAGATTTACATATTGCACAGTTAAAGTCCCCCATCAAAATAATCATACAATCAGAGGTGTCCGCATTGCAGATAGCTAACAAAGTCTCCGATAGCTTCCCAATCACAGTGCTAATTTCCCCAGGTGGTGCATTGTTATACAAGTTGCAAAAAAACTATTCGTTGATTAATGCCCAAGGAGAACTCTGAGTTATGATAATAGGGGTCCCCGCACCAAAGGCTATATCTCAGGTTACCAAACTATTTGAAATATAGGTACAGAGTCCGCCCTTAGGTCTGCCCCTAAACCCTTTATTGCAGGAGTATTACACTAAAACAGTTGATGTGGATTAGGTCCTGTAGCCATGTTTCCTGCAGTCCCAATACATCAACCTCGCGCCAGGCAGGATCTTGGGTTTTTGAGCGCAGCCCCGCAATGTTCCATGAAGTAATCCTCCAAGTGGGGTCCACGAAATTGGGCAAAAAACTAGTTGGCAGCACGCATGAGGGGAGGATCTGATCCAAACCTCCTCTCTCCGTGGGCTAGTGCAATATACACATGGGTCTGTTTGCTGATCCCTTACTGTTGGGTCAGCTTTCAGCTGCATACGTGGTACTCATTTGACTTGTTAGAAACAATCTAAGTTGATCACTTGCTCTGAGAGACCCTCTTCATGACCCAAAACTACCTCACCACCCGGTTCTAACTGCCGATTATTATCAGTTAGTCAGTCGATCTCTTTCAGGTTATTGAGGGGCTCAAAATAATTATTAATCGGGACAGCAAAGCCGAACGGCGATGGCCCTGCCGAAAAACACTGCTCTTGGGGAAATTGCAGAGATCTAGGGGGGTGGTAGAAGAAACCTAATGGAACAACACTTATCCCATTACTCCTAACCGACCAAATGCCCGCCCTACCTAAAATTGTTCGAACTAAGGCTGGAGACCTAAAAGATAGCACAACACATTCACCAGGCAGGGTTTTGTTAGATAATCCGACCCACCCAATTCGTTGTGCCATCTTACATTCCGCAAAAAGTTTTGAATGCAGCCCTACTTTTCCGTTCAAAAAATGCAAGGCTTTATTTCGTAAGGTGGACCAATGTTCGGCCTCTCCTTCGGGTATGGAGGAACATTTACCAATATTACTGAATACGGTGTGGCTTCTGGCCGAAGATGCAAATTTCCTAAGCCCTGTGAACTACCTTGGGCGGGCAGCTGAGTTCCCATCCTAGCTTGATTGTAATGCCTTTCTCCTAGCAATGAGGCTTCCCTACCTATTGTCACCCATTTAGAGTTGGATATACTATTAGCGTGCCCTTGGGGTGTGCCCTGTGCAGGATAGGGAATCTCCTGATGTGTTACCCTCGATGGTACGGGTTTTGAGCCCCGGGGTGCAGATTGTACTGGGTTGCTAGATGTAGCACGGTGGGTCGACTCACTATGTAGTGGTTCAAGTTCAAGTTCAGGCATTTGTAAAGCGCACTACTCACCCAGAGGGTCTCAAGGCGCTAGAGGGAGGGGTTCATTGTTTATCGAATAGCCAAGTTTTCAGTTCTTTTCTGAAGGAGATGTGATTTTGAGTAAGGCGGAGGTGGGTGGGGAGTGAGTTCCAGGTCTTGGCAGCCAGGAAGGAGAAGGATCTGCCACCCATGGTGGTTTTACGGATGCGCGGGACTGCGGCGAGGGCTTGAATGGATGATCTTAGTTGGCGGGTGGGATAGTAGAAGGACAGTCGAGAGTTGAGGCATTCTGGTCCTAGATTATAAAGGGCCTTGTGTGCGTGAGTAAGAAGGCGGAAAGTAATTCTTTTGTTGACGGGAAGCCAGTGGAGGTTTTTTAAGTGACCAGTGATGTGCTCTTGGCGCGGGATGTCTAATATGAGTCTCGCTGATGCGTTTTGGATGCGCTGGAGCTTTTTCTGCAATTTTGTTGTAATTCCGGCGTAGAGAGTGTTGCCATAGTCCAGTCGACTCGTGACCAGTGCATGGGTGACAGTCTTTCTTGTTTCGAGGGGGATCCAGCGGAAGATCTTTTTGAGAATGCGAAGGACGTTGAAGCATGAGGACGATACGGCGTTGACTTGTCTGGACATTGAGAGAGAGGAGTCTAGAATGAAGCCAAGGTTACGTGCATGGTCAGTGGGTGTGGGCGCTGATCCCAAAGCGGAAGGCCACCAAGAGTCGTCCCAAGCTGAGGGGGAGGATCCAAGGATGAGCACCTCAGTTTTGTCTGAGTTGAGTTTTAAGCGGCTCTGTTTCATCCATTCGGCTACTTCTTTCATACCTTCGTGAAGCTTGTCCTTGGCGGTGTTGGGGTCTTTGGTGAGAGAAAGTATCAGCTGGGTGTCGTCGGCGTAGGAGATGATGTTGAGGTTGTGTCGACGTGCGATGGAGGCGAGGGGACTCATGTAGACGTTGAAGAGGGTGGGACTGAGTGAGGAGCCTTGAGGTACGCCGCAGATGACTTCGGTGGGCTCTGAGTAGAAAGGGGGGAGTCGGACTCTCTGTGTTCTCCCGGCTAGGAACGAGATGATCCAGTCCAAGGCTTTTCCTTGTATGCCGATGTTGTTGAGGCGTTGTATGAGGGTGTTGTGACAGACAGTGTCGAAGGCGGCGGAGAGGTCGAGAAGAATGAGGGCCACTGTTTCACCGTTGTCCAGGAGTGCTCGGATTGTCGTCGGTCGCCGCAATGAGGGCGGTCTCGGTGCTGTGTTTGGCTCGAAAGCCGTTCTGTGAGGGATCCAGGGAGTTGTTGGATTCAAGGAAGGCTGCGAGTTGGCTGTTGACGGCTTTCTCGATGACTTTGGCCGGGAAAGGGAGGAGGGAGATGGGTCGGTAATTTTTCAGTTCTGAGGGGTCTGCTGTTGGTTTCTTCAGAAGGGCGCTGAGTTAGGCGTGCTTCCATATCTCCGGAAAGGTGGCTGAGTCGAAGGAGCAGTTGATGACATCGCGGAGTTGGGGAGCGATGATGGAGTCAGCTTTGTTGAAGATGTAGTGGGGGCAGGGGTCAGAAGGTGAGCCAGAGTGGATTGAGTTCATGAGGCGAGTGGTATCTTCAATGGTGATTGGGTTCCAGGAATTGAGGTAGTTAGTTGGAGGGGTGGGAACAGAAGGGGGTGGGGTGAGTTGGTCATTGGGAGTGTTCTTGAAGCTGTTGTGGATGTCGGCAATTTTGTTGTAGAAGAAGGAGGATAGCGCATTGCAGAGGTCTTGGGAGTTAATGATGTCGTTGGATGCTGCGGGAGGGTTGGTGAATTCTTTGACGATATTGAAGAGTTCCTTGCTGTTATGAGAATTGTTGTCGAGACGGTCCTTAAATGCTGATTTCTTTGCGGATCGAATCAGTTGGTGGTGTTTGCGGGTGGCTGTTTTGAGGGAGGTCATGTTGTCTGAGGTAGGTTCTTTTCTCCAATTCTTCTCCAGGGTGCGGCATGTCTTCTTGGATTTTTTAAGGTCATCATTGAACCAGGGAGCCTTTTTGCTGGATGATTTCAACTGGTGTTTTTTCAGGGGTGCTAGTTCGTCCGCACTGGGAGTAATCCATTGCCTGAGGTTTGTGGCCGCTTGGTCTGGGTCCGTTGTTAGGGTGGGAATGTTTTGGCTGAGGGATGCGAGGAGTTGGTCGGTGGTGATTTTGTTCCATTTTCTTCGGGGAATGGGTTGTGGACGGTTGTGGGTCAGGGTTGTTTTGTAGCTGAAGTGAACACAGCTGTGATCCGTCCAGTGGAGAGCTGTAGTGTGATCGAAGGAGATGTGCTTGCTGGAGGTGAAGATAGGGTCGAGCGTGTGTCCGGCTGTGTGAGTGGGGGTGTCAACAAGTTGTTTGAGTCCGAGATTGGACAGGTTGTCCAGGAGGGTGGTGGTGTTGTTGTCGAGAATGTTGTCAAGGTGGTAGTTGAGGTCTCCTAGAAGAATGTAGTTCTCGGAGGCGAGGGCGTGCGGGCTGACGAAGTCAGTGATGTCGTCGCTGAATTGAGATCGGGTGCCTGGGGGCCTGTAGATGAGGGTTCCTCTAAGGGTGGTCCTGGGGTCGGTGTGGATCTGAAAGTGGAGGTGTTCGGCGGTTGCAAGATTGTCGTCGGAGCTGGTTGTAATTTTGATGGTGTTTCTATGGACGATGGCGATGCCTCCTCCAGTTTTTTTAATAGTGCGGTCTTTTCGAATGATCTTGTAAGTGTCCGGTATGGCTGTGGCGATGTCGGGGGCAGAAGATGCATTCATCCATGTTTCAGTGAGGAAGGCGATGTCAGGTGACACAGTGTCGATTAGGTCCCAGAGTTCGGTTGCGTGTCTGTGGACCGAGCGGGTGTTCAGTAGGATGCATTTCAAGTCGTTGGGTTCGGAGCTGAGTGTGGAGGAAGTGTGTTTGGTGAGGGTCCTGACGCAGTTGAACTTACAGGAGAGGCAGGAGAATGGGCCGTGGGTACGTCCTGGGGTAGCAGCGCAGCATAGTGGGGTGCGTCTGGCGTTGAAGGCGAGCAGAGTAGCGGCATCATAAGTTACTCTGGGGGGTTGGGAACGGCATAGGGCAGGGGGTCTGGCGCTAGTCGCGGTCCAGGCGCAGACGAGCTTACCTTTGGCGCACCTTTGGCGCGAATGGGGCGCGTCCGCTGCGCGTGAACGCTGCGCGCAAGAGCATCTGTCATATATGGATGGTGGAGGGGGGAGGGGCGAGGGAGGAGCAGCTGGGAGGCGGGTGCGGGGCGGGAAGTCGAGGCAAAACAAAGACAAGCAAACAATCAAAATGGCAGCGAGCCAAAAAGCGCTATAGGACGAGATGGGGTACGGCGCTACAATCTGAGATCAATCCAAAGTGCAGCAACACAGGTAATAGGCGCTACAATGCCTAGCAGCTTTCAATTAAACAAGTACACGCAGGCACAAGCAATGCGTGCAGAGCTACAATGCCCAGCACCTTTAATTAAATAAGTACAGGCAATGCGAGCAGAGCTACAATGTCTAGCAGCTATAATCAAATAAGCATAGGCAATGCGTGCAGAGCGTGCTCAAAACGATACCAGCTGATGTGAGGTGAGCAGCGAGGGGAGCGACCGCTTCGCCGAGGCTCAGGACGGTCACAGCGCTATTTCCGGATGAGTAGGGCTATACTCTCTGTGGGAGGGAGGAGCAGCTGGGAGGCGGGTGCGGGGCGGGAAGTCGAGGCAAAACAAAGACAAGCAAACAATCAAACTGGCAGCGAGCCAAAAAGCGCTATAGGACGAGATGGGGTACGGCGCTACAATCTGAGATCAATCCAAAGTGCAGCAACACAGGTAATAGGCGCTACAATGCCTAGCAGCTTTCAATTAAACAAGTACACGCAGGCACAAGCAATGCGTGCAGAGCTACAATGTGGTGGAACGCTAGGTGGAATATTACCCAAGTTGTTTTCCGTCTCATGAACATCACTATTAACAGGAGTAGGGCCTATAGAGTTGCCTGGTGGACCATTGCCCCTTGCTACTAGGAAGGATTTAATATGACTCTTCATACCATCCAGTCTACACTCTATGTTTTCTAGCAGAGTATATAGAGGCTTTAAAAAGGACAAAATGTTTACACTAGCCTATCCCAGAAGGCCCCCTGGTCGCAAGCTAGTGGTCTACTGATTGCATTACTTGCATCGGGGGAGTGAGTATACTCCTGGCTTAACTGGCTCGCATCCACCGTGGGTTTACGTCTACAGGTTTTTTGTTTGTTGAGGCCCTGCCCCTTTCGCTTCTTCGCTGGAGGAGTAACACCCCTCGTTTGGCTATTTCTCTTTTTTTGGGCCCTGGTGTTAACAATAAGTCTAGATGGGCCCACACAAGGTGGCTGGACAATAGGGGAGTTGGCGTTTTCTCTACTTATTTCAGGAGAATAGGAGAGAGTAGTTACTTCGGGGTTGAATGCTTGAGAGTTGTTAGCATCCTGTGGAAGCGATACTAATTTAGGTATGGCTACTAAAGGGTCTAAAGACAGCCTACGTTCTGTCAGGACGATTTTGTGCATCAGGGCGGAATCAGCTCTTGTCAGGAATACGTCAAGTGTGCCCACAACTCTCTTCCTTGATGGCATCTTGCTTTTACTCATATTGTACCCAGAGAATAACAGAGAATAACAAAGTGCATTGGAGGCGAATCCACGGGCACAATTAAACCAGATATCAGTTAAATGCAAAATATACTCAAAAATGAAAGACAATAATGAGTTTGAAATAAAATGTCAATAACCTGGCCCAGGCCGGGCTCTTTCGGTCTCTGACGGGACTGGCTCAGTCTTTCACCCGCCCTGGCTCTGAGTTCAAATAGTGTGGAGCAGGGGCCGGACAGGAAGTGCAGAGTGCTGGCAGGGGCTATCAGTAAGTGCTGCGTGCTAGTTCCAAACGTTGCAGAGCGGTCTCCATAATGTTATCAATACACCATTTCTCTGAGGTCTCTGGGTATTTCCTCTTAAAGGGCTGCAGTATCAAAATAGGAAAGGACCCAGGAGCTGCAATATATTCCCCTCTCCTCTGAAGATGATTCACACGGAAAGCACTCCCAGCCGCCACAGCCCTGCAGTGTTGTAATGTGGCCACACAGCGTGTCTCCTCTCAGGGCGTGCAAACCGCGACCTCAGTCCCCCTTTACAGCACTGACTTCCCACCTCAAAAGAGACAAGTCCCATCAAGGGAGGTGATGCGAAAGACGCATTGCACAAGTTACTACTTGTGTAACAATAAATCTGTAAGAGACATTAGTTAGTGATAGATTCCTTCCCTTAGAATATTCCCCAGGCGTCAGACTGGATCCGGAAAGTATTTTGCTTAGCAGTACCCCAGTGCGTCGGTAGGTGGCGTTGTGCTGCTCCGCATCCGTCACTGGTGTCGTAAGCGCCAGGATGACGTCACAGAGACTACTTAGGCGCCACCCATGCACGCGGACGTCAGTTCTGTACACTACTTTCCGCGCCGAAACGCAGCCATGCAAGACACTGACCATTGGTTCATAAACTTATGGCCCTAAAAGGGGATGACCTTAACCCTAGTAATCAGTTCGCAGAACGGGGAGGATGGGTGGGGTGGTAAGGAATCAATCACTAACTAATGTCTCTTACAGATATATCGTTACACAAGTAGTAACTTGTGCATCTGAAAGAGACACGTTAGTGATAGATTCCTTACCTTAGAATAGAAACCCCAGCAATACAAACCCCGGTGGTGGGTCTGCGAACAGGATTACACCAAAAAGTCACGGAGCACAGAACGGCCAAAGAAGCCGTATCTCCGTACCTGACTGTCAAGGCAGTAGTGTTTGATAAACGTGTGCAGCGAGGCCCACGTAGCTGCCTGACAAATGTCCTGCAAGGGAACGCAGCGTCCCAAGGCATTAGTGGCCGCAGTTACCCTGGTCAAATGGGCATGCAGCCCCACAGGAGGCTCCTTCTTGGCCAAGGAGTAACATGCTTTGATGCACAGAACGACCCACCGGGAGATGGTCCGTTTGTGCACAGCCCGACCTTTTTTTGGTGCCCATGTAACCAACAAAAAGCTGATCATCCACCCAGAACTGCTGTGTACGCTGCAGATAGAATGCGAGCGCACGTTTTGGGTCCAGATGGTGGTGCCTCTCCTCTTCCCTTGAAGGATGCGGAGGCGGCAATAAGCAGGGCAAAGTTATGGTCTGCCCAATGTGGAAGGGCGTGACCTTTGGCAGAAAAGGACGGGTCCTTAAAACCAACTTGTCCGGATGAACAGAAGGGAAAGGAGGTTTGGAAGAAAGGGCCTGGAGCTCACTCACTCTTCTGGCAGAGTTGATAGCAACCAGGAAGGCCGTCGTTAGAGTGAGAAGACGTAAGGGACAGTTATGCAAGGGCTCAAAGGGAGCGCACATCAGAAAAGTCAAGACAAGATTTAAGTCCCACTGAGGCATTATGAAGGGTACGGGTGGAAACGTATGCGTAATGCCCTTCAGAAAACGGTTAACAACCGGGGACTTAAAAAGAGAAGGCTGATCAGGAAGCCATAAAAAGGCGGAGACGGCCGAAAGATAACCTTTGTTAGTGCCCAGTGCAAAGCCCTGCTGGGCCAAAGAGAGAAGGAGCAGGAGAACCTCAGAAAGAAGGGCAGAAAGGGGATCCATAGCCTTTAGCCTTTGCTGCGCACAATGCCACAAATCTGTTCCACCTGCAGGCGTATACTATTTTGGTGGAGGGATGCCTGGCTGCCAGAATGACATCACAGATCTCGAGAGGAAGATCGAAAGGTGTCAACTGTCGCGGCTCAATCTCCAAGCATGGAGGTGGAGGCTGGACAGGTTCAGGTGGAAGACCGTCCCCTGCTGCTGCGACAGAAGATCCTCCCAAAGAGGCAGACGGATCGGGGGATCGATGCTCATACTGAGTAGCTCAGGATACCAAACTCTTCTAGCCCAGTCTGGAGCCACAAGAATGACTTGGGCCCAGTCGTGCCTAATCTTCTTCAGCACTCTGGGCAGAAGTAGTATAGGCGTACAATAGACCGCAGCTCCACTCACGACGAAAAGCATCTCCGAGCGAGCGCCGCCTTGGAAATTCCAACGTGCAGAACTGATGACATTGCGTGTTCTCTTCGGTGGCGAATAGATCTAACCAAGGTTCTCCCCACTGCAGAAAGATACCTTGTGCCACGTTCGCGTCAGACGCTATTCATGATCCACCAGGCACCGGCGGCTGAGTTCGTCCACCCTGGCGTTCAGAGAACCTGCCAGGTGTTGAACCACCAAGGTAATGCCTTGATGTTCCAGCCATGTCCAGAGGCGCAGAGCCTCCTGACATAGGGTCCACGACCCCACCCTGCCCTGTTTGTTGCAATACCACATGGCGGTGGTGTTGTCCGTGACCACCTGCACTACACTTCCCTGGACAAGGAATGCCGTCAGTGCAAGCTGGATCGCCCACAGCTCCAGAAGGCTGATATGGAGCCGGGACTCCGCCGGAGACCAGAGGCCTCTGATCTCCGCCTCTCCCATGTGGCCTTCCCATCCCAGGAGGGACACATCCGTCACCACTGTGTGCTCCGGTTGGGGAAGGGAGAGGGATCTGCCACTGACCCAAACGCGATTCGTGCGCCACCACTGCAACTATCGTACAGCGCCCTCCGAGATCTGGACGTGATCTGACAGGATGCCCTGATGCTGTGCCCACTGGAACTTCAGGTCCCACTGCAGAGCCCGCATATGCCATTTGGCATGCGTCACCATCAGGCCCAAAAGCCGGAGGGTCATCCTGACTAAAACCCGGGATAGAGGCTGAAAGAGCGGAATCATAGCCTAAATATCCCGGACTCGCTGCTCAGGAGGATAAACCTGAAACACCGCCAAATCCAGAACTTCTCCGATGAAAGGGAGCTTCTGAGAGGGACTCAGGTGCGGCTTCGGCACATTGATGGAGAACCCCAGCAAATGCAGGAGTTCGGCCAAAGTGTGGAGGTGGGTGACAACTGCCTGGGGCGAGCCCGCCTTTAACAGCCAGTCGTCGAGGTAGGGGAAGACTGACACCCCTGACCTGCGCAGATGAGCTGCGATCACCGCCATCACCTTCGTGAACACCCGAGGGGCACTGGTAAGGCCAAAGAGGAGCACGGCAAACTGAAAATGCTCCCGGCCCACCATGAACCGCAGGTAGCGCCTAGAGGCCGGCAGGACGGAGATTTGAAAATAAGCGTCCTGCAAGTCCAACGCTACCATCCAGTCTCCAGGGTCCAGGGCAGCCAGGACCTGAGCCAGAGTGAGCATCTTGAACTTCTCCTTCCGAAGGAAGCAATTGATTTCCAGGAGGTCAGAGATGGGGCGCAGGCCCCCCTTGTCCTTCATGGGACCAGAAAGTAGTGGGAATAACAACCACTCCCGACTTCCTGACCGGGAACGCACTCGATGGCCCCCTTGGCCAGGAGTGCCATGACTTCCTGGCGGAGAAGAGCCAAATGATCCCCCGACAGTTGGTGGTACCGCGGTGGCATGGCTGGAGGGGGGGGACAGAAAGGAGAGCGAGTAACCTTGGCAGATTATCTGCAGCACCCACTTGTCTGATGTGATTTCGCGCTAGTGGTGGAGGTGGTGACGGACCCTGCCACCTACCGGCGTAGGGTGCTCCCTGAAGCTCGGATTAGGAAGGCTTAGAGGTGGAAGCAGCGGGGGTGGAGCTGGAATGACCCGCTCGCTGGTTACCAGACCCGCCCCTGCGGAATCCGCGGCCCCACTGAGGCTGGTTCTGCACAGGCTTTGTGGAGGAGCGTGCTTAGGAGCCTTTGCCCTGGCCACGAAAGGAACGAAAACCCAGGCGTGGCAGCGTACTTTATGGAAATACCCAAAGACTTGGCCGTGGCCTGCGAGTCCTTAATGCGCCCCAGGTCATTGTCAGCCTTGTCGCCAAAGATGCGGGAGCCCTCAAAGGGCATGTCCGTAAGCGAGCCTTGTACATCGGGCGAGAACCCGGTAGACCGCAACCAGGCATGGCGCTGCAACGCCACAGTCATGGAAATTGCCCTGCCCAACTAATCAGATGTGTCCAGACCCCACCTGATGGCAAACCTCGCCGCATCCTTGCCTTCCACATTCGCTTGGGAAAGGACAGCCTGAACCTCCTCAGAACACTGAGGCAAGACCTCGGCTACCGAATCCCACACCGCGTGGGAGTAACGGCGCAATAAGCAGGCCATGTTAACCGACCGCAACCCCAAGCTGGCTGAGGAGAACAACCCCTTGCCATATTGGTCCAGCCTCTTAAGAGTCCTTATCCGGCAGAGCCGTGGGAAAGGCACTCTGCGACGTCGAGGCCTGAATGACCAGGCTCTCTGGCATGGGGTGAGTGGTCAAGAAGGCAAGATCACCAGGCACCGGGCGATGACGTCTAGCGACGTTTTTATCCACCGGTGCCCCCGAGGCCGGCCGCAACCAAGTGACCAAGAGGACTTCAGTAAGGGCCTCATTGAAAGGGAGCAGCGGCTCCGATGACGTAGACGCCGTCTGGAGCACTTCCGTAAGGAGGTTGGTTTTAAGGGCCACCGTAGGGAGGTCGAGATGGAGAGCCGACGCAGCACCATAGTGTAGGAAGCGCCCTCCTCCATAGTAGGTGGAGGGGAGGCAAACCCCGGGTCAGAAGACACATCAAGTTAGCCCGTATCTTGAAGGTCATCTACACAATCCTGTTCGGAGTCACACTGCCAAACAAGGGGTCCTCGGAGCCGTCCCAGTCCTTGTCCGGCTCCGGAGTAGAGGGGGGCAAGCGGCATCAGGAACGGCATCAGGAATGGCATCAGGAACGGCGTCGGGAACGGCGCCGGCTGGGGCCAAGCCGGAGCCATATCCCAATGCGGATCCCAGGTCGAAACGAATGGTCCAAGAACCGGGGCAGGGGTGGGATAAACGGCACACAGTGCGGCACCTGTGACGGAGTCAGGGGCGGCGCCCGAGTCAAGGGCAGCGCCAGGGCCGGAGCCAGCGGCTCTGCACTTTGTTGCACCTGGGCCGGAGCCGACGGCGCTGGATCCTGCGGTGGTGCCGCTGGGCCAACAGGATCTGGACACGGGACCGCGGGGCCCGCAGGCGCGCCGGCAGGAGCCCGAGGCCTAAAAAGGAAGTCCATGGCAGCAAGAAACTCTTGCATCTGTTCGGGAGTCGCCGACGGACCCGGGTATGGCGGGTAGACCGCGGAACTCCCAGGCTCCAGACGAGGAGCGGCAGGGGGACGTCCGAGAGCAAACACGCTTCTTCGACTTCTTTTTATGGCGTTGCTTACCGGAATCTGAAGGGGAAGACTTAGAGCCCGAGGAGCGACGGCTCTGGTCCCCCAAACAGCCCCTAGACCCGGAGCGGCAGTGAAAGGAGTACAGGACCTCCAGATACTTCAGGTGCCGCTCCGGCAAGGCTTTCGGGCCATAGCTCGACAGTCCCGGGAGTCATGGTCGGTCTCCAGGCAGCAGAGGCACACATCAGGGGTAGGAATTGGGGAAGTTTTCAAAATATACAGAACTGAATGTGGAAGGTGAGAGTATGCTAAAGAACTTAAAGTAGGTGGTAGTAACACCACAGAGTATTCCCTATTGTTATGGTAGGGAGGGTTACGGTCATGACCTGTAATGCCCAGGAATCAAATGATAATGACAGACCAAACAACATTAAGATTTCTCCTATATAAGCAGAAACTTATTAAAATTGCTTTCTTCCAAGAGATACATTTGAAAGAGCTGATTTAAAAAACATCTGCAGAAAACCCAAAGTCAAATTGTACATGGCAAATTTTTCATCCTACTCTAGAGGGGTTGCACTATGTATTGCAAGTAATTTACCATAAAAGATGCAGGGGATTATATCAGACCCAGAGGGTAGATCTGTAATGCTCATGGGTTTGATGGATGGTCAAGAATATGCAGGCTAAAAATATATGCTTTGACCACACCAAACCAGAAATTTTTTCCATAGCTGATGAAGGTATTACTTTATGCCAACATGCCAATGCTAGCTGGAGATTGTCATTGTATTGCATCTAATATTTTAGATTGAGTGCCTATGATGCAGGGCTCCGGATATAAGATTATGAGAGAACTACTTTTGCGACTGAATTTCAGGGTCTTCTGAAGAGTGCAACATCTAACTGAAGTCTTGTACTCCTTTTACTCATTTCCACATGGCTCCTGTAGCAGTACTGATTACATATTTTTCCACTTGGCGCGTCATGACTCTAGTGTAAAATGCAATACCTAAACAGTATCGAATCCCTAGACCCTTCCTCTAAGGTATGTTTCGATGCATTACCGTCTGTTTGTACTGACACTGCAGCTTCAATCCAAAGCACTCTAGGACCAGATTTTTTCAACAAACAGTATGAGATGAACATCAGAGATATACATTACAGATAACAGTGTCACAACTTCCTGAAGAGCACTGAAATTGGACTATTTAAAGACATCACTGAAGGGTATTTGTACTGCACAGATCTATGGAATACATATACAGTTAGAGAAATATATCACAAAAGTTGATAACAGATGAATAGAAGATTATATAACAAGAATGTCTGAATGAATAACAGAAATAGCTGATATTGAAAGAAAATTAGGCTATTTGGCTATTTCCTTAAACACTCATGCTTTTTAAAGACATTAACTTACTTAGAGGATCCGAGATTGAGTTGGCATTAAGGCGAACTGAAATATCTTAGGCCACAGATTGCCCACTCTGATGAGGACATCAAAACATACTTAGGACTTGGCGGGGGAGGGGGGGGGGTAGGCGGGGTAAATAACTTACTATCTTAAGTCCTCCTCCCACTCTCTATGATAGGGAGCATGACTTACATAAAATGGTAGTTCTCCACAATGTTTACATGCTTTCCAGGGAGATTTTGCTGAGTACCAAGATACATACATACTTTCTTAACTATTGTATGGGCTGGTAGGTGATCCAGGGTATGCTTTGTCACACAGAAACTGCAAGGTGAGAAAGGTAGCTTGGGCCTACCGGGCCTAGAACGTAATCATGCTGCACAGGTAAGACACCTATTGTTGTGGGTTTTCTCATAACTCCAAACTAGAAAACAACTGTTACCCAATTCCAGGGACAACAAGAATTGTTTTTGTTTCTCACACAAATTGAGCACTGGTGATTACTAACATTCCGAAAACCAAACCATTTAATGGCAGCATGCTGTTGCCGGACTAACCTAGGCTTATTGTTTCGGAAAAAGAAGCAGAAAGGGCAGATTTGATTAGGAGAGGATGTCTATAGCTGAAAGATGTATATCATGTAGAACACGGTTCTCCAAAGTTGGTCCTGGAGGGCCAAATCCAAGGCAGATTTTAGGATAACTATATTTATCTAAATAGGAATACACATACAATCTGGCATGGATCCGGCCCTCCAGGACAGACTTTGAAGAACCCGGATGTAGAATAACTGCTAATGTTTGATGAAGCAAGAAATGTATCTGGAATAATCGCATATCAATTTTCTCTTTTTGCCAAATTGCAAAGAATAATAAGGACACTATTTACTGGCTTCCCAGGTAGACCCCAAGAGTCAGAGAAGATTTCAGAAATTCTATGGTTACTTAGCAAAGAACTACTGTTATCAATATAGAATGCGCCCCAGGGGAAAAACAAACTTTAAATTTAAATGGAATGAAAAATTATTTTAACCATTGACAAATTTGAAAAGGGATAAGTGTGACAATGTTGGTCTAGTCAAAGTAGTGGTAAAAGTAGGATCATGTTAATGTCACCTCAGCAACAGCGTTCACCTCCAATAACTGTCAATCCTAGAACCTTTATCACTATTTATCACTATTCAAGCATCCCATTACAGAATTGATCACATTAACAAGTGACAAAAATGCAGGAAAGAGTGGAGCACAATATTGTAAGTACAGCATGCTGTACATCTTCCATTCAATAAAACAAAGAATGTGACTTTACAAAACACAATATCCAATAGGGCGAACAAGGCAAATTAAAGGAATAAGTTCTTTACACAAAACGTTTAAAATAAACACCTGTTCTTCATGCAAAATCTTTACGGAAAGGTGGTTTCCCCATCTCCTACATCATTATCCTCCCTTTAAATGACACTTGACTCAGGTAGGGTTTCACTCTCACACTCACTTGGAACCTCCTCTGAAACCTGACTAAGATTCCAATAGAGACCATCCATGACTTTCACTGCATTTCTAAAATGCTTTACTAATTTGAGTGGTATGGTGAACTCTGAGGATTTTTAGGACCCTATAGAAGCTTCTAATATGAACCCAGTCTCCCAATTTCAATTTTCGGTCAAATTGCAACCTCTTTTCATGCATATGCTAATCATCTTCAGTGGAAACATTTATGCAGACTTTTCTCCACACCATCTATCCTGGGACTTCCCAGCTGTTTGATATGGTACTAACCTATAACCTTCAATTCTTTTCAAAAACTCCACTTTCCAATCTAGACCAGCTGCCCTAGACAGCTGAATGCATTCTTTCACAGTTCGATTAAGTCTTATTACGATTCCTTTACAATTGCAAATCAGAACATATTACTTAGATTGTTTAGAGTGACCTACTTTCATTGTATTGGTCATGTTGATGCTGGTGGACGGAAAATCTGGCAAGCTCTAATAGAGTACACTGTTTGCCACACTCTAAATAAGGCCCTGACTTTACATTCACAGTAGGATAAGCAGACCAGGAAGGGGTAGAAGAGAAGGAGAATACAGATCTTCCAGAATAAGAAAGAACAAGCAATCAGTGGTTATGGGGTGCTCTGTCGCCAATGGGCAATAACAAGAGGAGGCATTAGAAGAGAGGATTTCACTGCCAAGAATAAAACCGAGAAAATGAAAGAAAATGTCAAGATAGAGAATATGAATCCCGCCACCCAGCGGATCACAGTGGATCGGTGTCCAGGTGAGCAAGACAGAAAGGGAAGAAGAGATGGGGCAAAAGAGCATGGCTGAGGCTGGAACATCTTACTTCATCTTGTAAAGGGAAGAAGTCAGGCACCTGGAGCACTTACCACCACAGGAGTTGAGAAGTGTTCTAAATGCTTGGGTTGGGGCTTAGCAGTCGAGTCAAAAACAGGGGAGGTAGTCTCATGTTTGTCTCGTATGTCTAGGACAATTAATGTTCCATATTAATCCCTACTAAACAAAAACAAATTACTTTCCAGGGGAATGAGTGGGTGAACAAATATACATGAAACTGTTGCGATTGCATGCAGATTCTTTTGTTGGTTAAGATACCAAAGTGAGCTAAGGGACAGCTGATGAAAGTAAAATCTAGGCTTGGGAACTAGCTGAAATGATCATTTCAGGTGAACAGAAACATTACAAAATGCTCCCACAGGGTACATGGCCACAACAACATATGGAATAGAAAAGTTTTAAGGTCAGTCCTATGTTAACACCAGAATTACTGCTAGGGGTTAGCAATAATGAAACACATGAGACACGTCAATACTTTTTATTTCTGGCTATGGCTGTTGCAAGAATTTTTCAATCCTCGGAGTGACTGGACCCGCTGGCTCCTACGTTTCAGCAGTGGCTTTTGAGGCTGCTAGCTATTTTTAACCTAGAAAAGGGGGTGTACGAAAGAAAGGGGTGGAGAGCGAGAAGACTGGGCAAGTGTATTTGAGCCTCGATTTACAGGTGGAAGTAAGAAAGATCGGACAAAAGATTCCAGCCGATTATTTAATAGAGAATGCTGCTTTTATGGTTTTAACATCTAGTATTACAACAAACTGCTGCTTTCAAATTGCTGGTTTATTAACTTCTATGGAAATATTATTATGTAATATTCTAGGTGTTTATGGTCTCTTTCTGTAGAAATTATTCAACGGTGAATGCTGATTTTATGGTTTTAACATCTAGTATGATAACAAACTTTTGCTATTAAGATGCTGGTCTATTAACTTTTAAGGATATCTAATTTTTTGTGAATATATTTTATTAGCATTTCTTAATCATTGGCAGTTATATTCAGTACATATAACGACAAGAAACGGTTGAAGACTGTAAAAAAGAAAGTATACAGTATTCGTAATCCTTTTACATCATTATTGCGACTGCTTTGTTCAACAGCAATTTGCATAAAGTTTCGGGAGGCTGTTTGTGGGCAGTGGTGGTTTTGCAAATAGACTGTTGAGGTCGTATATGGTGTGTCTTCTGTCCCTGTATGTGTGGTGTCGTCTGATGTTGGGGATAGTATTGGGGAGGATGTAATGATAAGCTGTGGTGCGGGTCTGCATGTTTTCCCCAGGGTAATGTGTTTCCTGGTAATACCTTGCAGTCAATGTGTAGTGTATCACGCAGCACGGTAGCTTAAGGGAAGGTACTGAGTGTCAAATGAAGTGCAATTGCCAATATCACATATGCAAATTTAGAAGAGTTTTATCAACGATGATATTACCCTGGTTTTTGTAACATAACCATTGTATGAACAGGGGGATGGGATAATTCAGGGGAGAAAAGAAGGAGAAGAACGAAAAAAGTCTTCTTTAGGTGTACAAAGTGGAGGGGGGGGAATTGCAAAAACGAAAAGGGTCCAAAAATAATTAGAATGAGGTGTGATCGTTAGTGCTAATGTTAATGAAGTGTGGGGAGTGCCGATGTGTGAGCGCAGGGGAAGTTTTACTAGGTCACGGCAAAGATGATGGCCATTTACGACGCGTGGGGCCGGGGTCCCCGTCTAGGGGGAGGGGGGGGGGAAGAGGGGAAGAGACAACGCAGCCGTGTCTATGATTCAGGGAAGCGTTAGTATCTGTGCACGTGGGGTTGTTATATACAATTTGCTGTAGTCCCTGGTGTCATTGCTGTGTTGTAGATTTGCATGCCTTGCTGTGCGCCTAGTTGTAGGCGGGGGGGGGGGGGGGGGGGGGAGGTGCTGGGCACATGGGATATCTGTCGTGCCTCATGTCTGTGTTCTATTCCGAAAGTGGGTCTTATTTCAAGTGATTCCTTGTGTTAGACTTGCTTGTTGGAAGGACTTCAGTGTAGCATCCCAGAGTTGTGCAATGGGGAATTTTCTAAGTCCCATCGTTTCCTCTCGGCGCAATATTGTACCTTCCGCCCTCGCCCAATTGGTGAAAGAGGCGTACCAGTGTCGAATGTGTGGGGGTTCGCCGTGTTTCTAGCGTTTGGTAAGTAGACGTTTGGCCGTGACAAGTCCCAGATCCCAAAACCTAGCCGGTACTTTGTTCAGTTAGTTCTTTTATAGAGTCCCAAAATGCAGGCTTCCCATGTGTGCGGTATGTCTTCGTCCGTGCATTGTGTCAGCAGTGTTGTGATCGTGTCCCAGTACGATTGGATGCTGGGGCACAGCCAGAGCATGTGTAACAGGTCTGCTCCAGTCAGGGAGCATCTCTGACATGCTGTGTTGGTGACTGAGAAGTATCTGTTAATTTTATCTGGCGACAGGTATGCGCGGTGCAAAATGTAAAATTGTATGATCTTAAAACGGGAGTTACGTGGAACATTGACTGGACCATTCAACACCATTGCCCATTCCTTGTCCGTCCAGGCCCTTCCTCTGTCCGCCTCCCATTTGTCTCTTAGTTGTTGGGTGGAGTGCTGCGTATGTACCAAGAGAGCTTGTGCCAGCCAATGTACCACGTGGGTGCCATTACCCATGACATGTAGATATTGCATGAACTGGTGCATTGGCGGTTCCTCAGAAATGTCGCCCCAGGCATCCGCTAGCGTCCGCACTAGGGAGGCATGTGTTAGAAACTGTCTGGCTGGTAAGCTTGTGTCCGCTGCAAGTTCAGCAAAAGTGAGTAAGGTTCCGTCAGCATATAGGTCTCCTAATGTCTCCACTCCCGCCTGCGTCCATCTCCCCAGTATGGTTTCCGTTACCACTCCATCTCCTCTGGGAGTGCCCAGTAAGGGGAGCACCGGGGCGTACGGCTTCACCGCTCGGGTTAACTTTAAGCAGCGTAGGAAGCACCTGTGCGCCACCGCTAGGTGTAGTTGTATAGGGCGGGGGGTCTTAGCCAGGGGATGGAACAACGTGCAAATTGTGTGTGTGTCCAGCGAGTGGTGTCTCTGGCAGTGTCTTCCAAGTTTCTGCCACTCAGCCATCCCGATACCCACTGCAGTTGTGCTGCCAAATAGTACAATTCCAGGTTGGGGACCGCCAGGCCCCCAGCCTCAGTGGTCATATACAGCTTTGTCAGTGCTACACGGGGTCTACCCGTGTTCCAGATTATGCCGCGAAGTAGGGTTTCCTTTTCACGGAAAGCTTTGGTAGGGACGTAGTTTGGGAGGTTGGCGTAGTAATACAATAGTCGTGGTAGGACTATCATTTTCGTTAGCGCCACTCGGCTTGGCACATTTAGGGGCAGGGTTTTCCAGAAGGTCATCTGCGCGCGTAATGAGATCGCCCTCATCAGGTTCCCGTCCAGTATGTCTGATGGGTTCCTGTATATGTGTGTTCCCAGATATCGGAACGTTGTGGGATACC
Source organism: Lissotriton helveticus (assembly GCF_964261635.1). Classification (NCBI taxonomy): domain Eukaryota; kingdom Metazoa; phylum Chordata; class Amphibia; order Caudata; family Salamandridae; genus Lissotriton; species Lissotriton helveticus. Next base: position 1,052,555,809 of record NC_136067.1, read on the forward strand.
AATTGAGTCTTTCGCCCCCGAATTGGATATCACATTCAGGCGTTTCCGGGTTAAATGGATAGGCGCCCGATTTGGTCTAATTGACTCTTAAGCCTGACATGTCCTCAAAGGTCTGGAATATTTCAGCTAAAGATTTCGGGATGTTGGTCAAATCTTTGACGTATAGAAGCAGGTCGTCTGCATAAAGCGAGACCGCGTGTATACCATCCGCCATCGGGATTCCCCACTCCTCCCCTCGTGCCCGCAATATCGTGGCCAGAGGCTCCATAGCCATGGAAAACAGTAGTGGGGACAGGGGGCAGCCCTGTCTGGTGCCCCTTTGCACTTGAATGGTATCCGAGAGGAGTCTGCCCGTGCGCACACGTACAGTGGGCCTTTGATACAACAGGTTGACCATGTCTGTGTAACCATCTCCTAGGTCGTATTTTTCCATCACTGCTGCTAGGTATGGCCACTCTACTGAGTCAAATGCCTTTTCGAGGTCCAGTACTAGGCACCCCGATCGTGGCCATTGACGAGTGGCGTATTCTTGTACACGAAACAGTCTGTGAATATTATGTGAGGTGCTATGTGTGGGAACAAAGCCGTTTTGGTCTTGGTGCACCAGCGCTGGAACCAAGGGGGCCAGCCTCTGGGCTATGGTGGAGGCGAGTATTTTGTAATCCGTGTTTAAGAGTTCCAACGGGCGGTAGGAGCCCATGTGCGTATCGTCTCTGCCAGGTTTGAGGATGGAGATAGGGTTAGCTTCATTCAGTGTGGGAGGGAGGGAGGAGTCTTCCGTGGCCGCCGCATATACTTTCAATAACTCAGGAATGAGGACTTCTGAGCAGGCCTTGTAAAATTCGGCAGGTAGCCCGTCCGGGGCAGGGGATTTGCCATTGGACAAGTTAAAAATGGCTGCGTGAAGATGTGAGCGGTGTTCCGAGGTCTTCCTGTTGCGCAGCAGTCAATTGTGGTAGATGTAAATCCGAGAGGTATTCCACGATATCTGCGTGGGGGACTCGTAGGCGGGAGTTATATAGTGATTTGTAGTGTCCCGTGAAAGCTGTGTGCATTTTATTCTGTGTGTAGACCACCCCACCCTCATTAGTGCTTATCGCTGACACCGGCTTCGCACGGTCCTCCTGTTTGATTAGCCAAGCTAGTAGCTTGCTTGGTTTGTCGCTGAGGTGGTGCGTGCGCGCTGAATGAGCTGCGTAATTAGGGTTACGAAGCCGTTCCATCAGTCGCGTGTGTTCCGCACGCGCCGTCAGTAGGGGGCCGTCAGCGCCATTAATTGCATCCTATTCCCGTTGGAGTAGATCGGACTCCACTTGTGTCAAGTCGCTCTCTAGTTGTTTCTGCATGTGTCCTTGTGTGCCTAAACAGTGTCCCCTGACCACGACCTTGAAAGCGTCCCATTCGATCTGGGGGGAGGATGCTGTGCCTGCGTTGTCCTCAAAATATTGCGCTGTTTGTGCGAGGAGGGAATCTCGGAATGTTGCATCTTGTAAACGGGCTGGCTGTAGCCTCCAGGTGGGGATGGGGAGATGTGCCCGTTCCCATGCTATATCTAGTATGTGCGGGTTGTGATCAGAGTGGGTGCGGCCCATGTATCGTGTGTCAATGATAAGGGGTAGGAGATCAGCTGATACCATGTATCTATCTAGCCGCACGTGTAAATCATGTGCTCCCGAGTAGTATGAGTATATCTTAGTAGTGGGATTGTGTGCGCGCCATGCATCATGTAGGTCCCATTGTGTGGCCCAGCTGGTCAACGCCCTCATGGCCCCATGTGCAGGCATGCCGGGTTGAGGTGGGGAAGAGCGGTCTAGTAGTGCATCCAAGATGCAGTTATAATCTCCTCCTAAGACCCATGGGCCGCCATGCCATGGCGCTAGTGTCATCGAGAGTCGTGCTAAGAAATCTCCCTGTTCAGTGTTCGGAGAATACAAGGAGCCCAGAACCACTGGTTGTCCATCCAGCCTGCCCTGGACTACCACAAATCTACCATCAGGGTCGACATGCGTATGTGTCACTGTCAGAGGGGTCCCAGGCCGAACCCACAGCAGCGCCCCGCGAGCGTATGAGTAGTATTCTGTGACGTACAGCTGTCCACGCCACCTGCGGTGTAATGTACGCACTTCTGTTTTGTTCAAATGCATCTCTTGTAAGAGTGCAATATGTATCCGGTGTCGTTTTAGATAGGAATATATTTGATATCTGCGCGATGGTGTGTGCATGCCCCTGACGTTCCAAGTACAAATTTGTATCTCAGTCATGTCTGCTGTTTAGGAACTTTTAAGGATATCTCATTATGTAATATTTTTTGGTATTTACCCTTTCTTTTTTGTGGAAATTCCTCATGAATTATCTGTATATTCAATGATGGTAATAAAATAAAAGAAAAAAGAAATTCACTGAAAAGAAGCATTTGCAATGCAATAGATCTCCCATTCACGCAAATTTGAGCTATTGGCATTGTAAATGACAATGCCTAATTTATTTTGGGGTTTAAAACAAATAAAAACCCATTGTCATTTACAATACTAATAGCTTAAACTCTTACAAATGCGAGACCTATTGCATTGTAATTAAGGGTCTTCTCGACCACTTTTTAGATTGTAAATATCAGGGGAAGAGACCGGCCTGCGACATTTTAAAAGTAGTGATAAGTAGTGCAGTGAAGATGTGTAAGTGTTGTAAATTACACAGACACAAAGTGTGAAGTGAGAGTTTATTTTATTTTGAAGTTGCATCGGATATGAGCTATAAACACTAACAAAGCGCTCCGACACCTTTCGCTCCGTAATTACACTGCCGTGGCTCAGAAGGAAGAGCGGGGGGGCTATTTCCTGCCCTCTCTGTGATTTGAGTGTGCAGTGTGGCAATGCGTAATGTCATTGCTATCTTTGGACTAATAAATAACACTCCAGCGGTAGTAGGGCCCTGGCTTCACCTCCTGGTGCAGGGCGGGCTGTGCTTTATGGCAGGCATGGCGGGAGGGAGGGATGGTTTTGGCTGTAGCTCCGGCCCCATACAGTGCTCCCGCTACTAGTGAGCGATCGGCACTGATGTGGTGGTATTGGTGGTGGTGTGGATATTGGTGTTAGTGGCAGTATTGGTTGTGGTACTTGTATTGGTGGTGGTGGTGGTGGTATTGATGGTTTTGGTGGCAGGATTGGTGGTGGGGGTTTTGGTGGTGGGGGTATTATTGGTGGTGGTTGTGGTATTGGTATGGGCATTGGTGGTGGTATTGGTGTTGGTGGTGGTGGTGGTATTGGAATTGGTGGTGGTATTGGTGGCGGTATTGGAATTGGTGGTGGCGGTATTGGTACTGGTGGTTGGGGTATTGGTGGTGGTTGTGGTGGTGGTAGTATTGGTGGTGGTATTTGGGGTAGTATTGGTGATGGTGGTGCTGGTGGTGGCATTGGTGGTGGTAGTGGTGTTGGTGTTGGTATTGATGGGGGTATTGGTGGTATAAGTGGTATTGGTGGTGGTGGAAGTATTGGCGGTGGTGTTGGTGGTGGTGTTAATAAAACAGGCTTTTAAAAAGAACTCATCAGGTGGCTTTAGTGCAGATGACATGTGACACAGATGTGCTGTTGTCAGCTTCAGCTCATTAGCACACGATTATGTGCTACCTGGAATTCACATGACTTAATGTACTAATCATTTCTAAATCCATTTTATTTGGGGGGGATTGTAAGAGACACAAGATAATGCTGCTTTAAAGTGACTGAAAGCGGGAGCCATTGTTACGGGCGGTGTGCTGGTTTAAAATACACATGCGACTTCAGCTTAAGCAGCACCTGTCCAGCCTGCAGTAAGTGAAACTCAATAACGTAAATAGTGCTTAGAGACTAAATAGCAGGTCCCGTGTAACAACCGAAGTAAAGAGGCCTGTAGACATGGGAGGTTACAAATGAAGACAAGGCCGTACTTAGGAGGGACTAACAAACCTATTAACGAACCTGGAGGAGGCATTTATGAAAGACCATGATACAAGCCAATGAAACAAATGGGAGGAGAGTGGGCGCACCTTCTCTCCCTTACTTGACTGCAGCAGTCTCGCAGAGCGAGCATCGCATGCACCCTGCCGCTAGGCTCAACCTAAAAAACAAAGGTTATAGGAACATTAGAGTTAGGCTGACATTTGACTCGTACAAAACCAGAGAAATTCAACTGTTATGGTTACCTGAGCTAACTATAACTTACACCTCCGCAATGCACTGCTTATGACCTCACATATTACATTACTTATGACATGGTCAGTGACATCACTGATGACATCACTGAAGACATCTCACATGACATCACTGATGAGATCTCTAATGGCATGACTGATGACGTCATCTACAGAACCGCTGACACACCCCATACATTATCTCATACACCTACTCCCACACAACCACTGACATACCCATTCACAGACCCATACAAACACTCATACATCTACTCACTAATCCATGGAGCTATTCACACAAACTCACTCAAACAGCCACCAACGCAACCACTAACTCCCATATACAGGCACTCATGCACCTACTCACTGACCAAAATGCCCACTCGCACATCCAGTCATACAGACACTTACATATCCACTCATACACCTGTAGAGTCTCTCATACAGTAAATCAGTCACCCATAAAGCTACGCGGATACCTATCCACTCACCCATACAGTCACTCACATAGCCACTCACTTATCCATATAGTTACTCACACACCCACTTATACATATAGTAGTAATGTGTACTCACTTACAAATGCAGTCACTTAGACAAGCACATACGCACACACCTATTCACTCACCCATACAGCCATTCACACACCTACTCTCATTCATAAACCCACTTAAACATCTATTCATGCACCCATATAGCTACTCGTGTACTCACTTATACAGACACTTTTGTACCAGCTCAGTCATCTGTTCAGCCACTCATGCACCCTCTCATTCACCATTTACAGCCACTGACACACCTGCACACTCACCCATACATGCACTCATTCACCCTCTCATTCACCATTACAGCCACTTACACATCCATTCACTTACCCAGTGACACACCCATACAAAGACTCACACACCCACTCACTCATGTATACAGTCTCTCACATACCCACTCACTCTTCAATACACCACTTACACACCCACTCACTCACCCGTACAAAGGCACTGCCAAAGCCACTTACCTTAGTATATATGGATAACACTCAGTAACTTTTAGAAAACACTCAAAATCACAGGATGATGTCACCAGTGAAGTAATTTGAGATGTCATCAGTGATGTCACTGACCATGTTATGAGTGATGTAATATGCGAGGTCATAAGCAGTGCATTGCGGGGCGTAAGTTATAGTTAGCTACGGTAACTATACCTGGTAAATTTCTACGGTTTTGTACAAGTGAAAAGTCAGCCTAACTATAACATTCTTGTAACCCAGTAACTTTTGTTTTTTTCAGTGAATAAATATGTCACGTAATTAATATGGATTATTGTATTATATTATTTCAAAATGTGTTTAATGGGTCTTCAATTAACATGCCCACTCTTACTGGTCAAGGGTGCAGAGGTGTCAATGGTACAAAAAACCTGCTTATTTGGCCCTGATGATTCTCGGTTGTGGCTACCCCATTACTTGCTCCAGTCCCACCAAAAGGGATAGCAATATTGTCTGGGTGTTAAGCTGCATTCTGGAATAAAGAAGGGTAAATTCAAAGCCTGAGGAGTTGGGTGGAGTAGAAATTGGTGGCAGTTTTCTCTGTATATGGATACAATAAGAAAAGGGAGAAATAATTTTCCAACTCATTCTATTTTATTAAAACTTTACAAGAGGAGACCTATTGCTGAGGGGGCGGGTGGGGGTTACTTTAATGTAGCATTAGGCATTGCTCAGGAATAGTTCACCCCTTCTGGTTACTTCTCAAACTCTCCCTGGTAGTTCATGTGGATTATTTAATGATATCTGGCAATTTCATCACATGGATACAAGAGATTTCACATTCAATTCTAATGCACCCAGGTTCTTTTTGAGAATCAGTTTATTCCTGATCCATATAGCAGTGATTCCACTTGCTGTATCCAGTGTAACAGGTACTCAGGAATATTCTGATCATACACCAGTGCTGCTGTATTATTCTTCCATGGGTAGAGACAAGAATATTGTTGGTTGTGGCAAATCAATGACACAGTATTCTGTGAACCATTACTCAGAGGTTCTATATGGAAGCACCAGGGGACTACTTCTAAGAAAATATGAAAACTGTTGATGACTCTTGGTCAATGGAGAGCAATGCAGATAAAAAATGTTCTCAGAAGAGGACTTTTACACAATATAGCAAAACTTTCCTCATTATTAATAAGGCTAAAAAGAGTGACCAAGAAAATGGTTAAAACAGCTGCAATAACACGATCAGACCTGTTCACAGGAAATATTAGCTGTGTGGGGCAAAGAGGAGCTGGAGATGTTATTAATCATCTAAACAACTAGCAAAATGCTTGCATGAAACAGCTCTGTTGGAGGGAAGAAGGCTGCTTGATATATAATACTCTTAAGAGAATTGTAAATTCTAATGGTGAAGACATGAGGAACTTTTCACAAGCTCCACACAAGCATCTACTTTGGGAAAGACAGAAATGAATCAAAACAAGGAAGATAACTAGCAAATATAGCCTTTCTGAGGCCTGTATAATATACAATTTACATCACACCTATGCCTCCTAAGCTATCTCATAGGCTCCTTCTCTAAAAGCATATAAGGCATTCAAAGGGTTAATTTGTCTTTTCGGCATAGGGTACTTGAAAAACAAGTTTGGGTCCCATAAGTCAGACTTTACAATGTCACTAATTTAGTACATCTCTTGGCTACGGTTAAAGTTAATAATACTATGGCTGAGACTTTCTTTCCAGAGGCAGGTAGCAGTGCTGCCTTTTAGCCCACTTTTATCTGCTTCGTCAAAAGAGCCCCTAGTTTGAAAAACAAATCTCAGTCCCAATATCAATTAGGTGTCAGAGGGCCTGACCATCTATATGCAGGTAAGAAACAAACAAACACAACTGCCCGCACCCCCCTCCCCCCCCTCCAGCAGCTCAACTGAGGCCTCTTCTAGACCCAATTCCAGCAGAGGGCGATGGAGAGGGATTACTTTTCATCTCCACTAATGACAATTTTGCTTCGCTGAGGTGTAGGGTGGACTTTTATTGTTGCATTTGAAGAGGAACATTGGATATACTATAAAAAGCTTATCACAAACAAATAGAGGTACTTGCATGAGGTAGACTATTAAGATTCTGCAAACAAAAAAAACATGAACAGCTGCATCCATAAACTAATGGTTAAACAAGCCAAAACCATAAAAGCTGAGCAATAAAAAGGAAGGCTTTATATTCAACAGCCATCAAATATAGAGAAGATTAAACTGTTCTGTCAGTTCTTTCAGACCACTTGCTTATCTATTATATCAAGAGATAATGCTCTAACAAGAATCAAGGGAAAGGAGATAGGTTTTTAACAAATCAAGCAGTGTAAATGGGACTCCAAGTGATGCATTTTTTTTTTTAGTATAATACTGGTATAACAAACAAAAAGTGTCTTGGAAAGCGTTATCGGATTTCTGCATTGAAATTGTAAATGTGGGAAAAAGAGAACCAGAAACTCCAATAGTGGCTCCTTCTATAGGCAATTTGAATGAGTGTAAGGGGTTTAAATGAGAAGGTGAAAAAGATCAAACAAAAATAAAACCATATTAAATCAGCAGAAGATTTGTCAGAAATTCTTTGAAGAAAACATTGGCTCTTAGTCTGAAAGATAAAAGCTAGAGGGACTGCTCAACAGGTACAGCAACAGGTATGCTAGATGAGGAAACTGAAAAGAAAGCAGGGGAATGTTTGAGGTAACCAATCTCAACCAGGGAGGTTTGGAGACTATCTCCAGCTAGCTAGCAGAAAAATGCAACCTAGCAAAGAAAACAGTAGAACAGCAGCAGACTCCAGGAAACCCAATTTCGAGAGAAGAAACTAGGAGGATTATGAAACCTCTTTCAGATGCTAAGGGTCCAAGTAAAGATGGCTCCACAGCAACATCTAAAAGCTTTTCTTGGAAATTATGTTTCAGACGTTGCAACTCATGATGGTGCAGCATCTCCTCCCTCAATTTGGAAAGGGAACAATTTGCCAACTTCATTTGTCTGGGCAGGAAGGATATATTTGGTTACCAGATAGCAACTCTGGGAATCCCTTAAACACAGACTTTAAATTCCGATAATTGCCAGCTCTATCACAGGTTCTCTAGCAGGGTAATTATTCCCAAACTGAAATAAGAGTTTAACATTTTTTTTTAATTATAATTTTCAAGTAAACAGTTTTACATAAACATACAAATGAAAGGCAGGTGTGTGCAATCAAGATAATAGTTGCCGACTTATGTGCCAAACATGGGTGATAAGAGTAATGAAAGAAGGGCTAGAAAAAGCCCCAAGTCAGAGCATCGAAGTAAGGCCGACGCAGCAGCTATCAGTGTTGCCCTGGCATGGGGCACGAAATAGAAGATATGAGTACGGGACAAGCTGCAGTGATCCTCCACCCCACCCAACACTCAGACTCTGAGAAATCAAGCAACAACCACTCACTCAGCAGAGGCCTCCCACCTCTGGGAATCAGCCATAGGGTCAGGGGACAGATGCATTACCCCCGCCTCCGGTGAGGGCATTACACGGTCTAACATTGTAGGTAAGAAACACCAATCGAGTCTTGGGCAAGCCACCATCCCAACAAGGTATAATATGGACCTACACACTCCACTAGGCTCCTCCTTCCAAAGCTCCTCCCATCTCACAATCTGCCCATCTAGCCAATTAAGTCCCCAATTTACCAAGGTCGGGATCGTTGGTGGAGTTCCAGCTCTTTGTCAATTGCCGTCGGGCAAGTACAAGCACCAATCAGCAAACCTTTCAAAGGTAAAGGCCGCACTCTGAGGATGGAGACCCAGTAAACACAGCTGTGGAGAGCAGTCAAATTGTCCTTCTGTGGCCTGACAAATAACATGTAGTACGGTGACACATGACGGAGCAAGGACTGGGCATGTCCATACTATGTAGAAGAACCCAGCCTCAGTCTCGTGACAGCATGGACATACCGGCGAAGCCTCAGGAAACCTGGTGTGAATCCGTCAAGGGGTGAGTTACACACTGTGCAAGAAATAAAGCAGTATGAGTTTAAATCTAGCATTTCGGGACACCTTGGGAGTAAGACATTTCTTCCAGGCAGAATCACTGAGCAGAGGACCCAGGTCTGTGACCCAGAGCTAGCAATTTAAACCGCTCCATCTGAGTATAACTCAACAGGACTCAACAGAGCAGTGTAACCATCCTCATCGTCCCTCTAATGAGCAACAGATAGCAGAGGCACTCATGCTCTGGAGGCTCATTAGAATCCACCCTTCACCAGGCACAGATATTGCCCATAAGATCCCCATGTAAAAGGAAGTGTCAAGCTAGAATGTCAGGTCGAGGAAAGAGCTAGCTTTGCTGTCGCAAAGAGATCCTCCATTTTGGTAAGCCTCGCATCAGGTCACATGCCCAGACCAGCCCAACATCCCGGGTGCTGCCAATATCGAAGTATCTGCAGGGAGAGCTCGCAGTTATATGGAGCCCTGGTACATGTTTGCTGCAAAGTCTGCGCCCATGCATGGCGCACAGTTCGGACTAAGACATTCTCACTACAGAGCATCATGGCAGGGGTAGGTTGCATCTGTATCCGATTTAGAAGAGCACTGGAAAGTGTTCCGCACTCTCATTGGCCCCCACATCCCACAGTACTGATCGCCATAGAGCTATCCTCTATAATTGAGCAGTCAATTAATAAAGTTCAAACTCTGGGGAAGCCTTCCACCCTTATCCACCGTCTATCGCACTTTCCCGCAAAGCCACTCTGAGTCTTGACGACCCCCAATATAGCGTGATAAGGATGCTTTACAACTCGCTGAAATAGTCCTAAGGGATGTCTCTCCTTACTTACCAGGACACTACACATTAGTGTCTACACCAGCGGTTACTGATGCCGTTCAATATTGACTCTAATGGGGTGAGGACCGGCAGGCAGGACCGCAAATGAATATAGGAGCCGCAGCAAAAGTACCATCTTAGAGATAGCGATCTGACCATTGACCGATATAGGCAACTGCCGTATGGTAGACATGACACAAGCAATGTTATCCTCGAAAAGCTATATCAAATACCTATAGATATCAACTCCCAGGTAACAAATGGAGGCATATTCCCAGCACCGGTGCAGCCATGGAGGGGTAATCCTCCTCCAAACTAGATCAAAGTGGATAGGTGCAGGACTTATGCCAGTTAACCTCTAGGCCGGACAGACATCCAAATGCCAACAGAGCCACCACCGCTCCCTCCAAGTAAGAAGGCCCACTATGCATGTACATCAGCATGTCGTCTGCATAGAATGAGATATACACATGATCTCATGACACCTGTATTCTTCAATAGTGTCTCCCCTGTCATATCATTGGTGCAAATGGCTCAAGAAACAATGCACATAGAGGAGACAAGGGACTTTCCGCTGATATCGACCCATTCCTGACTAAGCAAGTGGCTGGGTATACAATCGCCTAGTCTATTTAACACATACTACTCCAAAATCTATACCGAGTACGGTAGCATAAAAAAACTCCCAGGAGAGGGAATGAAACGCTTTCTGTATATCAACGGATAATGCCAGGACGTCCGAAGGGAGAGTGTCTGTCTGTCCAGAATGAGGGTCAGCTAGTGAATATTAGCCAGTTTACTACTGGGGGGTATGAAACCTGCCTGATCTGAATGTATAAATGTGTCCACATGTGGCAGTATCCTGTTCGCCAGTATCTTGCTCAGGATTTTATAATATGCATAGAGCATAGAGATGGGCAGTAGGAGTACACCACCAGCGGATCTTTGTCTTTCTTAAGCAAAGACACAATAAAGGCCTCGCGCAAAGAGGGTGAAAGTAATCCTGCTGTCAGGCTCTATTAAAAACTTCCACTAGCTTAGGGGCAAAGGCAGCAAACTAAGTGGAGTAGAATTGTTTGGGCAACCCATCCAACTCAAGGGCCTAGCGCCGGGTCATCTGCTTGATAAACCCCGAACCTCTTGCACCGCAACATCAGTACCTAGTTGCTCTGCTATGGTCAAATTCAGGACCTGTGGGGAAAAATCTGCAACGTAATGAAGGTTGTCAGATTCATTAACCCCCACGCCCGGTGCATACAGTGCACTATAGTAGTGCTGGAATACCTCTTTGATGTCCTCTTGCGTGAACAAATTTCGGCTTGCAGATTCTTTAACATTGAGAATAGTGTGCCTCCTCATCACTTCCGGATGGAGCCAGGTTAACATGCTTCCTAACTTGTACCTCTACACAGGAGTGCTCGCAATGTATGCCATATAAGCTTATTTTCGCAGCCATTCCACCATCACAAACAATTTCTCTTGTTCAGCAAGCACCCGCTCTCTGGTGTCTCTCCTAACTCCGGGGGGAGCCCATTGTGGACCGACTCATGCGTTTAATGTCAGAGTGCAGCTGGGTGCTCACCCCTATTTTAACAGATATGCAATAAACACGCACAACCACCTTGAAGGCCTCCCACTTAACACCCACTGACGCAGAACTCCTGTTATCTAGCCAGAAATCAGTAATCCGCTCAACGAGTGGGGCCCAGAACACTGGGTCCTCACGCATGAGGAGCACAATGGCGGGTGGGATCTTTCCATAGTGACATCCGGCACACATTTGAAATCCTCTCCTGGTATATGCATACAGAGCACCATTGTGGGCAGAAGCTGAGCGAAGCTATTCAGGAATGAAGGTTGATCGTACTTGGGGCATCGACATTAAGTTAGGTGACATCTTTGTCATCCAATCGCCCCAGTACCGGTACATAGTGGCCTTTGGGGTCAATAACTGCCTTATGTAGTTGGAAGGGCTCTCTGGGCATAATCTAAATAAGGGTCCCCCTCTCAAACGCAGAATAAGCAGTGCAGTACAGTTGCTCCAGCCATCTTTTTCGCGGAGCTCTCTTCCCTCAGTGTCTGACTGATGAGTCTCCTGCAGGAATGCAACGAGCGCCCCCTCCACTTTAGAAAGGCCAGTACACTATATCGCTTAGAGGACATGGTCCGGCCCTGCACAATTCCGGTAATCAACCGGATTTGGTCAGTAATTTAGACAAATGCTTGTGCTTCCCAGGGTCAAATAATGTGCAGTACAAGCCCCCTCCACGTGCCCAGCTGTCTCCCCACCCAGTAGAAAGAAAATAAAGTCAGGGAAACTCATAAGGATAGAACGTTGCCACCACACCACATCACAGCACCACCAAGGAGGCAAACTCCTCACTATAGCAGGGAAAATAATGCCGTCTGCTGTGCCCAGGGTAACCATTTGAAGGATGTCCTCCAGACCCCGTACCATAAAGCTTGCTGAGCTCAAAGTGGACCCCTTAGGAAATGGGTCAAAGGATGAGGTGAGCTCACCCCAGATCTAAGGGAAGACACAGTCTTCACCGACCTCGTTCACTCCTTGGCGGCCTGCTGTTTAGTGGGCCAGTTCACTTCTCGAGGCCGAGAGCATCTGTCCTCCACCGCAGGCACTAAGCGCACTGTCCTTTTGGCATAGCTTTCCAACAAGTGTCATGCTGCTGCGGAATCCAGAAAGAAATGCTTTGTGTCCTCTGCCTGCATTCTAAAGCGTGCCCATAAAAAGCAGGGAGTAGGCCTAAAGGTGACTGTGATAAACGAAGAACAATGCGTTTATGCCTGGAGGGTAAAGTTGCGATAAAGCAAGACCGTGGCGTTCTAAACTACAAAGGGGCAATGGTTGTAAGCCTACTGAAAGAGGAAGTCCCTGTCTCTGAAATGCAGGAGATGGGCAACCAACATGCGGGGTAGGGACCCTGGCTTAAGAGGAAAAGCAGCGGCTGTGCACCCGGTCCAGGGCATAGAACGCAGGCAGACCCTTTGGAGCCAAAAACCTCCTGAAGACAGTCCTCCGAAAAACTAATCAGGGAATCACCCTCCAATCTCTACAGTAACCCCACAGCCCTGATGTTGCTACAGCAGGTCTTCGCTTCCTTATCGTCCAGACAGGCAACTAGCAGCTGTGCACACACCTCCAACTCTGTGAGGCGTCGATTCCATGGTTTTGGCCTTGGGCACCAAGGCCAGGACCAACACCTACAAGCCAGTGACCCTCCACACCACTTTAAGAGCCCTCGCAAATGAGACCTAGCTCAATTGCAATAGAATCACTCTTGCTCTCCAGGTGGTGCCCCATAGCATCTATCATGGCCAGTAACGTATGCAGCTTGGTGTCCGTGTGTGGGAGTTGTCCAAGCCCCCAGCATCCTGCTTGATCCCCTCCTAGAGGGGGTGCTAGTTGGGGCATCATCCTTGGTCCTCTAAGTGCGGCCAGTGTCCAGGGTAAGAAAGGAAGAGTGAGGCTCCCCCCAAGTTGAGTATATCAAGCCAGCAGCAGTAATGGCCGGAAGCAAAGCACGGTCCCCCACGCCGGTGGTAGTGACAACACAGGGGCACAAATAGGGCCCCTAGCTCCAGCCAGGGTGTCACAGGGCCATCCAAGACTAAAAAGGAATAGAGGGGATACAGTATGCCAACGTCCAGTGCCGCCCAAGGCAGTCACAGTCAAGGTAAGGCAGCTATTAGAGCACCTGGAGGGGGTGGGCAGTATAGTGCAGACGCACTCACAGTCCCCTGGGCCAACAACGTTGAGGGCTGCGTGCAGCAGGTGAAGTCCTCCTGGCTAACAAGACGCTCCCCCAAAGAAAAGTAGTTGGGTGGAGGTCAGCCAGTCACTAGTGCCTGTGGCCAATGTCCCTGCGGCACTCCCCATCTTCACAACTGGCTATCCAGTAGCATGCAGGCCTATGAGGCCACCAAGCAAGCTGCTGCACTCCTCCCCTGGCAGCCTGGGGGACCTCCACGCGTCCCAGATTGGGGTGGTAGTCCCAGTGTTCTTCAGCGGGCTGCAGCACTGGGATATTCGCCATCAAGGTTCACCCAACTGGTTGAGAGGCCACCAATAGCAGCCTGAGCCCACACCGCTGAGCCAGTTGCAGAGGTAATAGAGGGGACACAAGCCCCCTCGCTGGTAGCACCTCTGAGGATACTGTGGTCAACCCTGCTGAGCAGTCTCAGCCTGACATGGGCACAGCGCTGGGAAGCTCTGCAGTCTCCGATGATAACCTATGGAGCTGCCATCTTGTGCGAGAGGAGAAGACACCTGTCCGTGCTCTCCTTCGGGTCTCCATCAAGCACCAGCCCCAAACTCCTGCAGCTTCAGTAGTCCGAGATACCCGGTACATCATCCGGTTCTGGATACAGAGGTTAGGAGGGGCTAGGGGTTCACGGGCCAGCAATGAGCTCAAGATAAACACTACCTCCTGCATGGAGGCTGGAGCAACAGCGGGGGCGGCATGAAGGACTTCAGATCTCACACACCCAAGAACCAGGAGAGGCGCAGACACCAGCTTAGTCCCACCTGCAGCCACAGCACTATTAAGCGCACCAAGTCTTGCAGCGCAGGCCATGCCCCAGTCAGGGCTCGTCCATGCCCGTCAGACGTCGGAGGAGGTTGGGCTGGGCTACCTCCCTAACATCTATAAAAAGGTACTGGTACTGTCCTTGTGCTTCATTCATAGTGCTATTTGGCATCAAGTACTCATTGACTCATGGACTGATTGACTGGAAGCACCGTTTGAAGTGCTTTAATTCTAATCTATTTTTTAAATATTTTTTATTGGCAAGGGTGGGTTTCTTTTTCTGTTTTATTGTTACAGACCAGCAGAAGTGGTTAGTTCAATACCTGTTTCGGGAGCTACAATGCCCATTCTTGTCACCATTTTTTTCAAGTAGCGCTAGAGAGTTTTAAACTGTTGTGATTGTGGCAGTCCCTTTAGCGTGGTTGTAAAGTGAATGAAATGGGGAAAAGGAAGGCGCTCAATGTGGTTGTTGATTCCCCTGCAGTAAAAAGACCTATCAAGTAGGTAGCAGAAAATTGTGCGATGAATAGAATCGACAATTTATTGCAGGAAACTGAAGAAATTAAAAACCCTGTGGTCCCATCGCCTTCCACTTTACCCCCATGTCCGGCTCAGAATACAGAAGCTGGACACATTTTGAATATTTTTGATAAACCTAAAGGTACCCAGCCTGAGCACCGAGATCTGACCACCCAGGGAATTCACAGAATGTACTTATCCCTGATTCCACCATAGGGAAACAACTGCCAGAGCATGTTAATCTGGTTATTCTATGACAAATAGATATTTACCTTTAAGTGTAGAAGAATTAGGCAGAGATGGGCTGGAGGAAGGGGCGAAAGAAATTCTACCAAATGAGAAAAGATGCGACCAACTGCTTCTGAAAAGTCTAGTGGATATTCTATTAGGATTACGGGATGAGGTCCGTGATCTAAAGAAGGTTATAAATGCTTTGGAAGTAAAAGTTGGTGAATTGTCGGACTAAATAAAACTAGTCAGCATGGGGTGGTGAAATGGGGGATCTTAACCTCAAATCCCAGCAAGCTGATGGAGTCATCCTATAATCAGTCTGATGTGCCCAAGGGGGATGAGGGGGTCCGAAGCTGGAACTTTAGGTTGGAAGCTTTGAGGGGGCTAGAGGCTCCTAGAAGAGCATTAAGTGATAGTTGGTCCGTCCATGGTAAACTTAATCCATCTTGTTTGCAATCATATCCACACAAAGGGGGGGCATGAGGGGAATTACTTACATACTCTGGCTCAACTGAATCAAGGTGAAATTAATTTAACACAGTTTCCTAAAATTACCGACAGTGCAAAGGAAGTTCTGACTACTTTTAATAGTCAAAGTTATTTAATGGATATGGAATGTTAGGAATTACAATCTGATCATAAGGAGTAATAGCCTATGAGCTGAGCGGATTGTACCCCATGGTGACCCTTATGAAACCGTGAGAGTTATCTTGAAGCACAAACATTTGGTTGATGGCATATGTTATTTGATGCAAGTAAAAGTTGTAGTGTCAAAACTCAAATCCAGATCAAATATAAAGTTCATGTTCCGGCCCCAACCAAAGAGATTTACCATAGACATACATCCAGATGACCAGGGGATACCTAGGACAAGGGGGCTTAGTGAAGTCGATTGACTGTAAGTAGTAACACCAGAGACAGTGTGAATAGGAGTCGTGCTGGGGAAGAATTCTGGATATGGTATGGAGCCAATGGCTAAGAGTATGGGCATGGCAATAGGCAGAGATAGTAAGAATTATTTTGCAGAAAGAAAGATGAGTGGGGAACTCATTCTGAAGAATAAAGATGGGGGAAACCTTTTGGTGAATAAAGATTGGGAAACCGTTTAGTAAATAAAGACAGGGCTACTAGTAGCTGTGGGTTGGGTGGGTCTTTCGAATCACACGACCCTCTGATATTCAATGACAGTCCGCCCAATTGATCAAAGTTTTGTTCTGGAATGTAGCTGGAATGGGAGCAAAGCTGGCTGAAATTGTATGGCGGTTTATAGATGACCATGATATGTGACTTTTCCAGAAGACTTGGAGTAAAGCTCCTATGAATAGGAAGGGGTTTACATCATATTGTATAAATATTCTACATTTAGTAAGGGAAAGGCCATGGGGTCGGTGTGGGGGGGTAATAATTTGGTTTAAAACAACACTCCAAAGTATAGTTAGACCGATCCCTATTGTTTGCCATGATATACTAGCAGTTAGAGTGGATCTTCCATGGTGTTGCTCCTTGATAATCTTTAATGCCTATAAGCGAGTGGAAGCACGCAATGCTGAGTCCAAGGTTAATAAACTTGGTTGAGATTACTCTCCTAGAGCTAAAAGAGGAAGGAAACTTAATAGTGGGAGAAGATTTAAATACAACCTTTGAACGTTTGGAGGTTGTTCCAGACTTAATATCTAAACAAGATAATAAGTGGATAATTCCCTTGTTAGTGCTGCCCCTAGTAAAATGAATGCCGAGGACAGCTCAATTTCTGGCACTGGTACTAAGCAGGGATTTAAGAGAAACAAATGTGAGAACACCTTCCGATAGTGAAGGTAGTCACACTTTTAATAGACGGGCCACTACAGCTGAATAGATTACTTTTTAATAGATATGAAGTTTTAGCCTTCCTTGCATGATATCATCGTAATACATAGGGTAGATGGTGATAATAATGCCCTGAGCTAGACCCTGTTGAGCAATATTGCTGGAAGACCTCAGACTATTGGCCACTCTTGCGATGGGCAAAATTTCACATACCAAAAATGGAAAAGCCACCAGGTGAGAATGGGTAGCTAAGAACCCCGAGGCTCTGGGAGCATCTCTTATTAAGACTGAGGAAGAGGTAGGTAAATTGAATGATCTATCACCTGAGTAAAGAACAAAAACTTACAGGTAGATCATGAATTACTTTTTTCATCTATTAGAGATCTTTTAGCTCAGGAAAAAAGGGGAGGCATTAAATTCCAGAAGAAAATACCATGGTGCACTAAAGCATGTAGGACAGAGAAAGCAGGCTTAGTAGCGGCAGTTAAAGCTACGTGTAGGAGTGATCTGGCAACATACAAGGGAAAACTAGCCAAAGCTAAGAAAGCCTGAGAAATTTGAACTTATGAACTAATAACAAAAATAATTAAATATTCTGGAAAATAGCTGCGATGAGAGTTAATGCTAACCGGAGGGAATTGGAATATTCCGTCCAGCCACCGGATTGGGTGATCCATTTTAGAGATCCATACTCATGTGCTGAGAAACTATGGTGGGATGATGTTGATCCGTCCCTGGACATCAAATTGGAAAACCAGAATACTATGGAATTTGGGCTGAGTGAAACCTTGGTGGCCATTAAGACTAGTCTAGCATCTAAAGCGCCAGGACCCAAAAGGATCCATAAAGACCAACACCTGACCCACCTGGATATGTGGGGCCCCTACATTAACCATCCATCCAACTCCATTTTGAAGGGGATAAAGAAACCACTATCCTGCAGATGGCAGAAATGATACCTATATTTAAGAAAGGTCAACAAAATGATGCTAGGAACTATCGTCCAATTAGTTTGGTAGATGTGTTGCAGAAGATTTTCTGCTAACAGGTGCTAGCACATTCCCATGAGTGGATGAAGGAAAATGATGTATTTTCGGAGTTCCAGACAGGTTTCAAAGGTGGTACAAGTACTTTCAACAAGGTTTCGGGATTTAATTGTATTTACTGGAAGACTGCAGCAATCAACAGGGGCTGACTGTATATCGCCTTTGTTGATTTAAATGCAGCCTCAATCTGGTACCAAGGGCAAAGCTGTGGGCGGTCTTGGATGAGATGGGTAGTCTCTCAAACCTGTTGAACCATTCTTGTGTGTTTACATGCAGAGAACTATGCTCGAGTCCGGGGGTTGTACATGGCCAACTGACTGACCCAAAAAAGATTACGCGCAGAGTTAGACAAGGTTGTGTCCTGGCCTCTATCCAGTTTTCATTGTATATAAATGGGGTTATGGAATTGCTGCACATGGATGGATGTGATTCACCGAAATTGGCAGAGCGGAGAGTGGTAGCCCAACTATTTGTGGAGGACACACTTTTTCTCTCCAAAACTCCCCAGGGTTTACAGCAGCTACTGACTAATTTTAATGCATTATGCAGAGCAGGGTTAGAATTAAATAGCTCAAAGACCAAATTTATGATCTTTAACCCTGCAAAATAAACGAAGAGTAAATGCAAAATGTATGTGGGAGAGGAACCAATTAAACTGGTTTCTAGATTTGATTATTGGAGGCTAAGTGTCAAATATCTAGACTGGACTTCACAAGTTCAAAAATCTTAGTTATCTTTAATACAGTATACTGCGCATATATCTAAGATTCACTAAAAGGCTGTATGCAGGATAGTGGCTCTCACCTTAGAGATTTATAACATTATGGCCTTGAGGGCGGCTTCGTATGGCTTGGAAATTTGGAGGAGCGCAAATACTAGAATACGGACAGGGGAAGAAAATAAATGCATAAATCCCTTTTGGCACTCCCATCGAGCACTTCATTTACTCCTGTAGACTTCAATATGGCAATCAAGAAAATTGCACAGAAAGTTGAATTCAGACCTTTGATGCATTGGCACCACTTAGGGACCTCGACTGATTTAGGAGTGCATTGAGAAGGTTTAAGTGATCTTATGTTCCCTACCTGCATTCAGAAAATATATTGGTTGTAATTTTTTAAAGCATTTTTGGGAAAACTGAGCTTGGAAAGATTATGGGTATGCCACAAGGAATTAAAGCCTCTCCCAAGTGCAGCTATAAAAGCCTTGTACTGGGAATATGTGTTTGTCCAAACCGTGCACAGCTGTAAAAGGGTCATTGACCGGGGGGTTTACCGGTTTTAAACTGCTTCCTTCGTATGAGACTACGCTTGATGAAACCACTCCCCCACTTGCGCATAAATTGTTTATGCAATTTAGATATAAATCCGTACCTACAAGCTCTTTTTGCAGTAAGTGGCCTGATGTATCACCTGTGCAAGACGATTGTACCATTTGCAAAAGGGCTTCTGAGTCAATAATACATAAACTATTGCTTTGTCTGGCCTATGGATATCAAAGAGTTAAATGGATTACATCTCTGTTTAGGAAATTAAATACAAGCCTACATACTTAGGCTTATAGGATTGTTATCACTGACACTACTAGAACTGTGGTATATTCTATCTTGCGATTCCTTATGTCGGCTTGGATCTGGTGCATCGAGTGTATACAAGCTACAGTAACCAAAGATTTTATGATTATTATACAGGTGTTTTAAGCATTACCCTTTTCTACATGTTTTTAGGATCTTAGAGGATTAGTAGTTTACAATCATATGATAAATGTGCATCTTATTGCTAATTTGCACTGGCCTTTATGTACAGCAGAATTAGGGACTATTGGCATGTTTTGCATATGATTACTGTGACTCAATTTGCATAATGTTTACATATTTGATATTCTGATCTGTATGGCTTTTTATCTAGAATGTTTGTTGTTTTTACTGCATGTTTTAATGTGTACTTTTACGATCTGTTGTGATCGAAATACATTTATTATGATGACGTAACCTGACAAGAACCGCAGGGGACCTAAAAGCTCACTTAACATTCAAGAAAATGCTACCCTTTCCATAGACGTGAAGAATAGAATATATAAAATGATTATGCTTCAATGGCTGCTATATTACTTTGATAATACATCTGCAGCTTCTCCCCAGAAAGATCTTTAAAGAACTAGATATGTTGCTGGGCAATCTTATTTGGTATTCCGGAAGACAGGGTTGTGTTGACAAAGATGAAACTCTCAACAGAGCAAGTCTGATTGGGGTCGCTAATTTTAAGCTTTAATATGTAGCTATCCAACTGCAGTAGATGGTTTAATGGCTTGCTAAGCGACACTTGCTAGAAACCAGCTTACAGGTACCGCAGACACAGGAGGGGCTTCTGAATAGCATCTTTCATCTTCTGGTCCCTCACACTAAAGAACTTACTATAATTGTACATATAGCCTGGTCATGCCCCAAAAAAGGCCTGAAGTTCAGACAACAGGTTATTCCATGTGCCCCACTAATCCCCTTGGAGGACATTCTCAAACAGTCAGGATTTTTCACAGAGTGAATTGCTGAAGTGGGATTTACAAATGTATAGGACTTATTCAGTTAAGGTTCCCTCGCCCCGTTTCAAATGCTTGCATTTGGTAAGGGACTCCACAGGGGGCAATTCCTTATCATAGAGGTCTGACTAGGGTGGTATGCAATACTTCAAATATAACTGACAGTGAACTTCAAGCAAACACACTAATACAAACACTTCCCACAATGGAGAAGGTAGGAAATTAATCAGTTGACTGTATCGTGTCTTAATGGAACTCACTGTGATATCACTGAATCACCTTTGTGAGAAATGGGAAAGTGAGGCTGGAAGAGGATTTAAATATACTGAATGACGCAGGCCCCACCTACCCATTATAAAGTGCCTCATAATGCCAGATTCAAATACATACAATTCAAACTTGGTGCAAGGGGTATCTGAACCAAAACAAACTTAGCAAAATATACCCTGGCATATCTAATCTGTGCCTACGATGCTGTGCAGCACAGACACTGTTCATACACAAGACGTGGGGTTGTCCAGGAATCAGGGTATTCCGGCAAGAGGTCACAGAAACTCTAGCTGCAATAACGTATTGCAAGGATATATGCAACATTGAAGGATGCTTTTGGGGCTCTTTAAGCACTCATAACAGTGCAGAGCTGAGGTAATGTTCTTGGATATCGCTCTAATCATGACTCATAACTATGTCAAACAAAGCTTCTGCCTCTCCACCCCATGCCAGATAGCTAAAGATTGCACTAAACTGGGCCATGGCAGAAAGTACTGCTCTACACAGGGAAGATAAAAGTGGCTGGGAAAACATTTAATAGTCTCCATCAATGGGATGAAATGCTTATTGCCCTCTCCAGTCATTTTAAAGATAGCAACATGGCACCATGAATTTCAGACTATAGACCACCAATAACCTAATGGTGGCAAGAGCAAAGAATAAAAAAAATTCTTGTCCACAACCATTCAGGAGGATTTATAACCCGTCTGAATTAGCACACACATAACCCTCGGCAAACAAGGTACACAGGCAAAGAGAAGTCCCCACCCCCACAACCCCACAATGCTTGCCCCGCCTTAAAGTTCTAACAAGTAATATGCTTAGCCCCTTCATAGGCCAGACAATCCATTACACCAAATGATGCTTCACATGCATGATTTAATTTGTTTTATAGGTTTATTTCAATAAGGCTTACTAGAGGTAAACCATGATGCTACCTCATTGTTATACTAGAATGATTCTTTAGCGACAGCGCTGCAGTTATGACTATATACAAATCATAATTCTATACTGTCATGTGAAATATTATGGTGGTTCATATTAAAGAGTATAAATTAATTTTCTATAATTTGTTTCAAATCAAGAAGTTTCTTTGTGTGCTTTTTAATGACAGGAGCCATTTTGAGGTTAGCTCCAACTTTTCTACAATAAATTAGCATTTGTTGTATTAGCTATACTATACTCTTGAAGGACAAGTTTAAAATTCAAATTTTGAGCTCAGAGAACACAGGTCTGGAGTCCTACGGTAACTGGATGCACTTTATGTGGGAATGCCCAAAGATGAAATAAAGAAAATTGGAGCTATGTGTATGTCCACTCTGAAAATATTTCCATATTCGCGTTCAACCTAAAAGTGTGTGTGACACTGCTGGGAAGACCATATTTACTAATTATATAGCACAAAACCACCTGGGCAATGCACTGCAGTACACTTAAGTGGGGATTGACATCGTTGAATGACATAGTTTAATTTCACAAATGTACAAGCTGTAGACATATGAAGGTGAATATGAGGTTGGGGTTAAGACCAAGCTGCCAGATTCCAAAGTGAGCAGCTTTGCCACTGGATGACATCACTTCCTCTGAGCCTATGTGCTATGTTACCATCAAAAGATGTTTGTGTCACCTATGTCAGGGATTAACATGTTAAGCCTGAACATACATGTATGCAAATTCAAACTACTGAGATGTGTTGAAAGCATATTCCCTTGTTTCAAGTCCAGTAACTGCACAGGTGTGCATCTGTGTAACATACCCTGGAGTAACCTAGTTTTGACCAGTTTTTATGTGATCTGACGTTTTCAGTGTCCATTCCTACTTTGCCTGATGATGTTTTCGTTCCTGCGCAAAAAAAGGAGAGCGTTGGATAAAATTATATTTGATTAAAAGGATACCAATGTGTTGGAGGGACACCAAAGCTTTAAGTATCAATTGAGAACAGGCGCCTACAAATGTGTCAGTGTCATGAGTCACCTGGGCAAAAATGTAATATTGGGTCACTACAAAGTCTTGATCAGAAGGATATTACCAAAGTTGAGTTTGGCACAACGGAGAATATGCCTACAAGGATATTTCTATCAGTATTAAGTGCAACCAATATTAAGTAAGCCAATACCTTTTGAGGAGTCAGATGTTGACCCGGTCAGTCACAAAACTTTATTTGGCCAAATGTGGCCAAACAAAATACAGATGATAAAACATTTTATAAATAAATAGAGAAGCTTTACAAGGTTAAGGACAAATCTGGGGGTAATACAGTTATTTTCCAGAAAGATGCTACATAGGGTGCATACCAATGATAGATACATAAAACATCTATAAAAGGGCCGATGGGTCTCAGACATTTCCGGCTGCCATGCAAATGTTCTCTTTCTCCAGCCTTTGCAATCTCTCAAAAGCCTCCTTATGGGAGTTCATATTAAAGGAGCGAAAAATAGGGCATAGAAATTGCTTCCTATCAGGAGCATACAGAGGGCAAAATACAATAAAGTGTAATGTGCTTTGAGTGGCAGTATTGTTGCATGGGCATCTAGGCAGTGGTTCTCCCCAGACTATATTCCTGGTAAAAGCAACTATCAGATGCAATAGACTAAATCGTTGTCTTATTAAACAAAACCTAAGGTTCCCACTTGGTAACCAAGAGGGGTGAGGCTAACACCCCTGTGTCAAATTGATTGGGTTATAGGTGTGGCATACAGAAAATTAGTAAACGCTGCCTGGTGGGTCTTGTCTTGCACCCCAACAATTCTTAACAGTTCTGATAAACCACTATCATGATCACTGGAAATCTTAGCAGTATAGCAGTTATAGGAACCCCAGTCTGGCTTGAGCAGTTATCCTGCTACTGTCACTGAAGAAACACTATGAACAAAAAGTTTGAAATTGGCATAGGAAAACACTTAATGCTAGTTTAATAGAAGAGTGAATACATTCTGTAAACCAAAGTAGTTTCTAGCCACACAAAAAAATTGAAGTGTTCTAAATCTATAAGGATTTTCCAACCCTAAAAACATTGTTAAAATACCCCCAAAAGAATTCAGGAAAAGCACATGTCGAAAAGGCATCTATACAATACCTCACAGTACAGCCTAATAAAAGAACCAAACCTCACAGATACTGAAATTCTCAAAATGGCAACAGTAATCACATAAATATAGTCCTCATTTTACCTGTTTAATTGGCTTAATATGCTTTTGTTCCTTGTAGTTTTTTCCAAGTTTGAAGGATCCAGAGAGGCCATGGCCTTTTACCTGTTCCACCACATGTTCGCCGATTAATTTTTCTAAAGTCTTTTTGAGAAGTCGCCGATTCCTCTGCACATCATACCGGTACTCGGCACTTATATACTTAAAGATGGCAATGATAGAAGCCCCCTTCTTCCCATTCAGCTCTTTGACCGCCGACAGAAGCATCACTCTCAAACCTATCAAAAAGATTGAGAAAAGAAGTCAGAAACACAAAGATGCGATACCCTGGGAGAGAAACCAAATGAAAACATTTCACTGAAAGACATACCAGCATCCTTCTGTACTAAAAAATGAAAGTTATAATCAATAATTTACAACAATTTTGAAAAGAATATTAGACAGGTAATACAAACCAATTTGTATTCCTTTCCAATCAAGTGAAAAGATAAAAAGAATTCCAGAAGGGAAATAGCCTTCTTTTCGGGTAAAAATACTAGGTGGAAATATAATGGTGTACTGCCAAACAATATAATCCATGTAAAAATCAAAGGTGGCTCAAATTAATTTAGGAAACATCTGAGGATTTAGTGAGTCAACTGTATTGTTTTCATATAGCTCGCAGGTAACCCTTCTCTGTTAGTATAGACAGAGCAGGCATAGAAATATATACTTGAGAATTTTGCAGAGATAATGTGCTTTTAAGCGTATGGAAACTTCTGTAGGCCTGGATCTTTGGACAATACGCCATTGGTGGCCTGGCTTTAGAATCTTCAGTGTGTTTATTTTTCATGTACTGAAAAGGAACCAAATGAGTCCATGAAAGAGAACAGTACGAGATACAATGCCTGTCTTACTTGTAATCATAGCAGCACACTCAATAGAGGAGTGGATTGGATACAAGCAAAACTATAGGTTGCAAAAGCAAAGTGCTGCAAGCTGGAATGCCAGGACTGGGGACCTGAGAAACTTTGGCAATACTGCAGTAGTTTCAGGTCTGGAATGAGGCGATTAGGTCCATTACTGAATCAGTATTATCGCTCGACAGTCAGTCACATGTCAGGACCACTTTTGAAAGGCCAGGATCAGTCAAAAGTAAGTATATCATATGAAAGGGCAATATAAATTAGGGCAGTCAGTTACGTGCCAAGCACACTTGTCCATCTGATTGACACTCAGTCTCCATGAGAAGACTTTTGCTACTTTTCGTTGATAACCGATGTTTATTGGTGGCCATACTCATTTTGACAACCGCTATAAAATGAAAGGATGAAGGGACTTATAGGAAGATGAGCTTGTAATGATTGAGCCGAACACAAGCCTCTCTAGTGGATGCAATAGTCCAAGGAGCCACCCGCATCAGCTCAATTCAATGCATGACACATTAACAACTGGAAATAAAATATATGTCCTACCCCTACCTCAAGGGCGCATGATTGTGCTGCATCAGCTACTCCAAAGGCATTGAGGGGTTGCTGAGAGGCTGCCATTTTTCATGTGGCGGCTTAGAAAACTTTTTTATTTTTCAAAAATAAACTCCCAGAGTAGGAGTTTGTTTTTGAAAAACAAATCATTAATAACCTTGTCACCCTAAGAGTTTCCCCTACGGTGCAAGAGTAATTTTTGGGTTTTTTCAGCTTGGGACAACCAAGCTTTACTTACTAGTCACGAAAAGCTAAAAAAGTACTTCAGAACGTCCACCCACTCTAAACAGGGCACATGTGTCTACAACAATGGCCTGTTGAGGGATGGTTGCACTAGGTGTTAGGAGGCTTGTCCAATACTTTTTTTGCGAATTATGGTTTTATTAGAAACAACAACAAAAAGAACATACGACCAAGTATAGACACGTGTTGATATATATGTCAGGATAAGGAGGAAGTGGGGTCCCTCTTAATGTCTTCTTTATGCTCTTTTCCTTTTTTTCTTTACAAACAGCCCCCCAGAGGACACCGCCCTCTCCCCCCACCCCCAGGCATATTGCTTCTTAATAATTTATACATTGTCAGGCATATTAATAACGTCATATATGTTTCATTACTTTTTGATACATTTCAGTTGATTATTCCAAGACTGCACTTAAGATTAGAAGGTTTGCATCCACTTCTGAAGGGGATCCCAAATTTCCAACACCTTCGTCTTCTTATTGCGTCCCTTCCTTCTATATATAGCTATCTCTAGACTATATGCGGCCAGCAGTTGTGCTAGCCATTGTTGGAAAGCCGGAGTGTTTGGGTCCAACCAGGCCGAAGCCAGACGTATTCTGAATACAGCCATAGAGATAAATATCAGCCCTTGCAGCATAGGCTTTGGTCTGATGTCTCCATCAACTCCTAGCATTATTTCTCCCGTGGTGATTTCAATTCTTGTTTTGAAGATTTTGGTTAGGAAATTGGAGATTTCCCTACGTAAAGGCCGGAGTGTGTCACAGGTAGCAAATATATGTATTATGCCGGCCCCATATAGTGCACACCGCGGGCATTCGGTACCTTTGCCAGAGCCCCATTTAGCAATCTTGTTAGGTGTATAGTACAGCTGGAAAAATGTTTTATAGTATTAGGCTTGTAATCTAGATGGCATTAACAGTGAGTGATATAAATCTAAGGATCTCTGGCTTGTCCCCTCTGTTATTTCCAGTTGATCCTGCCATTTTCCGATTAATTTGTTCATATCGTCAGGGAGAGCGGTAGTCAAACTATCATAGATTTCACCGATCTTGACTATCTGTTTTTATTGAATAGTTCAATGGTCGGGATCATCTGGAATTTGGATCGTCCGCCCCTTTTTTCATTAAGTCTCTAGCTTGTAGGTATTTAAAAAAATCTCTGTGGTCTAGCGTATATTCACTTTTGAACTCTTTGAATGATTTAAACCCTATTGGAGTGAAGAAGCATCCACAATCGTTAATCCCTGCCCTTAGCCATTTATTCATGCATGTGTTGTTGAATATCTCCGGGAGGTTGTTATTTTTAGATAGGACAGTATAGTAGGAAAACCTCCCAATTCCTAGGAGTTTGCGTGTTTGATTCCAGGCTGTATGGATACCTACTAGCGTTTTGAAGCGCACTCTTTTAAAATAGCAGTTATATGTAAGTCGCCATAGATGCTCCCTAGCCTCATTACCCAGTATGAGTTCCTGTGGTGTTGGAACCTCTCCTTCCGGCCAGTTGCTCCCATTCAGGGAAAATAAGACCGTACTATATTTCAAGATTGTGGCCCACCAATAGACTTTAAAATTAGGCAAGGCGAGTCCACCTCTATCTTTTGGGAGTGAGATGTATCGGAGTGCCCTTCGCGGTCTTCTATATACCCAGATAAATCAGGAGAATATGTTATCAATATCTTTAAAAATCTGCGGGGTGAACTCTAAGCATATGGCCCTACAAAAATATAAACATTTTGGGGAAAATATTTTTATAGCGTTACATCTACCCACTATGGTTAGGTGCAAATTATGTAGTCTATTGAGGTCCTTTTTGGTTTGTTTCATTAGTGGTTCCAGGTTGGCCTTGACTAATTTATCTAAATGGGCTGTTATATTGACCCCTAGATATGTACCTTGTTCCACTATCCTATCGTCTCTGAGGGCGATTTTATTGTTGATTACTATCTGAGTATGATCCCCAAATATTTTAGCCTCCTCTTCCATAACTGTTACGGTTTCTCCTGGATCACTTGTAACCAGCGCGATGTCATCTGCGTAGGCTAGAGTCTTGGTGTCACCATTTAAGGTTTTTATTGGTGGGATTGCCTGGCTAGTTTCCAATCTGCGTATAAAGGGGTCGATAAAAATTGCAAATAGTAAGGGAGAGCAGGGGCATCCTTGTCTTGTCCCTCAAGTCACGTTCATTTTCTCTAACATCGCCCGTTAATCATTACCACCGCTTTGGGATTTGTGTATAGCTTACGCGTGGCAATTATTAACTGTTCCCCAATTCCACTCTTTGACATTGCGGACCATAGGTACTGCCAGGAGACCCTATCGAAGGCTTTTTCTGCATCTAATAATATGAGCGCCATAGGGTCTCCTGCTATCTCCATTATGTCAAAGAGTGTAATCACCCTCTGTGCATGGTCAGTGGTGGATCTTCCCGGGATGAATCCATGCTGGCGAGGTGACACAATTTTGTGTATGATCGGTGCCAGTCGACTAGCTAGTAATTTTGAGTACATTTTGGAATCACAGTTTATTAACATGATGGGGCGATAGGATCCCAGCTCCCATGGATCTTTGTTTTTCTTTGGGAATACTACAATTTATGCCCGAGCCCATGATCCCGGCGAATTCCCTCCTTGAAAGACATGTATTATTAGGTCTTTTAAGATTCCCTTTAGTGGTTTAAAAAATTTAGCATAGAATTCTATTGGTATTCCTTCCAGCCCGGCAGCCGTCCCGGGGGCTAAGCTATTTGTTGATAATAAGATTTCTTCCCACTGCGGTGTTTCCTCTAGGCTATCTTGGTCTTCATGTGGCAACTGAGATATTATAGTCTGCTCTAGGTACCGCTCGATCTCAACTTGTCTTTTATTAGTTTCCTTATAGAGCTCTTGATAAAAGTTTTGAAATGCCACTCTTATTGCTTTCGGGTCCTGTTTGAGGCCCTCTTTTGGGTCCCTAATCTCCTTAATCACATTTGCCGTGCCTTGCTGTCTCGTTCGGACTGCCAGTTGATGTCCCACTTGCTCACTCAGTTCGTAAGTGTTCTCTTTATTCGTTGTGGCCTTGCCCACTGCCTTTTCTGTGAATATTTCGTTAATTCTGTTTCTTGCAATGGCCACCCCGCTTAGTGCCTCTTCTATGTCCTGTCTAGCTTGTACTGCCCTTATGAGTCCCTCTTCTGTTTCCGCCAATTTCCCCTGTAGCATTCCCATGTTTTGTTTAGCTTCTCAATTATATTTAAGCGAAAATCGTAGTGTTTCTCCCCTTATACCTGCCTTAAGAGTGTCCCATACTATTTCTATTGGTGCGCTACCCACTGTGACTTCCAGAAACTCAGGTATCCACTTATTTATAAGTTGGCAATATTCTTCATTAAGGAATAGGGCCCGCTCAAATGTCCATATGTTTTGGTCATGTTGTAATCCTTCACTGTCGACACTTATTGTTATTTGGATTTTATATAGCGCCAAATCACCGGCAGGTCTCTAGGCGCTTCTGACAAACACAGAATAACAAATGAATATATAGGCAGAAGATATCGGCTTAGCACCGGCTTAGATGGAACAGAAGGCTTCCCTAAACAAGAGCGTTTTCAATGATTTCCTAAAGGAAAGAAGATTGGTTTCTCTGCGAAGAGGCTCCGGCAATTTATTCCACATCTTTGGTACTTGGACAGAAAAGGATCTTCCACCCCTTGTTGCCATTTTAAAACGTGGGCACGACAACAGTTGGGAATTGGAGGATCTCAGTACCCTTGTCGGATTATAGATGTTAAGTCGTTCCTTTATGTAAACAGGCGCGTTCCCATATATTGCCTTATGGGCGATACATAAGCTTTTAAATTCAACCCTTTGCTTTACAGAGAGCCAGTGTAATCTATGT
Source organism: Lissotriton helveticus (assembly GCF_964261635.1). Classification (NCBI taxonomy): domain Eukaryota; kingdom Metazoa; phylum Chordata; class Amphibia; order Caudata; family Salamandridae; genus Lissotriton; species Lissotriton helveticus. Next base: position 1,052,585,475 of record NC_136067.1, read on the forward strand.
AACAATGGGGAGGCACGTCTAGGTGATCTGAAGATTAGCCGTGCTGCATCGTTCAAGACAACCTGCAGACGGTTGATCAGGTTTTTTGGCAGGCCTAGGTATAATGCATTTCCGTAGTCAATCCTTGAGATTATTGTTGCCGAAACAATGGTTCGGAGCATACTCAAGGAAAGTAAGGGAACGAGCTTGCGCAATTGCCTGATCAAATTAATACAGATTCCAACAACAGATGAAACTTGGCTAACCATCGTCAGCTCATGGTCGATTTTTATACCAAGGCTCTTTACATTGGGGCATGGTTTTGGAGTGGGGCCAAGTTCTTTGGGCCAGAACAAATCGCTCCAAGGTAAACTGGCAGTCGATACCACCAGGACCTCAGTCTTTTCAGGGTTTATTTTGAGCAGATTTGCTGTCATCCAGCTCACAGTAAACCTGAGTATGTTCTGGGCCTGGGTCTGAGCTGAGGTCGTATTATCTATACTCAGCAACAGCTGAGTGTCGTCAGCATAGTGAAAAACTCTGCAGCCCATGTTTACCAGGGAGTCTATCAGTGGTTGTAGGTAAAGGTTAAAAAGAAGTGGTGATAGTGCCGACCCCTGCGGGACTCCACACTCAAGAACACCTACTGCCGATATACAATCCACTAATTGAGTTCTCTGGGTCCTCCCTGACAAAAAAGATTTCAGCCAATGAAAGGCCACGTCCTCAATCCCAAAGGCAGCCAGTCTGTCCAAGAGCAGGGCATGGCTGACAGTATCAAATGCCGCTGAAAGATCTAAAAGTATCAGGGCACTTGGTTTTTTACTGTCAGCCATGCATCTAAGCTCGTCCAGCACCGAGAGCATTACTAACTCGGTGCTGTGATGTGCGCGAAACCCTGCTTGACGCTCCTGGAGAAGATGATGTGACTCCAGGAATGAAGACAGGGATTTTAGCACATGTTGTTCCAAAATCTTGGACAGAAAAGGCAGCTGGGATATTGGCCTATAATTTTTCAAACAGGCCGGGTCCCCCCCCTGCTTTTTTATCAAGGGCTTGACGCGGGCCTCTTTGAAGCTAGCTGGTAAAAGGCCTGTGTCTAGCGAGTTGTTTAAAAGGCAGAGTATATGATCCTCTAGCACAGGAAGCGCCAGACGCAAGATTCCAGGGGGACAGGGGTCTGCAGGGGAGCCTGACTTAGTTGTATTCATGAGCTGACCAACAGTTATAGAGTCTAATGCTGGAAACCTAGTTATGGTAGATTTTGGAGGGACTAGGGAGACCTGAGGTGTAGAGAAAATATTGGGACTGTTCTTCTTAATGTCTGACAAAATAGTTGCCACTTTCTCCAGAAAATAATCTTGAAAGGTATTACAGTCTATAATTATTTCCACCTTTTCATCTTTCTTGCTCAGTTCTTTTAGAATTTTAAATGTCTCTTTCTGTATGTTGGCTGCATTGTTTATACGAGTTTCATAATAGTCCCCTTTTTCTGATATTATAAGTTTTTTATAAACATTCAACAATGTTTTATAGAGTTCTCGATCTGTGCTATATTTTGTCTTCCTCCAACATCTCTCATGATGGCGGAGTTTTCTTTTTTGGTCCCTCAGGAGCGGGGTGAACCAAGGGGCCGTTTTCCCAGCATCCTTTATTTTCTGTACCTTTTCCGGAGCTATCTGATCGATAACTTAGAATTAGGGGGTTATGGTCCGAGAGGACCGAGGTAATCTGTCTATTAGACATTTTAAGATCATGGTGCTAGAGACAAACACATAATCTAACCTAGCGAATTTGGTATGTGGGTTAGAAAAGAACGTAAATCCTGGATTATTAGGGTGTTTAGCCTGCCAGCAATCCCATAGCCCATGAGTGGAGCATAATTCTTTGAGTGCTCGAAATACCCTCGGTTTCCTTCCATTATATGCGAAACCAGATACAGATGACCAATCCGGTGGCAGGTTCAAATTAAAATCCCCACATACAATCAAAGGCAGTGGCCAGTGAGCTAATATATTTGTAATAAATCCGAGTATGTCTGGATCATCAGTGACACTCCCGTATGTGGAGCATATAGTTATTTTTTTCCCATCGCTATACTGGCACTCCGTGATTGCCCATTGCCCAAATTTGTCGGCAGCTGACCTGGTGAATTGCAACCCCCCTCCTGTTCCTAAAATGGCCACCCCTGTGTCTTAGTTGCCTGTGCTGTGGCTAGAATCAATCTGTACCCAAGGGGTTTCAAGAGGTGCCGTTGGGACCCCTCAACATGTGTCTCTTGAAGACATATGATATTAGCCCCTATAGATTTTAATTCCACCGCTACTCTGTCTTTTCTTCAGGTCATTGAGGCCACAGATATTAATAGATACCACCCTTAGCTTAACCATTTGACTTTTTGATTATAACCCCTCCTTTGACTTACCACTTATTCATGTTGTTTATTCTCCCCTTGATATGCGAGCCATTTGATGCAATTGCTTTGATTTGACCTGACTGAACACTTTGTACCTACAATATGCCTAGGTTCTTGCCACACACTCCCCCTTTTTCCCCCCTCCCCTCTTGAGGCATTCAGGCTCAATCCTGAGCCTGTGTGATAGCGTCTGGATTCTCCCTGCTCACTCCTGCCCCCGCCCCTCGGCACCCCCTCCACCCCCATCCTACCACCCTGTGCTCACCTCTCTAAGTGTAGTAACCAAAATATGAAAACAGAAGAGGAGGAGCAGCTTGGCGGGCATCCGTGATGGCCGCGTGAGCACAGAGCTCTCCGGACCCCCGCCACTCCCGGCATAATATCCTGAACATATCCTGATTCTTCCCGAGGATTTGTGTAGAGGACACTGGGCTGATCTTCCTGTGGTTTTTGAATTTTGATTTGGACCAGGGACACCGAAGATACGACGACTCGAACTTTCGGGGTCCGCCCTGGAGGTGCTCCCGGGTCTGGGTGAGGCACAGTGGCCGTGTCTGAGTTGAACAACAACGGCAGGGGGATTCGACTGGTGGGTCCCCCTCTTAAGTTTCGGTTTCGATTCTGCCTCAGACTGTGCATCTGGCAAAGGAGTCTGGCCCTTGCTGAGTCCGGCGGCACGAGACTGCTGTTGTGCCTTTGGCTAGCTTATTGTCCTTCCGGGCTGGCTCACACCTAGAGGTACCCTCGCCGCTGCCTTTCGGCTACAACGCCCTGCTCTCCTGTGGCCATTTTCACCGGGTCGAGTGAGTCCCCTGGGACGCGGTCTCCAGCGTGGCGGGCAGAGGGGACCGAGAGACACGGAAGACCAAAACGCCCCTTCGCGGGGGCCCGGTCCAGTCTAATGTCATGGACCGGTACACCCATTCGAAGGGGTCCCCTGGAGCCGCCTTGCCTGGCCCGAGTGCAGTTGGCCACACCGTGGAAGAGTCGACGGAGCCTTCCTTGCAGGACATCATGGGCGCCATTTCTGGCATGAAGGAAACATTAGGCCAACAGTATGAAGCTTTGGCCCACAAAATTGACACCGTGGCCATTGACGTGAACTTGATTCGGGCCGACCTATCTAAAACCAACGAGAAGGTGAAGTCATTGGATCTCAAGTCATCCAGCCTCACGGCCGACGTCTCGGAGATACAGACGGAGATTGGCAACCTCCGAAGGGTGAACGATTTCATGACCCGGCGCTTGGAGGACTTTGAAAACAGAGCACGTCGTAGTAACGTGCGTGTGGTTGGCGTTCCGGATAATCCGGACCAGCATTCTGTTGATCTCCTGGTCGAGGACCTGATACAGAACTACCTCTCTCCGTCTGGGTTGAGTAAATTCTTCGCAGTGGAACGTGCCCATCGTGTTCCGGGAGGCCAGGGCAAGCCTGGCGCCCCGCCGAGGCCTATTGTTGCGAAACTCTTTCACTATAGGGACCGGGACGCTATCCTGCAGGCATCGCGAGTGAAGGGCCCGGTGGCCTTTGAGAATGCCACGGTGAACTTCTACCCGGACTTTTCTCAATTGGTGCAGAAACAGCGTATGGGCTTCCGTGGAGTCAAGAAGCGTCTCCGGGACTTGGGACTGCGCTACGCTATGCTTTTTCCAACCAGGCTGCGAGTTGAATACAATGACCGGACCCTTTTCTTTGATCGGCCTGATTCCGTGAATGACTGGCTGGACGCTCTGCCGGACCGACCCCCTGGGACTGAGCCCGCCGAACACCTGGGTGGTGCCGAGGGTGGTGTAGAGAGCTGAACTTGTGGTCTATGCCTCGGTCACCGTGCCACGAAACTTCTTCTGTGATTCTATGCCTAAGTGCCTCTATTTTCTGTGTGTTCTCCTCTTTCTTTATTTTGTTCGGGGTGGCGGGTGGGACAGGGCCTTTCCTCCTCCGGGGTCTTTTTGTAGAATAGGGGTTTCTGGGCGACAGGCACACTGCATGTTGGGGTGGCTTTTTAGTTTCTTGCAGGGGTGCAGGGTGGGGGGTGTTTTCTTGGTCGTTGGGGGGTGGGTTGATGGGAAGTTTGATGTTTGTGTTTTGTTTTTCCAAGGCGATTCTATTTTGCTAATGGTATTTTTGATGTCATGCTCATTGGGGGAGGGGTCCGGCATCACTGTGTGGGATGGGGGGTAGCGGGTTGAGGTTTATTTCGTGGAATGTCAATGGTCTGGGGGATCGTATAAAGCGGGGTGTGGTGTTGCAATGTCTACGACGTTTGTCTCCTGATATTGTCTTTCTGCAGGAGACTCATCTAGTGGGCAATACTTGTCGCGCAATGAACAGGTGGGGCTATCGCCTCGTCGCACATTCGGGGTTTACCACGGGTTCCAGGGGGGTGGGCATCCTTGTCCGGGCTTCCCTCCCCCTGGCGATTGATGATGTGATCCTTGATGATCGGGGGCGTTACGCCGTCCTCGTGGGGCGCTATGAGGGTCGGACCCTTTCCCTGTTTGCCGTTTATGTGCCCCCCGGTCTACAGACCTCTACCTTTTCCGATTTGGGCCGAGTGTTGTTGAGCCTCCCAGATAGTACTCTTTTCATGGCGGGTGACTTTAACTCTGTGTTCTCCGGTCTACATGATCGTCACCCCCCTAGAGACACTCCTTCGGTCCAACAATGGCTGGGTGGGTTTCTGGATACTTTTGGGTTGGTGGATTGTTGGAGACTCATGCACCCTACTCAGCTTCAATACACTTTCCATTTCGGGGCCCATGGGAGTCTGTCTAGACTGGATTATTTCCTGATGCCTGCGGCGCAGTCGTCGGCTGTTCGGGAGATTAGACACCTCCCCCGGGGCATCTCTGACCATTCTCCGCTTTGGCTTTGCTTTGAGATGGGGGTGGAGGCGGCGGGCCGGGTGGCTCCTATCAATCCATGGTATCTAACCTCCCCCGAGACCCGTGGTCTCTTGATTAAGTCGTTGGACAATTATTTTCTAGACAACGAGGGGTCCGTCTCCTCTGCGGTGTCCCTATGGGAGGCCTTTAAGACAGTGATCCGCGGGCAGGCCCTTTCCCTTATTGCTGATTCCAAAAAGGCGAGGAATCGGGAGGTGGTGGAACTCGAGAGGGAGATTGTTGGGATAGAGGCTGACTTGGAATTGACTGTTACTCCTGATAAACTTCACGCCCTGGGTCTGAAACAATTTGCTTATAGGTCTCTGGTTACGGACGCGGCTAAAATGATGTTTCGGGAACAACAGGGTCGTTTGTATGATGTGGGGGACAAAGCGGGTAAATTGTTGGCGTGGTTGGACAAGAAGGAGAGGGCGAATCGTGTGGTACCGGTGATTCAGACTTTGAATGGTGTGAGATTGACTGACCCGGTTGAAATAGTGGAATGTTTTGCAGACTATTTTCGTGTGGTTTATTCCCCTGTGTCTGAACGGGATGTGGATGACTCTCGCCTCTTGTTGCGTGATATAGCTCTGCCCTGTGTCTCCGATTTAGACCGAGTCTCTTTGGAGTCTCCTTTCTCCACGGACGAGATAGTGACTGCCATTCGCTCACTCCGTTCGGGCAAGGCTTTGGGCCCGAATGGATTGCCAATTGAGTTGTACAAGCTACGTCCCGATAGGGTGGCGCCCTATCTTCGTACCATGTTTTTGGAGTCCGGGGAACGGGTATTCTCCCATACGATCAGCGGCTGGCTACGATCGTTGTTATTCCTAAAGAAGATAAACCCCGGGACCTTTGTTCGTCTTACAGGCCCATTTCCCTGTTGAATGTTGAGCCCAAGGTTCTGGCTAAGCTCCTGGCTACCCGCCTCCTGACGGTTATTAGCGGCTTGATTCATCCGGACCAGTCCGGTTTTATCCCGCATCGTAACACGGCTCTTAATCTGCATCGTCTCCATGGAGTCATTGCGAGGGCGGGGCTTCTGACGGAGCCGGCCATTTTGGCTTCGCTTGATGCCTCGATGGCCTTTGATACGATAGAGTGGCCCTATCTTTGGGCAGCTCTTGAGAAATTTGGTTTCGCCCTGGATTTATTGGTTGGGTGAAGTTACTATACGCCGAACCCCTGGCGCAGGTTGTGGTCAACGGTCGAGTTTCTGTTCCCTTTTGCCTTGGTAGGGGGACCAGACAGGGGTGCCCCTTGTCTCCGCTACTTTTTGCTCTTGCCTTGGAGCCATTAGCTGCGTGGCTTCGATGGGAACCTTCACTCAAAGGGATCCGTTGGTCACCAGATTTTGAAGACCGCGTCTCGCTTTACGCGGATGACATTCTTCTTTACCTTACTTCCCCGCGCAAATCTTTAAATGTTCTATTTGACGTTCTTACTTCGTTTGGCGCTAACTCTGGTCTGGTTATTAATTGGGCTAAGTCCTGTGTATATGTTCTTTCGGGTGTTCTGCCCCCGTTGCCGGATAGATTCCCTATCCAGGTTGTCCAGTCTGGCTTCAAATATCTGGGGATCTTTATTACACTGGACTCCTCACTCCAGTTTGAACGTAATCTCCTCCCCCCGCTTCTTAGACTGCGACTGGATGTGGCTCGCTGGCGTAAGTTGCCCTTGTCCCCTCTGGGCAGGGCTGCCCTTTTCAAAATGATGTCTTTGCCACGATTCCTATACGCACTTCAGAATTCCTATGATGACGTTCCCGCTACCTATTTCCGAGAGATTGAGAGTCTCCAAAGGCAGCTGATTTGGGACGGGCGTCCACGTATCGCCCTTGCGAAACTTACCATCCCTTGGTTTGACGGGGGCATGGCGCTCCCTGATATCAAGAGATATTACTGGGCTACCCAGCTGTCGGACATTAACCATGCAATGTATTCCCCGGGTCGGGATCCGGCCTTTGAGATGGACAGACTCCAGCTGCCGGGAGGGGATTTTAATAGAGCGCTTTATTCCAGGTCGGCTGGGCGCCATCTTATGGGCCCGTCCAAGATTGCAGTCAGTGTGTGGCGAGCCGCGAATGTGAGTCTGGGATGGGAGAATCGTCTGACACTGGCGACGCCGCTTTATGCTTCCGAGCGTTTGGGATGTCTCTGCTCTACTAAGGGCTTTGACCGCTGGGATATGATTGGAATATGTAGAGTGGGTGATGTCTGTGTGAATGGTAGAATGAAGTCCTTTGAGGCCCTTCGGGCCGAATATGACTTGAGTGATAGGGAATTTTTTCGTTATCTGCAGGTCCGACATGCCCTGGCCTCTGTTTTGACTCCTGATGTGGCCCTCCCCGAGTCCTCTCCCCTCGAGGATCGCATTCTGGATGGCCACCTTCCCGATAGCACTATCTCCCTGATTTACAAGAAGCTGATCAATAATCGCACTGACTTACTTGTCCGACTTAGGGAGGTTTGGGTCGGCGACGGGCTGGAATTAGATGACGAAGATTGGCAATCGGCACTCTCTTCTCCGAAAGAGGTCGCCATCCCTGCCCGTCTCCGTTTGGTTCAGCTTAAGATCCTCCACCGGGTGTATGTTACTGGTCCGCGTCTGGTTGTGATGGGTTTTTCCCCGGATGGTCTATGCAAACGTGGATGTGGAATGAGTGCGACGTTTCTACATATTATTTGGGAGTGCCCGGGGGTGGCGGCCTACTGGACTGAAGTACTTGCGGTGATGGCAGTTGTGACTGGGATTGCCTTACGGCCTGAGGCCCGACGATGCCTGTTGAATGTGTGGGAACCCACCGACTATTCTGTGGCCCAGACCAGATGGGCGACCTTGGGATACATGGTTGCAAAGCGAGACATTGCGCAACTCTGGGGCGCATCTAGACCTCCCGACGTCTCGGTGTGGGAGGACAACATGGACTGGTCCATGTTCCGCGAGCAGACCGTCTATATAGCTAGGGGCAGACCCAGGGCGTGGACGAAGATTTGGGGTCAGTGGAACGAATATCGTGGGAATATTTGTACTCCTCCCTTGGTTGACGCACCCGATGTTACCCTATCTCCCTAGGCTGGTGTTCCCGAGATTTCTTATGCTGTTTTATGATTTGCCTTTCCTCCCCGCTGTTCCCCCACCCCCCCCGCCTTGCCGAGTCCCATCGATTGTGATTCCGTCTTCCGGATTAGTGAGTTTCCCCTCCTCCTTCTGGGCTGACTTTGATTAGTATGCATTTGCCTTTTTGTGGTTTGTTGTTTTTTGTATGTATATAACAGAAAATTGTTGTGTCCTGTTCTATACTTCGAGTAACATTTGGTATCTGATTTGTGCCTGACCACGGAAGTGATCGTATGATCTTATATTGTGCCTCGATTTTAGCGGCCAGCCCGTGTGGTTGTAGGCCCATCCTTGTAACCTTTATTTGATTGCTCAATAAAAGTTTTAAAAAAAACAACAAAAAAAAACAGAAGAGTAAAAAGTGACAAAAAGAAACAGATACAAGGCTAGCATCTTAATACACATTAAGAGATTCATCTTTTTGTTGCCTATCAGTACTTGAGCGTTAATCATCCTACATTTGGTCCCATCATCACTTCTATCCACCAGGGAGCACAGAGATAGAGTGTACTTACCGCGTCAAACGCTACCAGCGGATATAGTCTCAGGGTTGCTTGACTTAACTAGCATTAACAAAACTCTTCCTCCCAGCGATAATCTCATCTAGTAGTTTCTGTGCTTGTATTTCTTAAGTAAAATAGAAGTTTCGCCCTTGATGGATTATTTTCAGTTTCGCAGGGTTTTGTAGGAAAGCCGATGCCCCGGCCTTTTGAAAAGGGGTTATGAGCTGCCGAAGTCTACATCTTCTCTCTACAGTGGCGTGTGCAAAGTATGGTTTGGAAAAGTACATAAAGTTATCCCCTTTCCTTTTCATATTTGGTCTGGCCAGATCGTACACTGCCTGCCGAAGTAGGAAGTTCTCGAAGAATATTAAAATCATCCATGGGTATCCATGTGCGTTTGCTGGTCGTTTGGGTACTGACAAGGGAAATCTATGAACGCGTTGGACCTCTTTGTCCCAGTCCCAATGCGCCAGCTCCGGTAGCGAGCTTTTCAATAGATTTATGGTGTATTCCCTTACATCTTTTCCTTCTACATTTTCGGGAATACCAAGCAGCCTTAGGTTGTTCCAGCGTTGCCGATTTTCAGCCTCCTCCAGTTTCCACATAACATCCTTGAGCATGCCGTCTTGGGAGGATGCCTGTTCTTTTAGTGTATCCACTGTATTTTCTAAGTCCTCTGTGCGTTTCTCCACCATGCCTAGTCTATCTGCAATTTCTGAACACGTTTTACCAATTTTGCGCATTGTGCCTTGGAGTTTTTTCGATGCAAGTCGTGACTGACGGTTCTCATTCTTAATTTTCTCCTGAAAGGTTTTTATGGATTGATGGCTCTGGGGGTTCGACATGAGGTTTTGCCTCTGCCTGGCCGGGTAGTTGTCCCTTAGATATTCTTCCCCCATTCAGATTGCCAGGACCTATTAGTTGCGTAGCTGAGTAATCCCACCCTAGCTCCTCTTCCTCGTCCCCATTTTTCTTAGATCTATTTCTCTTCTGGCCTGAACCCCGTTTCATTTTTTCTGGGTTCTCTTCTCGTCTTGTTGGCTGCCATTACTTGTAGAGGTGTGCCCCCCTCCATCTCATTACTGCTGGAAGAAAGCCCGGATCCCGCTTCGGCTGATTCCTCATTCAGCGAATAAACGTTTTCCATGGAGTCGGGGGAGAGATACCCTGTGTTGTGTGTCCTTTTTGGGTTGGCTATTTCATTTTTATCGCTTTTAATTGGTGGCTCGATTACGGACCTCTCCTTACCCGATGTTCCCGAGGGGGTAATCTTTTCAAGTCTGCTACCCGAATTGGCACATACATTGTCTTGGGGGTCATTGACTGATACCTCTGGGCTCCCAAGGACTGTGTTCTCCATGCATGATCCCCAGGAGGGCCTCCCTTCAGATATGTGTGCTGGGGGGCTAGTCCGAGGGGAACCCTGGGGGTCTCAGTTAGTACTGTGTCTTGATTGGCCCCTAATTCTTCCATTTGCGGTCTCCCAGGAACTCCCAGCTCATTGTTGCCCTCCACAGGGGAAAACATACTTGTGATAGCAATCTGCTTTTTCTTTTCCCTCTGTCCGCCCGGCAACGTACCTTTTGACTCAGGTTTCGTGTTGTTTTTTGGAGCCTCTGCTTTCTCCTTTTTTTTCAGATTTTGCCCCTTTGCTGGCGCGATTGTCCATTTTCTTATTCTCTGCTTTGTTTTCAGGCTTGGTCTCCGACTCTTTCGGGTCGCTCTCTTTGCGAGACCCACATAGTGTGTTGAGCCGAGTTCAGTCGGGTTCGGCCGCGTCCTCCTCGTGCAGCCATGGCCTCTGTGTGCTTTGCTCTCTCGTTCCCAATGTTGCTAAGCAACCCCAGCCTGCAGCTCGAGCGAATCCTTCTGCCAGCCGTTGCTAGCAGAAGACGAGCGATGGATTTCCAGCACGTGGGGTGGGCAGCGCCGTGTCTGTCCAAGCGAGCACCGCTCTGTCTGTGTAGCCACCAACCCCAGGAGAGGATTGCCAGCTTTTGCTTCGCAATCGGTGAGTCTTAGAGACGTCCAGGTTTCCTCCCGATTCCTCCCGTTTCTCCTCCTGATGTTTAAGCACGTCGGACTGACCGCCAAAGAACTTTTGTGATGCCGCCTGGCATATCGCTACTACTCGACGGCTCATCCGCAGTTTTCCCGACTCTGCAGTGGTTCTGTAGTCAGGATGGGTGCGGTGAGATGCGGAGTGGCATAGAGGTGTGTTACAGAGATGCTCACTCAGCCGCCATCTTGTCCCGATGCTCTTCTTTTCCACGTGGTAAGGTGCCCCCAATTCACCTTGGAGAAAGAAGAATGGCGAGGTGATTCTATTTAGGTCATTCAAGCTTGCCCCGGACTGATCTGCAGTACATCTTTTCACCTCTTCCTAGGATTTCTCATGCCAGAGTTTCGATGCAGAGCAGCCCCTCAACCGATGTGCACCCATGCTCTCGAACAATGAATGTCTTATTTTTGTCATTTTTACTCAAACAGGCTCATATTCCACTTGGTTATTACAGACTGCTTAAGTATGTCTGTTCACTAGCTACACATTTCCCAGGTGATTTCCCCTCACAATCACCCATGTCTACACGTAATGCACCACGTATAAGCACTTCTTGTTCTGTTCAGGTTCAAATGTTTATATCGTGGGACAGAAGGAAAATAAACACAAAACAAACACAAAACCAAGTTTTTCCGGTTCACGGGTACTGCCCCAAGACTACCACACCCCGCTACCGTTGGTGGCATCCACCACTCCTCTGTCCAGGCGTCCTCCTTCTCTTACTCCCCATTCCTGCTCTCCTGCTCCCTGGTTGTCAGCATCCAGGTACGATCCCTCTCCTGTTTTCTCAGGGTCGCCAGTGTATCATCTCATGACCTTTCTGATGAGTCCAGCTTCCTCTCATGTTTTCAACCTTCTCCTTGCGGGGTGTAGCTCTCTGAGTCCTCAACTCCGTTTCCTCCGTTTCCTCCTGCTCTCTTTCTTCACTGGCCTGGACATTCTTTTCTCCACCGCCTTCCAGTGGTGATAAGTCCTTTTCACCTTTTTTCCCATCTCTGCCCTGTCTACTCTCCTTTTAATCGGTGTCCTTTCTCTTCTTCTAGGTTCTTCGCCGGTTGGGGCTTGGCGTTGTAGGACCTCCCTTTCTTTTTCAAGGTAAGAATAGGTGTGTTTTTACGGTCCCTTCATATGGCAAGTCCGCCGGACACATGCACAAGCAGAGCCAGCGTGGGGACCTTGACTGTATACACATGATGGTCGCTTGGCTCTAAAAAGCGTGGGTGAACAGTCAGTTCTGTGAACAGGGTACTCCACCAGTATTGTGGCAGAGTACCATGTCTGCCAAACTTTAAATTATGTCTTAAATCCCTTAATTCCTGTCCTAATCAAACTAACCAGTCGGAATTTATATAGTATAGTAGCTGCAGCAATAATATAAACAATATCCTTCATATTATTGACAACAGAAAACTAGCAGGGAAGAATGCCTAGCTCTGTGTGACTGACGTGGAGAAGGCGTTAAACATGGACTCTTTCTAATGAAGCTCTAAGTTGTTTGAACTTTGTCCCAGATTCTGCAGGTGGGTCTTTTGTGGATACATACTTTCAACAGCGAGTATTAAGGTGAATGGAGTGCGCTTTATCCACATACAGAGGGTGCAAGACAGGGTTGGGCCTCTCCCATTCACACAGTACATGGAGCACATTGTGGAGAGAGTGATGAAAAAATGGAAACCCCAGGAGTTAAAGTAGAAGATACTAACCAAACGGTGAATGTATGCTGATGACATTCTAGTCTTCCTCTCTAACCCTGTACAATTCCTTCCAAAATTGATAACGGACACGAAGCAATTTGGAGCCATCTTCGGGGTCTTTATAAACCTGCAAAAATTGCTAATTCTAAACTTTCCCTCAAGACCAAAAACAGTTCATACAGGGCAGATCTCTTTCTCCTGGGCACCCATTCCATCCTATATCCGGGAATACAATTGTCAGCCAGCTCAGCAACCAGCTCACATATAACTTAAACAGCTCCACTACATTGAATCTGCTAAGAGCTTCAGACATGGCATACCCAGGGTCTGTGATGAATGAGAAGGTCTGCAGCCGTTAAAATGGCCACTCTGAGAGGCATTGTCCTCACCCCGAGAAGTGGCTATCCCGATGCGTCTTCACCTGGTGCAGCTTAAAATTCTTCACCGAGTGTATTTTGATGCCACACTGCTCCACAGGCTGGGTAGGCGACCTGACGCACTCTGCCTCCGAGACTTAACGAGACGGGAACATTCCGGCATACCCTTTGGGGCTGCCCTCACATACAACGATACTGGATTAACGTTACCAGACAGCTAACTAGGACATGTGACAAGACTAACCACCCGACGCCCACACTATGTCTCCATAATATCTGGGCCGAACAATCATGGGCTGCAATGGGGTGGTGTATAGCGAAGCGGAATATTGCCCAGAAGTGGGGCGTGGAAACCATACCGCTGATGACAGATTGGGCAAAGGACATGGATCATGCTATGATTGCCGAAAAAACTGTGTTTAAAGGGAGGGGTTGCCCGCGTAAATGGAACCACAAGTGGGGAAACTGGAATAAGTATAGGGGGGAGATATGTGTCTCTACGACGGTAGAACTAAGGAGGGAGAGGCTCCTCCGGGGGGGGGGGGGGGCGAACATGTGATTTGATGGCACACGCGGTGGGCAATCAGGAATAGACAAATAAGTATGTAGTTTCCTGACTCGGGACATGTAAGTGCTCTCCATGCGGACTGAAAGGCAATTGTTGGATTATGATACCCTGGACTCCTGCTGGATTGATGAAAGATGAGATTGATTTGTAATCTTATGTACTTGCTTGCCTAAATTGTCAATCTAATTATCTCTACTGCTGCCTTTGTTTCTAATAAAAACGGATTTAAAAAAAAATGGCCACTCTGCCAAAGATCTTGTTCCACATAACCCTCCCCACAAAACCCCGATGTACCATATGCCTGCGATCCTGAAGAATCTCAATGAGAACGTCAATAAATCACTATGAGCACAAAAGAAAACCCATGATGGTCAAAAAGACAGATCATAGATATACAGAGGAAGGAGGTCTGGGAATCCCTAGCATTGCCACACAGTACCAGGCACATTTAATATATATGGTGCACTTGAACAGAGAAGAATCCGTGAAAACTTGTGCTTTATTGACCAAAGCAGAGGGGAGACAAATACCTAGAGTGTCCCTCTGTCCCTTAAAAGACTGAGCCAGGTAACTGTACTCATCTCCCTTGACAAAAGCCACACTTGCAATGTGGGATAGAATATCAGGACAAGAGAATCTCACGCGGATACGTGCGAGTCGCATTTTCGATCAGGATATGATCATTACTTTCAAGCAGCTCAAAATAGATCATGACCTACCTAAGACAAAGAAGTTAAGATATTTTCAGATCCGGAATTTGGTCACCCACAAATCAATCCCTTCACAAGCAAGTAAACGGCTAACAGTCTTCATGCAATGGTACATCACAAGCAAGAATGACAAACGCCAGATCTCAGACATTTACAAAATCCTTGTGCAATCCACTCAACTAGATAAAACCCCCAGCCAAAAGAGGTGGGAATCGTGACCTGACAAAGCACTTTTGCATAAACAATGGACAGGGCTATTCCATAGGACCTGCACTACCTCAAGAAGCATTGCAAGAATAACATTAGTTGTGAAAATGGCCTCTTACTGGTATCTGCACTCAGAAAGAATAAATAAAAGGAACCCAAGCAGAACAAAAGTGTACCAGCGAGGTCATGGGGGAACCGGAACCCTGTTCTACTTGTCCAAAATAGTAAACATACTTGAAGAAATTCTGAATAGGACAGATTCCGTCTTCGAGTCTCAGTCTAAAGTATCTTAAGTCTCCAGAGTAAGGAAATTGTTACTTACCCAGAAAGCATTTTGTGTGGCATTTAGTGCTGTAGAGTCACATGCTTAGCACATGTGGCTGTAGATACCCTCGCTTAGCATACGTCGGCCAGTTAGTGTTGGGCTCGGATGTGTGCAAGTTGTTTTTCTTCAAAGAAGTCTTTTGAGTCACAAGGTACAGTGACTCTTCCTCTTGCTTGCAATGCGCATGGTCCTCATCTCCATAGTTAGTTTTCTGCATGGCAGGTGAGGATGGAGAGTAATATGATGTATCCTAGTGAGATGACCACAGGTGAATTATGTAATATTTAATGTAGATAACTGCAACCAACTCTGGTTTCCGGAGAGGAGGGTGGGTGCATGTGAATCTACATCACTACATGCCACATACAAATGCTTACTGGGTTAGTAACATTTTCCGTTTGAGGCATGTGTGGCTGTAGATACACATGCTCAGCATAGACTGTAATGCAGCTTTACTCCCAAAGCAGTGGCTAACCTGTTTGGGTCACATTCGTTTGAAATAATGTATGTAGAACCGCTTGGCCCACATTAGCTTATTGATGAGCCATGACATCCACACAGTAATGTTTTAACATGTATGTGGTGTAGACCAAGAAATGGCTTAACATATGTCAGCTATGGGTATGTTTCCTAAAAAGACCATTGAAGCTCCTTTTTTACGAGTGGAATGAGGTTTTGTTGGGACAAGTAGAGTTCGTTTAGCTTTAGCGTAAAAGGTTTGGAACATTTAACGATCCACTGTGAAATGCCTGATTTAGGAATGGGCTTGCCTTTGTGTGGTTAGAAGAATGCAACAAAGAATTGTGTTGTCATATAGATATGCTTTGCCTTCATACTGTGTTAAGTTAGCATGAGCTTATTAGGAGTTTAGACGCCATTTTACCTTTCTGCTGCTTCTGCACACGGCACATATTGTTATTAGAGCTTTGAGCCTAGTAGAATATTTTGCTTCACACGAGAATAATATGTTTTGCTATCGTATCAGCTTTGCTTGGTAAGCTATGTCTGTACAGTGAGTGCCGAGGCCTTCAAGGTTATTTCAACACAGTGGTTGTTGTGAGGTCTGATGTTTGCACGTTCTAGACATAACATATATGCAGCTGCGGCCAACTCTGGCTTTAGGCGCGTTTAATATTGCACTGCACAGAGCATGCCGACACACTTGATGACTCCTTTGCATGCAGAGAGCTGGTGGAAGATGATGTGATCCCTCTCCACTAGGATCAGAGGTATGGGGCCGCCCTTCTAAAACCCAAAGAGACCTTCTATAGATATAATATAATATACTAGCAAGGGAAGGTAAGACTTAGGTGCCATTTAGCCTACTTCCCTCTAGCATTTTAACATGCTTTTTCCCTTTGTATTTTATGGACTAGTAACTATGCTGATTACTTTGTTTCTTATAATATGTTTGCTTGTATTAGCTAAGATACTGCGCTTCAGAACACTGCATTAGAAATAAACATTTCAAAGTTGCACGTGTCTTCATTGGAGAAGTGTGGCTCACTGGTTAGAGAAGGCAGACCTGCAAGCAGAGGTCAGCCCGGGACCAGGGTTCAATTCCCGGCTCAGCGGGGTCTTGAGTCCTAAAAATGTCCATGGACTTGACAATTCTCGCTCCGGTGCCTACTCGATTCACGGGTTCACACTCTGCGACTCTGGGCAATAGCTTGCTTAATCTCCACAACGGCCCCTCGCAGCGGGATGCCTGGCTTTCACCTTGCGGATACCCTGCTGGGGTTATCTCACAGGGGAATACCAGGACGGGTTCCCTAAGCAAGCGCTTAGAAACCGCTTGGTGATTTGCGCTATATAAATTCCTGTACATTTACATTTACATTCATTTACTCCTCGTTCTGGATTGATATGTTGGTATAACGAAAGAGTGTTCATGTGTTCCACGTTACCTGAGGTGTTCTAAGTCCATGTTCTGTTCTGGGTTGTCTAAACATTGGGAGTTTGTAAGAACCAATGAGACACTGATTGCTAGTCTGGTAGGGGATTTTGGGTAATAAGGTGAGTTTTGGCACACCCTAATTCACTGAGGTTCCAAGTCTCTATGAACAGTTCTGTGTGAGAGCAGGATCCCTGCGACAGTGTCTTTCCAAATGATTGAGTTCTAGCAATATATTGTACATAAGAATTATTTTTACATCCAGCATGTGTAAAACCCTTCCCGCAAATTAATCAGGTTGTGGGGGGGAAAAAATGGTAATATGAGAGACTGATTTAAGTGGCACTGAGAGACCACTTTTTGTAGGAATTTGGATTAGTACGTAATATCACTTTGTCTTTAAGAAGCTGGAAGAATGGTTCTTCAAAAGTTAGGCATTACCTGACATGTCTGAGTGAAGTGATTGCAATGAGAAATGTAACCTTCCAGGAGAGAAACTAGAGAGGTTCAATGGAGGACCCATTCATCTTCTTAACACAATGTTGAGATTCCAATTATGGGCTGGTGGTACTCAGAGCGGAGTCTCTTCTGAGGCACTCTAAGAATGCTTTTACTACAGGGCTTCTAAATACAGAAGTATGTTGTCTGTCCGGCAGATACTAGGTGTAGTCTTATAGAAG
This sequence comes from Lissotriton helveticus, assembly GCF_964261635.1. Lineage (NCBI taxonomy): Eukaryota > Metazoa > Chordata > Amphibia > Caudata > Salamandridae > Lissotriton > Lissotriton helveticus. The sequence continues at coordinate 1,052,602,896 of NC_136067.1, forward strand.
TAAATGCTAAACCAGAGGTAAGCAAATGAAACCAATAGCAAACGATATCTCAAGCCTTTGCTGTTAAAGGATCAATGCTTTTTCAATTACAATAGTGGACAAATCTTACCACTTTGCTGCTTAGAAGGCTCTACTAGTGGGCCTTCGTGCTTCTTTACACTGTCCATACACTGTGAAGGTAGATTTAGATATCCAAACTCTAACATCTCAGAAGCCAGATCGAAAGATTGAAAGATCTGGGGTTGGGGTGTCTTACTGAACCCTGGTTTTGAGTTAGAAGGTCCGGCCAGTTGGGGAGTACCTGGTGTGGAACGAATGAGAGTTGTACGAAGATGAATCGTGGTTGTCGTGCCTATGCGGGAGCCACTAGGAAGAGGGGGAGAGATGTTTGCCAAAGTTTGCGAATCACAAATGGAAGCAGTGGGAGAGGTGGAAAAGCATAGGCAAATATCCTTTACCCACTCATCCATACTGCATTGCCCCTTGTACTGTGGATGTGGTAAGCTATAGGAATGGTTTGGGCATTTGGCAGTTTCTGCTGCGGTGAGGAGGTCTATGTCTACGTGCCCACACTGCTGGAAGAAAGAGGAGGACTTGTTGCTTGAGCTTCCCCTCTTGGGCTTGTTAGCGCCTCCTGCTGAGGAGATCTTCAAAGTCGTTGCCCACCCCACTCTCGGTGGGTACTGCGCTAAGAGGTGAATGTTCTGTCAGAGAGCCCATCTTCAGATGTTTTGGGCTATCTGATATAGCTGAGAGGACCTGGTGCTCCCCTGTTTTTGCAGATAATACACAGTAGTCATGTTGTCTGTTTTGATGAGAATTACTTTGCCAATGAGGTGGGGAAGGAATGCTTTGAGAGCTAGATGGACAGCCAGCAGCTTTAGTTGATTGATATAGAGATGTATTTGACTGACAGTCTAGTATCCCAGTACAGTCAATTCCTGTGAATGCGCCCCCAACCTGTGAGAGAGGTGTCTGTAATGGTTCTCTGCAAAACTGGGTCTGGCGTCCCTTTAGAAGATTGTTGGTATTCCACCACTGCAGAGAGTGTCAAGCTTGACGGATCACCAACACTAGATCTTCCAGTTGACCTTCCACTTGAGACCACTGATGCACTAAGCATTCTTGCAACGGATGCATTTTGAGTCTGGCATGAGGTACTACGGCTATGCAGAACGCTATGGTGCCTAGGAGGCACATAACTGTTCTCACTGTTATTTGCTAATGAGGACGGAGCTGTGAAATGAGTGTTTGGCAGAAGTGAATTCTTGCAGCAGCTGGGTAAGCTATTGTCGTGTATTTCTATAGGTTCTGAATCGATCCCCCTATTCCTGACCATATTCTGGTTAACCTACCTAGCTAGTTAACTAACAGTCAGCCCATGAGGCAAGAAATCCCCCATGATGCAGATACCGTTATCTGACGCAGTCACACTACGGCACAGGAACGTGTTATCTGATTAGGTCATAACGCTTGAGATCTAATTAGACAAGCGACATTCCTCCAGCCCCTGATAAGGCATACGACGTTCTCATAACAAATCAAACCTATGACAACCTGGATAATCCGTGCGGCCATTGTTTTGATTTCACAGAGAACTTTAGTAAAGAATGTGCTAACGAGCAAGTCGTATGACATCTTTATTGACGTACCTATGTCCATCCTTACGTCAATCCCGGCACCTTTAAGGTATAAATATTGCCGACCTTGCCCTATGCAAACACACGCGTGGTGACAAGACGGAGCAGCCATACTTGCCGAAGCAGAGAGCAGAAGCAGACCCCGCAGGCAACAGCCCCGCCTTCCTGACGCGCTGAGAGACGCGCTGCTATCTCAAGCCGAGAGACCCAGCACCGGCGCTTCTGGGCAGCCCTCGCAGGCAGCCTGGAATATCGAGAGCAGAGAAAGAGATACCATTCCTCATTCATCCTAAATTCCAGGTACAGAACTGAATAACCCCTCCTAGAGAATTCTTTAGTTATTCACTTGGCAAAAACAAACTTAACTTAAACTGTAACTTTCTATTCCCGCCCACGCATTAGACTTAGGTCAGGTACACGGGGTAGGCGTATTTAGAAACACCAGTTGAGTACGTTTAGTCAAATGTATATGTGTATGTAAATATATTTTAATCATTTTAAACATCATATGGCTCAGAAACCATATCAATGTTTTTACAGTATTATTTTATACTATTGCTTTTAATGTATGCACTTTACTTAACTATAAGTATTGCAATAATATCGATCCATTTCTCTTGTACGAGAAAAGAGACTGATCAATAAATAACATCTTTTATTGAACACGCCCGTCTCTTCCTTTTCTCTACATTCTGATGAGACTAAGAATGCACGTACTGACTGAGTAAAATAATTGCCTTGTGCTCACACGACTCTTGAGATTGACTCTTGATTAGGGGAGAGCAAAGTTGTCATGTTCTATGGTTGTCAGAAACTAAATCCCTTCTTGTCTAATCAGGGGAGTTAATCCTTCCTTGAACATTCGAGAAAGTTTCTAGCGAACTCTGAGCTTAGCTGGCAAACCCAAAAATTAAGTCTAGTATCGACAGTAGTAGACCTAGTTAACGTCTGGTCTAGGCCTTTACTGCTGTAGGTACTATTCCAATGCGCAGAGCCTATTGGGAAAATAGGAGCTACACTACATGGCGCCCAACGCGTTTGGAAAGGGCGATAAAACTAACGTAAGACATTTAGAGTAACTCAGTCGTGCTTTCTCACTCAGACCCCTTTTCCCAAATACTCCAAAGACGTCTGGAGTGGGTGAAAGGTTATTGTATCCTCCAAAACCTCGCAGGAGGGAACTCCTATGTATGGTTCTTGGTCTAGTCAACGTTGAAGGATAAAACAGTTCCAGAATATTGTGCATCTAATCTCTGTTTCCATAAAGAAACCTGATCTGCAAATAAACATAATACCATCCTGTCAGCAAAATGGACAGCGATGAAGAACGAGAGGTTACTAGATTCGCTACTGAAATAGCAGATGCTGATGCTACCATGCAAGCAGCAGACGCGGATATAATACTCATTCCGGTCGCCAAAAGGAGATCTATAACCTTAAAACTTATAGAAAATGGACTGACACCTAGAGGTGGCACAGTCATATTAGTAATCGAGGCACACGAATATCGGCAGACAGAGGTATACTATACATGGATACATTTTCCAGCAGCTAATACTATAACAAAGTACTTCCACTATTACAAAGTAGAGGAACCTCCTAATGAGTACACTCCTTTCGAGGAGGTGGAAGTACCACTCAAATTCCAAGAGCATTTGCTCTTATTTGATGGCGCCCTAAAACATAATAATCACATTACAAGGCTCGGTCCTTTAGGAAGACCAGGAGCAACGTGGCCGGTCTTAGCCGGATACACACCATATCCAGACATCGAAAGAATGCCTCCAGCAGAGCTGTTAATACAGCTAAAACAACTACTAAAAATTCACAGACAATTAGTTCAGTATGTAATGCGGACTTCAACAATTCAGCCAGCGATTAAACTTCCACAGCTGACCCCTCACCAGGGGAACACAAATAAAATTACACCACAGAACATCCAATCCTGCCTAGGTAAAGTTCCAGCTAAACGGGAACAGATACCATTCTGGTTGGCACAGAAAATTACCCAAATAGAGGCGGTGTTTCCTGACACCACCCCGCTGGAAAAACACAGGATTCTGACTATATGTCTCCCAATGGGAATCGCACCACACATTGAGGACTGTGACACTTGGGGTACAGTCTTTGCTTCCATCTACACAAAAACGCACGGTGTTCCATCCATTTCGGTAATACCAGATGTGCTAAAACAAATTCAAGATGAATACGGTCCAGAACCTGCTTTAACTCTTGGTATGAAATTACTAAAAGACTTCAAGCAGGTCTCGGCTATATTACTAGCCAACATAAAGGGTGAAGCAGCAAACGTGGCGATCCGCCAGAGGTTAAAAGAGACAGATATAGCAGACCAACCAGCTGAAATTGCCAGAATCATAGAAAAATCCTATGAAGAACTAGGCAGAGATAGTCTAGGTGGAATACCAGTAAAACCGCAACTGACTACAAGTCCAGAAAAAATGTTTTTTAATAATAATAATAATTCACCAAAAAAGAACTGGGATGGGAACAAACAATCCAATCCAAAAGAAAAGAAATTCCAGTCCAGAGGAAGGTCTCCTAGGCGAAGAGAGAAATCTCCAAACCCGAGACAAAGGTCACCGCAGAGTGACCCCTCTGGGAATAGATATAACCTTAGAAATAGGGATAATATTAAAAAACCTGATAGATATCAAGACATTGATACACGTCCCTCTCAATCTTTTCAGAATTCCTCGCAGAAATCGGAAAGAAGAGGACGATCAGAAGAGCACGCCAAGTCCAAAGACAAGGAACCTGCTCAACTGAAAAAGAAATCACAATTTCCAAAAAAGAAGGTAGCCAGTATCAAGGTAGTTAACAATGCCGAGAATACTGAGGACACAACTGAAAAACGGAGAATGGGCTCAGACAATGCTAGACAGCGCAGCAGAGGTGAGCATAGCTCGCAAAGTCCTTATGAATCATCTGGAGACAGTGGACACGAATGAATACCTTCAAGTGGAAACTGCAGATACCAGAGTTAGCAAGCCCCACAAAATATACGAGATAACATTACGTATAGAGGGAGATAAGACTAGGAAAATAAGGGGACTATTTTGGGATAACCTCTCAAAGGGTTATGACATACTTCTAGCTGAAAAAGACTGGCCACCAGAGTTTGTCAGGGAGTGCCCTCATGGCGAAGAAGTAATTATGCCTGCCTTCTCGAATCAAATCCCGATTCATAAAAAATACACACTTGCTAGAAAGTGGGCAGTGGCCTTAGCACCTGCTTTATATAAAAATCATGTAGGATGGGATGAGGATTCTCCTCCTCACAAAATCCAGTTAAAATCACAACCAACTGCACAAAGGCAGTACCCAATTAAGCAAGAAGCTAAAAAACAAGTAAATGAAATACTAGATCAGCTAGAATACCAGGGGGTGATTGAAACTTGCACCTCACAAATGAACAATCCTTTGTTTCCGGTCTCCAAACCAGACAATTCATATCGCCTAGTTTTGGATTACCGACACCTTAACACATGTTGCAAAACTTTTGCAGTGCAAAACTCACACAGTGCTGCACTAATGAATAACATAGTGCGCAAAAAATACAAAACAACCTTGGACATCTCCAATGGATTCTTTTGTCAAAACATAGCACCAGAGAGCAGATATTTAACAGCTTTCTCAGTAAATGGCACTCAAAAACAATTCTGTCGGTTAGCCCAGGGGTACAAGAACAGCCCGGGGGTATTCTCAGCGAGAGTAACAGAATTACTACAACAATATGATGATGAAGCATTATCTTATGTCGCTGACATTTACTTAACAGATGATGACTTAGAAACTCACTTGAAAAGAGTGAACACCATAATACTTGGTTTCGCTGCAGAGGGTTACAAATTCAACTTCAAAAAATCCAGAATTGCCCATCTGAAAATCCAGTACGGAGGATATGAATTATCAAGTATTGCCTGGTTGACAGTCTTTTAAGAACTAGAAGAATTAAAAAATCTAAAATATGAAAAGACGTATCCTCTGCCAATCGACATTCTGCCTCTACGACATTACGCCTGTGTAATCTATACAGACGGACATGCTCAACCCTCCGTTTGGGGAGAACATGCATACAACCCCACGTGTGAGATCACAAAAGAAGTGTGGCGCGGAGGTAAACTAAGACCTCTATTAACAAAATCACACTCAGTAGAAACAAATTCAGAAATGCAAACTGAAATAATAGCTTTGAAAATGGCGCTAGATAATGCGGATCGCGAATTCCCGACACTTATAGTGTCAGATTCATATTTGTGCGTCAAAGCATATAACAAGGATTTGCAGACATGGATTCAGAACGGTTACAAAGATGACACAGATGCACCAATAAAGCAGAGACTTCTCTGGGAACAAGTAGCTCTTTTAAAGAAAGAACTACCAAAGACTCACGTGACTCACTCACTGAGTCATCAACGTGATGGCGTTCACGTTGTGGGGAATTCATTGGCTGAAACAGCCGCAGCGGCAGCCACTAAATCGGCTCCCGTAGATCGAAAAAAGCGTACATTAAAATACATTGACGGTGAAACATTGCTGGCGGTGAAAACGTCATCAAAAGGCGACTGCTCAGCGTTACCGATCAACTATCCACTCAATTATACATACATAATCGATGCAAACTCCGTCCCTTTTGCTCGAATCCCTGGAGTGGGGGATAGAGTGATTCCAAACATGGACAGGAGACACTTGTTAATCGCAGACGCACACATGGGCGAGGGTCACAGACACCTTAAATTAAAAGATTCTCTGGAAGAATTACAATCACGGTACTGGTGGCCAGGCATGAGCCTGCACTACACCATGTTTGTAAAAAACTGCCCAAACTGCAACAGAGATCGCAGAGGGGAGAGAAGCAGTTTAATACCTCGTCGAATCACGGCAGATAACATCACCACTAAAAAGAATGGCTTGCGATTAACATATACAGGCTAGTTCCCACTTATAATGTAGATCCACAGCACTCGGCTGACGTCCGGACTGTTATACAAGATTTGCGAGTCTAAATGGCATATACGCTAAGAGCATGCTACGTTCGACCATTTTTTTCTTTTTCTCAGGCAATCCAGCCTGGGGGGTGAAATAATGGCCAAATGAGCACAGCCCAGCGGGAATCTTCTCACTTCCTTCCTGAGGGTATGGGATGGTGTAAAGAAAAAACCAAGACAGAAAGCAATCTATAATAGAAAGGATATTAGGTTCGGGAGCTGGGTGGGTCAAACATCTAATAAGTGTCCAACGTAGTCTAAATAACTTGCCAAGAAATTCTCTGAAGGGATTCAGTCCGTACGAATTATTATTCGGAACTAGGATGTTGATCTCTGACCTTGATAGTCAGACTTCAGTGGTAATAGAAAAAAGCTTTGATGTCAAAGACCGTTTGGCTATTTTGCAGGACTTAAACAAAACAAGAAAAGACCTGAGCAACATACAGTTGAAACAACAGCCAACGACCACTGAAGAATCACCACCTGTCCCAGCAAGACCTGTCTGGATTCCAAAAGTCGGGGATCTAGTCAGGGAAAAGATCGCGGTAAAGAAGGAATTTGGGCCTTCCTACAGAAAAGCAGTTCCTGTCTTGTCTGTCAACGGGACAAGATCAGTTGTACTACCGCCACTTGCTGGAAAAAAGGAGAACCGAGTTGTATCAATCGACCTGGTAAAACCACAACATGTGGCCAATAACAAACAGTAGGCCAAGTGGACTCCCAATAAGTAGCAGAACACCAAGGTTTGCTACCAGTACAGAGGTCCTAACAAAGAGGCTCATCACTTTCGAAACGCCTACAGAAGAACAACAAGGACTATGCAACAATGCAATAGAACTTAGACCTCTGAAAACCCAAATAAAGACATTTAGCAGAGACACACCAATCTATACTGAAGTACCAAGTGAAAATGCAAAAATAAAAAATCCTGAACCAATTGGAACAATTGACAGAACTGCATCCGGTTACTTCATCAACTTTGATGATTCCTCTGAAGGCTTCAGCGAACAAAAGACACAGCCATCATCAAAATCCTTTAAAGACAAAGCGAAGGAACTTTTGAAACAACTAAAAGAAACATATCTGATTTCTCCATGGATTGAATTTTGGGTGGGTTTTGGTGCATTTATCCTCATACTTTGGCTCATCATGGTATTTACTTTGGGACGCTTCATTGAGGGAAAATATGCTAAAATGGACACAGCAAGTCAGAACATCAACTTGGTCCTCAAACCACACACATCTTCACACGTCGAGAAACGAGAACTTTCTTCAGAACTTTCTTCAGCCAACTTCACAGCAATTCCAATACCTGGTGGGGTAGCCTGGGACAACACTGACTATGAAATTTATGGTCCGGTCGAGATCCTGAAATATCCACACCAAATTAAGATCTCTTTGAGTGACTTTGCGAAACCAAACTCATTTGCTGATGATTGGGACTTTGAAAGTATAAACAATATGATGTCTGACTTAGTAATGTCTGCTAAATTTACAAAACATGATTATTTGCAAGGTTCTACAAATTATGATAGTATGTATTGCTATAACCACTATGGTAACCATTTCTTGCATAAATCTGCACAACCTAGAAATGTTTTAAATTTTAATCAATGGGAACATTGTGCTACACCTCCAAAAGGGAGCTCTAGAACCGTTTATGACAAATATTCATACTTTCAAGGTTTTAACACTAGTAATGCTGAAACATTTTATTACAAATTGTCAAACAAGACAGGGACCAAAACCATGATAACCAACACAAAATTGATTTATTCTGATTCATTCTTTGAAAAAATGAATACTTTTGGATTCGATTATTGGGACAAAAATGTTGATTTGAAAAGTGTTTGGGGCACAAAAGAATGGCAAGTACAGGGTTTAGAAGCTTTGTTTAGAGCCTGCATGATCCCAGAACAAATGATATTTTTAAATGACACTGTTCAACAAACCACCTGTCTTGGCTTAGCCAAAATCAAAGATTTAAATAACCCGTCTATTCCAAAGCCAACAATGTTTAGCAATAACTCTGATACAGATGAAGGAATAGACATAAACCATATACTTAACCAAAACAGAACAAATCCTGATTGGAAACAATGGTTGATCTGGCCCACAGATACAAATAACTGTCAAGATAGATTCCTGAATAAAACACAGGGTTTCAAAATGACCAGGCCAGACCCTAGATATCCCCAAAGACATCATCCAGGGATAATAACAACCTACAGTGTGGGCAAATTATGCCTTCAATGGCTACAAACTTCCACACTGCCTGAAATTAAGCAACACCTAACTTTACTTACTGATGGTGCTGACTTGCGTGATTTCATAATGGGACCACGCAAACAGCGTCAAAAGCGTTTTATAGCAGCCTCTGTATATGCAGCATACAATGAGGCCTGGAAGGTTACTCAAATTGAGACAGCAGAAAGAATACGGGAAATTGACCGTATCAATTTGGAAAAATCACTTTCTGTAGTGGACAATGGGTTAATGACTCTGTCCTCCAGAATTTTTTCATTGGACGGCATTGTGTCTTCAGCAATCGATATATTATCGCAAGACTTACTGTTATTACAACATGGTCAGTCACAATTGCGCTCTATTGTACAGCTTGGCTGGACGTTACAAAATCTGCGTTCAGGCTATGTGCCTTGGCGTTTAATCAACACAACGTCACTATTCCAAATCTTTAACCTTACTGATAGACAAATCGGTATGGCGCAGAAGGGTGCTGATTATACAATCTTGAGCATTGAAAAACTAGAAAGATTACCGTTGACAATGTCAGAACGACCTGTCAGTGAATGGATAATCCACGGAATCATAAATATTCCAATCTCAACCTTCAGGTTTCAATACTGCCAAAAATATATACAGGCTGGCATGTACGAAAAATTGGGAAAGGGGTACCTTAAAACAACTTGGAACCTGCCCTATTCACATGCATGTGTCAGTAACAAAGGACAGAAAGTGTTTCTTAGTGGCAACAATTGTGCTATGTCACTAAGCGGCACGCTTCTGTGTAACGGTATTAGTTTGCACGGAGCCTGTGAAGGGAATTCATACAACCTTTCATGTCACCAGCAAGGCGCACCTGCAACTGAAATAGAACCATTCTTTCAAAGACTCTATAATGGGAGTTACATTCTTATTGTAGACCGCAGATGCTGTAGTCTTATGCCCGGGACTCCTTATCTCGTCACTACGATGGCGAAGGTCAAGTGCTGTGGACGTTCTTTGTTCCCCAGCTCCTTTCCAGACAGGGAGGCGAGGGCATGGCCCAGTTTGAAAATTACTTCTATTCGAATAGACACTTTAAGCAGAATGAAAACAGTGCTTCTTCAGACGCCTACAAGGCTCACGTCATCTAAAGAAACGTATGATCTACAAGTCGCAAGGACGACTGCAGAGATACATACATTATTATCAACCAATTCCCCCGTACATTTCGCGGAAATCCTGAGCGAAATCTTAAATATTTCTGATACCACTGGGGTCTCAAAGGTATTTAAGACAGTATTTTCGATGGCATTAACACCATTCAAAGCCATACTGGGTATTTTTCCAGATTTCGTCCATTCGATTTTTGGCGGACTTCCCTTGATCCTGGGACTAATTGCAGGAATCCTATTCCTAGTCCTTATTTTTCGTTATGGCAACCCATGTCACAGAACAAACTCTCACGACAATGGAAGAAACGATCCTAGCCATTGGATACCGGGACCGGATATCAAAAATCCTGGGACTTTCCCGGCTTAGAGACCTAAACATGACTTGGTTTCTATCATTTCGACCAATGTGGCAAAGGTGTGTTTTACCTGTACTAAGGTGTCTGCTATGCGGAGAAGAATGCGTGTTAGACACCTGTCTGACGCTACAATCGGATGCGCCGGTGGATGCAGATACACTGTTGGTTCCTACCAAGGTTCACGCACTGTGCTGCCCTCAAAGGCTGCCAATTCTGATGACGGCATTCCTGGAATCTTCACCACTGCGATTGAAGAGTAGTGAAGTTCAAGATGAAAGCAGCATCGAACAGGTACGACCTTCTGTCAGCAATGCAAATCAGAATGTCAATGCAGACAATCATGCGCATGAATGCATGGTTACACCTATTTCCGACTTAGTGGAACTTTCCCATGAAGCTGTTGACAGTTTTTTCGAAAGCCTGAATGATATGATGTTCTCTCCGGAACAGAAATAGAGACTTTTGAGTAAACTCGCACACGGCGTTCCCTGAATCCGGCCTTCAACTTAAAAAATAAAGTCACATGAACAATTACAATCCAGTTCACGGACAGCAACTTTTTTCAGCAAGCCCTTAAAATATTTTTCTATATATTTTTCCCCGGGACACTGATCTTCTGCTTAAAGTAAGAAACTATTCCTAGAGAACTAAGATTTCTATTTTTTTTAGATACTTTATAGACTTTAAATAGACTTTAGCTGCCCGCTGGTATGTTCACAATATATTTTATGTGATGAAATGGTTTCGACTTTTTTTCTGTATAGCCATATTAAGAGCCATTTCATGTGTATTTCTCATATACCAAAAAGCAATAATGCATAACAATGCATGTTTACTTTTGCATTTAATTCATAGCTTAAGTGCATACTATATATATGACTGCAATTTTTCAGTATATTTGAAAATTTCAAAATGCATTTATGTATTTTGGGGTGGTAAGGTATACACTATACTCTATAGTATGTTGTACTATGTTATACTATGCATAGATTAGTAGATATGACCATAGTTAGCGTGGAGTGGGTGTCGTGTATTTCTATAGGTTCTGAATCGATCCCCCTATTCCTGACCATATTCTGGTTAACCTACCTAGCTAGTTAACTAACAGTCAGCCCATGAGGCAAGAAATCCCCCATGATGCAGATACCGTTATCTGACGCAGTCACACTACGGCACAGGAACGTGTTATCTGATTAGGTCATAACGCTTGAGATCTAATTAGACAAGCGACATTCCTCCAGCCCCTGATAAGGCATACGACGTTCTCATAACAAATCAAACCTATGACAACCTGGATAATCCGTGCGGCCATTGTTTTGATTTCACAGAGAACTTTAGTAAAGAATGTGCTAACGAGCAAGTCGTATGACATCTTTATTGACGTACCTATGTCCATCCTTACGTCAATCCCGGCACCTTTAAGGTATAAATATTGCCGACCTTGCCCTATGCAAACACGCGTGGTGACAAGACGGAGCAGCCATACTTGCCGAAGCAGAGAGCAGAAGCAGACCCCGCAGGCAACAGCCCCGCCTTCCTGACGCGCTGAGAGACGCGCTGCTATCTCAAGCCGAGAGACCCAGCACCGGCGCTTCTGGGCAGCCCTCGCAGGCAGCCTGGAATATCGAGAGCAGAGAAAGAGATACCATTCCTCATTCATCCTAAATTCCAGGTACAGAACTGAATAACCCCTCCTAGAGAATTCTTTAGTTATTCACTTGGCAAAAACAAACTTAACTTAAACTGTAACTTTCTATTCCCGCCCACGCATTAGACTTAGGTCAGGTACACGGGGTAGGCGTATTTAGAAACACCAGTTGAGTACGTTTAGTCAAATGTATATGTGTATGTAAATATATTTTAATCATTTTAAACATCATATGGCTCAGAAACCATATCAATGTTTTTACAGTATTATTTTATACTATTGCTTTTAATGTATGCACTTTACTTAACTATAAGTATTGCAATAATATCGATCCATTTCTCTTGTACGAGAAAAGAGACTGATCAATAAATAACATCTTTTATTGAACACGCCCGTCTCTTCCTTTTCTCTACATTCTGATGAGACTAAGAATGCACGTACTGACTGAGTAAAATAATTGCCTTGTGCTCACACGACTCTTGAGATTGACTCTTGATTAGGGGAGAGCAAAGTTGTCATGTTCTATGGTTGTCAGAAACTAAATCCCTTCTTGTCTAATCAGGGGAGTTAATCCTTCCTTGAACATTCGAGAAAGTTTCTAGCGAACTCTGAGCTTAGCTGGCAAACCCAAAAATTAAGTCTAGTATCGACAGTAGTAGACCTAGTTAACGTCTGGTCTAGGCCTTTACTGCTGTAGGTACTATTCCAATGCGCAGAGCCTATTGGGAAAATAGGAGCTACACTACACTATACCTATGTGTGAGTTGAGGATGGCTCCTAGGTAAGGTTGTATTTGAAGAGGTTAGCGATGAGGCTTGTTGCATTGATCGTAAAACCTAGTTGGTCAAGTAGGTTTATGGTAGTTTGAGTGTGTTGAAAACACTTGTGATAGCTCGTGCTTTTGATGAGCCAGTCATCCAGATAAGTAAAAACATGCAAGTTTTGCCTGTGTAAGTGAGTTACTGCTACTACCGCTAGGCATTTGGTAAACACTCTGGGGACTGTGGTGACCCCGCATGGAAACACCTTGCATGAAAATACTGTCCTTTTAACATGAATCTGAGGTATTGACGAAGTGCTCAGTGAATTGGAATGTGGAAGTAGGCGTCCTTTATGTCTAATATGGCTATGAAGTCACCTTGTTGTAATAGCAGGATGACATCTTGAAGAGTGACCAAGTGGAAGTGCTCTGATTGAATGTCCCTGTTTAGGGGTCCAAGGTGGACGATTGACCTTAGAGGCCCGTCCTTTTTGGTAATCAGGAAATAAAGTGAATGGACCCGTGTCTTGTTGCTGTAATGGCACAAGTTCTATCTCTCCCTTTCGTAGAAGAGTCTGAACTTCCTCCTTGAAAAGCTGATGATGGTCTTTTGAGAGCCTGTGGATGTGGGATGGAAGGTTGGAGGTGTAGAAGTGAGCTCAAGCCAGATCCCATGTTGGATAATATCCAACACCCACTGGCCATAGGTGTTATTAGGTCATGTGGGAAAGAACTGTTGAAGTGTTCCCCGACAGGTGTGGTATGCTCGGGGGGGTGGGGGGAGGGGGGATGGTAGGTAAGTCAAGGCTTGGTGGTGGAGGTGGAAGGTTTAGTAAAACCTCCTTTACATCTGCTCTAGAGTGGTTTTCCCTACATGAACCCCTACTGTATCCTCTTGGGGATGATGTTTACGTGTGGGTTTTATGATAGGAGGTAGATGTCTGATAGGAGGTTGTCCTAGACCCTTCACAATAGGATGAGCAGGAAAAGGAGACAGATTGTGATGATGTTTGCAGCGTTCCCGTTTGCGTTTGTCGTCTCATTATCTTTCTTTATATTTTCTAGAAGGGTGTCTACGTGGGGCCAAAAAAAATGATCCACGTCAAAGGGGAGGCCTAGTAAGTTCTGTCGAACTTCAAGCCTGACAGCCTTAGCCTGGCATGTATCCTAAGCAGCAGACTTGAATTCATTCCCCTGGCTGCTGCGTCAGCTGTATCAAAGGCACAATGTATGGTTATATTTGATATAGATTTGTACTCTGAGGCAATCTGATATGCAGGAAGATGCTAGAGAATCTCCTTCAGCTCGTCCCAGTGGGCCCTGTCAGAGCGATAAGAGACCAATGGAGCTTGCAATCATCCAATGGTTGGCAGATGTGCAGCCACTCTCTTACCACGACATCTATTTTCTTACTCTCTTTATCTGTTGGAGGCACATCACCAGATGTCTGAGAGTTTGCCCTTTTACAGGTAGGGCCCACAATTAGGGAGCCAGGTGTAAGTTGTCCCTTAATGTTTTAGGGTCAATTGACGAGGGCTTGATTTATTTCTTTTTCCAACCCTGGGAGTGATAACTCTAACCCTAATGGGGTCGTTGAAAATGTCTTGAGTGTATATTGGCATACCTTTAAGCATTGGCAGATATTGTGCCACACGCTGATTGGACAAAAAGGTTTCCAATCATCCTCTAGTGGCTCAGTATGTAGAGGTTCTTTATGGAACGTAGCTGCCCTACTAATCAGGTCATGATAAGTTGTTGTATCATTGGGGGAAGGTCTGGCAGGATATAGATCCTGGTCTATATTATCAGGTGGGTCTGCATCATATGAATTCCACGGATTGTCTTGAGGTGGGATTGAGTATTGGTCTCCACCCCCTGGTCCATCCCCTGTGAAGGAGTGCAGTGAACCCTCAGGTGACTCAGTAATAGGGTGAACAGGTGAGAGTTGTGGTGATGGGATGTTCACAGCACACCGCGATGGTGGTGGGCTGGTGTGCAGTGGACTGGTAGCTTTATCCTCTTATCTTCTTCTTTGGAGGAAGAGAAATGTCCAAAGACTCCTCAAAAGACACCTGTCTTTTTGCAGGTTGTGCCTCTGAGTGAGGGGTCTATTGAGGACATGTCCCATATCTGGGTGAATCATTAGGTGCTTTTGCCTCGAGTCCATCTCCTGGTGAAGTTCCTCAAGCATCGGTTTTACTGATTCCATGAGTGTTTGACAACTGTGTAAGTTTTCGGCTCAGAGACAGGTTTAGCCAATGTTATTTTTGGTGCTGATGCTTTCGGCTCCGAAGCAGATTTTCTCGGGCAGAGGTGCAATGGTGTTTCAGCTCCGAAGCTTTTGACACTGAAGGTCGGCTCAAGGCCAATGAGGTGGGCATGGGGTTGATCTGCTGTTTAGTCTTTTTTTCGGTGCTGACCGAGGATGGAAGTGTCTGAAGCAGCTGGTCTGTGCCTGCCTACCATGGCATGAAGGCAGTGGTGGCCCAACAACAGTCTTGTTTTTTGGTGTCGAGAAGTCGAGTTTTCGTTGGCGTTTGCTTGTCTGGAGTGGAGGTGGAGGGGCACAGTACTCACGGTTTGCCCTGGAGGGATGGTGTGCATTTCCATGTCAGACCCGGAGTTCTCATCAGGAGAAACGTGGTCTTCATAAGCAGTCGATGGTGGGCCTCCACCTAGATTTCTGAGAATTCCAAACCAAAGAGGTTCAGTATGTCTTCAGCCCTGTGTCAAGACATTTCGACTCGTCAAATCCTTTGATGTCAGAGTGTCTTTTTCAAGCGAAAAGATTTGCAGGCCTCGCAAGTCATCTCCTCGTATTCGGGGAGAGGCACAAGTTACACACCTGATGTAGGTTGGTTTGTGGAAAGTTAGTGTGAGAAGATGGGCAAAAACGAAAAGGAGCATGTTCCATCACCAAGTGGACATCTCTTGAACTCCGAAGACAAATATAGCCCCAAAGGTCAAAGGCCCAAAGAGAACAAAGCCGAATGGAATCTCCTGGATAAATTCAACAATGATGTTGTAACTACGGATATAGGGACCGAACCGCAATCGAAAACATTACCAACGGTATCAAAGAAATGACCGACAACGGTGGCAAACCTGAGCAGAAGAGCACATGTCCTAACACAACAGCAGAAACATTTTTAACAATGGAGTCGAGGACCATGCGCATTGCAAGCAAGAATAGGAGTCACTTCACCATGTGACTCAAATTACTTTGAAGAAAAACAACTTGCACACATCTGAGCCCAACACTAGATGGCGGGCTTATGCTAAGCATGTGTATCTACAGAGACACATGCTAAGCATGCGTATCTACAGCCACTCATGCCTCAAGCACAAATATACCCATGGATGGAGAGGTAGGCAAATGGCTATAGCACTATGTGCGGCTAAACATACCAAAGCCTCAGTATTGGGTACAAATAAAGAACTTGAAAATAATGATATTGAATGACCACCAAAATGACAGCTATGAAGATATATGGGAACCGTTGGTAAAGACTGTCTTGAGTGACTTCTGAGACCTATCTTGCCCTAAATACTGTTGCCTGCACCTTATCCCACAGGACCAAAAGATGAGAGAAATCGATTACAGTGTGAAATAAGTATAGCAAGAGTGATTTGCATCCATTCGGCAAAAGCAGGATGCAAAAGGCTTTGGCACTAAGTGGCAAAATGAGTTTTTAGGAATACATATGTTTAAAAGACATGGATGCATTTAGCGACTCCAGTACTTTTGGCAGACAATGCGTACCATATTAATAGCTTTCATAGGTCGTCATTTGACTTCTGCAATCAAAATGCTAGAAGGGTTCCCACAACATAGACACAGTAGAAATTTGAGATTAAAGTAAAAGACATAGGTTAAGGCAAAGCCAACAGGTGTGGCTTTAAGATGTGGAAATATTCATGCACAGCCATTAACCAATGTGCACAGGCTATTGATTGTGCTGTGTTTTATTCCCCAAGCTTACAGTTCGATGTTACATTGCTAGCTTGCCATTTAAAAAACACTTTATAGCACACTGAAGTTAGACCTCCAGCATTCAGCATACTCTATACAATGCTGATTCTCCTCCAGATACAACCGAAACATTCAATTTGCTGCATGCTCACTGCTAAGAGGAAAAGTGAGCATCACCTACAGGAAAAGATTTCCCCATGGAGCACAACATATATGGCTGAGAAAGTTTAGAGTGGCTCATCTACTCGATCTATCCACACACAAGCTCATCAACTCAATCTTCAGTGACCCACCTGTGCCCTCAACCATCAAATGATTCTTAATTTCTAAATTCAACGACTATGCCATTAAAAATAACATAAGCTCACTGGCCAGCCAGACAAAATACTTGAGTCTCATTAAAAAAAAAAAATAATATATATAGATGTACAACCTATACCTGGCAGGCCTATCGTATCGGCCATAGGCAGCGTAGGTGAGAAAGTGGGGGAATATATTGACTTTTTCCTCCAGGATTTTGTGAAAAATCTCCCTAGCTTTATCCGGGATACTAGTGACTTTATCACAAAAATTTCTAACATCAAGTGGGACAGTGACATGTGGCTCATGTCTTTAGACGTTGAGGCATTATACACGAGTATAGACCATATACAAGGGCTTTCTGCCATACAACATTACCTCTCCAGCAGACAAATTATGTATTATGAACATAACAAGGTCATTTCGAGCCTCATAGAATGGTGCTTGCACAACAATTTTTTCACCTTTGGTAAGGAAATATACAGACAATTAAGAGGAGTGGCGATGGGGGCCTGCTTCTCTCCCAGCTATGCGTGCCTGCACGTTGGCTGGTGGGAGGAGCAGGTCCTCAACACACGCCACAAAGTTTGGATGGAGAAAAATGTGATGTGCTTTTTGAGGTATATTGACGACATATTTATTGCCTGGAGAGGCAGTAAAGAAGAAGCCCTTTTATTCGTTCAAGATATTAACAACAATTCTCTCAACTTGAACTTTACAGCACATATTGATAAAACGAGAATTCAATTTCTAGATGTTGAAGTATATGTTACCAATTGTACATTACACACAACATTACACAGAAAAGTGACAGCAGGTAATGCTACATTGCACGCCACTAGTATGCATCCGAGACACACCATTTCAGGAATTCCGTATGGTGAAATTTTGAGACTTAAAAGGCTTTGTAGCTCCCCCGAAGACTATAACAATTGTTTAGGAGACCTAATGATGAGATTAAAAGCTCGGGGCTATTCAGATTCTATCTTAAACACAGCTATAAACAAATCCTTATCCAGATCTAGGGAAAGTCTCTTTCCCATATCTAGGCCTGATATTGAAGACTCCAATAATACCGAGTCTCAGTTGGAATGCCCACGCCTAATCACTACGTACAGTAGAGAGGACAGAAAAATTAGGTCCATTCTAAATAAAAATTGGCCAATAGTTTTGAGTGATCCTATACTCAACTCCAGACTTCCTACTACCCCTACTGTTACTTTTTGACGGGCTAAAACCATGGGCAATTCCCTAGACAAGACAGCCCCTGAATTAAAAATGAAAAAGCTTTGGTTACGCCCTACAAAAGGTTTTTTCAGATGCACTAGTTGTCGTGCATGTAAATTCGGTACTACCACTACACACTACTCTACCCCTTTTAGTACAGCTCCTAAATCGATTACTGGTCACTATACCTGCAGGACAGATCATGCTGTCTATGTTCTGGCATGCACCTGTGGGCTTAGATATGTTGGCAGCACTAAGCTCCAGGTGCATGTCCGGATATTGCAGCATCTACGGGCTATATTACATAGTGACCCTACGTACCCGGTTGCCCGTCACTTTAAACGGGTACATAACAAAGATTTAAAACATCTCAGTTACTTTGTCATTGGAGCTGTGCCAGGCTTAAAAAGAGGGGGGTGATCGGGAACTACAGCTAAGAAAACTTGAGTCTCGATTTATTCTTGAGTTTGATAGCCGTTGGCCTAATGGGCTTAACAACATTGAAGAAATGCACCATTACTTATAAATATCTAAGTTCAGGGTTGCAGTTTCTCAGTGCAATAGGTATACACCCAGTATTTTTCTTCATATGTGTTCTTTGGCCCTCTAGTTAGGTTCCCTATTAGAGGGCACAGTATACTTTAGTCACATTACGGTAGGCCATATTGCTGTGTTTCTTAGTACCGAAATTTTGGTCAAACTATCTCTGTGTTGTCTGGATAAGAATTCATGAGTACTGTTTCCAATTATAAACTTCAATCTATTCTACTGATATTTTACAGTGTTGTATTTATTTTGACATCTGATGGTTTAGGTCTTGATTTATGTTTAGTCTTACATTCAGATTACACTGTTTATACTTAGATAACAACAGAGAAAAAAAGTGTGTGTATATATTGGTTTTTCATGGTTGTTTGTATATAGGAGTTTTGATATTATGCAGTTGTGTTTTTTCATGTAGGGGATTGTATTTGTATATATATATGAGATATGGCACTATTTTTACATATTCTCGTTTTTAACTTTTTTGATACATGTTTTTACCGTTCATAACTTTTTGAGAACCTCTTACTATATAATGTAATCATTTATGAAATTATGAAATTGAAATAGTAAATCAATATGTAGTATTTGGTATCTCTGCTTTAATGGTAACACTGCTCTTCCCTGCCTTTTTGTACCTCTTATAAAATTTCTTCACTTATGCACTTTTTTATACACTTATTGCACTTTAACCTTCGCTGCTATAATGCTTTGTTTTGCACATAGATATACATCTTACAATATTTGAGGTTTAGTAAACCTTTTTAATACAACAATATGAAATGTAATTGGATTTCACCAGAAATTGCATTGTCTCCTTGTACTATGTGCTATAAAAGCAAAGAAAGACTAACAGCGATAGTATATCTTCACTATTTGTTATGTACTGGTGATCACCACTAGGGGGCGGTGATGTCATCACTAAAAGCATATAAAAAAGCATGATTATGTCAAAACATGTTGCAGCGTGAACAAGGGCTTTTCAGCTCGAAACGCGTCGCTGGTTCTGTTTTTGCAATTTGCAATAAAACATCTTTGCTGACTCTGTTGGTCCGTTCCTCACTATTGCTGGCGTGGAGGAGGTGTCTGCGAGCGCAGAGCGTGCTGAGGAGGAGCTCTAATTTTTTTATATTTATATATATATATATATATATATATATATATATATATATATATATATATATATATATATATATATATATATATATATATATATATATATATATATATGACTGCTCCAAAGATTCCGTAGTGTTATGCTACAAGAAACAGCACTCACGGTAGCGAGCTTAAGATTTTATTAAAGCTCACGGTGTTCAGACGCGTTTCGGCATTCGCCTTCCTCGGTGTTAACATGGCGCCGCCGAAACGGCCATTATTTATGTTCAAACATCAACGTTCATGGATACAGAAAAAGGACACCATTAAACAAATGCGGGCGCCATCTTGGAGTGGAATATTCCATCACTCTACATTTACGAAACAAAATCGTAATGCACACAGGTATCATCAAACTACTGAATGAGTTCATGACCCTCCCGCATTCAATGTATAAATAACATTATTTTATAAAGCCCTGAATGGGCTATTCGCATTTCATCCACATTATCCATGAGTGTAAACAACCCCCATAAAACTCCACATTCCACATTTACCAAAGCTCATTCATATAAAACTACAATTCATTTACAGCTTCCTGTTATCCTTAAAATCAAATCAGTTTCAATTAATTGTCCCCCAAATGTACCGCCAATTCCTCATGTGAATTCAGGCCTGCAGGTGTCTTAGTATTCAAATCAATGATATATCTTGACTCTAACCTTCTGAGAGTCGTCAATCTATCACCTCCCCTGGGGTTCTGTGGCACATGGTCTAAGCAAAAATAAGTCAGAAGATTTCTATCCCCATTATGCCAGTCCTTAAAGTGGCGAGCCACTGGATACGTAAGGTCCCCATTACTAATGGCTCTGGCGTGCTCTAAAACCCTGATTTTTGCAGGATGAATGGTACTGCCTACATATTTCAATCCGCATGGACACTGCAAGCAGTATACTGTGTACGGGGTGGTACATGTCAGAAATTTATTAATCATCCTAGGTTTACCCAATCCTGGTACCTGGAATGTCAAAACTTTCTTACTGCCAGCACAGGCCTTACATTTTTTGCAGGGATGAAAACCCTTAATCACATTCTCAAAGTTCTTCAGTTTTCTCTTTTGTACATAACTACTTGTTACGCAATCTCTGACTGATCTTGCTTTGCGGTAAGTTATAAGGGGTCTTTTAGGAATATCTGATCCGATAACCGGATCCATCTGTAGAAGTTTCCTGTGTCTGTTAAATATATTCCTCAATTTGGTCGCTCCTTGTGAGTAGGTGGTGATCATTCTGAAGTTATTCACTTTCTCTTCCTCACCCACTCCTTTGGTGCTCACCTTCAGGAGATTCTCTCTCGTCACAGTATCTACTCTGCGTTTGGCACCTTCCAAGACCTGAGTGCTATACCCCCTCTCTCGGAATCTAGCCATGCTCTCAGCCGCATATTTCTCATAGTCAATGCTCCTAGTATTGTTTCTCTTAATTCGGAGCAGTTCCCCATATGGGATACTGTTCTTCAATCTAGGAGGGTGTCCGCTCTGAGCATGCAAAATGGAATTGCCCGCAGTGGGTTTCCGATACAATTTAGTGCAAATCTTCTTGTCGACAACTGTGACTACCAAATCTAGAAAATTCACAGATGCCCCACTTATGTCAGCTGTGAATTCCAGATTATTATCATTCTGGTTCAAGGCTCCTATATACTCAAGAGCACTCTCCTTTGTCCCTCTCCATATGACGAAGAGGTCGTCAATATATCTATGCCAGGTGACAATTTTCTCAGTCCAGTGATCTTTATCTGCTGCCCAGGCCACCTGCTCCTCCCACCAGCCCACGAATAAATTAGCGTAGCTGGGGGCGAAGCAGGTTCCCATCGCAGTCCCGGACAGTTGTTTAAAGTGTTGGCTCTCAAATAAAAAGATGTTATTATGTAAACAGAATTCTAAGAATTCTACCAACATGGCATTGTGCTCAGTATACTTGGCTTCTCTATTTCTCAGAAAATACTGTACCGCTTTTACTCCTTGCTGATGTGATATGCAGGTGTACAGACTAGTAATATCCATAGATATCATTACATCTCCTTCCCTCCATACAACATTATCCAATTTGCCCAAAAAGTCCTTAGTATCTTTTGTGTAAGATCTCAATTTCACCACAAAAGTAGACAAGAAGTGGTCAATATATATAGAAACATGTTCGAGCAAACTCCCTTGGGACGAGACAATAGGTCTCCCTGGGGGACACGTAGCATTTTTATGAACTTTTGGGAGATGGTAAAAACAGGGCGTGACAGGGCTAAGCTTTCTCAAATACAAATACTCCTCCGTCTCCAACATTACCTTCTCATACCATTTCTTAAGCATCATATAGCACCGTGATGTCATTTGAGATGTCATCAGTGATGTCATCAGTGATGTCACTGACCATGTCATGAATGATGTAATATGTGACATCATCAGCAGTGGATTGCGGGTGCGCGATATATAGTTAGTGCAACTAACTATATATGGAATTTCAATGGTTTTGTGTGAGTAAAATAAGGTTTTTTAAATGCTAATTCCTAACTATATATGGTCTATAACCTATGGTTTTTTCAGTGAATTTTCAAGGTTTTGTAAATGCTAATTCCTAACTATATATGGTCTATAACCTATGGTTTTTTCAGTGAATTTCAATGGTTTTTTAATAGCAAATATCATAAGCTGTCGAATGTCAAGTACGTGGTAAGTGAAAACATTTTCGTGTTTATGCACACTGATCTGCTTTGAATGGTGCCCCCCCCCCTCATTTCTATTAGGAGTACTCTCTCTTTGCACATAGTGAAGGGTAGTTAACGCAGGCCTTTGCCCCCGTTGTAATACGTCGTGCCTGCTTCTCTCTCCATTTGATTGATTGTTATCCAAGTATTTACTGTTTTAGAATTGGTTCTCTTTGGTTCATTCTCTATTTACAAACAAACACAGAGTCGCAATACTCTGTTTAGTCTTCGCAGATAACGAAAAATCGTGTAAAAAAAAAAAGAAAAGGAATCGAGCAAAATCAGTAGGCCACTAATGGGATCTCTTTTTGACCTCGCTAAAATAGAAACATTAGGAACAACCCCTCATGACAAATACAAAACTAGTGAGATGAACTGAACTCCACACAATGATGGCTGCAAAACAGCTTGGCTCCGCCACCCACCCCGCCCAAAATAACGATAAAGAGCGGCTGCCATGATTGGTTGCGGAATGGCCACGACGGAGCTACGAAATGGTGCTGCTCTCATGCTAACCCCAGCTTCAGTCTGAATATCCAGAAACACTGTAGACTACCAATTCGATCAGTTCCGGTAGCGCCCCAATGTAACCCGGTAGAGAAGAACTAGCCCTCCCCTCTTTGACTGATGGTTCTTGTTGCCTGTCCCTTCTGTTGTCATTTAACAGAACTATTTAGCCTGCTGAAAGGGGTTGTGTTCCAACCGCTGGTTGGTGGAGACATTTTGACTATATTCTGGACCTGCGTTGTCGCGTAATGCGTCATATGACGCGCCGCGTTAGCGCATCCGGAAGTCATCCAGGGCGCGCAGCGCGTAACGTAAGCATAACAAGTCATGTGACTTGTTAATGAAACTTTTCATTGGTTCATTTTACTTTTCTTATTCTAATGATGAAAGGCTTGGTCATATGACCTAAAAATTACGCTTTTTATTACTTCCGAACATTATTTTTTCTTAAATATATGTTATAATGTTCCAGGCTAATGTACTTTCCCGGAAAATTTACAACTGTCCTGCAAGTAAAATATATTCTTTTTTCGAGAAAAAGAGCGTTTCTTCGTCCCATGACGGAGCCGTTGAGCAAAAGAGGGTCGACCTGCTGTCTTAGTCGCCGATACGCCTGAATATGAGATTCTTATCGATCACTTTATGTTGCAGGAGTAGAAAACACAACAGCCCTTGACCATTTATCTTTACTGCGTTTCTTCGAATTATACCTTTTACCCTTCATGTAATTGGTCTGCTTTATTTCACTTGCCTTTTACTGATTCTAAAACAGTGACTATTATTAAAAACTTTACCAATGTATATACTACTACCATGTTTTCTTTTAAAAACCTTTATTGTGAAAATTTCATTATACAAATACGAGCCTATAACCACGTGGGCCGGCCACGGAGCAAACTGTAATCGTATATGATGAGTAGACATTTACACTGTAGAGGAACGTAACGGGCGGGCCATTAGGTTGCAAGAACTAAGGTGTCTAACAGTTACGGAATCGGTGGACGTACATTTTATAATTAAAATACGACAGGGCCAGTTACAATAAAATTATCCATATACATTTGCGGGCAAGTACCATGGGTGACGTTAATTCGAACTTTCAATAGTACAGTAATCAATAACACATCAGAACTTAATATCAATAGGGATGTCGAAATATTCAATCAATTCTCGTCCCCGCCCGCCATGTGCTTCAAAACTGCATACGTATCTCGTGATTTCAAGGTTCTGCAACCAGTACACAACAAGGAGTTACGAGTCCCATTTATTCCGGCGCCATTTTGGGCGAGGACGGGCAGGTCCAGGATATAGTCAAAATGTCTCTACCAACCATCGACTATGATGATGTTCATATGCTGTATTTATTAGAGTAACACTCATCTGTCCACATGAAATTAATTTGCCACAATCTAAACATGTCATTTTAATCTTTCCAAAGTTCTTCTAAATATTTGGGACCGTTTCCCTTGCCTCTGATGCTGTCAGTGCCACTTCTTTGATAAATGTACTAGCAGGTCAGGGGTTCTCCTCCAAATCTCTCTTTTATGCAGCACTATAATTAATTGGTGCCACCTCTCCATATGACGATGCATGGTATAGTTACCATAACTATATTTTTTTTCGGTTCCTCTGGAGAGTTCATCGTGGCAGATGAAGCGTGTAACGTACCGCGCATTTTCCTTTTTTTGCATGTACAGGAAAGGAAAAAAAAAATCGAGCGTCCGAGTTCTAAGGTGTCCCAGGGCCATTTTAGTGGACCAGGCCCAAATCCAAAGAACAGGCCGCCATTTTGAGAGTCCTGTTGCAGCCGCCTGTCGCTGTAGCATCAAGAGCAGCCGAAACTCAGCTGAATGGCAACTGAAACGGTAAAGGGGCGCCCCACTACAGCAGACGAGCCTCCACCTAGGAAGGCCCGTTCACGCCGCCTCCCCCCCCCCCCTTCGGGCACCCCACGCCGTTATTCGGAGCAGTATTGTAGGATGGCCACACCAGTGCGGCAACTTGCTAGACATCACCTCGGTGGTAACCGAATCTCAACGCCTTGTGGTGTCTTCTATTCAGAAAACATTGTTATGCTGCCTTCGACCTATTCGCCGCAAGTGCGCACACAACTCAACTGCATAGCTTGCTAGACACCTCCTCGGTGCCATCCGGATCTTGGAATCTCAGCGCCTTTTGGTGTCTTCTCTTCAGAAAATATTGTTGCGCTGCCTTTGGCCCCATTCGCACATCGGTCCGCTACTGACGCCATCTCACAGGCTAATGGGGCGCCCCACGCCGACTTTCAGCATTGTAGGATGACCACACCAGTACAGCAACTTGCTAGACATCACCTCGGTGCCATCCGGATCTCGGCGCCCCACTGCAGATGAAGTGCCTCTCAACTGTGAAACCACCACGGTGACATCCGGATCTTGGCGCGTTGTGCTGCCTTTGGCCTATTCGCACATCGGTCCGCTACTGACGCCATCTCACAGGCTAATGGGGCGCCCCACGCCGACTTTCAGCATTGTAGGATGACCACACCAGTACAGCAACTTGCTAGACATCACCTCGGTGCCATCCGGATCTTGGCATCTCAACGCCTAGTGGTATCTTCCATACAGAAAATATTGTTGCGCTGCCTTTGACCCCATTCGCACATCGGTCCGCAACTTAGACATCACCTCGGTGCCATCCGGATCTTGGCATCTCAGCGCCTTGTGGTGTCAGTCAGAAAATATTGTTGCGCTGCCTTTGGCCCCATTCGCACATCAGTCCGCTACTGACACCATCTCACAGGCCAACAGGGCGCCCCACGCCGACTTTTACCATTGTAGGATGGCCACACCAGTGCCACAACTTGCTAGACACCACCTCGGTGCCATCCGGATCTTGGCATCTCAGCACCTTGTGGTGTCTTCTATTCCGAAAATATTGTTGCGCTGCCTTTGGCCCCATTCGCACATCGGTCCGCTACTGCCGCCATCTCACAGGCCAACGGGGCGCCCCACGCCGACTTTCAACATTGTAGGATGGCCACACCAGTGCGGCAACTTACTAGACACCACCTCGGTGCCATCCGGATCTTGGCGCGTTGGGCTGCCTTCGGCCTATTCGCACATCGGTCCGCTACTGACGCAAACTCACAGGCCAACGGGGCGCCCCACGCCGACTTTCAGCATTGTAGGATGGCCACACCAGTGCTGCAACTTGCTGGACACCACCTCGGTGCCATCCGGATCTTGGCGCGTTGTATTGCCTTCGGCCTATTCGCACATCGGTGCGCTACTAACGCCGCCTCACATGCCAACGTATTTTCTCCGCATTTTATACCCTATGCCGCATAACAGGTCATGTGACTTGTTTATAAAACTTTTCATTGGTTCATTTTACTTTTGGTTTCCTAATGATGGAAGGCTTGATCATATGACCTAAAAACAACACTTTTCATTGGATGAAAACTTTTTTTTTTTCCCAAACGATGAAAGCCCCACCTTGTTTCTGGATGTTTCAGACTGAAGCTGGCTTCAGCATGAGAGCACCACCATCTCGTAGCTCCGTCGTGGTCATTCCGCGAGCAATCATGGCAACCGCTCCCCACCAGAAGCCTACAGGAGTCGGGGGCCCCCAAAACTTTTGATAAATCCTCAAGGCGGAGGGGACGCTTTCGAGAATGGGGTCCAAGACCTAGCAGACAAGCGTCCGATTTCCAAGGTGTCCCAGGGCCATTTCAGTGGACCAGGCCCAAAATGGAAAGAGCCTGCCGCCATTTTGAGAGTCCTGTGACAGCCGCCTATCGCTGCACCGCAAGAGTGGGCGCAACTCAGCTGAATTGCGGCTTTTGACACAGTGGACCAAAAACGGACGGAATGGCAACTGAAACGGTAAAGGGGCGCCCCACTACAACAGATGACACTCCACCTGGAGAGGCCCGTTCACGCCGCCTCCCCCGGGGCGCCCCACGCCGTTATTCGGAGCAGCATTGTAGGATACCAAAACCAGTGCGGCAACTTACTGGACATCACCTTGGTGCCATCGTTCTGCTGCCTTGGAACTATTCGCACAACAGTTTGCTACTGATGACCCACCCCCCGCGACGCCCCACGCCAGAAATCTGGACGTTGTGCTGCGTTGGGACTATTCGCACAGCCGACCGCTACTTTGTTGTTTTTCCCTAAAAATGTTTATATGTTATTACTGTTTTTGTTTTCTTGTATATATTTATAAGTTATTAAAGTTTTATAATCTTACTACTTTGTTGGAGTGCTATATATTTTTAATGTGACACATAATTGTAAAAACTTTGATGTACAAAGAGTCATCCCTGGAATCTTCCGCTTCAGGCTCGGTCCCCTCCCCAATCACAATACAGGATGGTTTTCAGATAATAGGAACGCGTCTGCTGTGACGGATCTCATCGAGTGTGGGCCTTGATCTACTATAACTCCTTTGAAGAGGGGTGATTCTTTACAGCTGGGGCCATAAACTACATCTGCAGGGCTAGCTGATACCCTAGGACCGGCCTGGACAATCGGACACAGAGGAAAAGGAGTGTCAGAGGGTGCGGTAGTGAATAGGGCGAAAGGGAGGTGTCGGGCGGGCACAGGGTGTGATTCTCAGGGAAGAGCAGCGCAGATGGGGGGTGGTTTATTACCCATGCATAAGACAGAGAGCGGGGGTGACCACTGCCTGGGGGAGATGCTTGCGAGGGTGGGGAGTCATGCTAAGGATCGACAGCGTGCACAGAGTGGGTCTGGTAAAGGCATCTAAAATGACTGCCGTGCACGACAAAAGTGTGGCATTTGAAAAAAGGCAAGATGGCGCAGACAATGTTTTTCAACACTTCCTGATTTCCTTCGAATCGAACGTTAACAGACGTTGGGGCATATTACCAAAGTTAAGCGATATTTATCCCTAACGATGCTTAGCAACGAATTTTTTACCGCTAAGCATCGTCAGAAATTATCGCAGATAAACCTTGCTATTATCAAGGTTTATCGCAAATACGATAAAAAACGACCGCAATGCATTAATATCGCTGAAAACTCAGCGATATTCATGCATTACCGAGCTAATGCTCTTAGCCATGTTATCCACCTCCCATTGGATAACATGCCTTAGAACTGCTCAGGGCAGGTGCTAGCTTTTGGAGATATTCGCGCTTATCGCGAATATTTCCAAAAGTTGATAATAGGAGATAGCGATGTTAGCGACTGTTTCCAGTCGCTAACATCTTGGCATGCCCACTTTGCATGTCATTAGTGATAAATATCACTCACATGCAAAGTGGGGCCCAAGATGGTCGCTATCTCCTACTAGCCGTCGCTAACTGGTGTTAGCAACAGCTAGGTAATACAGATATAATTTTATCTCCGCGAAGCGGAGCGCTGTTACAGATATATATCTTTTTTTGAACGTTAATTTCTCAAAATCCACTGGAGCACATATATTGAGACCTAGCAAAGGCACATCGGACTACCAGTCCCTACAATTTTGCCAAGTTTCGTGCAAATCCATTCAGCCGTTCGATTATTATTATTTTATTTTTTTTTGCCTCGCGGGGCCCTTTTAAAACCTCCACATCAAACCCAAGAGGTCAAGGAGGATCTACTATGCCCCCTTATGGTCATTTGCCCTTTCGCTTTGGCCTCCTCTTGTCTCTCGATCCTACCGAGAGACAAGATGGCGGCCGCTACGGGCTATTTGGAATGTTTACAGACGCCGGAGAACCAATCAGCTTCGCTTCACAAAGCTCCGTTGCGCGAAAAGTACGCGAACTGGAGCGCTGCCCGGTCCGCTGTTACAGATATATATCTTTTTTTGAACGTTAATTTCTCAAAATCCACTGGAGCACATATATTGAGACCTAGCAAAGGCACATCGGGCTACCAGTCCCTAATATTTTACCAAGTTTCGTGCAAATCCATTCAGCCGTTCGATTATTATTATTTTTTTTTTTTTTTGCCCCGCGGGGCCCTTTTAAAACCTCCACATGAAACCTAGGGGGTCAGCGAGGATCTACTATGCCCCCTTATGGTCATTTGCCCCTTCGCTTTGGCCTCCTCTTGTCTCTCGATCCTACCGAGAGACAAGATGGCGGCCGCTACGGACTGTTTGGAATGTTTACAGACGCCGGAGAACCAATCAGCTTCGCTTCACAAAGCTCCGTTGCGCGAAAAGTACGCGAACTGGAGCGCTGCCCGGTCCGCTGTTACAGATATATATCTTTTTTTGAACGTTAATTTCTCAAAATCCACTGAAGCACATATATTGAGACCTACAAAAGGCACATCGGGCTACCAGTCCCTACAATTTTGCCAAGTTTCGTGCAAATCCATTCAGCCGTTCGGGCTAAAAGTGAGGCCAACCGCCCTATGGAAAACTCAATGTTAAAAACACGTTTTGGGACCCCCCTTTTTTCTCGGCCCCCCCTTGACGAACCCCCCCCAAATTTTCGAGGGCTGCTCAGAAACAAAATGTGCCATTTTCCTGAAAATTTCAGCCAATTCCGTCCACAAACGCCAAAGTTATTAGACATAGAATTTTCAAAAATCCCATAGAGAAAAAATCCTAACTATATATACCTACTGGCGACCGCCAGTAGGTAATATATATATATATATATATATATATATATATATATATATATCATCTTTGTTAATATCCATTTGAGTTATGGTGGGCGATGGTAGAAAAGGAGCTGAATGCCACATAATTTCCTCCTTTCGCAGCTCGACGTATTCTGAAGAAGAGATGGTAAAACGGTCTATGAGTGAGTAGCATTTGTTTTCATTGGAGACCAGAATAGAAGTGCAAAAAACACTGAAGCCATAATGAACACCTACGTTTTAGAAACGTGTGCCTGAGTCACCACAGAGCCAATTATTATTAAAAATCTCATATAGCGCTCAGCTAGCCATAAGGGGTCTCCCGGCGCTTTAGCATCACATAGGGTCTAACCAGATCATGCTGACTCAAAGCATCCAGGTCTTCAGCTGTTTTCAAAGAGTGGTCAGTGAGGTACAACTTCTCAAGGGTTCTGGTAGGACATTCCAAAACTTAGGCCAAGGTAAGCGAAGGACCGGATTTTCATTTTTGGGTTAACAAGGTCACTAACAGTGGGTGTTAGCAAAGGGTAGCACTTTATAAATCAAGCTCACGATGGGAGCATAAAAAGGTAGCTACTCAACTCTATCACTTGAGATAACAGTAACAAGTATTATATTATGAAAATAGATATTTTCCCCTTTTTGAGGAGAGGCAATGCCTATGAGTGGCAAAATGCAGTAAATGTAACTGAAAACCAACAAAAGATGCCGGGCTAAAAAACAACGGGCTGTATACACGCAAAGTTACCCGGAAGAGGGTTATTCCCCGAGTGCAACATCAAGCTCAGGTAAGGGGTTTCACACACTCGACACATGATAACAACTCCCACAAATAGAAACAGTTCTAGGTAAATGTGTCATATTGGCACTTTTCATTCAAAACACTTTATTCGGTTTACTTGTATAAAACCATAAAAGTTCATAGAGCAAAATACATTTCAAGCTTTCAGTTAAAATACATAATACAAGGTACACCAGTTAAAATGCGACTTTTTCTTAGCATTGAGCTCCAACTATTGCACATTAAGGAAAGCCTCAATCTGGGGGTTACTAATTAAATTCTAGGTGTCTAAACATTTTCTGTACTTCATTGAGCTTTTTAAAAAGCCAGCCACATGAGGTATACAATCAGGTTTTAACAGTTGTAAATAAAATAATGCAGGACGAACTTGTACAAAATTCAGCCTTTTTAAAATAGGTTTAAGATAAAAAGCCCTTGGGAATTCATAATATTTACAAAAAAACAAAAAGTGCAACAAATCCTGTGGAGACAAATTGTCGCACCCACAGGGTGCTAACACTTTCCCTTTATGACACCCCCTTGGGACTGCTAATAAAAGATGAAACAAGTTAAACCTAAACCTGATTAATAAAAAACGGTCATAAGCTGGTAGTGGGCAAAGTAGATATGGTTCCTCATCAGGCGAGGTTTTGAGCATCAAATGAAGACGCACGTTGGGCTTCAACAGATCCTATTCCTCCCTTTCCATTATTTTGCGTGTGGTAAAGGACTGTTTAATATACCTTATGTCTTTATTAGTTATTCCTGCCGGTTTTAAGAACATATCCAGGCGTCCCTCCTTACTAAAGCTAGTTTTAAGATATTTCATCCAAGGGATTTTGGTCATACAATCTAGGCTCAAGATCTCTCTTAGGAGGCTATGAGTAAGGCCAAGGTGTTTATTAAGCCAACATTGTAGCCAAAAGGTAAGGGGTCGCAGGGACAGGGTATCACTAATAAAAGGCGTGCCAGTCTCTTCATGCACAGACATATTCGGGGTCCCCAGAGGGACACACAGGAGCTGCTTTAGGAATTTATTTTCAACCACCTGGAGCCCCTCTAGGTTGCAGTATCCCCATAGATCACTCCCATAGCTGGCTATCGAGATACTCTATGCATGGTAAACCTTCAACATTGCCACCACCGGTCTATTACCCATTCTAGCGGCAAAGTCAAAGAGCGCAGCATTGGCACTTGGTGTCTGGGAGGAAACATACTAAGGGCACATGTGTGATAACACCTAGTCTTGTACTTTCACTTCTGGTCAGCAAGGACAGCTATAGCATAAAGGACCGTAGTTCTCTTTGGTCAGCGCATGGCAACTTATTCTGTTTGTGAAGGCTCTTCGCCTATCAGTCTCTTTCACACCGGGCCCTTGTGCTCATCTCAAATTAATAATTTCTCACTTTGGATTCCCCTGGATTTATTGGTTTATACCTGCTCGTTCTTTTTTCTGTCCTTAAAGTGTTTGGCTGCAGACTCTCCTCCTGCGTAAACTAATACTTCTTTTATCTGCTTCCTAATCCATTGTCATTGTAATATGGTTTGAAGATGGGTGCTACATCCAGCACTGGTCCGAAATTCAACAGCAAAGTAGAAATGGTTACACCATTTCAAAATTGCTGACACATTCCACACCAGTTCACTGTCGCTGACAAACCCCTCTCCTGACTGGCAGCGTGGTGCAGTGCTGGCATACATGCGCTAGTGTAGGTACCCTCTGCTATCTAATCTGCTGCGATTCACAAGGACTGTTAATAGTCACCACTGCAAAACGCGAACCTACACAATACTGCATTGGGTTTGTCCACCATGTGAAAGACATGTTAATAAAGCAACGGTTTAAGGGAGCTACCCCAAACCCTCCTGTCTGTGTATTTTGTTGTGCTGATGACAAGACCACTAAAATCTAAAACTGTATGCAGCCAGATCTAAAAAGGCAAAGAAATAAGCCAATCCCCAGAGGCAATAAAGGGAAGACAGATGAAACATTGTATTCAGGTACAGTGAAGTGGGAAAACAATTATAAATAATGCACTTAGCTTTATTTACAAAATGAATGCAGCATGAAAACCACTCAGGCCACATTGCATTCCTTTAAAAAAAAAAACGATTTAAAAAAAAAATATGCGATACAAAGATACATTTCAAATTGAGAAATTCATTACCATCTCAGACCCCTCCCCACCCGACACCCAAGAAATGAATACAATATATTATGCAAGCAGTGGGAGAAAATAAAAAAGCAATCTTCCTTGTACAATAATCAATAGCATTACATTTGCTTGAGTCCACAGGTGTAAATACTAATTCCGCCGAGGGCAGACTTAATATAGCAAATACGAGGCACCTTTGTACAATCCATGTGAAAACATTGCAGTAATAGTGCCAATAGAAAAAGCAGCAAAGAGAAAAGAAAAATTATTAGATAAGCATACCCGGGGTAGAGTTGAGATATTATATATAAAAAAAACTAATAGTTCAACATGCAATACAAATTACAGATACCTTAGGGATTTTTCTGACTACGCCAAGCAATTAATGGGTCCCAAATAACTAATTATTTTCTCCTTGACCGAGTAACTTTCTTGGCGTAGATGGCCTTTTCAAGATTGCAAGTCGCTACCAGTCGGGCCAGCCATTGAGAAAACAGAGGAGGGTTGGGGTCTATCCAGGAAGAGGCTGTGCAGATTTTAAGTATAGTCATAGCCACAAATATTAATGCTCCCCCATTCTTTCTATTAAGCATATCGTGTACTCCTAGCAGAATAATAGCTGGCGTTATCTGGATGTCCTGCGATAGAATCCTACTTAGAAACGGTTGTATTTTATCAAGAAGTGGTTCTAATTTCAAACAGGTAGCAAACATGTGAATTGAGTCTGCACTGAACTCCGAACATCTAGGGCAGAGTGTCCCTTTACCTGTTCCCCATTTAGCAATTCTGCTGGGAGTAATATAGAGAAAGAAACCAGTCTTATAGAATTGTGCCTGTAATTTGGATTATAAAAAAATCGCTCTGAGTGAAGCTTAGAGCGAGACGGAAAGTATTGCAAGGGACATCTAATTTCTTTTGCCATTTGTCATCTATTTTGGTCACGTCGTCAGATATTCGACTATTCAATGCCGAGTAGATATACCCAATACGAGGTAAAGCGGGGCCCGTAGCTTATCGACAAGATCTATTTTTGCAAACCCCGCCACCCCACCAGCCTTGTGAGGCAGGAAATCCCTTATAGCAAAATAGTTAAAAGCCTGATTCTCACTCAGATTAAATTGTGATCGAAGTTCACTGTACGTCAGACTCCTTCGGAAGGAAGGAAGTCTCCGAGCTTTGAAATTCCTGCTTTGTACCAAATTTGGAAATATGTTTTCCCAAAAATAGCTGGTAAATTAATTTTGTTATTGATGGGAGTGTAGAAGTTTAATCTACCGAGCCCAAGGAGTCTGCGTACATATGAAAATACCCAATATGCAGTCAATAGGGACTTAAATCTGACCCGTTTATAGTAGCCGAATTCAAGTTGCCGCCAAAGACATCCCGAGCCTGTTTCCGAAGTAGTAAAGTGAAGGATGACGGGAGTCCCGAAGGGGCCATACCTGGATGTTCATGAAGCAGTTCCGTACAATATTGCAGTACCGCAGCCCAATAATATAATCTTACATTTGGGAGCGCCCATCCCTCTCTGTCCCGAGAAAGAGAGAGTAGTGTAAAGGCCCTCTTCGGTTGAGAATAGGCCCAAATGTATTGAGAGAAGAGTTGTTAAATTTTTTGAAGCATAAGTTTATTAAACTCCAGAGGGACAGCCCTGAAGAAGTAGAGCAGTTTAGGAAAAAAGATCCTTTTCAAAATGTTACACGCCCTACTGTAGTCAAGTGCAAGTTATTTATCTGGCTAAGTGCTCTCTTTGTTTCTGCAGCCAGCGGGATCTGATTTTCTTTAACAATAGAGTGAATGTCAGCGACGATGGTAACCATCAAATATTTGGCTTTGTGTACAATCCTACTATCCTCCCAATTAATTCCTTCCTTTCGCTCTGCCTTTTTTCCCTATTGAGTGCATAACCGGATATCTTCCAAAATTTTTGAGCCTCCTGTTCCAGAGCGTTAGTAGCTGATTCTGGGTCAGGAGTCACCACGGTCTGATCATCGGCATAAGCCATGATCTTAGTTTCTGTGCCAAACCAGTTCACAGCCAGAACATCATGATTAATTTCCATTTTTTTAATAAAGGGATCAATGTAGATGGCGAAGTGCAGTGGAGAACAAGTACAGCCCTGTCTCGTCCCATGTGATATTCTAATTGGCTCTGTCAATGTCCCATTTATTGAAATTCTGGCTGTGGGATTTAGGTAAAGAGCTTGAATAGCTTGAATTGCATTGCGTCCAAAACGCATCCGCCTCATAATATCCCGAAGATATTGCCAGGAGACCCGATCAAATGCTTTTTCCGCATCGAGTAAGATTAATTAAATCAGGTCTCCTGACACTTAAGCAGCATCAAATAGGGTGATGGCCCGCCGGATATGTTCTACGGTACTCTTTTTGGGAATGAACCCATGCTGCCACTTCGAGACAAGTGGTCAATTCTAGATGATAGTCTGGATGCAAAATTTTTGGAA
Source organism: Lissotriton helveticus (assembly GCF_964261635.1). Classification (NCBI taxonomy): domain Eukaryota; kingdom Metazoa; phylum Chordata; class Amphibia; order Caudata; family Salamandridae; genus Lissotriton; species Lissotriton helveticus. The sequence goes on from NC_136067.1 coordinate 1,052,638,106, forward strand.
TATACCATGGTATCGCAATTAATAAGAGTAATAGGCCTATATGAGCCCATCTCTAATGGTGACTTATCTATTTTTGGAAAAATTACAATCTTAGCTGTAGACCAAGATACGGGTGGGGAGGCCCCGTTAAAAATAGAAATTACCAGATCTGTAAAGAGATCTTTTATTTAAGGGGAATTTTTTTTTATAAAACTTGTTAGATTTGGGGGTCTCTACTTGGCACAGGTAGGTACGTGTGACAAATAGGGACCCTCTCCTCTAGTCAGGATAAGGGGATTACACTCCTAAAATAACCCCTGCTCACCCCCTTGGTAGCTTGGCACGAGCAGCAAGGCCTCATCTCAGAGCTGTTGTAAGTTAAGCAGTTGTGACCACATACAGTAACCCAGTGACAACACTACAAATGGACACCACACAGGTTTTATATAAAAAATAAGTAGACTTTATATAGAGTTACCACAAGCCCATAAACAACAAAAATACACAATACTATTACTTTAAGATGGTAGATTTCAGCTTAGTTCAGTTCAGTTCTTAGATGCGACACTCTGCGTCAATGTACCTTAGGTTGCGTTGCGTTTCCACGACAAGCAATGTCGCAGCGATGAAAAATGTGGCAAAGTTCCGACACAAAGAAATAAAGAGGTGAAGATCTTCTAGATGCGGCACGCTTCTCGGGAATGCGAGAAGTTCTCGGTTCGATGCGTGGACTGCAGCAGCGACACCCGTACAATGCGACGGCAGCAGCTCCGGCGGCGACACTCTTCTCCCACGATGCGTGAAGCTTCCGCTCGATGCGACAACTACAGCGGCGACATCCAAGATGCAACAGCAGCAGTTCCGACGGCTGAGCGCTTCTCGGGGATGCGAGGTGCTCTTGGTCGATGCGGTGCAGTGCAACAGTTCCAGCGGCGACACTCTCCTTCGGAGTTGCGACGGCAGGCACACTGACGGCGACACGCTCCGACCTCATTGCGAGATTCTCTCCCGATTCGGTGCAGTGCGACAACTACAGCGGCGACACCCTCCTTTGGAGTTGCAACGGCGACACCCTTCCTCTTCGTTGTGGCACGTTTCTCTCCGATGCGGTGCAGTGAGACAGTTCCAGTGGCGACACCCTAGTTCGGAGTTGCGACGGCAGGCACAGCGATGGCGACGCGCTTCTTCTCGTTGAGTCGCGCTTCCAGCTCCTTGCGACACGCAGTTCCTCAGAAGGCCCAAAACAGCAGCAGGCACTTCCAAAGAACTCTGGGGAGCTGAAGTTTGTTGTTCCTGAGACTTCAGCGGGAGGCAAGCTCTTTTCCAAGCCCTTGGAGATCCTTCACAAGTTGAAAGCAAAGTACACAAAGTTCCTTTCTCCTTCCTTTGGCAGTAAGGCAACCACTGCAGGCCAATCCCTCAAGCAGCACTTCAGCTTGGGAATAGTCTCTCCTCAGTTTCTTCAGGTTCCCGTCCTCAGTAAAGGTTTCTTCTTGTAGTCCAAAGTGATCTAATTTCATGGGATCAGGGTTCCAATATTTATACCCCAAAATCCTTTGTTCTCTGAGGAGAGAGGGGCCTTTGTCCAGTCCAAACCAGTTCTGAAGCACTCGGTTTACCAGACTTCTCCTTTTCTTTCACAGTACAGGGAAGGCACATCTGACGCCCCACAGGAGGTGTAGCCAGCATTGTGGAAGGCAAGTACAGTCCTGGAGCACTTTGTTTACAGGACTCCTTCTCTTCTTTCAGTGTGCAGGGCAGAGACATCAGCCGCTCCCCAGGAGGTGGAGCCAGCATTGTGAAAGGCAGGCACAGCCCTATTCAAGGTTCAGGTGCAACTCCTCCCTCCCATCTAGATGCAGATCTCTCTATGCACCATCGAGTGACTCGCCCTGTCTCTTGGAATTCCCCAGCCCTGTCACTCACAAAACTAGACAAAGGAATACACAACCTAGCAGAGGCAGGTTTGAATGGTTAGACAAGCAAATACCTACTTTCTAAAAGTTGTATTTGCAAACACAGAATATTAAAACCAACTTCACTAAAAGGTGTATTTTATTATTCTAAGTTCAGGCATACTAAACTCGAATTTCTACCATGTTCTCTGAGAGAGTTAGGATTATAAAATGTAATAACTCTAACAGCCCATTCTGGCCTATGGAAAACAGGTAGCCTTGCAATAGTGAAAAATGAAAATGGCTGTAATTCCCTATTAGGACATGCCACACACATCAGGGCTTGTCTTACCGTATACTTACAATGCACCCTGCCCTTGGGCCTACCACAGGGGTGAATGATATGAAGAAAAGGGAAGGTTTAGGGACTGGCAAGTAAGCACACTTTCCCAGCCAGCATGACAGTACCAGACTGCACACAGGCTCTGCAATGGCAGGCATTAGACACATTTTACAAGGCTGCTTCTATGGGTGGCACAACCCGTGCTGCAGGCCCACCAGCAGCATTCGGATTTACACGCCCTGGGTACACTCAGTGCACTGTACTAGGGTTTGACAAGTAAACCAAAAAGCCAAACATGGAACCACTGATTAACACATCAATTTACAATAGAGAGCACTTGCACCATGGCACTGAATAGCAGTGGCACAGTGCCCAAAGCATATAACACCAGCAAAAATACATGAGGCAACAGAAAAAAATTGAAGGGAGACCCACGCCAATGGTGCCAGTTCTAAGAAAACTCGACTGGAATACAATCAGCGCCAGCAGCTTTTCCATCCGGCAGACTTGCCAGTGCTGTAGGAATTTCTTCCCAGGTTGGAGGATTAGCCAACTGAGTATGATCTTCCACGCTAAGTTGAGCCAATGATATAGCGTTAAGATGTTTAGAGATCTCCCTATCTCTCAGATCCGGGTGCCAAGTATTCTGTTCAGTATAGAGTTTGTTGGAAAACTCTCTAAACGTCCTCTGAATCTTAACCGAGTCATCAGTCAGCTCTCCGGTGGCGGTTTGAATCGAGAGTATAACATTGATGGAAACCTGTTGTCTGGTCCTAATGGCCAGCTGGTGGCCTATGAGTTCGCTACACTCATATACCTTCTCGCGGGCCGACGCCCATTTTGCGCCCGTTCTTTCTGCAAAAATAAACCCGATTTCAGCCTTGACAGCTACTACCTCAATCTGGGCAGCTTCAATTTCAACCCCCAGTTGAACTGCCTGGAATAATTTCTCCTCTGCTTTTTTTCTATCTTGCAGATCTAAGACCTGTGTCTTCTCTTTCTTGTTTTTCCTAATGGAAAACCGCAGTCTCTCCACGAATACCGTCTTTTAGGGTGTCCCACACCAACGTTGTTGAGGCCGTCCCAATATTAAATTCAAGGAACTCTTGAATCCAGCCCGACATGTATGACCTATAGCCTTAGTCATACAGCAGCACCTTTTCAAAGCTCCAATTCGAAACTTCTCCTCTGAAGCCAAACCCCCCCAATGTTAAGTATGAGTGGATTATGTTCCGACATAAATCGCGGAGCAATGTCAATAGAACAGTCATGCGTCAGAGAGGATGAGATTAGAAAATATTCCAGCCTTGCCATAGATAGATGAGGGGCTGAACAATAGGTGAAACCCTCTTGGTTAGGCTTTAAATTGGCCCATGCATCATCAAGTCCATGAGTAGGTATTAAGTTTAATATGGAGTGGTATACTTTGGGTTTCCTACCTCTATAATTCCACTGACTCCTTGCCCTCTAATTACTGGGCAGATTGACGTTAAAATCGCCACAGACGATAATTGGAAGCGGCCAGTGAGCCAGTTCTCCTGTGAGCCAGTTTATTACCCCAGGATCATCCGGATTGTTCCCATAGATGGAGCATATAGTAAAAGCGGATTTATGGGGTAAACAGCATTCAGTGATGACCCATCGCCCTAGAGAGTCAGATTTTACTCGGGAGGTCTTTTAGTGAGTGCCTCTTCTGAACCATGATCCCTACTCTTTTCACACGCATGCCTTGGGAAGTTTCCCCAATTACTCTAAACCCCAGCGAGTTCAACAGATGTTTCTGCGCTCCCTCAATATGTGTTTCTTGGAGACAGACGATGTTGGCTTCCAACAAACGTAGCCCATGTGCTACCTTTTGCCTCTTCATAGTTTCATTCAGTCCGCAGATGTTTACAGAAACTATTCTAAGATTGCTCATCATATTCGTGTTAGAGTCTGAACCACTTGAGCTCGGCTAAACATAATTCGCGTTCCCACTGGACTAACGTTGAAAGAATAAACAAAACACCCCTTTAAACCAACATAAATAACTATACCATTCCAAGCATGAAAATCATTTTTCTCTTGTGAACAGTTGAACCTAGAAAAATGTTTTCCTTTTATCAATGTGCTTTTTTCTTATTTTCCTTTCTTTTTCTTTTTCCATCCCGAACACTTTCATGGTTTACCCTCCCATTTGTGCCATACCTCCAAAGACCAGTTTCAAATTGGCCACAGCCTGAGATGAGAAACAACATCATTACTCCAATCATCCTGTGAAAGTCTCCCTGTCCCACCCCTTCCTCCCCCCTCAAAGAGCAATCCGGGCAACCCTGAGTGATGGTCATCTCTTATGAAGCCCCGCCACCTGGCCATGCCGGGCTTGACTGCCGAACTTATATAAAAGAGAGAGAAAAAAAGAAAGAAAGAAATAGCTTGACCCCAGCCGGTAATGCCCTTCCCTAATTGAGTAAACCTGCTAGTACCCTTGTAATACTGCTCCCATGGGGCAGACAGTAGCTACAGCATTAAAGGCTACAGATAACAGAGCAATGGCGGGAGCTTAAGAAATTAGCCTTGATCAGAGAGAGTGAGAGAGAAAAAATACAGCTTAACTCAGCCCTTTCTTCCCTCTGATTTCTTTCAGAAATTCCCCAGCTTTAATCTCTGCAATTTTTAATCTCTGACAAAAAGATCTGAGAAGATCCTTTAAAAATCACTTTTAGTCTAGCTGGGTTAATTAAGAACACCTGAGCACCTTATTGTTGGAAAGCAGCTATAAGCTGGGGAAGATGCCACCTCCACTCAACTGTAAAGTGACAAAAGTCAGGTTTTGCAAAAAACAACACACCGTTAGACCCGTTCTGGGAATTCGGGCGAGCCTGGTTGTAAACCAACTGTCCAAGGAGAAAGTCCCAAAAAAAAAAACAACAGAAAGGCCCTGGGTTTTTCTTTGCTGAAGCTGCTATCATCCCATCACAGCATTCGATTGAAAGGGAAGCGATGTGCCCTCTGGACCTCATGGTCTCAGTTCCAGTTTGTGTAGTCCGGAAAGGTGTCCCGCAAAAGCTTAACGATAGATCGTCTTGGGTCATTCCCCCTCTACCCCTTCAGGAATCCCCAAATGGCGAAGATTATTTCGAGGTTGTCGATTTTCCTGTTCTTCCAACTTCAACATTACGTCTATCAAACATGCCACTTGGGAAGTGCCCTGTTCTTTTAAGGTAGTTACTTTGACTTCCAGATTTTCTGTACCGCCTTCAACCATAGCAACACGATCGCCAATATCAGTGCAGATCTTACTCAGCTTCCGCATACCTCCTTGCAGTTTTCTGGCGGCCCCTTTAGCAAGGCTGCTATCGAAACAAACCTCATCTTGGAATTTTTTACTACGGTCAGTATGGAAGTTAGCGAAGGTTCTGCCGTGTATGTCAGTACTGATTCAGCGCTCTCGGAGTGTACATTTTTTCATCCCCCAGAGGGAAAGGCAATTGAGAGTCTGAATAATCCCATCTGAGCTGACTGCGTCTTTTAGCCTTATTGCGTAGTTTTTTCTGCCGCTGGACAGTTCCAGTATCAAAGGAGGGGTCAGATTTGTTAATATTGGAGGAACTTTCAACGCTTGAGCTAATCATGCCATCCTCTGATAAAGAACCATCAGAAACTAAATAGAAATACTCTCCAAGTTCGGGAGTCTGGGGAATCTGTGTTGCAAGTTTGTCTTCCAAGCCTACCTCAGCAAGGCCGGCTACAAGCACAGGGACAGAGTCGGAAGAGCCAGAGGCGAACACCGTCGCCAGCCTGGAATCAGCTTTAGAACTATTGGCTCCCAAGGAGAGTGCTGAGGAAGAGTCTATAGCTTCGTTGAATTACTTGGAGCTATCCTGGTTGCTGAGTTGGGCCCCAGCTGTTACAACTCCCCCAGATTGAACAGAGATACAAGTGGCTTTCTGGGGATCACCCAGCTGCACTGAACTCCTATCTGCCAACGTCACTATTAATAAGCAACTGGGATCATCTGCTTGTGTAAGGACAAGTCAGGGGAGGTGGCGCATTAATCTGCGCAGACACCCTCCTTTATGCCTATTGCGCCCCCCAGATCTCTCGCTGTCTTTTTTGGACCACCGGTTTCCCATTTACCTTTGGGAAGAGCATCTGTTCTCTCAGCGTCTCCCTGAGCCGCGCTTGCCAGAGCTGCTTTTCCTCGCTCCCCGGTCGACATCTGCCTTGAGTTAAGGCGAGACGCTGCCTCCAACAGTGCAGAAACCAGGCGGGCTGACAGGCAGACACCATGCCCGAGGTGTCCCAATCAGGACACACACCGCTAGGCAGCCTGCAATCACCGGCACAGCCCCCGTAAACCAAGCTGTAGAGCGGACCTCCTGCACGGCACTCAGCACCCCGCTCAGCATGATCCAGAAACCAGCGTCACGGATTTAGGTGAAAGCAGCTGTTTATCAATGCCCGGCAGGTGTGACGTCTGGATCGAGAGTGCTCACACTAGCGCCATCTTGCTCCAAGGGCACATTGCATTCCATTGTTTTTTACTCATCTTATCCTTGCTAGACAGGGACCAACCCAATGAAAATCAGCCTTGGTCCAGGTCTAGTAGGAATGGTTTCGCCAAAGTATGGTCTGGAAGGCAGCCCAGATTAAATACCAGTGGGTACATTTAATTCAAGCATTCCATCAACCTCAGTTTTTCTCAATATTCTATATAAATGTCAACCACTCAAACTGAAATAAATATTCTCACATTTGCTCTTCAAAACATCTAATTTTCATGATTTCATATTTAAATAACTGCCTCAAAATTAACACTTACAATTATAATCTCTTAGCATGGCAGATATTACATCTCCTTCGTCAGCTGTCAGTTAAAAAATATTCTTTGATAGATTAGTCACATGTCAATGCTGGATTCCCTTAAATCTAATACAGCACCTTCCTTAACCATATTTCCCACTACGAACAGTGAACTCAAATGTTGATCTTGGAATACAGAAGGAAAATAATTAAATAAATAAAAATGTTGAAGCCAATTGAGGGTATGAGAATGTATATTTTTAGCTATGTTACGTATATGTGGGAGGACCTTGGTGCCTATTGTAATTAAAAATACACAATTACTAAAGTGCACTATGGCACCACAAATACAACAATACATGTACAAACATTTAGACAGAACAATACTTGAAGTAATGCATATAAAAGTCTTGAACTTAATCAGCCTTTGAAACTGAATCCGAATCATCAAACACTAGTCAAAATGGACCCTAATCTGGATAGAATCAATACTCCACAAGGAAATGCAACAATGAAGACAGCCATTTGATTTTCTCCTCACTCCAAGGTATGATGGATGCTGCCAAAGGAAATCTTGACTGATCACTTTCCCTTTCATGGGACTCTGGCACACAATAAGAATGACAGTGTCAACGGTCTCTTTCCTCCTCAAGTGCAGATCTCTGTGCCTTGAGCATATCTCACTATGTTCAAGCTGCTCAGCAACACCTTTACTGAGTGCCATGCACATTACCATGCCCTACCCTGTGACTCCACTCGGCCCACCAGGACTTACACGGAAGTCCGCATTAAATAACAATTTACATAATATAGGAGTGTGACAGACTGCAGCAGTCTTCTGAAAGCAACACTTAAACTATTAAGTCTGGGATGGCTCACTTCACTGTGCACAACCACTTCATGACCACTGCCTCCACTCTCTTTTTGCATACATTCTAGAGGCTTGGGGCTGCTTAATGTTTTTCAAACCAAGCCACCCGACTGGTTTGTTGGCAAGTTAGAAGTGGATAAATCTTTAAATTGCTATTCTCTCCAATTTCCTGTCTGCCATCTACTTCAAAAATACACTTTTGTTCTGCGAGAACAAAGGATTTATCCTCTCAACAGAACAGACACATAAGGTCAGCAAACAGTGACTACTGAACGAACCAACAATGAATGATTTGAGAGAAGACCTCTTAGAAAGCACCAAAGTCATTTAAAAGGAAAATATGCAACTTTGTGGCTCCAGCATTGTTATGCAGCATCTTTCAAGAGGAGAAGGGGTTGCAAAAGAAATTAGAAATAGAAGGTGACTCACTGGGGTAGTGTATTCTTTCCTTCGGCTTGAGGTCCACCACCACAATACTCTCCTTTTTCACACGTTTTTCAGGTTGCTGTGGAACAAAGTAATTCACTAGCTGACCCTAAACAAATGGAATAAAAATCTCAATTACACCTCGATAACCTATGTTGGTACAGAAAGAGAGAATTCCTCTTGGTTCATCTGAAGTGACTGGAATAATTTCATGAAATGTTGTGTTTTTTATTAATGAATGCTAAGAGCAACAAAACAAAGCCAACCGCAATGCTCAATTGACATGTCTTCTTCTGGATTAGAAGAGATGACCCTTTACTATTTGTGTATGAATCCAGCAGACACAGGCAGCTATGTGCCACCAAATGTACAATGTTAAGCAAATACATTTATTAAAATAATTTCAGTAGGTCACCATTATGTTGGAAAATAAGTAATGCAACAGCTTACAAGCTCCAAACTTGACACACGTACATTTTTTACAGGACTGTTTAAGAGAACATTTTCATAGGTACTTAATCATGGTTTCCTTGGTGTGTTCAATCAGTAAAGTACTAAAACTATTTTAATCTTCAGTTGAGAATACAGTTACCATAGGGGTCTGACTCAGAAGGACTCAATCAAATCCAGATTTTCAGGCTATTTACCCAAGATATGTAGAATAAATCAACACCTTAATAAACAATTTTTGCCTGCATAATGAATGAAAATCTTAATAATCTACATAGTCTTTTCTTAGGATGACAATCTGGTGTTCATCATATTCTCATGGAACAACATTTAATGCCCCAGTTCTATAACTCATGTCATGACAAATACACAGAGCATAAAACCTGTATGGATGCTCTTTTTCACTTTTAGTGCCTCCATGCTGCCTTCAGATTTACCTATGATGATGTGGCTATCTTCAAAAACTCATATTTACACCCTTTGACTATGCAATGTGTTATAGGTATTTCTCTTTAAAGTCATGGAAGAAAACATAGTTTATATTTATGGCGTTTATTTAATGAAACACCCAGAGAGGCCTCTTGCATCAAAACCTCCCTTCCAACTACCCTAGCACAAATGATAACATTTTTCTCAAGTGTTCTAACCAAGCACATAACTTGCTGAACATTCCTTACACCACCCCATAACTTATCAATATGGACAGGAGTCATTCCTAAACCAAACACCAGCCATACACAAAAATGAAAATAGTGCTATTTGCAGAAAGAATAAATACTATTATAATCATCATACATAATTTCACCAAATGGTGTTATAAAACATATATAATTTCACAGCATATCTGAATGAGCAAATCATATATAACCCTCAAACCTCTTTGGCTTTCGTACGCATCTTTCTTCTTTGGTCATTTTGTTCCACACTATCACTCTGTATACCATTGCCCAAACCTAATGCGTCAACATCAGATTTGTCAGCACATATAACCATTCTACCTTTATTCACACAGTGACCTCTTCTACTTTCATATAGTTTAGTCCAACTTTTATAACTCATGGTTTTAGAAAAACTAGAACCTTCCATTCGCACATATCACAGAGATCGGATAAGTAAAAACTGCCCCACTTCCACATTTATCGTTTTGACTTTCATCCCTATATCAGAATATTTCTTGTATTCCTTCTTATTTTCATTTACTCTTTCCCTTAATTTACCCAAATCAGCGTCGCCGTACAAGTTAATGCCCCTTCTTGTTAAAGATTTGCTAGGTTTATTTCCACTCAAAACCTCAGAGTAAACCCTATCACATCATTTATAGTCATCCATTACAACCACATCATTTGTTTTAGCAGATCCAGAACATGCTTCCGGTTTGAAGCTGCCATCTGAATGGAATCCATTACAACACAGTTCACCCTCTCAACCAAACCATTCGGGCTGGGATTATACATGGCTGTCTTCTTATGTAGTATACTTCACTCCTCTAATAAATATTTACACAATTCCGGGAGGGGGCGTGTAGGGCACAACACCCTAGGCCAGGGGTCTCCAACCTTTTCTGTATTGAGAGATAATTCTGCTCAAGGAAAGTCCTGCTGAGCTAATAGCATATTTTATCGCTGATGATATATATTAACATTACACTATGACCACCCTAAGCACAATTATAAGTAGTAACAACAAAAAAATTCCAGGTGAAGTTATCAGCAGAATGCTAGGATAACGTTTATCAATATTAAATGCTTGTAATTAAGTAAAATTCAAAGCATCACATGCAGTGCGCCACAAACGGTATTACCACAGCAGTAAGTCTCCCCAACTCAGATTTAAAGTGGATAAACATGTTTCAAGTGGCAGACCCATAGGCCAACGCTGCAGATTCCACATGCTTCAACACCCACCACATACTCAGCAAGACCTTCAAATGCACCCACCCCCCAAATCAAGGAAGACCGTTACCTATGCACTCATCACCAGCAGGCTGGACTACGGGAACGCCCTCTATACCGGAATCAACAAATCTGTACTCCACAAAGTTCAGACTGTCCAGAATGCCGGAGCCAGACTCATCCTCAACATCCCACAACAAGACCACATTACCCAGCATAAACGAGCACTCCACGTGCTTCCCGTCTAAAAAAGAGTGACCTTCAAGCTGCTCACACACACCTATAAAGCCCTCCACAACACCGGACTCCAATACCTCAATCTCCTTCTACACCCCCAAAAGAAACCTTCACTCGGCTGACCAGGCCTTGGCCGAAATCCTCTGCATCCACAGAACCAGACAAGAGGCACACCCATCTCCTACATCATGGCCAAGACCTGGAATGAACTCCCCCTCAGCATCAGATGAAGCCCCACACTGAAAGCATTCAGGAAGAGCCATAAGACCTGGCTTTTCGAATGACCAAAGCTGCACAAATCCCCCCTCCCCCCCAACACACTCCCCCAGCGCCTGGAGACCCTCACAGGTGTAGTGCGCTCTATACATCCCTGATTGATTGATTGATAGGCCACCAAAGTGTGTGTTTGAGTGTTATCAACAGGTCCTGCCATTGGTTTGGCTGTCTGTAACTCTTAAGGGTAGTGAAATGAGCAGTGCTGCCTTCTTTAATATACACAGAATCTCTGAGATTGGCTTGGTTTAGCTTCACCTCTGAGAGCTACTTTGAGGGTGCTAGTGAGCTACCAGTAGCTCCCGAGCTACTGGTTGGATACCCCTGCCCTAGGCCCATTTCAGCCCCAGGGACCTCCATCCCCCAAGGCCCAGCAACAGTTTAAGAGGGAAGAGGGCATGCAGGTGACCCCTCTATGGGCAGATTTCAGCCCCGGGCCCTCACTCTTTAGAGGTGGGTGTCCTCATGCCGTCATAATTTCGGATAAGCATGGGTCCTTTCACTATGTTTACCACAATGGGTGCGTAAGAGGAGGGGTTGCAACACTGTAGGTCGTGTGAACAAGGTCATTTGGCTGAAACAAGTCATGTTGTGTCTTTGCTGAATAAACTTGGATAAGATTCATTGGATTACTGCCTTGTGTTTGCATGCCAATTGGTGATTTTCTGTGATGATGTATTCACACTGAAAAACAAAGGTTAAAGCGATGTTATAATTAGGTTACAATGTCAGTTTCAATGTAATATTTTAAACAAAATGGAAAACACTGAAATTTACTAGTTAAAAGTTAACTGAAGAAATTAGAACTCATGCCGCCACCATACACGGTGTCTGTCTGGCATTCTCTTTGCAAAATCCAATTGGTTTACATCAGGCTTCTCAAACGAGCAGCTCATGAGATACTGGTAGCTCTCCAGCTAAGTAAAGTAGCATTCCTCTGTGCAGTTCAATCTAATAAAAAGGAATTATTATTTGGTTGAAATATTACTTGAAAAATGTACATTTGAGAAGTTAAATGTCTGTATTTTCTGAACCCAAACTGATTTGGAGGAAAATGGCAGAGTTTCAAAAATATATTTAGAAGCTTACTGCTCCCATCTTAGGACATCTGCCTGTATTAAATTCTCTGATATGATGACTAATAGATACTGATGTTTTTACATTTTTATATAATGGGACTTTATAATCAATTTAATATTTTGATTGTGCTTGAGAAAGAACGTTCTTTTGGTGAAAACAATAAATGATTAATTAAAATAAAATAATAGCAAAGTAATAGATTCCACACTCTCAAAGATGAAGGAAGAATGTTATCTACAGTATATTATTATTTGTAGCGTTGCATATTCACATGCTTTGAGCACTCCAGTAATCTAGTGTTATGCATGGATATTGCAAGTGTTTTCCTTTGAAGACTAACCTTTGGTTTTTGTATAACTCATGAACCCTTCCTGTAACCCACAATACACCAGGAAAAAGACTCCACCGCAGATTGTTGCCCCCCCAAACAGCTGAGTGAGGTAGGTGGATTAATGCAACAAGGGACAGTACAAATATACAGGCGAATTGTCAATTAACATATGAAGGACCACTAGAATTATGTGGCATGGGAGCACAACATTATGTGGCAGGGTAGACTAAAGTATACACTAAGAAAAGGAAAATCATGCAGCTCATTTTTATTAGGTCTCGCCTACGCAGCGCGCATGCGCTTCATAGGAGGGCCTTTAGCCGTCCCTCTGCTCATTTTCAAGCACACACTCGTGCTTGTGGCGGCATCCACCTTGCGGGAACGAGCAGCAGCGGACGTACTAATTGGCCGCAGCTCGATCCCGCAAGGCGGATGCCGCCACAAGCGTGCTTGAAAAAAAATAGCTGCTGTCACAAGAGTGCACACGCAGCTCGCACTTTGGTGACTTGTTTTCTTTTGCTTAACTCTTCTGCTTTAAAGAGGAGCAAGGCTGTGGCCATGTGACAGAACCAAACAATGCCCCTTTATTTAGGTCTGCCCCCACCAGCTCCCCCCCAAATCAGTTTCCTTCGTTTTGTGATCACTGCAAAGAAAGAAAGCAGGCTAATTTTGCATGTGCGGCATCTTTCTTTCCCTGGATAATTGTGGGACTCGGAAAAGGGTTTGAGCTGTAAAACAAAACTGAAATATTATTCTGCTGTTTTTCAAAGATCAATAAATGGAAACTGGCCCACAGGGTTCTGTGTTTTCTTTGTTGGCAATAGGCAGTGTGCATGCCTCTGGAGTTCGCCGCATATATGTGCAGACTGAACTGATTCTGTAAAATGTTACCTATTCAGTCTGGAGACAACTCGATTCTCTCTTTTTTTTCTTTTTCTGCGTCCTTGAAAACCTCCGTCAACATTCAGATTTACCGTTTCATGTGGTCCGACCGTGCCATTCTGATTCGCCCGAAAGCAGACCTCAGGGAGTCCTTATTTGAAACAAGCATTGGTACAGCCAATAGGTCTCGCCTTTGGGACCTGCTGCATAACTAAATACTTATAAGGTCCCAAAGGCGAGACCTATTGGCTATGCCAATGCTTGTTATAGTATGACTTCACTGTTTTACAATTCTTTTTTTTTTTTTTTTTTTTTTTAAAACCTTTATTGGCATCAAAAGGATATACAAGTCTAGGCCTACAACCAAATCGGCCGGCCGCAATGTGTAAAGCAATCAGAGGTTCCAAGGCAAACATTACAGAATCAATCAGCAAGAAGCATAGGCAGTACAATCGTAAAAAGGGGAGAAGAGACTTAGGAACCAGAGGGCCAAGACACAGGAACAAAAAAGGTTAATTTTATAATATGGGGATAAGGCATACGACAGGCTCACTTTCAATATAGAGACGTCCGAAGTCCCAGAACCAGCCTCAGCGTCAATAAGGGGGTAAGGGGCCGCAGTACAGGAGAGACAACACAATGCACACAGGAAGATCAGGATAATTGAGACATAATCGACACCTGAGCATTATCATCGTCACATGCCCACCACCCAAACTACAGCTAAGCCAGAACAGAGGGATCGGAGAAACATCACATCAAAACTAGCCCGTCGTAGTGACCTCTAGGAAAAAGGAGGGAGGGGGGCGGGGACGAGGAAAAGAGGGGGAAGAGGGGGGGAAGGAGGGGGAGGGGAGGAGGACAAGGTGGAACAATGAGAAAAGGAAAAAAGAAATGAAATATAAAAACGAAAGAAAGAAGACACGTCGACACAGGCGTCCCGTGGCGGGAATACAGGAGACAACAGGAGTATCAGCACCAGTGAGGGTACAGCGATCGAAAAGAAAAGCAACCGAACCATAAAAGGAGGGTTAACGACGCCACACACCCCACCCCGAACACACCACGGGAGGCAGGGACAGACGCGGCATTACGAAAAGGAGATACAAAAGGGCCATAGAACCATAAAAACAAACCACAAATAGAACCCAACCCACCCATCCCACCCTGCACCCCTGTAGAAGGGTATGGCCTACCCTTCAGACAGCGTGCCTGTCGCCCTAAACCAGAACCCGAAATATAGCGAGAAGGAAAGAGAGAAGAACGAGACAAAAAGAAACAGAAACGGAAATAAGAAAACAGGAGGGAGGAGCATAAGAACAGAAATCAATATGGTCGGCCGCCGCCCTCCGCCCAATCAGACAATCGCAGCAAAAACAGACCAGGACGACACCCCATCAAGCGCCATAAAACGTACAGAGGAGGGGACCTCCCACCGCTCCATGCGTACAAACAACTGCGCCACTAAGTCGTATACCAAGAATCAACCAAGAGTCGTGCATATCACCCCCATCCCTTCCGAACCACAAATCCCACCCACCACATGACAGTGTAAAATGAGATACTAAATACAAGACCAGCATACAATCGAAAAAAGTGGTGACTACCATAACAACATGGGGTGTAAATCGGTCCGCAAGGGAGCAGAAGTCCAAACAGAGAGTTTAAATGCATCAGCAATCGCAGCACGGATGATGAAAAACAGGAGTTCAGTTTCGCCGCTGGGGAAGGCGAGGGGGTCTCTGTGATAGACAAAGGCAAATCCATCGGAGCAGGTGCAGGCGGCCGTCCACCAATAGTTCCAGGCATCCGTGCCGGACAGGGCCGCGGCACAATGTCCAAGTCCCCGGGGTCAGAACCTCGAAAAACAGGGAGCTCCAAAGTCACCGGCACACAAAACGGTCTTCGATCAGCGGCAGCAACACTTGCAGCAATCGAGGGGGGCGAGGCAATGGAGTCACTGAAACAAGAGGGCGGCAAGAAGAAACGGCTGCTCAAAATGGCGGCAGATCGTGGCGGACCCACAGGGACATCGGGGGCCAGGGATGCGCGCAGGGATCTCAGAGCTTCCAGGATATCTCTGACCGTAAGCTCACGCTCACCAGACCAGACCCCCTCGCAATTAGGCAACCCAAGCCCGCCGCCACAGGGCGATTCTTGTTTCAGAGGGTCGGCCGCCATTTCGTGAAGTCAGCCCAGTCGCCGCCCTCCACGACCCCCGAAAAAACAGTTAAAAAATGTAGGACTTTACAGAGCTCCGGGGGTCCCAGCAATGGCAGCCTTGGTGCCGAAAGGATGTCCGCCCAATACGGGTCCCCGCCTACACCAGCACCGGCGCCCCCAACAAGCAGAGTCCGGGTGCAGAGGACCAGGGCCGCCGGACAAAGCAGCGGCGGGGGGAGGACCCCTTCACAGAATCAGTCCCCGGTGCATCTCACCCACATCAGCCGCGCGGTCACCAGGGCAGGCCCGGATCAGGATCGCCGGGAGTTTCGCACAACGGCTCTCATCATTGGTTCACGCTCTCGGCCGGGGCCGAGAGCCGTCGGATCCCACAGGTTAGGTCCCGGTCTAGGTTCTACGGAGGCCCCGATCTTGCGGAGGGCACAACTTCGGAGCCGCTACACGTTGAAATCTCCGGACCAAATGGTAAGTACAAACAAGGTGTTCCGTTTCCAATTCCCCGATAATGTGTCGTCTCCGGACAGGATATTAGACAGGATACACGATCAGGCCGGAGGGCTGCGGGAGCCGAGCTAAAAGGCGACCATTACGCTCGCGAGCTTGGCTCCTCCCTGTTTTACAATTCTTACATGTGGTAATACCTCATTAGTACCAGTTTGTACAAGTTTAACAACCAAATACAGAAGTCAGCAACTGAAAGATGACCAGTTAACCTTTGCGAAAGGCCTCCACTGCTGCACACGAAGACATTGTGCCATGATTTTAACAGCTTTTAACCAGTTTGAGCTACAAACAATTTGTTTGGGGCTAAAGTCTGCGGATTATGCAGCAGATGATGGATTTTATGGAAAATCCATAACAAAGTGAAATAAGATGCGGCCACAGAATTGCATACATTTCAGTGGCCCTAAATATATGTAATGTATGTAGTATAAAAATCTCAAGCATATGTTCACACTCTGGAAGGTTGGAAGACCCACGAGACTCAACACCATTACAAGCTACAAATGGATAATGACAAGCTAAGTAAAATTTTTCGGTTTGTAGCATGTGTAACTCTGCATAACATGCTTTACATACAGTAGAAAGCAGTGCGCTAACTCATAAGTCCTCTTAAGGGGAGGCTCAAGAACAGATGAACAAATGTTTGAAGTAATGCTCTAGGGAGTGTCAGCCCAATTTGAACTTCTTTTTGGGCATTAATGTTCACACAGTAGTACTTTATTAAAGTGTATTGTGTGGCCTGTGGACCATGTAGCAGCACTGCTGAAATCTACAAGAGCCATGTTTCCTAGAAACCCAAATGTGACTATTATTGTGAGTGGAATGTGCTTTAGGCACTGTATTCTTTCGCTTTAGCATAATATACCTAGATGCATTTGACTTATCATTGTGCATGACCTGGCTTGTAAATCGGATTTCGTAAGTTGGGTTTTGCAAAACCAACAAACAACTGCCTTGTCATTGTACTATACTAGAGCCCTCCCCACAACCAATGTTTTCAATGCCCTTTCTGCTACTGTTTGGGGTTGCGGAAAGTAAATAGTTAAGGCAATGGTCTAAATCAGTGGTTCTTAATCTGTGATCTGGTGACCCCTGGGGATACAAAATGCCTACTCAGTGGGTCAACAACATCTTAGAAAATTAATATTACGGATTAATCAGGTGTGTATAAATATAGAATCAAAATTTAAAATGTGACATTTTACAATGTTCTGTAAATGTGAAGGAATTTGATTCTGAAGACCAAAAATTAAGTTGCTATCTCCATATTGATAAGTGGGAGCAGTGCAAGTACATAAAACAGAATATAGTATCGTTTTGTGGTTCAAATCATCAAAATTGCTTAGACCATGGCCCTAGGATTTCAATATTAACTTAGTGGGGGTCCACGGATTCCAAAACTCCAGTGGGGGTCCCCAGATTCCTGTAATAAGTAAGGGTGAGTCCACATAAGTCAAAAGGTTAAGAATAAAATGACATGGAATGGGATATAGCCTCTGTCGTGTAGCTCCTATAATAGTTATACAGGATCTGCGCGTTTGGACAGCATACACTGTAGGACTGGTGACAGACTGACTCTGAACACCCCCACCGGGTATGGTGGCCTTTTGTACCAACTAGCTCACAGTACCACTAGAATGTCCTCTTAGCAATAAGAGAATAGTTGTTGGCAACCATCAAACATGACTACCCTGATACCCCAGGACAGTGGAAACAATATACAATTTTTCGCTCAGTCACCCATGCCTACTTAGTTTCTTCTCAGAGAGATACACAGAATAAACAGGCTGGGCGTTTTCAATAAGTATTTATTAAACAATTGGTATTCGGGTGTAGAATAGATGAACTGCAACAACAGATAGACAGTATAAGATATAAATGATTAGCAGTACTCTAAAGGTAAATGGATGATATAGCCCTACCATCTTGCAATAATCATGAATACAAATGAATATATAAAACAAATGATAAAAGATGCATGCTCCTACGATGCCTTCCTAACTAGATGTACCTATATGTACCTAGCACGTGTATGGGTGTTGAGCCAAGAATTCCTCTAGGATTTAGTCAACCCCATTACCTGAAGAGAGAGACTGTGGGACCACGTCTTGGTCTTGAGCTGGACACCCCAGGAGGGATGTTAGACCACTGCGAGCTGGAGTGTCTGCATGCAGGAACTTCAGCGTCTCTGGTCAGTGTGTCGACTGGGAAGTCTCGGTCTCCTCTGCTCTATCTTAGAAGGATGTGATGTATATATGCCCATAGGTCTACCCAAGGGTCCTACCTCGCTGTAGTACTGTGTCGGTCTAAGGATGACATCGGGCATGAACTTTATACATAGATATTATACAGGAGACAGTCAGACAAAGTTATTTTGCAGCTAGAGGATAATTTTACCATCTGTTACTGCGTTTTTAAAAAGTGTTTTTAGGTCTCGAAAATAAATTGTGATGTGACGCAATTAATTTTAGTACTTTAAATTATGATTGACGTTTTTACAGTTGTGATATATGCATTGTGCTTTTATGGTTAACTGTAATGGTTACCGAATAAAGAGTTTTTGAATTGAATTGAATACAGGAGATAGTCATCCTGCTGTGCTTCTAAGAATCCTCATGCATAATGCATGAGATTTCAAACTAGGAAAAACCCACGTTCTGAATGCAATGTCATATCTAAGTAAAAGGTCAGTCCCTGTAAACAGTTACAAGTGTAATGTAGGGAAGAATTAAGGTGAAGGGTAATGAAGTTACCGGGGCCTATATTATGTTACCTATATGGAATATAACACCTCTGGCAAGAAGCGTGAATTTGGTCTCAAAACAACCTGTTCCTTATGAACCAGGACGACAGGCTCCTACATCATTAGAGCCTGCAATTCACTGCCTTTGCATAAGGAAGTGATTGCTACTAGAAATGTAGCTTTCCATATAAGTTATTACATTTGACTAAATGGTTTAAAGATTGTTCCCAAAAAACCTGCCAAAAACTGCATTAAGATCCCAGGCGGAATTTGCGGTGTCCTTTCAGGACTAATTCTATTAAGATGCTCCAAAATATTTTACTACAAGGATCTTAAACAAAGATTTATGTGGTGTGTTTTGCATGTAAACAACTACAGCTGCCAAATGAAGCCTAATAGATGTGAAGGCTAACTTTGACTTCTGTGCATATCTACTCACACAGCTCTGAGCATGTAATAGGCACTGCTGGTAGCTGCAGCTCTTAAGCAGCCTATCATCTATGTATGGAAAGACAAGAACAACGCTGCAGTGAAGTATGCTTAGAGGTGAATGAGCCATTGAAAGCCCGAGCCAGGCTGGAATCAGATGCCTGGCTCTGGATCAGCTCAAGATTCTCTTGGTACCTCGAGCCCAAAACGAGCCGAGCTTTCGCAGGAGGCGATGTGGCCTGGAGGCTATAACTGTCAAACGTATATCATCTGGAAAAGAGTTAAAATCCTGACTTCGGCTCAGTAACCTGTGAATACCAGCAAAATTCCCTATGTTGAGAATCAATGAAAAACAAAGTAGTCTGTGTGTTGTGCTCTTGTGTTCTAGGACGAGGTTCGCACTATGCAATATAGTTCAAAATATAATGTGAATTCTGGCTGTCACCCATATTCTAATCTAATCCTTTAAGAATTAATGAAAAAGCAATACAATTGTATGCCAGAAAGAGATACCCATTTAGTGCCTTGTTGGACCTGGCACCATTGGCCTGGGTCTTCCTTCCATTTTTTGCTGTTGCCTCTTATGTTTTTGTTGGTTTTAGATGCTTTGGGCACTGTGCCACTGCTATTCAGTGCCATAGGGCAAGTGCTCCCTATGGTAAATTGATGTATGGATTAGTGACTCCATGATTGTCTTGTTTGGTTTACTTGTCAGACCCTAGTACAGCGCCCAGGGCTTGTAAATCAAATGCTACTGGTGGGCTTGCAGCACTGATTGTGCCACCCACCAGAGCAGCTTGTAAAGTGTGCATCAAGCCTGCAATTGCAGAGCCTCTAACATGCCTGAATTGCACAGTGTGAAACTGGAAAATCTGGGTTCAGTCCCAGCTTCTCCACTTGACCAAATTGATTGATCCAGGTAAATGCTTTGTATTAGTAAGCCTCCTTTTTGTTCCTTATCCAATAGGAGAGCACCTTAACGTGAGTTCAGGATATGCGCAGGACAAAAAACTCTAGTGTTTGATTTAATAGCCTATAATGCTGTTCCATCTATATTAAGAATCTAGGCCACTTCCAGGATACAAATGACAAGTGACTTGCCTCTTAGTTCACTAATAGCATTATCATCAAGGCAGGGGCAGAAACGGTTCTTAGTTCATGTATAAAAATACACTTTTAATAATTACTTTTCAAATAATATGTTGTACTAAGAAGGTGAAAAGCTTCTGCGTGTTCAGGAAAAACACTTTTTTGAATTTTGAAGACAATTTATAATATTCCTTTGTGATGTTTGCTGCATGTGAACATGCTACATATTTTAAAGACTCAGCTCGTGCATGGGATCCTACTAGCCAGAGTTAACCCTTACCTCAACTCTGGCTCAGTCCTCCCTGTTAATTTGTTTGCTAATTTACCAGTAGGCACTTGTTAAAGGCCCTTGGGACTGTTGTTTCCCTGAAGGGGAGGACTTTGAACTGGCTGTGTTGTCCACTTACCACAAATATGATGAATCAATGATGTGTTGGATGAATGGGGTTATCATTGGAGACATCCTTGAGATTGAGGGTCACCATGTAATGATCTGTGCAGAACAGTGGAATGGCGTCTTTCAGGTTGGAGATGTTGAAGTGCTTGCATAGTATGTAACAGATGAGTGATGTAAATCAAGAATAGGCACTAGGATGGCATTTTCATTTTTTTGGCTGAGGAAGTAAAGGGAGTATACCTTTGATCCCGTTGATGCAGAGACACTGGTTAAGATAGCGCCTTTGCTCAAAAGTCCTTGGAACTGCAACTGAAACAGCCTTTGATGTTTCTGACTGATTTTGTGATGGCAACGTGGGTTGTTCGTTGGTGTAGTGGAAAACATAGCTGTTTCCTTGCAGGGAGATGGATAAGACACACTTGTCTGAGGTTATTTCTTCCAACTTTTTAAGGAATAACCCGATTGTTCCTCCAAGAGTTGTGTGATGGTCAGTAAGTCACTGCTTGGAGGTGGAGATGCATTTCCAGGCCACCTTTACCATTTCCTCTGCCATTGCCTCTAAAGTATCCTCTGGTGGCTTAACGTTTTGGGTTGTTTATTCTGAGAGGGCTGATGCTGCTGAAAGCCGGAAAGCTGTGGTGTTCCTGCACTTTTTGCAAACTCTTGCGCCTTTTGGTGCTGAAAATGCATTTGCATCTAGAACTCCCCCATGGCTTTGCTGTGGCTATGTCCTTTTAGATTTACTCCATTATAATGTCTACCTGTGGCCCAAACAGGTGCTCAACTACCAAAAAGGATGTTAATGGTGTGCTGTTGGACGTCAGGACACATAGAAACAAGCATGCTTTCTAAGGATAACCCTTGTGTTCATTTCCCTTGAGGCTTTGGTTGTGGCATTCAATGCAAAATGGATATTGACACTGGAAATTACCTTCCCCTCCTCAACCAATTCTTTGCAGCATTTGCGTTAAGGCCCAGGAGATGCTTTAGTAGTTGCTCCACCTCCTCCCAGTTATATCTTTCATACCTTGAAAAGAGGTCTGAATAGTCACCTATGTTCACAGCATTGATGCTCTCACTGCAATGTGTTGTCCTGCAGTATCTACCTTGAGTCTTTGTCTGGATGTGGTGCATCTTCTATTCCTTGGTGAATGCCCTCTTCCTAGCTCTGTGGAGTAGTAGGTTTGTGGTGGCCTTTTGGGTACCACACGACCTGTACTGGTTCTGAGCAATCTGATTGGCTGACCACAATTTGAATAACAAATTGAAGCCACTATTACAGGACTCGTTTCCCGTGTCCTGCGCTTGTTAAGGATAAAAAACATATAAGAGGGCCAGGTATGACACATTGACCCCTGGCACTTGTGTGGGGGTCACAGAGTGACCCCCTTGAGGAGCCCACTTGTTTTTTTTCCAAATTAAAATATTGTGCCGCTGTTGTGTTAAAGATCCAGAACGGCTCTCTTGTGAGCTATCACAGTACTTCTGCAGAGCTGCGGCACAAGCTTCACTGGCATGGTACTGCAGAATCAAACAAGCTTCTTTTAGGGAAATTGTGTGGTCTGGCAGTGCCATTGAGAAGAAGCTTTTGCAGTGGTCCTATGGGGGTACCACAAAAAAACTATAAAATATGTAACCAGGTCAAATGTGGGGATGAAGGGGACTGGTGAACATTGGGTGTTGGGTTTAGGGGCTAGCCAAAGGCAGGCTCTGCAGTTAACCCCCCATTGGACACGGCCAAAAGGTGCATGTAAAAGAGGGTTGGCATGCGCGTGGGGGTTGGGCTTAGGGCCTGAACAAAGCCCCGGCCCTGCTTCCAATCTCCCCGCTGTGCACACTTAAAAGCTGTGCTCAGCAGAGGAGTTGGAAGAATATAATTGATAAACAAATTGCTCAAAATACCAAACGTTAAAGTTACGGTATAGTTAGGAATGATAAGACCATCTTATCTTACGCTATACAAACTTCGGAAATTCCCTGGGAAAAAAACAAAGAATAAAGTGATGTTATAGATGGGTATTGAAATAACACGAAAAGCAATATTTAAAAATGTTAATACAGTTTAAAAACCTAAAAAATATTGGCATTGACCAGTTATAGTTTACTGAGATAACTATAACTTGCGCCCCTGCCACACACTACTTATGACCTCACGTATTATGTAACTCAATACATATTAAATGATATCATTGATGACATCACTAACATCTCCAATTACATCACTGATGACATCATCCAGTACACAGCTATAAACTTTTCATACTGAAATGTATTCAGCAAGGTACATAGAGTCCCATTTTTTCATAACCTCTGTAGTTATAAAAGGCATAACGCGTCACAACAAGCAGAACAAGCAAATTAAAAAGCATATCTCTGAAATCACCACATCAAGTAGATACAATGCTTTTTGTTTACTGGTAAAGAAATGTGCAAGAAATTGAATGGCACTATAGTCACTAATGAGATCAGAAACTTATTAAATCTTGAATAAGGTAACAAAACTAGTGTTTGGTCATTATTTATCTTAAGGGGAAGTGAATGTTAAATAGCTCATCTGACATACAGTTTCAAAAGAACGGCTTCAATGCTATACATAAGCCAATTATATGGCATGCACGACCTAATCCTACTGACAAGCCTCTGAATTACGTACGAGTACAAACACATACTCTTGGAAGAAGAATGGTGTGCACCATTTTAACAAAGCTTGCAATCCTACTGCGGCTTGAACTGTCTATAATTGAATCACTCATAGATTCTATATTCTGCAACAATAGATATTGTCTCAGATTTTTTTACTGAACTTTTGGAAATAAATATCTGCACTGTTTAGAGCTCCAAATATATGTAAATTGTCTATAGAACTACATGACAACTCTAATGTGAGCATATAATATACCGGTAAATAATGTATTGTAATGAGACTTTAGTTCTTCTCGTATATTCTTGGTAACAGGCCTTTGAATTAAGGCACAATTTATTTAAAATGTACTTCTGCAACTCACACTGATGCGCTCAAGTCTTGACCTTGTTTAAATTAAGTACTTCTTGCACTTGAAACTTCAATGGGAGTTAAAGTGTGTCCCATATAACGTTTACCATACTGAATAAGGCTCGTCTCCAATACTACATGGTTTCTACTTGGAGCAGTGGCTTCCATGATGTCATCAGTGATATCATCAATTAAGTCATTGAACATGTAATGAGTGATATAATATGTAAGGTCATAAGCATTGCATGATGGGGCGCAAGTTATGATTACATCAGTAAAGTATAACTGGTAAACTGAAGTGTATTTTGCATTTTAAACATTACAACGCCTAACTATGATGTCCCTTTAACCTTTGCCTTTTTTGATTGAATACATATAAAATTTGCAGAGGTTACCCCACCTCTTTTTTCAGTAGCTAAATGTGTGAGCCCCTCTTAAAGTTGTCTCTATGGGCATTTTCAGCAAGTGTGGCTAGCTCTAGGCTTAAGAGTCACTTCTGTCAATCAAGCCCTACGTTTTCGGACAAAATGAAAGAAAAGAGCAGCATCCGAAAAAGGAAAGTGACAAAATACATTCTAACAAGGTCTAATTTCTGCCATAGTTTCCTTACTTCAGGTAACGTCAATGCATCCTGTTCAACATGTTTCCGGGGGTGGGACAGGATAAGCGCGAGCACCTCTACTGTTTTTCCAAGTCCCATCTCGTCAGCGAGGATTCCTCCAGGCCAATCAGGTCCAGCAATGGGACGTTCGCGGATAATGCTAAAACAAAACCCATAATCACAGACTTAATGAAATAACCCCACAGACTATAAAATGGGTGTTGCTAAAATCTGAGCAGGAAAAGAAAACAGAAGTACTATCAAGCATCCTGGTTCTGTTAGTACATGCTCCTAAAACAGCAGAAGCCAAAGGTAAGACGAGGCCAATCATTACTCCCATTGTGCTTGATCATCAAGTAATTTCAACTATGTGGTGACCAACAATGTGATCTCATTAACAGCTTCATCAGATGTATAAGAGGAGCATGAGGTGTGAGGGAAGGCCAAGGAAGAAGCAGAAGCTATCAATGCACAGAGCACTTTGATAGAAAGAGTGCACAACAGAACAAGCACTGGCAAAGCCAACAAATCTTGCCTCTGGTGCCTACTGGCTTTGCCTATGGTTTTTAGATATGCTGCACGGCATCCTGGATGCCGCATGACTGAAGTAAAATAAAAAAGTGAAAAAAGGCGCCATGACGTGGAAGCTGCATCATTTTGTAGGTGCAAACACTACACTGTCTGGTACGCAAGATCTAAAAAACATTGGACATTAGAGGAAGCCTAAATGAAGGTGTTAAAACAAAGGTTATAAAAAGGAAATGAGAGAAATAGGACTGTGGGGCATATTGTTCTGGAAACAGCCATCAAAAGAGGCATCATAATATCCGAATTATGATGTTGGCTGCTAAGAAGGGTGCAATTAAATGAGACGTATAAGCATGCAATGTGTTTCCCCCTCACTGGTCTTTACATTTGTGCAACGTTGTGAAAAAACAATGAGATCACAAACATATGTCAAAGCCAATAACCACAGCAGGTTGTTTTCTGTAGATTGGTTACCTCCACCAAACTATTAACGCATTTTAAAATAACTAGAAGACTAGACTGTAAAAATAATGTTTTTGCTTCTGGCATGCATCATTCAAGGTATATTTATAGGTTCAAGAATTATAAAGAAAATTGAATAACTCAAAGCTTATAATTGGAAATGTTGCCCATGAACCTGTGTGTGCCAAAGTATACCACCATTACTCTCCTTCCAAGGAAATAGCATTGAAAAACTTCTTAAACAAAATTAGCAGAAATTAGACTTGTTTGTAACAGTGTATTGAGACAAAGTTACAAACGAGATGCCATTTCTAAACAACAGATGCAAGAGAGAAGGGGTAAAACAACAACAGTATTTTTTGGATCCAATAAAGGGCTATATTTTAAATAACAGTCCATTAACTGGGACTAAACATGTAAAATGGTGGAATATGCAAGAATACGTAGGGCAAACAATGTTGGAATTCTGTTAACAGCATTCTTCTGTTACAGAAACTAAATACCAAGACAGTGGACTTGGGCAAAACAGAGCACAGTAGCAAAGGGCAGTCACACAGAATCCAACATAAGCCTACTTTGTAGAAGACACACTAAAATATTATAAATGAACTGCGGATAACCTTTATTGGGGGAAATTAAGACAGCAAGTGAAATTGCATCATGATGGGCTGATCCTATTTACTACTAACATTGCTTATTCTTTACTACACATTCCAAATTACATTTTAAATTTCCCTGCAACGGATTTTTCTCTTAAGTAAATAGCCGGTAGAAAGTGCAATTCATCAACTTGACTATTGCTATGGCACACACCATATGGACATCTCTTCTTATCGTCGAAGATGTCAGAACACTAAGGCCTTGCTGTGATCAAAGACATTAAGTTCAATCGACTTGACATCTTTTAGTTTGGTAAGAAACAGTAACTCCCTGGCACAAAGGTAGTTTCCATGTAACTGTGCTGTCAAAGGAGTATTGCTATACCCTAGCCCAGTCAGAGTCCAAGATAATTATTTTGATGCATGCTTTTTGCAAAAGAAAATAGGTTACTTACCTGATCTATGGTATCTTTCATAGATTCACATGCTTGAATCATCCCTAAGTGGGAGTGCCACTGTAGCTTTTATAAAGCAGTAAATTATATAACCATAGGACAGAATGCAATGAAAAATCACTGCAATAGCATTTCTATACCTTTTGTAAAATTGGCCAAACTTGAACCATAACCTATCAGGTGACCGCACTCTGTAGAATCCTCCCAAGAAAGGCTCACATTTTCAAGCACAAGTGTGAAAAGAGTAAACATTACTAAATTAAGAGACGCCTCTCAGGGAAGGCGTGTGGGTTGCATGTGAATGTATGAAAGTTAACAATACTGGAGAACCACAATTACAGGTAAATAACTCATTTTCTTCTCAAGTATTGGATCTTTCATAGATTCACATGCTTGAATCAGAATAGCAAGCAGATGTTGTTGGTAAGCATTGTAGTAATCTAAGTACTTAGAGGATGGTGGGTAACAGGTTGATAGACATTTGCATTTCACAATGAATTCCCACAATACAATGAGAACAATAATAAATATATAAACACATATATAAATATATATGCATACATATATACACACACACATACACACACATATATATACATATACTATACACTGTAAAGATTATTAAGCAATATGTTATGTAATAATATGCTATGTAATAATACTTAAAAGGAAGAAGGAAAAATCACCTCTATGAATTGAAGCTTACCTTATTGGAAAAGATGGCGTAAAACCGCTTGTCCTACAGCTGCAGTCTGACTACATGAACGTGTGGGTATTTTTCCACGTAGCAGCACAGCAGATCTTTTCCAGCTGGACACTAGCAAACAGGGCAGTAGAGATGGACACTGCTCTTGTGAAATGCACTTTAGGTTTAACCGAGTGTTTTTCCTGCGCTAGCATGGCAGATTTGGATGGTTGCTGCAATCCATCTTGCAATAGTCGCCTTTGTTACAGAAGTACTTTGTTTGGATGGACCAGAACATATTAACAACAGGTCAGTCTTTCAATTTTGTTTAGTTTGTTGCAAGTAAAATGTAAGACTTTGTTTGAGGTCTAGTGTGTGTAGAGATCTCCAAGCTGGCTTTCTTGGATTTGGAAAAAACTTATGGAGTAGAACAGGTTCGTTTAGGTGGAATTGAGATGGAACCCTAGGAATAAATCTTGGATTCGTTCTGAGAAGAAATAGTGCTCAGTAAAGCATAAATAGGGTTATTTTGTTTTAAAGGCTTGGTTTTCGCTAACTCTTCTAGCAGAAGTGAGAGCTAATAGTAAAGAGACTTTCCAAGTGAGAAATTTGAGGTCCGCTTTGTGGATAGGGTCAAACGGTGGCTTCATAAGCTGAGAGACAACCACATTAAGAAGTCATTCCGGAGGAGGAGCCCGAATTGGGGAATAGTTCTGAATAATCCCTTCATGAATTGTTTGTAGAGCAGAGAGATAAGGAGTGCGAAGAGCGTCAGTATCTCGAAATAGCAACCAGGTGAACCTTGGCAGACACATGTACCAGCCCTGATCGAGCAAGAGAGAGAAGGTAGGGCAGAATTTGCTCTGATAATGAAACGAAAGGGTGGATATTGTTCCGTAAACACCATGAACAAAAGTGTTTCCACTTTAATTTATATGCTTTGTCAGTGGATTAAGCTCTTGCTTTGGACATTATCTCCCTGCAGTCCAGAGGGACGTCTAAATCTTGGACTTCAATGTATTCAGGAGTCATGCATGCAATCGAAGAGAGGCAGGCTCCAGATGCAGGATTTGGCCTTTATTCATGGTTAATCGTGTTCTCGTTATGGGAAGGTGAAAAGGCTCTGATTCACAGAGTAGGGGGAGCTCTGTGAACCAATGCAGTAGGGGCCAGCGTGGAGTAATCAGGATCAACTGGCACAGCTCCCTCTTTATTTTCATGAGAAGCATGGGAATGAGAGGGTATGGGTGAAAAGCATAATCATAGATCCCTAACCATCTCATTAAAAATGCATTCCCCCATGACCCTCTCTGCAGATCCCAGCTGGGGAGTAGAGATTTTTTTTAAAATTTGTTTTTATTTGCATTTCCAAACCAAAAGGAAAACAAAAGCATAACGAGCATGTCACATCCGAATTGCCATCACCTCCTACCCTCCCTCCACCCGCCACCCACCTACTCCTGCATACCACTAAACAAAGCCGTGCCTCTGTATTGAAAATCCCACCCTCCATCCCGGTAAGTAGCTGCCCCCAAGTCCTTCCTGTGTACAGTAAAAGAGCCCGTGGAATTCACCCTACCCCTTCAAAGCCCCCCATCCAGGCCATAGAAGCGTCTCCATTTCCCCCACACTCTATGGAACTTCTTCGGGCAACCTCTCGCTTTATTAGTAACTCTTTCAGCCGCCATATATGTGTCCATACCTTTCCTCCATTCTGCAATCTTTGGAGGGTTTGGGGCTCCCCATTCCTTCGCCACATCCCTTTTGGCCACCACTAACGCTAATGTCAAAACAATTCGATCAGCTCGAGTCAGGTCTACCTCGTTCGTTATCCCCAGTAAGACTAGTTTAGGCTCCAGTGGTAGGGTCACTTCGAGTATTTCTCAGAGTTCTCTCATTATTCTAGCCCAGTAACTTTGGAGGACCCCACATTCCCAGATGGTGTGATAGAAGTTGCTCTCGGCATGACCACATCTCAGGCAACTAGGGTCAGCAGCCCACCCCATCCTGTGTAAACGGTGTCTGTCATAATAAACTCTGTGTAAAATTCTGAGTTGAATGAGTCGGAGACGAGATTTTATGGCCACCTCCCTAGGATGCATCAATGCCGTCTCCCAGTCAAGCGTGGCCATCGCCCCTAGGTTCGATTCCCACACACTTTTCAATTTCACTAGTCCGTCCGGCATGTTGTTAAGAAGAGTTTTATAAGTCAGGGAAACTAACTTGGCCTGTACATGCTCCTGCAGTAAGCGGCCCTCTAGCAGAGCATACTCCGGCAGTGGCTCCGAGAGCGCCCCCCTCCGCCTGCCACGCATGACGCAGTTGCGCATACTTAAAAAATTGAGAGTGGTGCAAACCGTACTCTGCCCTCAGGTCCTGGAAGGATTTCAAGGCTCCCCGCCGCTGAAGGTCACCCAACACGGAGATGCCTATATCGTCAAACCGTTGGAAGTCTTTCAGCTTGTTTAATTCCCTCAACCAAGCGCACTGCCAAATTGGGGTTTATGTCGACGGTTTGTGCAGCCAGCCGATCCGTCGTGTCGCCCTATCCCATATCTCTACGGTCACCCTAGTTGCTGGTAATAATGCTGTTTTCCCTTTCCCTCCATATATGTAATGTAGGCATGTACAACGGCCCAGTTTCTCCCTTTCCAGTCTATACGTGGGGTGATCTGCCGGGGCATGTATCCAGTCATTAATCGGGGCGAGATGTTCCGCCCAATAATATGCCTCAATGTTGGGGACAGAAATCCCTCCATTGTATTGGTTTCTCTGTAGTGTCTCCATCGCTATCCTAGGCTGTTTCCCTAGCCAAAGCAATTCTCTAAGTCCCTCGTTTATCTTATAAACCAACGCGGAAGAGGGAAGTATTCGTTTTGCAGTGCATACAAGAACCGCGGAAGGTTGATCATTTTATACATTGCCGCCCGTCCTAACATTGTGAGTGGGAGGGTCTTCCATCTGCTCGCATCCTCTTTAAAATTCAGAAGAACTCGTATGTTTTTTGCTTACGAGACGGAACTATTAGTCGTTATGTAAATTCCTAAATATACAAACCCTTCAGTCGTCACCCGTAATGCCTCAGGTAATGCCGGCCCTAAGCTTCCCTCCCCATGTCAGGAATGGCTTCCTGTTTGGTCATTCACGATTAGTTTCCCCCCGCTCCAAGTGTTTAGGTTTGTCTAAGACCCCTTACACTGCTTTTGGTTGGTGTGGTTTGGTCTCCAAGTATCGTTGGAGTCAAATCAGGCATATCCCTGTTGCCACTGTTTGCGCTTGTGGTTAGCGCTCTAGTGGTTTCAGAGATTGCAAGCGCAGCTGCTTATGAAGCGCGAGCGTCTTTTGAACGTCGCACTTCAACCGTCCATTAGCGGGAGGCGGATGCGTATTCGCGCTCTCCCGTTTAGTTTGGCCTGAGTTATCTACTCGGTATTCCCAGGCATTAGTTTTCCTCTTACTCTCAGTTCCGTTTGGCGGCATTCCAGAGAGCTGAATCTTTGCTCGCCACTCGGAATTTCGGAACTGGCGTATTTGCGCTGGTTGTTGCCTCAGCGAATCCAAGACTTCCTGTCAGAGAACTCCTCCTGTGAGCCCAGCAGTGGTGTCAGCAGTTTTCGTCTAAACTCACCTTCCAGGCACGAATGTGGTGAGACCGTTCTTATTTGAAAATCGAAGTCTTTTGAGAATGATACTTCTTCACTGAGTTTAAAGACAATTTCCTTTGAGATTCGTTTAATGTTGTTAGGTAATTCTGCCTAGACTTGAACTTATAATTTTGAGCCTTCTACGTTATGGTTATTACGCTCATGAAGCAATGAGCAGACTGGAAAAGACATTGTCGTTATGAATACAAAGAGATTCCTTTGCCTGAGTAAAAGTATCTAATGTTAATCAAGAGCGCCCTCTGCTGACCTGTTTTTGGCGCTTCTTCTGGAACAGTACTATTCGATTTGGTGTATTGGAATAGTGTGGAATTCAGTTACCAGTGAAGTCACCTGCAGAGCAGTCTCTACAAGTAGATGAAAATATATATATATATTCTTGTGTACCAACTCTATCTTCAATCACTTCACCTAATTGGTTCCACAAGTTCAGATGTTATTTGCATGAAAGTTACATATAGAGATTTACAAGAGAGAGGAAAAATCCCACACTAAGTCAGGTGAGATAAGGGTGACAGAGAATTCAGATTTACTGTTGAATTGTGTAGGAACTTAGTAATGTTTTGTTAAATTTTATAGGAAGAACATTGTCTCTCCTGAACAGTCGAGGTGAAGAACCTTGTGTGGGCAGTCTCTCTGTTTTTTCTCTTCCACTTCCCCTTTCCCCCGTGCCACTGAGGCAAGAGAAATCTGGCGCAGTGGTGTGAGGGAGTTGGGAGCTAGCATCACCTTCGGCCTGGCACTCCCGCGGATTTCAGGAATTTCAGGTACCAATCTGACAGATTGAAGTGCCAATAGTTGCTTTCCGCTTGGGTGTCATGGCAGAAGGTTTTGACGTTAAGGCCCTGGGGTCTATTCTGGAAGGCTTACAGAAGCAGTTGATTGAGACCAGAGAAGAAGTTAGAAAATCCAATCAAGAAACTAGTTTTCTTCGACAACGATTATATGAACTCACAGTAAGCCCTAGACCTGATTTTGGGGGTCAGAAATCTCCAACCTTTAATCCATCTCCATCTTCCTCTGAGCTTACTACTCAGGTGGTGCATGCCATGTCCCCAACTATTCCGTTAGCCCCACCAGAAAGGTTTATGGGAGACCCAAATAAGGCACAGGTATTTGTCACACAGTGTTCGCTGCACTATCTTTGCAAACCAATAATATTTAAAGAGGACCAGTCAAAGGTGGCTTTCATGCTGTCGTACCTGAGTGGGGATGCCGCGGCTTGGTCTTTGCCATTTGTGTCTACCAATGATCCGATGTTATACAACTTCGAAGAATTCAAGACAGAATTTTTGCGGATTTTTGATCGGAGAGCGATCTCGCAAACCACAGACAATGAGCTTCTTGATCTGAAACAGGGGAATCGTGAACTAGTGGCATATTTAGCACAGTTCAACAAACTTATAGTGGAAACTAAGTGGCCAACGGAAAAAAGAGCAGCGATTTTCTACCGAGGTCTAAGAGATGAACTAACAGATGGTCTAGCTCAGATTCCTAAAAGACCCACTGATGTTTCCGAGTTGATAGACCTGGTTCTTCAAATCGATCAGAGACAATCCGAGAGGCGTTCAGAGCGGCGAAAGGAAAATCGACCTATTCCTCCCAGGTTTGACCGAATTCGTTCTGAAGGAATAAAACCTAAGGATGAAGCAGTCGTAGAAGAACCGATGCAAATTGGAACTGTGCGTGGTCCCTTGAGCAAGGAAGAGCGAGAAAAGAGAAGAGTCGGAAAATTATGTATGTATTGTGGAGGTTCAGGCCATTTCGTTAAGGAGTGTTCCCGAAGACCTAAGACATCGTCATGGGTAAAAGAGAAGCTCCACCAGTAGACGGAGTTGCTCTGGTGCATGCCGAATCTAAGTCAACTCCTTTTGAACAATCCCTGTCCAATACTATGCAGCTCTCAGCTCCGCATCTCATTCTTTCCTGCCAAATTCATTTTGGAAGAGATCAATGTGCATCGGTAGCAATCATGATTGACTCTGGAGCTACCGGAAATTTTTGCGACATTTTATTTGCAAAAAGTCTGGGTATAAATTTTGTAAGAAAGATCAAGCCAGAGCCAGTGCGGGCAGTTGATGGTACTCCACTGTCATCCGGTCCGATCACATTTGATACAGAAGTAATTTCGGTTTCCGGGCCTGGAAAACACTGCAGTTTCATTTGTTTCAGTTTAATTGACGCCCCTCAATTTCAGTTAATTTTGGGCTTGCCCTGGTTAACAGAACACAATCCTAAAATAGATTGGGCAAAGAGAACTGTAGATTTGAACTCGGAATATTGCTTAGAACATTGTTTTCATCCTCGTCCTCAAAAGAAGGAAGTTAGTGAATCTTATTGTTTGGCTAACCAACCACAGATGATTTGTTTGGTGGAACTTCCAGAAATCCCAGTGCAGTATCAAGATTTGAAAGCTGTTTTTGACGAACAAGAGGTGCAAAAGCTTCCTCCTCATCGGGAGTATGACTGTACTATTGAATTGGAACCTGGAGCCTCACTGCCTTGCAGTCGCATTTATGCTCTTCCTGAATCTGAAAATTTGCATTTGAAAGAATACCTAGACAAGAATTTGGCAAATGGATTCATCAGACCTTCCCAGTCTCCAGTTTCCTCCCCTCTTTTTTTTATTCCCAAGAAGGACAAGAGCTTGAGGACTTGCATAGACTATAGGGCCTTGAACTTGGTGACTAGGAAAAATCGGTACCCGTTGCCACTCATTTCGGAGCTTTTGGACCAGGTGAAGGAAGCCCATGTCTACACAAAATTAGATTTAAGGGGGGCTTACCACCTGGTCCGGATGGCAGAGGGGGATGAGTGGAAAACGGCGTTTCGCACCCGATTTGGGCTTTTTGAGTACCAGGTGATGCCCTTTGGGTTGTGCAATGCTCCTGCGGCTTTTCAGCATTTCGTAAATGATATCCTTCGAGAGTTTCTGGACCGATTTGCAGTTGTCTATATAGACGATATTCTTATTTTTTCCAAGAACATTGAGGAGCATGTTTTACATGTTCGAGCCATTTTGGAATGTCTGTTGAAAAATCAACTTTACGTAAAATTGGAAAAATGTGTGTTTCACACAACCCAGGTGGAATTTTTGGGATTCATTCTTTCCCCAGATGGAGTATCCATGGACGACTCTAAGCTTAAAGCAATCCGTGAGTGGCCCGCTCAAAGTACAGTGAAGGAAATCCAAAGTTTTTTGGGATTCGCCAACTTTTATCGGCGTTTCATCCAGAAATTCTCTGAGAAGGTGAGCCCAATTACCCGTTTGCTTCGAAAAAATGAAAAGTTTGTGTGGGGACCGGAGGCTGAGAAGGCCTTTCAATTTCTCAAGGATTCTTTCGTCACTGCTCCAATTTTGCAACACCCAGATCCTTTGGAACCGTTTTTTGTGGAGGCTGATGCTTCCAATTTGGCTATTGGAGGAGTGTTGTCTCAACGTAATAAGAAAACTGGGCAGCTTCATCCAGTTGCTTATTATTCTCGGAAACTGTCCCCCGCAGAGCTCAATTATGCCATTGCAGACAAAGAATTGTTGGCAGTCAGGAATGCCTTCCTGGAGTGGCGACATTATTTACTAGGGGCCCGACATGTGGTCACTGTGTTTACAGACCATAGAAATCTGCAATTCCTTAAATCTGCTCGGACCCTGATGCCGCGACAATTACGTTGGTCGCTGTTCTTTGCTGATTTTGACTTTGTACTCACTTACAAACCTGGAGTGATAAATGGGAAAGCTGACGCTCTTTCTCGTTTAAATGCGGGAGAAAATCCAGAAGCAAGACAAGAAGAATATCTGATTCCAAAGGAGAAGATAGTAGCTGTCTCTGTAATAGATGAGTTGGAAGAAAAGATTGAATTAGAATTTCAGAAAGAAGACTATTTGAATTGGGAATCTGAAGGTCCAAATCGTTCTGTGAAAGATGGGAAACCGTTTTTTCAAGACAAAAGATTCGTTCCTGGAGAAAAGCTTCAAGTTGAAACCATTCAAATGTTCCATGATCAGCCGTTGGCTGGACACAAGGGAGTGGTAAAGACCTTGGAGTTGGTGAAGCGGAATTTTCTTTGGCCTGGCATGGAAGCTCAGGTTCGACAGTATGTTGCCACTTGCGAACTGTGTTTAAAAGGGAAAAGTCTTAGACAATCTCCACAGGGGCTCCTTATGCCGTTACCAGTACCTCCTTACCCTTGGCACACTGTGTCGATGGATTTCATTGTTGAGTTACCATCCAGTCAGTGGAAGTCAGTCATTTGGGTGGTGGTTGATCAGTTTTCCAAGATGAGTCATTTTGTTCCTCTAAAAAATCTTCCTAATGCTACAGAATTAGCCTTTTTGTTTGTGCAACATGTAGTCAAACTGCATGGAATTCCGAAGGTGGTCATTTCGGATAGAGGCCCCCAATTTGTGTCCAGATTTTGGCGTTATTTCCTAAAAGGGTTGGGAGTTGACTCTCGTCTGTCCACCGGTTATCATCCAGAAACCGACGGACAGACGGAGAGAGTTAATCAGGATCTTGAGCAGTACCTTCGTTTGTATCTTATGGAACAGGAGGGAGATTGGCCTTCATTGCTTAGCACAGCGGAATTTGCATACAATAACTCTGTACACTCTGCCACAGGATTTTCCCCTTTCTTTTTGAATTCTGGAAGGCATCCCAACATGATAGTGGGTAGAGTTGTAATGGATGTTCCAGCAGCCGAGGAGGTCATTCAGAAGTTGCAACAGGCCTATCAAGTTGCTTCTTCTAATTTGGAAAAGGCTAAGGCAGCTTTTAAGAGGCAAGCAGATAAGGGTCGAAAAGAGAGTCCAGTTTTTGAACCTGGGGATCAAGTTTGGGTTTCCACGTGTCATATGCGTTTGCGTGGAAATCGAAAGTTTCAACCCAGGTTTGTGGGACCGTACCCTGTAATCAAAATGATAAATCCAGTGAGTGTGAGATTACAGTTACAAAAACTTTAAAGATTCACCCCACCTTCCATGTATCGTTGATCAGGAAACATCCCCCTAATCTACGTAAGATACTTCCACCTGCTCCTTTGCTTGTAGATTCAGTTGAGGAATTTGAAGTTCAAAGAATTCTTGATTCCAAAATCAGGAAAGGTCAAGTTTTCTACCTGGTCGACTGGAAGGGTTATGGTCCTGAAGAGCGATCTTGGGAGCCTAGCCTCAATGTCCATGCTCCAAGATTGGTGAGAGAGTTTCATCAGACTTATCCACAGAAACCTAGGGAGGGGGTTTTGGTGGGGGGTACTGTCAGGAATGGCTTCCTGTTTGGTCATTCACGATTAGTTTCCCCCCGCTCCAAGTGTTTAGGTTTGTCTAAGACCCCTTACACTGCTTTTGGTTGGTGTGCATTGGTCTCTAAGTATCGTTGGAGTCAAATCAGGCATATCCCTGTTGCCACTGTTTGCGCTTGTGGTTAGCGCTCTAGTGGTTTCAGAGATTGCAAGCGCAGCTGCTTATGAAGCGCGAGCGTCTTTTGAACGTCGCACTTCAACCGTCCATTAGCGGGAGGCGGATGCGTATTCGCGCTCTCCCGTTTAGTTCGGCCTGAGTTATCTACTCGGTATTCCCAGGCATTAGTTTTCCTCTTACTCTCAGTTCCGTTTGGCGGCATTCCAGAGAGCTGAATCTTTGCTCGCCACTCGGAATTTCGGAACTGGCGTATTTGCGCTGGTTGTTGCCTCAGCGAATCCAAGACTTCCTGTCAGAGAACTCCTCCTGTGAGCCCAGCAGTGGTGTCAGCAGTTTTCGTCTAAACTCACCTTCCAGGCACGAATGTGGTGAGACCGTTCTTATTTGAAAATCGAAGTCTTTTGAGAATGATACTTCTTCACTGAGTTTAAAGACAATTTCCTTTGAGATTCGTTTAATGTTGTTAGGTAATTCTGCCTAGACTTGAACTTATAATTTTGAGCCTTCTACGTTATGGTTATTACGCTCATGAAGCAATGAGCAGACTGGAAAAGACATTGTCGTTATGAATACAAAGAGATTCCTTTGCCTGAGTAGAAGTATCTAATGTTAATCAAGAGCGCCCTCTGCTGACCTGTTTTTGGCGCTTCTTCTGGAACAGTACTATTCGATTTGGTGTATTGGAATAGTGTGGAATTCAGTTACCAGTGAAGTCACCTGCAGAGCAGTCTCTACAAGTAGATGAAAATATATATATATATTCTTGTGTACCAGCTCTATCTTCAATCACTTCACCTAATTGGTTCCACAAGTTCAGATGTTATTTGCATGAAAGTTACATATAGAGATTTACAAGAGAGAGGCAAAATCCCACACTAAGTCAGGTGAGATAAGGGTGACAGAGAATTCAGATTTACTGTTGAATTGTGTAGGAACTTAGTAATGTTTTGTTAAATTTTATAGGAAGAACATTGTCTCTCCTGAACAGTCGAGGTGAAGAACCTTGTGTGGGCAGTCTCTCTGTTTTTTCTCTTCCACTTCCCCTTTCCCCCGTGCCACTGAGGCAAGAGAAATCTGGTGCAGTGGTGTGAGGGAGTTGGGAGCTAGCATCACCTTCGGCCTGGCACTCCCGCGGATTTCAGGAATTTCAGGTACCAATCTGACAGATTGAAGTGCCAATAGTTGCTTTCCGCTTGGGTGTCATGGCAGAAGGTTTTGACGTTAAGGCCCTGGGGTCTATTCTGGAAGGCTTACAGAAGCAGTTGATTGAGACCAGAGAAGAAGTTAGAAAATCCAATCAAGAAACTAGTTTTCTTCGACAACGATTAAATGAACTCACAGTAAGCCCTAGACCTGATTTTGGGGGTCAGAAATCTCCAACCTTTAATCCATCTCCATCTTCCTCTGAGCTTACTACTCAGGTGGTGCATGCCATGTCCCCAACTATTCCGTTAGCCCCACCAGAAAGGTTTATGGGAGACCCAAATAAGGCACAGGTATTTGTCACACAGTGTTCGATGCACTATCTTTGCAAACCAATATTATTTAAAGAGGACCAGTCAAAGGTGGCTTTCATGCTGTCGTACCTGAGTGGGGATGCCGCGGCTTGGTCTTTGCCATTTGTGTCTACCAATGATCCGATGTTATACAACTTCGAAGAATTCAAGACAGAATTTTTGCGGATTTTTGATCGGAGAGCGATCTCGCAAACCACAGACAATGAGCTTCTTGATCTGAAACAGGGGAATCGTGAACTAGTGGCATATTTAGCACAGTTCAACAAACTTATAGTGGAAACTAAGTGGCCAACGGAAAAAAGAGCAGCGATTTTCTACCGAGGTCTAAGAGATGAACTAACAGATCGTCTAGCTCAGATTCCTAAAAGACCCACTGATGTTTCCGAGTTGATAGACCTGGTTCTTCAAATCGATCAGAGACAATCCGAGAGGCGTTCAGAGCGGCGAAAGGAAAATCGACCTATTCCTCCCAGGTTTGACCGAATTCGTTCTGAAGGAATAAAACCTAAGGATGAAGCAGTCGTAGAAGAACCGATGCAAATTGGAACTGTGTGTGGTCCCTTGAGCAAGGAAGAGCGAGAAAAGAGAAGAGTCGGAAAATTATGTATGTATTGTGGAGGTTCAGGCCATTTCGTTAAGGAGTGTTCCCGAAGACCTAAGACATCGTCATGGGTAAAAGAGAAGCTCCACCAGTAGACGGAGTTGCTCTGGTGGATGCCGAATCCAAGTCAACTCCTTTTGAACAATCCCTGTCCAATACTATGCAGCTCTCAGCTCCGCATCTCATTCTTTCCTGCCAAATTCATTTTGGAAGAGATCAATGTGCATCGGTAGCAATCATGATTGACTCTGGAGCTACCGGAAATTTTTGCGACATTTTATTTGCAAAAAGTCTGGGTATAAATTTTGTAAGAAAGATCAAGCCAGAGCCAGTGCGGGCAGTTGATGGTACTCCACTGTCATCCGGTCCGATCACATTTGATACAGAAGTAATTTCGGTTTCCGGGCCTGGAAAACACTGCAGTTTCATTTGTTTCAGTTTAATTGACGCCCCTCAATTTCAGTTAATTTTGGGCTTGCCCTGGTTAACAGAACACAATCCTAAAATAGATTGGGCAAAGAGAACTGTAGATTTGAACTCGGAATATTGCTTAGAACATTGTTTTCATCCTCGTCCTCAAAAGAAGGAAGTTAGTGAATCTTATTGTTTGGCTAACCAACCACAGATGATTTGTTTGGTGGAACTTCCAGAAATCCCAGTGCAGTATCAAGATTTGAAAGCTGTTTTTGACGAACAAGAGGCGCAAAAGCTTCCTCCTCATCGGGAGTATGACTGTACTATTGAATTGGAACCTGGAGCCTCACTGCCTTGCAGTCGCATTTATGCTCTTCCTGAATCTGAAAATTTGCATTTGAAAGAATACCTAGACAAGAATTTGGCAAATGGATTCATCAGACCTTCCCAGTCTCCAGTTTCCTCCCCTCTTTTTTTTATTCCCAAGAAGGACAAGAGCTTGAGGACTTGCATAGACTATAGGGCCTTGAACTTGGTGACTAGGAAAAATCGGTACCCGTTGCCACTCATTTCGGAGCTTTTGGACCAGGTGAAGGAAGCCCATGTCTACACAAAATTAGATTTAAGGGGGGCTTACCACCTGGTCCGGATGGCAGAGGGGGATGAGTGGAAAACGGCGTTTCGCACCCGATTTGGGCTTTTTGAGTACCAGGTGATGCCCTTTGGGTTGTGCAATGCTCCTGCGGCTTTTCAGCATTTCGTAAATGATATCCTTCGAGAGTTTCTGGACCGATTTGCAGTTGTCTATATAGACGATATTCTTATTTTTTCCAAGAACATTGAGGAGCATGTTTTACATGTTCGAGCCATTTTGGAATGTCTGTTGAAAAATCAACTTTACGTAAAATTGGAAAAATGTGTGTTTCACACAACCCAGGTGGAATTTTTGGGATTCATTCTTTCCCCAGATGGAGTATCCATGGACGACTCTAAGCTTAAAGCAATCCGTGAGTGGCCCGCTCAAAGTACAGTGAAGGAAATCCAAAGTTTTTTGGGATTCGCCAACTTTTATCGGCGTTTCATCCAGAAATTCTCTGAGAAGGTGAGCCCAATTACCCGTTTGCTTCGAAAACATGAAAAGTTTGTGTGGGGACCGGAGGCTGAGAAGGCCTTTCAATTTCTCAAGGATTCTTTCGTCACTGCTCCAATTTTGCAACACCCAGATCCTTTGGAACCGTTTTTTGTGGAGGCTGATGCTTCCAATTTGGCTATTGGAGGAGTGTTGTCTCAACGTAATAAGAAAACTGGGCAGCTTCATCCAGTTGCTTATTATTCTCGGAAACTGTCCCCCGCAGAGCTCAATTATGCCATTGCAGACAAAGAATTGTTGGCAGTCAGGAATGCCTTCCTGGAGTGGCGACATTATTTACTAGGGGCCCGACATGTGGTCACTGTGTTTACAGACCATAGAAATCTGCAATTCCTTAAATCTGCTCGGACCCTGATGCCGCGACAATTACGTTGGTCGCTGTTCTTTGCTGATTTTGACTTTGTACTCACTTACAAACCTGGAGTGATAAATGGGAAAGCTGACGCTCTTTCTCGTTTAAATGCGGGAGAAAATCCAGAAGCAAGACAAGAAGAATATCTGATTCCAAAGGAGAAGATAGTAGCTGTCTCTGTAATAGATGAGTTGGAAGAAAAGATTGAATTAGAATTTCAGAAAGAAGACTATTTGAATTGGGAATCTGAAGGTCCAAATCGTTCTGTGAAAGATGGGAAACCGTTTTTTCAAGACAAAAGATTCGTTCCTGGAGAAAAGCTTCAAGTTGAAACCATTCAAATGTTCCATGATCAGCCGTTGGCTGGACACAAGGGAGTGGTAAAGACCTTGGAGTTGGTGAAGGGGAATTTTCTTTGGCCTGGCATGGAAGCTCAGGTTCGACAGTATGTTGCCACTTGCGAACTGTGTTTAAAAGGGAAAAGTCTTAGACAATCTCCACAGGGGCTCCTTATGCCGTTACCAGTACCTCCTTACCCTTGGCACACTGTGTCGATGGATTTCATTGTTGAGTTACCATCCAGTCAGTGGAAGTCAGTCATTTGGGTGGTGGTTGATCAGTTTTCCAAGATGAGTCATTTTGTTCCTCTAAAAAATCTTCCTAATGCTACAGAATTAGCCTTTTTGTTTGTGCAACATGTAGTCAAACTGCATGGAATTCCGAAGGTGGTCATTTCGGATAGAGGCCCCCAATTTGTGTCCAGATTTTGGCGTTATTTCCTAAAAGGGTTGGGAGTTGACTCTCGTCTGTCCACCGGTTATCATCCAGAAACCGACGGACAGACGGAGAGAGTTAATCAGGATCTTGAGCAGTACCTTCGTTTGTATCTTATGGAACAGGAGGGAGATTGGCCTTCATTGCTTAGCACAGCGGAATTTGCATACAATAACTCTGTACACTCTGCCACAGGATTTTCCCCTTTCTTTTTGAATTCTGGAAGGCATCCCAACATGATAGTGGGTAGAGTTGTAATGGATGTTCCAGCAGCCGAGGAGGTCATTCAGAAGTTGCAACAGGCCTATCAAGTTGCTTCTTCTAATTTGGAAAAGGCTAAGGCAGCTTTTAAGAGGCAAGCAGATAAGGGTCGAAAAGAGAGTCCAGTTTTTGAACCTGGGGATCAAGTTTGGGTTTCCACGTGTCATATGCGTTTGCGTGGAAATCGAAAGTTTCAACCCAGGTTTGTGGGACCGTACCCTGTAATCAAAATGATAAATCCAGTGAGTGTGAGATTACAGTTACCAAAAACTTTAAAGATTCACCCCACCTTCCATGTATCGTTGATCAGGAAACATCCCCCTAATCTACGTAAGATACTTCCACCTGCTCCTTTGCTTGTAGATTCAGTTGAGGAATTTGAAGTTCAAAGAATTCTTGATTCCAAAATCAGGAAAGGTCAAGTTTTCTACCTGGTCGACTGGAAGGGTTATGGTCCTGAAGAGCGATCTTGGGAGCCTAGCCTCAATGTCCATGCTCCAAGATTGGTGAGAGAGTTTCATCAGACTTATCCACAGAAACCTAGGGAGGGGGTTTTGGTGGGGGGTACTGTCACGAATGGCTTCCTGTTTGGTCATTCACGATTAGTTTCCCCCCGCTCCAAGTGTTTAGGTTTGTCTAAGACCCCTTACACTGCTTTTGGTTGGTGTGCATTGGTCTCTAAGTATCGTTGGAGTCAAATCAGGCATATCCCTGTTGCCACTGTTTGCGCTTGTGGTTAGCGCTCTAGTGGTTTCAGAGATTGCAAGCGCAGCTGCTTATGAAGCGCGAGCGTCTTTTGAACATCGCACTTCAACCGTCCATTAGCGGGAGGCGGATGCGTATTCGCGCTCTCCCGTTTAGTTTGGCCTGAGTTATCTACTCGGTATTCCCAGGCATTAGTTTTCCTCTTACTCTCAGTTCCGTTTGGCGGCATTCCAGAGAGCTGAATCTTTGCTCGCCACTCGGAATTTCGGAACTGGCGTATTTGCGCTGGTTGTTGCCTCAGCGAATCCAAGACTTCCTGTCAGAGAACTCCTCCTGTGAGCCCAGCAATGGTGTCAGCAGTTTTCGTCTAAACTCACCTTCCAGGCACGAATGTGGTGAGACCGTTCTTATTTGAAAATCGAAGTCTTTTGAGAATGATACTTCTTCACTGAGTTTAAAGACAATTTCCTTTGAGATTCGTTTAATGTTGTTAGGTAATTCTGCCTAGACTTGAACTTATAATTTTGAGCCTTCTACGTTATGGTTATTACGCTCATGAAGCAATGAGCAGACTGGAAAAGACATTGTCGTTATGAATACAAAGAGATTCCTTTGCCTGAGTAGAAGTATCTAATGTTAATCAAGAGCGCCCTCTGCTGACCTGTTTTTGGCGCTTCTTCTGGAACAGTACTATTCGATTTGGTGTATTGGAATAGTGTGGAATTCAGATTTACTGTTGAATTGTGTAGGAACTTAGTAATGTTTTGTTAAATTTTATAGGAAGAACATTGTCTCTTCTGAACAGTCGAGGTGAAGAACCTTGTGTGGGCAGTCTCTCTGTTTTTTCTCTTCCACTTCCCCTTTCCCCCGTGCCACTGAGGCAAGAGAAATCTGGCGCAGTGGTGTGAGGGAGTTGGGAGCTAGCATCACCTTCGGCCTGGCACTCCCGCGGATTTGAGGAATTTCAGGTACCAATCTGACACCCCAGGGTTGTACAGAACCGAATTGTGCCAATTAACGGTATAGCCAGAACGCGACCCATACCGGTTCAGTAGGGAAAACAGACGCGGTATCGAGACCTCCGGAGAGATAACATATAGCAGGATGTCATCCGCGTAAAGCGATATTTTCTCTTCATACCCTTCCGCTTGGTGGAATCCAAAACCAATTATCTGTCTATCTTGCCGGACTTCGCATGCTACTATTTCAATGGTGAGGACAAACAGTAGCGGGGACAGGGGACAACCCTGACGGGTCCCCCTCCTTATGGGAAAGTCCTCGGAAAGCACCCCATTGACTTTAACCCTTGTCCGTGGGTCCGTATAAAGAAGCGTAATCCACTTCCGGAACTTCGGGCCAAACCCAAACTTTATCAGCACGTTGTCTAAAAAGGGCCAGTGTACCACGATCAAACACTTTCTCAGCGTCTAGGGAAAGAAAGACATGGGGCTCCTCACGTGCACATACCCCCATCAACCAGTTGTGCGTCCTCCGCAGGTTATGCCTAGTCGCCCTGTCTGGCAAGAAACCAGTCTGATCCAGATGAATCAGGCTTGTAATTACCTGTCTTAGATGGAGGGCCAGGATTGTCGCTGGGAGCTTTATCTCCACGTTCAACAATGATATGGGGCGGTATGAAGCGCATTCCCCTGGCGGCTTGCCCTGCTTATATATAGGTACTATTGTGGCCATACGGAGGTCCCGCGGAAGCATCCCTTCGTCCATTGCCCCGTTGAATAGTGCCAGCATATGGGTGGTAAGGAGGTCCTCTGTTTTTTTTAATAATTCCGCAGGAAACCCATTAGGGCCAGGCGATTTCCCCGAGCGCAGTTTAGCAATTGCTGCCCACACTTCTTCTGTGGTAATCTCCGCCTCCAAGCTTTCTCGCTCCTCCTCGCCCAGGCTGGGGGGTCTCGACCCCCTCTAGATACTGATTGATCTCAGCCACCGAGCCTAGGTCTCTAGCCCTATAGAATTCCTCATAGTAATCTGCAAACGTCTGCGCTATCTTAGCGCCCGTTCTACGAGGACGGCCATCCGCACCCACCACCCGGTCTACCCATCTTGCCTCTTGTTCCCTACAACCCAACCATGCCAACAGTCTACCAGACTTGTCCCCAATGTCGTATAACCTATGTAAGGTCGCCTGTGCCGGTGTCCTGGCCTCATTACTGGTCAAGGCCTTATACTGCTGCTGGGCATCCAGCACATGACGGAGAACAGGTACTCCTCCGGTCAGGACATGTTGCTTTTCAAGGTCCAGAATGCGTGTCTCAAGGGCCCCGAGTTCCCCCTGCAGTCTCCTCCTGTCCTCTGCTA
The DNA here is from genome assembly GCF_964261635.1 of Lissotriton helveticus. Classification (NCBI taxonomy): domain Eukaryota; kingdom Metazoa; phylum Chordata; class Amphibia; order Caudata; family Salamandridae; genus Lissotriton; species Lissotriton helveticus. The sequence goes on from NC_136067.1 coordinate 1,052,682,389, forward strand.
TCCTGTTTTGTATTCTATCGCGGAGGACCGCCTACAGGGCCTCCCATATCGTCACCCCCACTGAACTGAGCCAAAATTATCTGCCAGGTAGACCTTCACATCCGCCCTAAATCCCCACAACAGGTCCCTGTCCTGTAGGTCCCATGCAGCCAGTCTCCACCGTCCAGTTTTCGTCCCTATTCTCATGCCGAACGTCACCATCAGCGGTGAGTGGTCCGAGATGCCAAGTGCTAGGAATTCTGCCCGGCTCGCCACACCCAGCACACGGCGGGGCAGGAAGACATAATCCAATCTGGAGTACACCTTATGCGCCCCTGAGATATAAGAGTACATCCTAGTCTCTGGGTGGAGCCATCTCCAGGTGTCCGTCAGCCCTACCATGTCTCTAAATCGTGCTAAAGGGGACTGTACCGAGGGGTTTAGCCGTTCCCCGGACCTATTCATCGAGGGGTGAACCACATCATTGAAGTCTCCTCCCACCACGTGCTGGGAGTCCGGTGTGCTTAAGATAATGTCCGTCACCCGTTAGAGGGTTCTAGCCTGTAGTCTAGGGGGCGCATATACTGAGACCACCGTTCGCTTCTGGTGTCTCCATGTCCCCGTCACTCCGACATATGTACCTTGCGGGTCCGTCCATGTGTCAGTAACTATGAAAGGGGGGATTTTCTAACAAGTATGGCCACCCCTCTGGAGCCTGTTGTGTACCCCGCGTGGGCCATAATCTTGTACGCCCCCCTGGCCAAGAAACCGCATCGAGTTTCCTGTAGATGCGTCTCCTGCAGTAGCACTATGTCGGGAGCCATCCTTTTGACTAGGGCCATGACCAGCCCCCTTTTTATCTTTGTGCCCAGGCCGTTTACATTCCACGTGAGAATTTTGATTTGTCCACGCTCTTGCGTCCCACCCTCGGGCTCACCCACCTCTTCAAAAGACATCAAACTGGGTCAAGACACGTCTCGGCAGGTGCCCTGTGGAGGGCCTAAGGATGCAATGAACCATCCAGTCTGCAACATGCTTAAAAAGGATAACCAGAACCCCAAACCCCTCCCAGTCCAGATCCCTCTGACCCCCCTCCCTTCCCCAGCCCCCCAACTGATGCACCCCAGAAACACCCCCACCCCACCCCCCTCCTCCGTCCAGACCCATCGCCATCCTAGTGACAGAGATACAGCTGTTCAGATGAAGGAGGTCTGTCGCCCACCCTCTATCGTCCCCTCTACAAACCTGCCTACGTCACCCCAGGAGAGTTGTGCGAGAGCATAAACCACCAACATACAACCAAATAAACAACAAGACAATAAAACTCAATCCACTACTATCAAAATAGACAGTTATAAACGGAAAGCAATGAAAACAAAAAAAGGGGGGGGATGTGGTCAACAACTTGCATGCTCTCGGCTACATTGTCCGCTACAGGCCGACCCTTCTGGACCCATCCTCACGAGTTAGAGTCCTGTGGTTCCCCCTGCGAGGCCTCAGTGTCTTGCGTAGGTCTCTGCTCCATGTCTTTTATGGCCGCCACCAGGGGATGCATCGAGCGCCCTTCCAGATCCTCTCCTTCCGATGTGGTGTCATCAGGTTCCTCTTCGTCCTCCGATCGTGCCTTTTCTGCCAAACAACGAAAGCGGGAACCAGCCAAGTGGACCGATTCAAGTGAGGCTGTGCTTTTCCGTCTCTTTCTCCAAGTTCCAGAGGTCTCGGACGGGGCGACCGCCATCTCTCGGCTTCCACGTCGTTGTCTCACTCTCTGCGACTTCGGCGATCCTCGAGAGTTTCCCCCCGGGTGATCCCGCTCCGGCGGTCTCTGCCCCCCCCCCCCCCCCCGTCTGCTGCCGCCTCGTAGGTGGGCGTTCTTCCAACTACTGCCAAGCCTCCTCTGGGGATTGGAAAAAGTAGGCCTTCCCCTTGTAGATCACCTTCAACTTTGCAGGGAATAACAGCATTTATTGTATTTGAAGTGTTCTCAACTTGGCTTTAACTGAATCGAAGGATCGTCGCTGCTTTTGCACCTCTTGGCTGTAGTCCGGGAAGATCATTATATGCACATTTTCGTGCCGGATGTCGCCAAGTTTCCTTGCCTCCCGCAAGATCATATCCCGGTCTAGGAAGTTTAAGAAGCGAGCAATGACTGGCCGCGGTCGCTCCCCGACCGGAGGTCTCGCCATCAGTGCTCTGTGTGCCCTCTCAATTATAAAGCAAGTGGAGAATTTGTCTTTCGGGAATGTGTGTAGCAGCCATGAGTGAAGACACTCCGACATATTTGGTCCCTCAATTCCTTCTCTAAAGCCTACAAAGCGGAGGTTGTTACGTCTCGCTCTATTTTCAGCACCATCCACCTTCCAGAGAAGCTGCCTATGGGAGGCTCGGAGATCCACCAGGTCTTTCTTCAAGTCCTGCACATTGTCTTCAACCTCCCCTATCCTGGTCTCCGTGTTCGTCACTCGTTCAGCTAGGTTGCGGAGATCCTGCCGCAGGAGTGTCACCTCCGTCCCCACCTCTCCGATTTTGTTCTCGAGAGCCTTGCGGGACGCCTGTATCGCACTCATTAGAAGGGCCGTGTCCGAACTTGCCCCACTCTGTTCCGTCGCCGGAGGGGCCATGGCATACCTGTCCAGGGTGCCCTGTTTGGGAGGCTTGGGATCCAGGGTTTTCTTGCCCATCGTGGGCAGCGCTACTGTTGTTCCCTCGCCTGGCTCTCTGAACTCTGAGCCGCAATTCCGCGGAATTCTCGGTGTTCTCGCCTTCATCCACCTCCTGCGTCATCTCCAGGCGGCGCCGTTCGGTCCCCACTGCCACGCAGGCACCACTGGCAAGATCGCAGCACTCCTCGCCTCCCAGTCGCTTAGAACTCAAGACGCCAGCTCTCAGGCCCGTGCGGCTTGTCCCAGCCCCTGTCCAGTGCCGTCAACCGAGACTTCTTCCGCGTTATCAGTCTGTCCACGCGCCTAAAGCCAGGAGGGGGGGAGGGGCCTTGACACCCCTCCTCCATCCAATAGCTATTTCTCGCAAGCACTCCGGGTATCACTTATCCTCCGAGCCCCTCAACTGAGCTCCCTAGTTGTTCTCCTCAAAGTCAGGGTTTCCGCGCCCCCTATAAGAGGGAGAGTCTCCACCAGCCTCCAGACCCGAATGGTACCGCGTGCAATGTGTCCTTAAGCTGCAGGACATAAAATGTGCAGACTCCCGCCGACCTCACCCGTCAAGGTTCTGCCCATATGTGGCTGTGCGGCTTCCGACCTCAACGGTCCCCGTCGCAGTGCAGACGGCGGAAAGGGGGGGGGGGTTCCCCCCTCCTAGTGGTTGCCTCTAGACTGTCCCCAGGGTCTGCGGGCAGGCAGCGGGAGGATCCCAGAGGGAAGCTCACCTCCTGCCCAACTAATGCCTCAATGCCGCTGGCTCCTCTGCCCTGCCAGGCCGTCGTCACTCCCAGGGCGCCCACTGCACACAGGCGCACTCCAGGAGGGCCGCGCCATGCCCTATCCGTCTCCGGCCCTCAGCTCCACTCAGCAGGTGCTGCCCGGTGCCCGTATCTTCCAGATCGGGGACCGCTCAGCAGCGCACATCGGGGGGCCCGCTCAGTGACACCGAGCCCCGGTGCTCACGCCGTCCTTCTCCTTTCTCCCTTCGCTTGTTTCCCGGGGTCTATGGTGGGGTCTCGCCGTCCCGTCCGACCTCGTCGAGGTCGCGGACTGCCCTAGTATCTCTCACCAGCCAGGTCCAGCAAGTGGGCGGCCGCTCTCCGGGCACCTTCACGTTAGTTCTGCCGGGGTCTTCTCCACAGCGCGACTTCAGAGGCACGGAGCCGGCGCCATCTTAGGTCGCGCGCCTACTCTCCGGGTCCACTGCCGTTTCCACTGCTAGAGCGGGGCGCCCACGATCCCAGCGGACACTTATCTACCGCCAGAGGATGCAGGAACCTTTAAGAAGCAGTAATATGCCTGTATCGTTGCCCAAGGTCCCCTGTATATTTGTCAGATCACTGCCGATAGCCGGAGCTGCGGAGCTCACGTCCTACTCGGCCATGTTGCCAGCCACGCAAGTGGAAGTGGAGATCGGAATGTTAGCCCTGATGTGAGAATCTTGGAGATTTGCTGCTCTTCTCATGGGATCCGAATGAGATCGTCGAATGAGCCGGTCACTAGGAGCCATTGTTTATTCTGTTTTTCTTGAATCGGTCTCATCCTAAGACGAACGCAGGACACTAAGAAAAGAGCTGAAAACATCATGGCGAGTAAAGACTTGAGTAGATGTACAGAAAAGCACTTTCTTTTGGATAGATCTTGAGCTAACAACATTATGGTCTTCTGTCTCTCTACCGACAAGAATGCCTGGTCATGTAAGGTATCCAGAGTTGCTCTGAGAAAGGTTATCCTCTGTGAGGGCATTAGAAGAGACTTTTGATGATCGACTCTGAGCACCAGGGAGCGAAACAGTCGTAGGCAGGTTGATGTGGCTTCCGACACCTGCTGAAGATATGGTGCTTTGACAAGCCAATTGTTGAGATACAGAAAAAGTTGCAGGCCTCCTTGTCTGAGATGTGCTGCTATAGGAGCAATATATTTAGTGAGAGCTGCTCAGAGACAAAGGGAAGCACCTTGAATTCATAATAAACACCTGCTACCATAAAACTGAGAAACTTCGGTGTTTGGGGTGGCTAGGGGCATAGAAGTACGCATCTCGCAAATCTAGGATGAGCGTATAATCTCCATGGTTGAGTAATTGTAGAATGTCTTGTAGAGTGACCATACAAAAGGACTTTCTTTGAAGGTATATGTTGAGTTTTCTGAGATCCAGAATGGGGTGCCTGCCCAAAAACATTTGTTACTAGGAACAAGAGTAAAATCCCATTCCCTTTTGAGAGTGAGGAACCCTTTCTATGGCAACTTTGAGCAGCATGGCAAGAGCCTCCTTCCTGAGCAGATGAAGATGGGATGGAGGAGATTTTTGCAGTGGATGAATAGGCAGAAATGTGATGAATTTCTCAGTATGGCCATACTTGATGAGCTTTAGGACGCATCTATCTGTCAGTCGTAATGTTTTTCCATTGCTGATAATAGCGAGAAATGCAGGCTCCCACAGAACAAGGAGTAGAGGGGGTTGTAGCAGGCACTACAGAATCGCCACTGTGTTCTGACAGTGTCTCTTGACTGAGCTGGTTGCTTTCGCCTTGGCTGCTGTCTGGATTATGCATTTTGTTGCACAATATGTTTGATGTTGCTGATTGGCGGGACGAAAGGACTGATAGGGTTGGAACGACTTATCGTTGGTATCAGCCATGAAAGGAGCAGTTACCTCGTCCGCAGGCTCCTCGGAAGGGCATTTTACTGTACTGAAGGATACCGAAGGGCATCGCTGTGTCAGTGTCTGCTTTGATGGTTTGTAAGGCATCATCTATGTGTTTCCCAAAATGTGCATCGCCATCAAAAGGCAAATCTAAGATCTTGCTTTGTACCTCAGGTCGGAAAGATGTTGCTATAAGCCAGCCCGACATCTAAGCATCACTACGCCAGAGAGCTGAAGGAACCCAAGTGAGGCTACATCCATAGTGCAATCGATGATCTCGGAAGTGGATCATTCTCCCTCCAGCAATACCTTCCGTGCTTCCTGTTTCATGTCCTCCGGCAGAAGATCCAGACAGAGTGAGATATCGGATCACATTTGCCAGTCATATCTTGCAGGATCACTAAAGCGTTCGCTGCACGCACAGCAGTGCCTGAAATGGTGAAGAACTTTTTTCCTTTATTATCCAGGCGCCTGCCTTCTTTATCAGGTGGTGTTGTAATAGGAGCTTAAGGGTTCTTTAATCTGCGCTGCGCAGCTTGGGTTATCACCAAGACTGCTGTTGGGTGCCCGATCAAACAAGCTGGAGAGTCACCAGGGGCCTTATATTTTTGTCAATCTTGGGAAGGACTGCATTCACAGTAGGTGGTGTTTTCATTAATTTTATACCCTATTCCCACATATAGTCAATCAGAGGGATTGCTCTCACTGTCTTCTGTGACTTCGCTTTAGAGAAAACAGTCAGACTGTTTGATGGTTGTTAGGAGCTGAAATCTGGTAGCTGCTCTTTCCATTAAAGAGTGAAAATCACCTATCTCCTCCGGTGGTGAATCTGCTGTGTGAGGAGCTGGGGAGGATAGTGTGGGAATAAGATATTCATCCCACTTGTTGATAGTGGTGAGGGGTCTTTAAGTTCTCCCTCCTTCGTGTCATCATCGGAGGAAGATGAATCCTGTGTAGGTGGCACAGCCACGTTTGAAGCCGGTGTAGGAGGCGGCATAGGAGGTGGCGAAGCCGCAGCTGGTGGAGGAGGAGGCAGAGGCGGAGGTGGTGCTCCCGCAGGTGGAGGAAAAAGCAGATGGTAGTCCTGTAACATTGCTTGCATGTTTTGCAAAAGGCCACTGGAACCTGGAGCATGGGTATATGTGTGGGTGCCATGTAGTGCCTAGATTTGTCTCCATAGTACCTATGATGGTATTCCTGTGCATAATAGACCGATTCTTGCTCCTCCTCATCAACATTCTCATCATGATCATCTTGGTATTTTATATTGAGGTGTGATGGGCTACGAGCTGGCCAAAAAAGTCCACCGTCATCAGATTCTTGTAAATCAAACGACTTACTAGGTGGTAGCGGTGAAACTTGAGTGGGGCTGTGAACAAATTGTATCACTGACGGACGAATGTCAGCAGTGGCAAATTCGACATGAGGAGCATGGTGGTTGGCATTTTAGACTGTCAATGGCAACATCAGTGAAGGCTTCATCGTTGGTGCCGATGGCGAAAGTGCCGTCGATGGTGAGGCAGCAGTAATCGATGAAGGGATTGCCGTAGTCCACGTGGTCCATGAGTTTATCATCGTTGACGAGGAGATAGTCGTCAATGGTGTGATGTTGGTCGACGGTAAGATGCTCATCAACGGTGTAGTGTCAGTCAGCAGCGAGATGCTCATCAACAGTGTAATGTTGGTAAACAGCAACATGCTCATCGGCAGTGGGGCAGCTGACGGAGAAGTCTTCATCAACTGTGAATGTCTCAACTGCAAGATAGTCTCTGGCGGCGGTGGACAGATGACAGTTGGCAGTTGTAGGTGTATTCTGACGTGTAGGCATGGACAATGGTTTTGACGTCTTCAACGAGGAGTCCAAGGCAAGCTTTAACTTTATAAGTGAAGAGTCTGAGGAACATTTTTTAGGTTTTAAGGTGACAGAGATTGAGGGCCACATTCTGTCTCAGAAGGAACTGAATGCCCTTCTTCCCTTCTTGCGAGGATCAGTTGGAAGACTCATGATGTGTCTTTTTAAAAGCTTTTTTATAACTTTTTGGTGACCTCTGCAACCTTTCCCTCTTCTTAGATTTTCCATGAGAGGTGTGAGAGTTCGCACTATCTTCCTTCTCAGAGACAACATCAGATTCAGATTTAAGTCTCTGAAGCCATAATAATAATATACCCTCTCTGTCCTTGAGTTGTTGTACAAATCTTGCAGCCCTTCACTTCATGGTGCGGATGTAAGCAATAAATACTGTCTTTATGAGGGTCCTCAGTATGGAGCCTCTGAAGAGTCTCTTTTTTTAGAAGAATTTAACATGGTATCAGCAGAATTGAAAGATGCATCAAAGTTGAAGAGAAAACGTAAGAAAACTGAGCAGAGCTCAGAAGGACCCTCTCTCACACGACGTGCAGTAGAAAATATGAAGGACTCTCCATCTCTAGGGAGGATTTTACAGGGTGCGGTCGACTGATTGGTTATGGTTCAAGTTTGGTTCTTATCAACATTGATCAACGATAAGGGTAGGGAGAAGGATATAGATAGGCTATTGCACTGATTTTTCATAACATTCTGGCCTATGGCTATATGATTTACTGCTTTATAAAAGATACTGTGGGAGTCCCACTTCAACGACTGGGCTGATTCAAGAATGTGAATCTATGAAAGCTCCAATACTGGAGAACCTGGTGATTCCCAAGTTTCATAATTTGAATGTATTGGGTCAATATTATTATACAAGTGCAACAGTCCTCTTTGCATACGAGCCTCCAGTTCTTCTTGGGTCATCTAAATGGAGTTTCAAATGTATAACTATTCAAACAATGCACCAATTTCAACATAAATTGGCAGCCATAAAAGGTCACAATGTGTATGCCTATAAACTTATCAGATCATGAAGAAAGCCATTAAGTGCTCATGTGCTGGATAAATCGGGGGCAGGGGGGCCTGAATGCAAGATGGCCACAGCCTAGCAAGGCTGTGCCGGCCATAGAATTAATATTTCCTTTATCGCAGCCATACAAGTGTAAATTACCAATCCATCACCTCATTCCAGCTGCTGGCGGGGGCTGGCAGCTGCTGGACTACATCTCTCACCAATCGGGGGCTGCTGCTGGGCCGACACCGCCACTGAGCCCCGCGGACCTGTGTACCAGCCTGAACAGTAAAGAGAAGTGGAGCAGGAGCCACGGTACAGCCTGCCTACTATCTGGCCCAACTGCCTCTCTCCCACTGCGGGTCAGCTACGGACTGCGGCCGATCACCAGGCCCAGGGAGGAGTTCTGGCCTGCAGCTTGTTGGGTGCGGCTATTGAGCCACACGCCGACACGGCACCTACTAGAGGAGACAAACGAGAAGAAGAGAATGCTGCGAGCCCCCCATAGATGACAATGGCGGATTCCAGCTACAATTGTACCAGTTAGGCCTCTAGAGATTGCTATGGTACTGCTCGTGGCCCCATCACTAAGCCCTTCAGTGGGCTGGTCTGCGGCTGCGTGGAGTCCTGGTCTGGCCCACGGAGTGGTGCAACTTACCCAGGGATCACCTGAAAGAACTAGGCCTAGGGATTATCACCCTTTGTGGAGGGCATCACCTGGTGAGAATCATCTCCCATCTTAGGAACAGCTGGCTAATCATCTTGTCACATTGGGGCACCAATCAACTGAGACGGCCATAGGTGGCCCACGATCTTTGGGCACTGACCTCCATTCAGATGGACATGCACACATTAGCGGACGATTGGGTCTGCTAGTGTCCTAGAGTGCCCATTTGCAAAGGGCAGGATGAGGCGGGACCCTCAAGACTCTATAAATCAATGAACCAAAAGAGCGCAACATCCAGGTCGCAGCCATTACACGCTTCTGGCCAAGGGCAAACAGGACAACATGAAGCCCAAATTGATATTTAACAACAAGAGGGGCACACGTGAGTCTGATCAGGACAAGAGGCCTCACGAAGCTGTGCCGCTTGTGGCACCAGATCAGACAATAAAAGAAATGCTGACAGATGAAAATCAGCCTCCACACTATAGACTTGAACATTGACCACCTCACTAACATGATTGATCGCATTAAGGAGCGAATAGACAAGCATGAAGACTACATGGATCAGTTAGACTATCGCATCTCCAATCTTGAACACACCCATACCTCCGCATGGAAAAAGTTCTGGAAGTCATCAAGAACAAAAATTAAGATCTTGAAGCGGACTCTAGATGCAATGACTTCCACATTCATGTAATCTCCGAGTCGACTGCAATTGACAAAAGGGAAACATTTGTTGAAAATATGCTACGATCCCTTTTTGGCGAGGCCCTATCTCTGGTATTCATAGTAGGGCATGCTCTTTGAGCACTCGGAATGTGTCCCCCACCTGGAACCCCAGCTAGGCCAATCTTAGCTAGCCTACTTAAGTATTGAGACGGGGACGAGATCCTGTGGTTAGCCAGAGAACACCAGTCAGTTCAATATCAGGGCAGCACTGTCTCGCTATACATGGATTTCACCCTTATAGTCCAGACTGCTCACTGAGAATTTCTCCCTGTGAAATGTATCCTGCAAAAAGCTGGGATCACCTACTCCTTGCTCTACCCAACCAAACTGTGAATTAATCTTGATGGCAAGCATCATTTCATGCACCGGAAGGCAACCACAAAGTTCTCACAGAAATATGCAACTACCAACATGGCCCCGATGACTCCTCCCCAGCTGGAGCCAAGAGACATCTCTACGACAGGATGACTGACTGGCGCCCTACGTTCTGTCAATTTCCCTCATAGCCAATGCGAAAGTGCAACAGAATTGACACGTTACGATGTGAGTGATATCTGCACCTGATTGTCTGTTGGTGCTTTCTTGGGGCCCGTTGACCTCAACGGGTCTGTACTGCTCATTCCCTCAGCCAGGCTAATGACATGACATGACCTTCATGCCGCTTCTATACCCTGCTCCTCTAGTTCGGCTACCCAGTTGGCTTCAACCAGGTTGCATGCCTGGGTTTTAGCGGACCCGAGGTATGTTTCCCGAAAAGCCAAATGTTTGTTGGAGTGTTGTCTGGGGTGACTTACTTTTTTTACAACCAGTTTGGGAGGTTCAAGTGGGAGGTGGGTGGGAAACGTGTTATTCTTTCCCTGTCTACTCTTACACGCATCACAATGTACACTCCGGACACTTTCCCTTTGGTCATCCTATGCTATGCAAATGGACCACAATGCTCCAATGTGTGCCACATCAGTCCCATATCCCATCTAAATCAAATGATGGCCATTAGATCTCTTACTGGAACGTTCCCGAACTGAAATGTTGAGTAATCCCTATCGCTGGTAACACTGCCCCCTGTTAGCGCGAAGCAGTTCTCATCTCCATATTGAAGCCATGTAAGCCAGTCAACTGCTATGATTTCTCCCTACCCCTTTCAATGATCAATGTTGATATAATATTGGCGAAACTGATTGCTACTTTCCCTCCTACCAGATACAGTCCGACCCGATCAGTCCGGCTTCACCCCTAACCGCTCTGAAGCACATAACCTTCGAACAATGCTTGCCCTCATGCACACTGGAGACACCCAGCTAAGCGTCGCCGCCATACTACTCAACACCACAAATGCATTTCATTCTTTAGAGTTCCCTACCTATTTCAACTCCTCGCCTGACTCTGGATCAGTCCTCAGTTTCTGCGTATAATCAAACTACTCTACACTTTTTCTACAGCACGACTTCTGATTAACAGAGCAATCACTTTCTCATGTCCAGAGCTACCATGCAGGGATGTCCCGTCACTAATCCCAATAGCAATGGAACCTCTAGCAGTCTGGCTGTCCCAATACAACTCGTACAGAGGTCTATCCTTTATTACCAGGAGAATTCTGGTGTCTCTATATGTAGACGATGTCACCCAGTTTGACCATGACCCACAGGCCACCATCCCTCAGCTTATACGAGAGGTGATTTGCTTCGGTGGGCAATCTTGATTAACTGGTCCAAATTGGTCCTATTCACACTCACCTCAGTAACAGAACAGTTTGAAACCAAAAATCCGCTCCAATGAGCGACAGGACTGGTTTGCTGAGTATTTGGCACAGTAGAGACCTGGATGAACTTTGGATGGAGAACAATGGTTCAGCCATGGCCTGTCTGGAGGAGTGGAACCAGGTCTGGTCTAGATATCTACTATCTGTAGAAGGGAGGATTGTAATTGCCAAAATGGTCATCCTCCTTATGTTTCTCAACATGTTAATCAATACCCCACTTCCCTTACGAAGCAGTCTCTCAGGCGACTTCGCTCTAATTTGGTGCCATTGATATGGGCCAGTAAGAAGCCCAGGGTAGCATCGGAAACACTGACCCTCCCTTATTAACAGGGCTGGTTGAGTGCTTCGGACATGGACTTATATTTCTATTGTGCCCAGGACCAATTGGCCCCCTTTTGGTTACATCCCATGCTATTTGAACCACACACCACAATAGAGGTGATTGTGTAGACCCCTGCCCACTGGCCACCTCGTTATATCTACCAGTCAGGCATCCTTTTGCTGTAACAGACACAGTAGTATGCACATTGTGGGCATGGGAAGGCCTATGACAACTAGCCTAGATGAGTAGATGAGCTGCCTTTTTGCAACCCGTGTGCTATTAGCCAGAAACCCTTCTCTCCCACTGATGCAGGACGAGGGGCATGAATTCAAGCTCACCAAATGGGGCTTGACATGCTTGGTGACCTCTATCCTGAATAGAAATTTCTCCATATACACAGTGTAACAGAAAACGCCTTGCAAAGCCTGGGATATTCTACTATATCATCAACGCAGCGCTGTACTACGCGCGCCTTGCACTGTACTTCCCGGAAACCCCTTCCCAACTCTGCATGCGCTAGACAACATACTCATGCACTCATCACTTCGCAAGCTCATCACTCAATGTTACAATATAATGCAAGAGAAGTCCCGGCGACTATCCGTGGAGCTCTAAATACTTGGACAGTGGAGATGACCCACCCTCCATTTAGGAGAAATAGAGCTATACTTGCACTCAATCAGGCACACACTCCCCCAAATTACCAACTCAGATTGATTCATTTCAAAAGACATACAGCTCAACTACATCGGCTGTGACTCACGGAGGAGGCAAGATGCCTGAAGTGTGCAGTGCCTACAAACTAGTTTCTGCACCTCGCTTGGCAATGACCTGGAATAGCAACGTCCAGGACAGACGTTTATAGAATTATCACCCTGATCACAGGTCATTGCCCGCAACAGTCCCCTTGTTGCCCTTCTAGGTGATAGAAAACGAGGTTTCTCCTGAGACCCAACGACTAAGCGCAATGCTGCTTCTCTTAGCTAAGCGTAGAGTGGCTGTACACTGGGAAAGGCGCCCTGCCTCCCAAATCAAAAAACGTGTTACAAGATGTGCCATACTGCCAAGAGCACCTTGCAGCTATCTAGGGACTCATGCCAGCGCAATTGCGCCCCCAAAGACTTTTGGGGCCCACTGACCATAAACTTAACTCTGCAGGCTGAGACCCAATGCACATCACCCGACTTGGAAGAACAATGGGAGTCCACCTAATCATCTGTATCCTCACCCACGCAACACTGAACACTCCTGGAAAGACTCAGCCGCAGATAGGTATCTCCTGCTCAGGAAGATCCCTGGAATGTAGCTCTATGAGGAACCACCAAGGGCTTACAGAGGGTTTGCATGCCTTGCGTTGAGTTGCTCCTGTTCTGTACTCCTTGACTTGCTATGTACGATTTAAACAGTTATATGTACTATGTGCATGTTCTATTTCCCCAGCCCTCCCCACAGTTATATTTTGTTTTTCTTAACTACTGTGCATTGTAAAAATGAATGAAACAAAGCAATAGAAAATTGGATACTAGATACTCCAGGAAAGGTCTACCGCAAATGAGAACATTATAAGAGAATTTTCTTCCCAGTGTCCCCAGAGATTCCCCCTCTGAAATTGATTTTAGGAAGAAATTGAAAACATGGCTGTGTAGCAACCATATTCAATTTAATCAGGCCTGATGTCTTTATGCCCCTTGCTTCTCACTCATTGAATCTGATCTCAGGTCCAGCACTGGGACACACCGAAAAGGTGTAACCAAGCGCTATACAAATGATCTTACTTCTTCCCTGGAACTTGGTATGTTCTTTTCAGACGTACAAAGATATAGTTTTTAAAATACAGGATAAATGCTTTATTTCTGTTGTAGCATCCAAATAAGCCTTTTTCCACTGCACACGTTAACTCACACATTTTAAATATTTGCTTCCTTAAAGTTGTTTTGGACACTTTTTAGTTAGCAACAAACAAATTATCTTTTGCCGCTTTAATTTATTGAGATCCTTACCTGCCAGTAAATGGGTTATAGTAGAGTTTCTTCCCATCTAGTACAGTTACTTCTCGCCATAAGTAGTGTAGCGTATTACCTAATGATGGATTATTGAAAGGGGAAGAAAATATAATTAATAATGCCAAGTAACAGACTTTCCGTCACTTCTATTTGTAACTTTCTACCCAAGCAAGTGTGCGTATTGGATAAATAAATAAAAATAAAATAAAAAAAGTTTGTGTGTTGGAAAAATGAGAAGGGAATGATTCACATAAGTGCAACTACACATCTGAAATGCGCACCTTTCCTCACTAGACATTGTATGAGCCTTGCTTGGTCAAACAGCAACCACAATCCTAATCAGGGTGAGGCACAATCAACCCCAAATTAATCTGTGCTCAACACTCTGGTAGCTTGGCATGGAGCAGTTAGGCTTAACTCAGAGGCAATGTGTAAAGTCTTTGTGCAAAATCTCAAACAGTAGCATGGTGAAAACACCACACCAGGTTAGAAAAACAGAGCCGAATTTAATACATAAAACAAGGCCAAACCAACAAAAATCCAATCAGTTGAACTGGAGTTATTATTTTTTAAAGACTGATCTGTAAAATAGAGCTTAAAAACAGAAAGAAGCTACCATGGCTATCTGGTCGCACTAGCCCGGGGTCAAAGTTCAGGCCAACTGCGATGAAGCGTGGGTCAGATTCAGTCCCAGGTTAGTCCCGCTGAAGGTTTACCGTCTCAAGTTTTGTGCCAAGAGTCCCATTCACCTAGAAGATGGTTGCAGGAAGCAAGGAGATTGTCGCTGGTTGGGACTGGCATGGTGTAAGTAGCAGGCCGTGCATCGCGGATGGGCAGGCTGATACTCCACGTTGGCAGTACTCCGCAGTGATCAATGCTTGCTGGGCGAAAAGACGGGCTGCCAGCGGCTCACACATTTCTGATGCAAGCAGTGCAGTTCAGGTGCGAACAGGCCCGCTGGCTGTTGCGAGGAGCCCAAAAGCTTGAATTTAGGAGCTCAGGAGCCACACCAAGTTCCAGGCCCTGAGAGGCACCTCTTGGGGGTCAGGAACTTGCTGAAAACCGGTCTAAGAACTGGAGGGGGGGCTGTTATGTCCCTACGGGTTAGATCAGGAGGCCAGCAGACTTCAAAGGCAGAACTGTGTATAAAAAGAGGGACATTGGACACCAACTCTCAGTACACTTCTGGACCTGTGGATACACTACAATGAATAAGGACTGCTGTATTGCTCCAAGGACTGCCATTCTGCTGTACTACTGTTCTAAAGGAACTGCTGCCCTCTTGCCTGGGGAAGAAGAACTCGACCTGCAACTTCATCTTGAACCCAGGAATCCAGAGTGACTTGAAGGGCTAGTCTACCAGCGTCCTGATCTGAGCCTCAGGAACACAAAAGGCTCCCCAACCAGCTCCTGGACCCACCTGCAGTGAGTTCCTAACCCCCAAGTGGTGTCTTTCAGGTCCAAGACCCTTAGTGTGGCTCACAGGGTCTTTGAAATAAAGATTTGGGGCTCATGCCAACCATGTACGAGCCAGTTCACACCAGAAGCAAGCTGCTCGCACCGAAATGAAGCGCAAGCCGCCGCCAGCTTATCTCTTTGCACAGCAGAACCAACAGCCAGCGGAGGACTGCCAACGTTATTTCAGCTTTCATACAATGTCTGTAAGATCCCATATATTATAATCCTGTATTTAAATTTAAATTGCATTTCCAAATTTAAGTAAGGCCTACTCTTTCCCCTTTATTCTATATCCAGGATAGCATTTCGTATCATTTTTCACATGTTACGAACTCCTCAAATAATAAGTCCTCAATACAGTCTCATGTCTCATTTGAATTGAGTCCCTTTGTGATTGTTTTCAAAATATGTGTGGCTCAATGGTAATACAAGTTCAATGCAAATATATTTCGTCATTGTCTGGGATACCACAGTCAAGGATTGAGGGAATAGTGGGACATTCCAGTCTCTGAAAACAGTCCAGTCCTTCTTTCCAGTTCTTAATTTCCACAAACTAATTAGTAGCAAAACACAGGTAGGGCTCTGCCCTTGCTGTCACTGGTGCTTCTCATTGGACTGTGCAAAGCATCCAAAACTTGCAACACAGAGCCACTGGGTGCGGCTTGTGGGGTTGGAGGTGGATGACTGCTTTTGCTGCCACATAATCTTAAGAAAGGCTGTCCGTTAACTGCATCGTTTAATTTACCTGCATTACTCGCTGCATAAAGGTATGAAATGCAACAAAAGAATAAGTTACTTCCCTTTGGAAACTATATATCTGTAACAGACATATATTAGTTATGGATTCCTCACCTTAGAATTACCCCCAGACATCAGACTGGATCCGTAGAATTTTTCTTCAGCAATTCCCATGCGCATCGGCAGGTGGCGTCAGTCGAATCCACGCGAGTCGTTGGCGTTGTGGTCGCCGGAACGACATGGCGGTATCTACTTAGACGCCGCCTGATGTCAGATCTTTACACGACATTCCACGCCAGAAGCGCAGAGCCATGCAAAATACTGACCACTGGTGTACAAAAACAATGGTCCTGAAAAAGGAGTACCTAACCCTAGAATTCAGTTTGCATAACAGGTAGGATGGGTGGGGCGGTAAGGAATCCATAACTAATACATGTCGTTACCGAAGGTAAGTAACTTGTTCATCTGAAAGAGACTATTAGTTAAGCATTCCTCACCTTAGAATAGATACCCCAGCAATACCAATCCCAGAGGGGGGTCTGCGAACTAATTTCACACCAGAAAATCCTGGAGAACTGAACAGCCAAATAATCTGTTTCTCCAGACTTGGCTGTCCAGGCATTAGTGTTTAGCAAACGTGAGCAATGAAGCCCACGTAGCTGCCTGGCAGACATCATGAAGGGGGACTCCACGTCCCAAAGCATTAGGGGCTCTCATCACCCTGGTGAAATGGGTGCGCAACCCCACTGAAGGTTCCTTTTTCCCTAAAGAATAGCAGATTTTGATGCAAAGAACGACCCATCGAGAGATAGTTCATTTTTGCACGGCCAGACCTTTCTTGCTGTCAACTGTCGCCGCTCAATCTCCACGCAAGGAGGTGGAGGCTGGACAGGTTGGAGTGGAGGACCGTCCCTGCTGCTGCAACAGAAGATCTTCCCGAAGAAGCAGTCTGATCGGAGGATCGATGTCCATGTGTAGAAGCTCGGGATGCCAGACTCTTCGTGCCAAGTCCAGGGCCACAATAATGACTTGGGACCGGTCATGCTTGATCTTCTTCGCACTCTTGGCAGAAGTGGTATAGGCGGAAAGGCGTATAGAAGAGCGCAACTCCACTGGCGACGAAAAGCGTCGCCTAGCGAGTGCCGCCTAGGAAATTACAACACATAGAATTGCTGCCATTACACGTTCTCTTCAGTGGCGAATAGATCTAACCAAGGCTCTCCATACTGCTAAAAGAGATCTTGCACCTCCGTGTGAAGACGCCAATCGCGATCCATCATGCACCAGCGGATGAGTTTGTCCGCACTGGCGTTCAGAGAACCTGCCAGGTGTTGAACCAAAAGGGACATGCCCTGATGTTCCAGACACCCTGCCCTGTTTGCTGCAGTACCACATGGTGGTGGTGTTGTCCGTGAACACCTGCACTACTCTCCCTTTGAAAGAAGGAAGGAATGCCATCGGTGCAAGACGGATCGCCTGAAGCTCCAGAAGGTTGAAGTGGAGCCCGGACTCCGCCGGAGACCAGAGGCCTCTGTCCTCCGCCTCTCCCATGTGGTCGCCCCACCCCAGAAGAGATGCATCTGTCACCACTCTGAACTCTTGCTGGGGAAGGGAGAGGGACCTAGTGTTGACACAATCCGGGTTTGTTAGCCACCACTGCAATTGTTGAGCAGTGGCCTTCGAGATCTGGATGCAATCGGAAAGATTCCCCGGATACTGTGTCCACTTGAACTTCAAGTCCCACGGCAGAGCCCGCATATGCCACCTGGTATAGTCCACCTGCAGGATGCAGGAGGCCATGAGGCCCAGAAGCCTCAGGGTCATTCTGACCAAAAACCGGGATAGAGGTTGAAAGATCAAAATCGTAGCCCGAATATCCCGGACTCACTGTTCGGGAGGATAAGCCCAAAACTGCGCTGTGTCAAGAATCGCTCCAACGAAAGAGAGATTCTGAGAGGGAATCAGGTGTGACTTCAGCACGTTGATGGTGAACCCCAGCGAATGCAGGAGGTCGGCTGTAGTCTGGAGGCGGAAGACAACAGCCTGGGGCGAGCCCGCCTGCAACAGCCAGTCGTCTAGATAGGGGAAGACTGTAACCCCGATCTGCGCAGATGAGCTGAGACCACCTCCATCACTTTCGTGAACAACGAGGGGCGCTGGTTATGACAAATGGGAGCACAGTAAACTGAAGAACCTATCTTAAGAGTCTGAGACCCTTAACCTCAGCGCACTTTTTCTAGGCGCGGTTGTCTCAACGACACTCCGCTTATTTTTAACACATTCAAAAACAGACTTTAAATTCTCAACATTCGAATTTTATCATGGTTATGAACAGAAAATGATTCAAAACATTGTACTAATTAACTCTGACAAAGAATTATTCATTCAATACATGATTTTTCTAACATTTACAAATTCAAAACAAACATATTTCTTTGCGTTGATGACTTTTTCTTTTTCGCCCAATGCATTTCAAGCTCTTAAAGCTCTTCCTCAGGGGCCTGTAAACTGAATGGTAATTTAATGTTACTACCTGCATAATACAGAAAACCCAAAACGTCATTATGTACAGGGAAGTGTTTCCAAAAGACTCTCAAGAGGACATGCTAGAGTATTTAAAACCAAAGATCACCCACACCACTGTGAAATAAAGTTTCAATCTCCCGAAGTTTCAAAAAAACAACTCACTGTTATCACTGTCCCCAAATAAATCTAGACCGGAAATAAACACAAAGCATAAGGTTTGTACCTCGCAACTACATTTTACTCGGTGTCTCTAAGTGGGACTAAACTTTCACTGTGTTCACCCTTCGCTTACCGCAAAAAAACTCTTAGAGGCTGAAAGCTCGATATTCGACTCTGTGGAGGCTCTTCTGGGTTCTGGAAAATAACGGTAAACCAATGTCTCACTGCCGGGTTCACAACTCTCCTCCCCAAGACTTATCTCATGCGCACTCTGTCTGTCAATATCTTACCTTAAATCGGTGTGCCCAAGTTTCTAAGTGCTGCTCTCTATACCGTCTCTGTGAACTATCGGCCGCTCGAAAACTCCGACCAGCTACACTGAACCACCATGGCTCACGCTTCCTGTATAGCGTGACGGCTGTGGGTGAACACTGAAAAAGGACTCTAACTACATCCAGTGCTCACAAAAACTAGGGGCGCCATATTAAAGGAGAAAAACGGCTTGTGCACCAACACTAACAAACCCGAAGGTCTGCTTTCCCAACGAAAATCTAATTAAGGAATAATAAGAAGGGAGTAGTGTAATAGGAAACAAGACAGATCAAAGAATAAAGAATAAAGAAATTGTACCATAGTACGAGTCTTTGCCTACTCATGCATGTTTCTGATATCATCACCATATGCAGTGCTCGCATCTTACTGATGCAGGTTCAGCGGGCAAGAAGATTCAAATAAAACACGATAGATCTACTTTTTCATTTAACCCTTTGGGTTCTTGTGATGACAAAAATCTGATCCAGTGTATCTCTCTTTGGAGAAGGGACCTTGTGAGATCAACCCCCTCATATATCTTAACAATTTCCAGTATGGAGTACCTGATTTGAGCAATGCTATGGTTGTTATCATTCCAGTGTTTTGACAAATTGCTTTTTACATTTTTGTTCCTTATTGTACTCTTGTGTTCCGTTATTCGTTTTTTCAATTTTCTCTCAGTTTTCCCTACGTAAATTTTCCCGCAGGGACATTTAATGTAGTAGACTAGGTTATTTGAATTGCAATCCCCGTTGTAATGAAGTGTAATTTCTTTTCCAGTTTGTGGATGATGTAACTTATTACCAACAATCACATTAGAACAATGTACACAATTCTGGCATTTCTTCATTCCTCTGTAGGTTCCTTCAGTCTCTCTTGTCGGAGTCATCAATAGTTCTTTGAGGTTCTTTGACCTTGTGTATGCGAAAATTGGTTTTTTGTCAAAAATGCCATTGAAATCATCTTCATTCTTTAAAAGATCCCAATGTTTATTGATGATTGATTTTACTCTTTGGGAAGAAGTAGAAAATTTTGACACAAACACGTGCCTATCCATAGTTTTTTTAGGTTTCTGAATTAACAAGTTGTCTCTACTGTATGAATCGATCCTATTTTTAGCTGTGGATAAAATGTCGTCTGGGTAACCACGTTCTTTATATCGTTGGTGTTGTACTGTTAGATTTTCTTTTAAATCTTCCTCTTGGGAACAAATTCTTTTGATTCGCATATATTGTGACACCGGTAAATTGTTTTTCAGGTTCTGGGGATGAAAACTTTGAAATAACAAAGAGTTGTTCACATCTGTGTCCTTTCTGAAAACTTTCGTGATGATCTGGGTATCTTCAATCTTAATCAGAACGTCTAGAAATGGCAATTCCTTGTCACTTATGACGTGAGTGAACTCGATGTTCTCTTCACAATGATTAAGTCTGTCAATTTCATATTCTAGGCTTTCTTGTGTTCCAGACCATAATACAAATATATCGTCTATGAATCTACGATATAAGATTGCATGTTTATTCCAAACATCATTCGTGTATATATGATCCGCCTCAAATTTTGCCATATAGGTATTCGCATATGCCGGTGCCCCAGCAAATCCCATGGACGTTCCGTTCTGTTGGAAATAAAATTTGGATGCCCATTCAAAATAACTGTGGTATAAACAAAAATGTAACAATTCCAAAATGAAAACTCTTTCTGCTTTTACTGATGGTTGTTGTAGCAGAGCCCACTCCACTGCCTCCATACCAGATTGATGAGGAATAGAGGTGTACAGCGACTTGACGTCGATGGTACACACTAAAGTAGAGCCTGGTAATTGAATCTCCTTCAATGTTAGTAAAAAATCATTGGTGTCCTTAATGTAAGACGGCCATTTCTGGACGAATTGTTGAAGAAATTTGTCAATGTATTGACCTAGTGGTTCAAACACTGTCCCACATCCGGTCACGATAGGACGCATAGGTGGATCGTATAGATTTTTGTGCACCTTGGGGAGCATATAGAGACGTGGCCTTCTCGGAAATTGCACGGTCAAATATTGTTTGGTCTTAGCAGTAATGTGCCCTAATTCAAGGGCATTCGTCAAAATGTCATTGAGGGTAACTTGTAAATCTTCAATGGGATCTTTGTCCAACTCAAAATAAGTAGAAGTGTCGGCCACATGTTCTTCCACCTTGTGATTGTACATTGTTCTGTCCATCACTATGATGGCACCTCCTTTGTCTGCTTTCTGGATAAGAATGCTCTTGTTTTCCTGAAGTCCTTTTAGAATGGTTTTATCGTATACAGAAAGATTCTTTCTTTTAGTTTTCCTCAAATTCACACTTTCCAGATCGTTTATTACTGATTTTTCAAAAGCTTCCAAGATTTTGTGGGTTGTTGGTGCTTGGAATTTTGATTTGGGTTTAAATTCCAGAAATTCAGGCTCTTCTTTGTCTGTCGAAGGTGGCATAATGTTGGTGAAAAAATGTCTTAATTTTAGGACACGCATAAATTTATAGAATGCTACCTCAATTTCAAGTTTGTTGGTGTCGTACGTGGGTACAAACCCTAATCCTTTATTGAGTACCCTCAATTCATCTTTAGTCAATTCGGTTTTAGAAATATTTAAAACCAGGTTTATCTCATGCTCCTTGTGCGCGCTCCTTCGACCTCCTCTCCTTGTTTTTGCACTGTTTGCTTTTTTGGTGGTTGTTTCCCTGGTGGTTGGCTGGAGTCTCCTCCCTGGGCTAAAAAAGGCTTACTGGGACCTGCTGTTTTGGATGAATCAGTTGTAATTGTTGATGCTTGTGGATCCAGCATTTGTGTTTGGGCTGTTGGTCTGTTTGAATTTAAATCGCTATCAGAAACTAGACTTTGGGAAGAAAGTCTAGTTTCTGATAGCGATTTAAATTCAAACAGACCAACAGCCCAAACACAAATGCTGGATCCACAAGCATCAACAATTACAACTGATTCATCCAAAACAGCAGGTCCCAGTAAGCCTTTTTTAGCCCAGGGAGGAGACTCCAGCCAACCACCAGGGAAACAACCACCAAAAAAGCAAACAGTGCAAAAACAAGGAGAGGGGTCGAAGGAGCGCGCACAAGGAGCATGAGATAAACCTGGTTTTAAATATTTCTAAAACCGAATTGACTAAAGATGAATTGAGGGTACTCAATAAAGGATTAGGGTTTGTACCCACGTACGACACCAACAAACTTGAAATTGAGGTAGCATTCTATAAATTTATGCGTGTCCTAAAATTAAGACATTTTTTCACCAACATTATGCCACCTTCGACAGACAAAGAAGAGCCTGAATTTCTGGAATTTAAACCCAAATCAAAATTCCAAGCACCAACAACCCACAAAATCTTGGAAGCTTTTGAAAAATCAGTAATAAACGATCTGGAAAGTGTGAATTTGAGGAAAACTAAAAGAAAGAATCTTTCTGTATACGATAAAACCATTCTAAAAGGACTTCAGGAAAACAAGAGCATTCTTATCCAGAAAGCAGACAAAGGAGGTGCCATCATAGTGATGGACAGAACAATGTACAATCACAAGGTGGAAGAACATGTGGCCGACACTTCTACTTATTTTGAGTTGGACAAAGATCCCATTGAAGATTTACAAGTTACCCTCAATGACATTTTGACGAATGCCCTTGAATTAGGGCACATTACTGCTAAGACCAAACAATATTTGACCGTGCAATTTCCGAGAAGGCCACGTCTCTATATGCTCCCCAAGGTGCACAAAAATCTATACGATCCACCTATGCGTCCTATCGTGACCGGATGTGGGACAGTGTTTGAACCACTAGGTCAATACATTGACAAATTTCTTCAACAATTCGTCCAGAAATGGCCGTCTTACATTAAGGACACCAATGATTTTTTACTAACATTGAAGGAGATTCAATTACCAGGCTCTACTTTAGTGTGTACCATCGACGTCAAGTCGCTGTACACCTCTATTCCTCATCAATCTGGTATGGAGGCAGTGGAGTGGGCTCTGCTACAACAACCATCAGTAAAAGCAGAAAGAGTTTTCATTTTGGAATTGTTACATTTTTGTTTATACCACAGTTATTTTGAATGGGCATCCAAATTTTATTTCCAACAGAACGGAACGTCCATGGGATTTGCTGGGGCACCGGCATATGCGAATACCTATATGGCAAAATTTGAGGCGGATCATATATACACGAATGATGTTTGGAATGAACATGCAATCTTATATCGTAGATTCATAGACGATATATTTGTATTATGGTCTGGAACACAAGAAAGCCTAGAATATGAAATTGACAGACTTAATCATTGTGAAGAGAACATCGAGTTCACTCACGTCATAAGTGACAAGGAATTGCCATTTCTAGACGTTCTGATTAAGATTGAAGATACCCAGATCATCACGAAAGTTTTCAGAAAGGACACAGATGTGAACAACTCTTTGTTATTTCAAAGTTTTCATCCCCAGAACCTGAAAAACAATTTACCGGTGTCACAATATATGCGAATCAAAAGAATTTGTTCCCAAGAGGAAGATTTAAAAGAAAATCTAACAGTACAACACCAACGATATAAAGAACGTGGTTACCCAGACGACATTTTATCCACAGCTAAAAATAGGATCGATTCATACAGTAGAGACAACTTGTTAATTCAGAAACCTAAAAAAACTATGGATAGGCACGTGTTTGTGTCAAAATTTTCTACTTCTTCCCAAAGAGTAAAATCAATCATCAATAAACATTGGGATCTTTTAAAGAATGAAGATGATTTCAATGGCATTTTTGACAAAAAACCAATTTTCGCATACACAAGGTCAAAGAACCTCAAAGAACTATTGATGACTCCGACAAGAGAGACTGAAGGAACCTACAGAGGAATGAAGAAATGCCAGAATTGTGTACATTGTTCTAATGTGATTGTTGGTAATAAGTTACATCATCCACAAACTGGAAAAGAAATTACACTTCATTACAACGGGGATTGCAATTCAAATAACCTAGTCTACTACATTAAATGTCCCTGCGGGAAAATTTACGTAGGGAAAACTGAGAGAAAATTGAAAAAACGAATAACGGAACACAAGAGTACAATAAGGAACAAAAATGTAAAAAGCAATTTGTCAAAACACTGGAATGATAACAACCATAGCATTGCTCAAATCAGGTACTCCATACTGGAAATTGTTAAGATATATGAGGGGGTTGATCTCACAAGGTCCCTTCTCCAAAGAGAGATACACTGGATCAGATTTTTGTCATCACAAGAACCCAAAGGGTTAAATGAAAAAGTAGATCTATCGTGTTTTATTTGAATCTTCTTGCCCGCTGAACCTGCATCAGTAAGATGCGAGCACTGCATATGGTGATGATATCAGAAACATGCATGAGTAGGCAAAGACTCGTACTATGGTACAATTTCTTTATTCTTTATTCTTTGATCTGTCTTGTTTCCTATTACACTACTCCCTTCTTATTATTCCTTAATTAGATTTTCGTTGGGAAAGCAGACCTTCGGGTTTGTTAGTGTTGGTGCACAAGCCGTTTTTCTCCTTTAATATGGCGCCCCTAGTCTTTGTGAGCACTGGATGTAGTTAGAGTCCTTTTTCAGTGTTCACCCACAGCCGTCACGCTATACAGGAAGCGTGAGCCATGGTGGTTCAGTGTAGCTGGTCGGAGTT
This sequence comes from Lissotriton helveticus, assembly GCF_964261635.1. NCBI lineage: Eukaryota > Metazoa > Chordata > Amphibia > Caudata > Salamandridae > Lissotriton > Lissotriton helveticus. Next base: position 1,052,706,890 of record NC_136067.1, read on the forward strand.
TTCGAGCGGCCGATAGTTCACAGAGACGGTATAGAGAGCAGCACTTAGAAACTTGGGCACACCGATTTAAGGTAAGATATTGACAGACAGAGTGCGCATGAGATAAGTCTTGGGGAGGAGAGTTGTGAACCCGGCAGTGAGACATTGGTTTACCGTTATTTTCCAGAACCCAGAAGAGCCTCCACAGAGTCGAATATCGAGCTTTCAGCCTCTAAGAGTTTTTTTGCGGTAAGCGAAGGGTGAACACAGTGAAAGTTTAGTCCCACTTAGAGACACCGAGTAAAATGTAGTTGCGAGGTACAAACCTTATGCTTTGTGTTTATTTCCGGTCTAGATTTATTTGGGGACAGTGATAACAGTGAGTTGTTTTTTTGAAACTTCGGGAGATTGAAACTTTATTTCACAGTGGTGTGGGTGATCTTTGGTTTTAAATACTCTAGCATGTCCTCTTGAGAGTCTTTTGGAAACACTTCCCTGTACATAATGACGTTTTGGGTTTTCTGTATTATGCAGGTAGTAACATTAAATTACCATTCAGTTTACAGGCCCCTGAGGAAGAGCTTTAAGAGCTTGAAATGCATTGGGCGAAAAAGAAAAAGTCATCAACGCAAAGAAATATGTTTGTTTTGAATTTGTAAATGTTAGAAAAATCATGTATTGAATGAATAATTCTTTGTCAGAGTTAATTAGTACAATGTTTTGAATCATTTTCTGTTCATAACCATGATAAAATTCGAATGTTGAGAATTTAAAGTCTGTTTTTGAATGTGTTAAAAATAAGCGGAGTGTCGTTGAGACAACCGCGCCTAGAAAAAGTGCGCTGAGGTTAAGGGTCTCAGACTCTTAAGATAGGTTCTTCAGTTCAGGCGCGTAACAGGACATACGTGCCACCACAGCAGCACGCTGATAGCCAAAAAAATCATAATTTGTAAAATAGTTTACACTTATTATTAATCTTCGTGACAAATCTTGAGTGCTCCTCCCATCTACAATACAGCACAGTAAACTGAACGTGCTTGTGGCCTACAGTGACCCATAGGTAACGCCTGTGAGCCGGTAGGACGGGGATGTGAAAATAAGCGTCCTGCAAGCCAAATGCTACCATCCAGTGTCCAGGGTCGAGGGCAGACAGTATCTGAGCCAATGTCAACAGTTTGAACTTCTCCTTCTGAAGGAAGCGGTTGATGTTCCTGAGATCCAAGATAGGATGCTGGTTCTTCTTGGGCACCAGAAAGTAGCGGGAATACCAACCACAACCTACTTCTGGGGCAGGAACACGCTTGATAGCTCCCTTGGCAAAGAGAGCTGTAACTTCCGGTTGGAGAAGGGTCAAGTGATCCTAAGCCATGTGATGGAATTGAGGTGACATGGATGGAGGGGTGGTCTCAAAGGGGAGGGAGTAGACCCTTCAGACAATCTGCAAAACCCATTTGACGTGATGTTGAGCCAGTGCAGGAGGTGATGGCGAATCCCGCCACCCACCGGCGAATGGTGGCCCTGAAAGGTCAGACTAGGAGGGCTTGGAGGCTGCTGCAGAGGGGGGGCTGGCGGACTGGCCCGCCCGCTGGACCCAGGACCCACGGCGGTGGGTCCCACGTCCCCAGCCCTGCAGAGGCTGGGCAGCTTGCGAAGGCCTGTGGCTCTGGACAGAACGTGGCGGGCACCCCTTTCATAGCCAAGAAAGGGGCGAAAAGTAGACTGCCCAGGGTGAGAGGTGGAAGCCCAAGGTCCTGGCCATAGCCCTGGAGTCCTTAAAGCACTTGAACGCGTTGCCTGCTTTGTCACCAAACAAGTGACGGCCATCAAAGGGCATGTCCAACAGTGTAGCTTGGACATCACCCGAAAAGCCAGTGGACCTCAGCCAGGCGTAGCGACTCAGGGCTACTGACGTTGAAATTGTCCGATCCAGCGAGTCAGCAGTGTCCAGCCGACATCCTACGGCAAACTTCGCTGCATCTCTCCTTTCAGCAACTGCACGGAGAGCACCGCCCGGGCCTCCTCAGGACACTGTGGCAGCACCTGCGTGACCTTGTCCCACACAGAGTGGGAGTAACGGCCCAAGAGACATGCGGTGTTCACAGACTGCAGTCCTAAGCAGGAGGAAGAAAACATCTTCTTCCCAAGGTGGTCCAGCTCCTTGGATTCCCTATCAGGTAGTGCGGTAGGGAATGCGCCCTTGGAAGTCAAGGCTTAGACCACCAAGCTCTCGGGGGTGGGGTGCTGGAAAAGGAAAATGGGGTCGCCCAGAGCCAGGTGGTGGTGTCGGGCAATCACCCTATCCACAGGAGTCCCTGTGTTGGCCTTGGACCAAGTGCCCAAAAAGATGTCTGTGAGGGCCTCATTGAACAGAAGCAGAGGCTCTGAAGAGGCAGCTGCCGGTTGACGCACTTTAGTCAGGAGGTTAGTCCTAACCGCCACCGTAGGAAGCTCAAGGTTTAAGGCCTCAGCCGCCCTACGCAACACCACTGCTTATGATACGCCCTCCTCTGTAGCCACAGTAGGGGGAGAAAGCATGACAAGGTCTGGAGAAGTGTCCAGACCACTGGCCTCACCCAACTCCTCTCTCGAGTCCGGATCTTCCAACTGGTCTGACAAAGAGTCCACAGACCCCTCCCAGTCCTGCTCACCCTACTCTGGTAGCCACTCAGGGTGATAGGGAACACCAGAGGAGAAAAGGGGTACGAAAGTACCGGTCGGCGCCTTTCCAGATGATGGGCGACATCGGTCTGGCTCCGCGTACACATCGAGGGGGAGGCTGGGGTCGACGTCTGCTGGGGACACAACCAGTGTTGGAGGGGGTGGAGGTGTTGTCACTGGATTCGGCGTTGGAAGAGGTGTCACAAGGTCGACCAGTGCTGATCCGGAACCAGGGGTGGATCTCTGGGGGCCCTGCGGCAGCGGAGCCACCGGTATCGAAGGCCTTGAGCCCCCAGCCGTGTCTGCGGGGCCTGAAAGCGCACCGGCAGAGTCGGGCTGCACAAAAATAGAGTAGAAGGCTTCATGAAAGCTACCAAGGTGAGCAGGGGTCACTCCGGCTCCCAAAAGGGGAGGGAAGCTCGGAGCCGACCCAAAAGGCTCCACGGGCGGAGCCGGACGACTACTGTTCGCATCCCACGTCGCATCGGACGACGGACAAGAAGAACGCGAAGATCGGCAGTGCTTCTTCACCTTCTTTTTGTGCTTCGACTTACTCTATGATGAAGACTTTGACGAGGAGTGGTGGTGATGGCTCCGCGACCGGTCCCGCAACCTCCCTCTCGACCAGGAACTCGAGCGGCGCAGAGCCGACTGCCGGGCCTCCAGAAGCTTTCGAGACAGCTCCCGCAAAGACTTTGGTGCCATGGCCCGGCAGTTGGAGCACAACTTTGGGTCGTGGTCACGCTCCAGGCAGCAGAGGCACACAAGATGGGGGTACGTCACGGACATCAATTTGTGGCAGGAGCCACAAGGCTTGAAGCCACTACTCCGAAATTACATCCCTGTGCACCTGGATTCCACAAACTCGAAAAAAGAAGTCGACAATAGTCACAAAAAGAGAGTAAAAAAGTAACTTGAAGTGCTGGTCTCTCCGGATCTGCGCTGGCTGGCGCAGAAAAAGAAAGAACTGACGTCAGAGCTTAGGGGCGGCATCTAAGTAGATAGCGCAATGTCGTTCCGGTGACCACAACACCAACGACGAACGTAGAGATGACCGACGTCACCTGCCAACATGCAGGGCTACTGCTGAAAAAAAATTATCTGGATCCAGTCTGTTGCCTGGGGGTAATTCTAAGGTGAGGAATCCATAACCAATAGTCTCTTTCAGATCTCCGTGTTTCAACATACATACACGTTTGAAAAAATATATATATCACTTCCTCAACTAACAATCAAAATATGCATTTTTTTAAATCATAGCCGGCCCCAAATAATACATACACACACACTACAGATGTATAATTGATAACCTACCATTTGAAGAAGTGCCCTTGAAATTTTCCTTCTGCAGCATCCAATTTACAGCCTCGCTCTGATAAGGTCGGAGCACTGGGATCAGAGCTGGGTGTTGCACATCCTGCTTGGCAATACTCATATCTCGCTGGTGTGTGTGTCTCACAAAATCATACAGCTCTTCAATGTTCTCCCTTTCCAGCTCTTGGTCAGATTCTTGTTCTTCATCCATGGCTTCTAAAGAACACATTGATGGAAGTCCAGAGTTAACCTGTTGTTAGCTAGCTTTTAGAGGACATTTAACTCTTGTACCGTTTAACGCTTGCATCTGTCCATAGGGATTCAGAACCTTTAACATCACGAGAAAAACCACTTCAAACTACTTTAACCATGAAACACTAGTGCATCAATGCCACGAGACATCCAACGAACCTGTCTCTGCGATGTCGGAAAGGGTACGGAAGACTCTGTCCCCAATGTTCTTTTCTCTGCAAGCTTTTTTACATGTTATCCTATTAGATATATAGAGCAGGATGTAACCTCATTCCAAAATGGCAATTTCGGAAGCTTGACTGCAAATCTACAAAGACACAAAAGCTGCAGACCTGCTCCTACATGAAAGTTAATCTGTCTTCAGAAAGGGATTGTCTATAAATTCATGTTTGGTCAAATACATTTTTTGGCAGTAGGAACCTTCGGGGGCAGGGAGACAAAGTCGGAGGGCTGAGGCTTTACATAAACAGGATTTTAGGCCAAACACACATTCAACTATCAGTCTCCACAGACAGATTCAAAGCAGTAAGTTGCACAGAAATATTAAATGAATTCGTTTACAGGGGGCTTACTTAGATAAATTCACCTATTATCAGTCCAGCAAACACCTTGCCTTGCATCATTATGCTGTCTATGGTGAGAGTTATGTACGTTCTTATATCATCAGTTGCTGCAAACAACTAAAGGTTTAGAGATAGCTCATTTCAAAATGGTATCTGGGCTGCCATTGACTCATGTGCCTTGTCTTGGTGTGAAGGCCACAAATACTTAAAATTCAAATGCTGGCAGAATTAAACGGGACTATATTTTCTGTGTTAAAAATAAGAATGTTTTGTGAATTTAAAATACATATAAAAACACCACACATTGTTTTAACAGATGTATTAACAAGGAGTGCAACTGTTCAAGTAATAGTTTTAAGGTCACAGTTCTATTTCAATTAAAAAAATAGCTGCCAAGTGTTACCATACTATAAGGTAAAAAAAGGTCCCAAAAAGGCCGATGTCTCTCTTAAGAACAGCTTAGGAAACCCAGCTGGTATACTCAGTGTCATCATACTGTCTCTTATAAGTAATCTTTGCAAACCTCTGCTTTTTTGTAGCAAAACTGGAAACTTTTACTTAAAGCTGTTAATTTGGTAAAATGGTGTGTATGCAGTAGCACGCATGTACATCACTTCTCTCAATCAGTACAAAATCATCTTCAAAAATCAACAGCAAAGGCACACTATGTATCTCTCTTAGTTTTCAGGTTTTAACATTGGCAGGTCGATTGACCATCAACAGTAACATAAGATGGGATGAAAAGTTGTATTTTTTAACAGGAAAGCGTCTGAGAACATCAGAAAATAGAGTTATTATCTAGGTTACATTTCAGGCGTAACCACTTATTTTGTATTTATGGGAACAAATGGCCAAAAGAGAAGATTATAGGAACGTCGAGATAATACAAAGAAGGTCAGCTCCAGGCAAACAGGCTGTCTTCTCTTTTATCCTGTGCTCATGTAGCAACACCCCAATGTGCCACTAGTTCTCAAAAGAACGATTCACAGTGCTTCTCTGCTTGTCTTATGAATTTACCAGACATTTTGCCTGAGGTATTTCCTGTAGTTGTCTGTTTCTTCATGACCGAATGCAAGCAATTCTGGTTTTCTTTCCCCAACCATTCTTTTCTAGGGCACCTACTTGCTCTTCTAAAATTCAATGTTCTTCTCTTTCATTGTGTTCCTACAGGCATTCTCATTTCCCTCATTCTTTAATGTGAAGCCTAAGTTCATTCTTGAGTTCGGTTTTTACAGCGTCATACTAGCATTTGTTAAAATCAAAACGTGCAATGCTGTGACTCACAGCTTTAATTATTCTGTCAACTCTAGATAAAGCCTGCTCAAAATGGACAATGACAGTCTGATTCCACCATAGAGCTGACTCCTAAAACAGTTCTCTTAAATTGTCAGGACGTTGCTTTTGCTTAGATCTCACTGCTCTTGAGGAACCCATAAAACACACCCAGACAGCCCCAAAATATTCCAAACTAAAAAATAATTCATTACCGCAGGTTCAACTTTTTAACCTTTTCATAAATAATTTTTAAGCAAAATCAAAGGAGTGACTCCAAAATATTATGAGGTGCAGTCAAAAAATATAATGTCAGCTAGAACTCAATCTTCTTTATTCAACCACTGGCACATTAGGAAAATATCTGCAGGCCTTTTAAAATGCACAGAAATCATTTTGCACACATTCAATATTGATATATAAAATGACTATGCTTTATTCTTTAAATATTTCATATGCAAAACAACTTGCCTTATCAAATCAATTTTTTCTAATATAAATACCATATTTTCCCTTTCAATTATTGAGTTATACTAACAGTATCTCCTCTGTTATTAATACCATATAACGTGGTTGGTCAAAAGACTGATTCAGCAACATCATGGTATTACAGCAAGTCTCTATGTCAGGGTGCTGCCCATAATCAGCTTATGATTTCAAATCCAAATTATTCCAATCAGTACATGCTTTTCTTTGCCATTAAACACTTTTGATCCAATAAAGGGTATATATGTGGCTGCCAAAAGGAGGATTATTGAACGCAACAGTCTTGTTTGCAGTATCCAATAGATCTTTCATCATCAATGGCTCATAAATATATATGAACAGGGATGGAGCTTGGGACCAGCCACGATGGGTGGTTCTTGAGGAGCCCCTTGACCTGCTGCTCTTTCCTGGAGACTTGTGGTGGCACAGGGGGGCTTGTTTTACTGCTCGAGTGCCAGAACCTTGTGAAATGAGGGACTTCCCTCATAGTGCTGTGAAGAAGTGCCTCAACTGCACCGCGAAGGCCTGAAGCCATCTTGTGTCCTGACAGATGATTTCAAGATGGTACCTACCCAATGGATTGGCTCAAGATAGATCAGCAGCGTCAGTAAGATAGGCTAATTGGACAAGTTGTGGCAGGTCGAGTAAGGGAAAGTGACTGAGATCCTAGGTACAAGAGACTACTCTAGCCATTCGACTGTGGTGGTTGTGTTGCCTCCATTCCTAGACAGCGTAGGAAATGAAAAGCGTATGGACTGGGAGGAAGAGTGGCAAGGTACAGCAGGCGGTGGAGAGGAGGAATTTGCGACGGCAAAAGACCAATTGGTAGTACATGTCTGAGCAACATAGTACATTCGATTGGGGGCATTTTGCAGTCTGTGGAGCACAAGAAGAAATGGTTGATGGAGGAGAATTTTGAAAAGATGGATATCTGAGAGAGAGCAAATTGGAAATAATGGCAGCACTCTCAAGACCATCCTAGACAAGCGCAAGAAGGTGGCGGAAACAGCTGCAGGAAAGTTCGGTTTGAGGGTACAGAAATTAGAACATTAGAACAGAAACTGCAGATACTGGGGGTGGGGGGGGGCAAGCAGACCAGCCAGAACAACAAAATGAAGAAAAAGGAGGAATTTTGGGACAAAGCTATTAGAGTTCTGGTGGCCTTCAAGGGGAGAGTGGAGGCATTGGAAAATGCTCAGCGAGCTGGCAATATTAAGTTCTTTGGGTCTGAAAGACTGACATATTTTTTCCCTAATGTCTAGAATGTTGTGACCCTAAAAACCTGTTATGCAGAGCTTATAGACTTTCACCTAGATCCCTAGCACCTTAAATATGAATGGCAATTGTACCATAATAGTGACCATGTCCAACCCTGACTTTAGTGACTCTTTACTTAAACAAAACCTGCAAAACGAAGGTAGGCAGAGCCCTAATTTTCTGGACCTATATGTGGGGTCCCTAGGATGCAGGCTAGAGTTCCAGGCTGTGTAGACATAGCTTGTTCTGCTAGGTGTTAAGGCCTATCTCTGGTATCTGGTACACCTTAAAAAAAACTTCGGTTGACAGAACCTTTATGTTTGTGCAGACTGAAGCAGCAAGAGCCTTTCTAGAACCACAGATGTAGGGGGAGAAAGTACCAAGCGTGGGCTAATAGATAAAAAGATTATCATGTGACTATAGGTTTGTGGTTTAGGTCCAATCTTCCGGAATAGCAGTGGAGGACTTGGTGGGACAGGTAATGCAGGAAAAGTATGCTGTGTGATCCCCTTGTGGGATGAAGATATATATAGTTCGAGTGATATATTTTCCATCTGCCTACTGCATATCCCCAAAACACTGTTTCTCTTTCCTTTCCTACTGTTTCCTTCCTGTCATGTCCTTTAGGATAGTCTTGTCATGTATACCCCATTTTACATACATTGTCCCATCCATATGACAATAACGATTTTTACCTAGTACATACACATGTCCTTAGGCATGGTAGGATAATTCTGTATAAGGGTCACAACTTTTTTCATCCTTGGCAAATAGCCAGCTGTCCATGATCGCATTTGTTTGGAAAAACATTTATGATTGTTTCCAAAACATTTAGGTGGTTTTCAAACCATATCAGTTCTAGAAGAAAGCCTGGAGTGATCACTTCAGTATAAAAGACCATCACTCCCCTCTACAAATGAGAGGAGTATGCCTTCCAAGCTGACACGGGGTCCTGCATGCTGAATCTTCGACACGCAGCGGTCTGACATCCCTTGCGGGGTGTCATCCTTGAAGCAGATATGGGGTCCTTCATCCTCAACCATCAGGTGAGGGGGCTGATTCTTCCCTAGGGGTTTCTTGGCTACAGATACACATAGCTAAGCACACATGCATGCTACATATACAGATCTAGGCTAGGTACATTTGGGTAAATTACTTATGAAGCGCATTTTAGGAATATGAAAGTGCTACTGTTGTTTTGAACTGCTTATGTTCATCTTATTAGCACTACGGTAGAAATGTATCTACTATTTAGTATATTGGTACTAGCAATCTCTTTTGTATACTTCTGCCTCCTCATTGTCACAGCACATATGTTTTACACAAGGCTGTCGCTAAACTAATAAATACTTATTGAAACGTCCTAATCGCCATCCTGTGTAGTTTCTGAGAGTAAGCAAGCACGAGTGTCTGAGCTAAATGTTTTGTACTGTTTTCCACGATCCCTGAGGAATCAGGGTTGTCATGTTCAGTGGTTGCCAGAAACTATCTACACCACTGTAGAATACAGGGGGGTGGTAGTGGCACTGTAGAGCTAGCTGGTCTAATGGCTGACATATCCTATGGGGGAGTCCGAAAGTGGTTGGGACACCAAGCCCTCAGTTTAGGTCATCCAAATCGTGCAGGTCCTGGGGGAGCCCTAGGAAATACACGACATTCCCTTCCCTTTATCGATTTAGGAATAGAGTATTAGGAGATTAACCGCATGCGTGCGGGCGGAATTCCGCTTGCACGCTGAGATATGCGAAAGCGCATGTTACGTGACGAGCTGGGCTCGTCATCAGCGTAGCAGGAGGCTACCTCATGACGAGCCCAGCTCGTCATCAGCATCGAAGGGGTTAAGGTGCAGAACAAGTTATTATTAAAAATTAGTTATCGCTTTCTGTTTTCCACTGTTGATTCTATTTGAATTATGTAAGCTGATACAAAACACAAATTACTTTATGCATACTGGAAATTATGAGGGGAGGGAATACTGTATTCTAACACTTTCTGAAAAGCACTTTGGCTTAATAAAAATGTTTGAGACTTAATATAAATAAGCAGTCACTGATGATGTTCACCATCAAATGTTCACTACCTCCATGAATTAGGGACATTAGAAACTAAATTCGCACAGAGCAGTTAAAACTGTTACAAAAAGGGCATGGCCAAGACGCGACAGAGTAGGACGTGCATGCTCGTCGCTCCGTCTCGCCAACCAGGCCCGCAGTTTTAGCTTTGAGTTGCGGGGCCGCCGAAGCCAGAAAACAATTGTATTGGCTGGCCTGGAGCTCGAGGCTCCCTTTTGCAAGGGCTGGTGAGGGAGGCAGGCCGGAATGCGGTCTGGTCGGGGTCTGGACCCATAGGCGCTAAGCTGAGCCGGAGACAGGACTGTTGCGACGGTGTCCTGAACCGACGAGATAAAAGGGACAGGGGCTGTAGGAGTCCCCGACGGGTATGGAGACCTGCGTCAGTCTGCCCGCCCTGAGGAACCAGAGGACCTACAGCTGAGTGGTCGAAGGCTGGACCGGCCGGGGGTCTGACTGGCCCGGCAAAGGTGAGCGAGGCCCCTGAGCGCAGCGCAGCAACTCTCTCAGAGAAGACGCCGGGAGGGGTGAGGAACAGCCCAGACCTCCAGGCAAAACATCAAGATAGGCTCGAGTGTTGGTCTTGCGAAGCGTTGCACCGGACAAGAAGGGCCAGGCCAGCAAGACCCATCGCGGCAGCGGAAAGCCTAAGGGAGGCCTGGAGGAACCGAGCGGCGGCAGAAAGAAGGGGCAAGGGACTTGGTGCCCACCCAGAGACTCACACCGCCGCAGGCCTGTAGACCTGGCCTCAAATAGTGGCTATGCCCATTGCTAACTTTGGAGGGGCGAGGATTAACCCCAAGCATTGCAGGAGGCAGCGGAGGCAGAAATCATTAGTGGTCTAGCGGAACCGGGCCACAGGCGGATTGAGTGAGGCTCTCGAGACTCGTTGAGACAGCAGAGGGCCTGAGATAAGCCCAAAGGATGGAGCATCGGCCGGGGCAGAAGAGGGCCTCCCAAAATGCCCAGAGATCACTGATTGCGATAGGCCAGGACTCAGAGGGGGCAGAGATCAAGCGGCGATCTGCCCGGCCCTACAAACTAAATCCCGACCGGCTGCCGGCCGGAGTGTTCCCGAGCGGGCCGGGAGAGGAACGGGAAAACCCCAAAACAATCAGGTATCCAGCGACGAGTTGGTGACGGTGGGTGTGCGGAGAATCCCCGCCCTACAAAGAATAAACAAGTGGCTTCAGGAGGCCTGACGCAGTTGGTAAGCGAGCGGCCGGAGGGGCACACTTACTAGGCGCAGACAAAGAGCCGTACTCGAACTGGGACATAGAGATTGAGCCTTGGAAAGTCGGACCCTGATAATAGAGGGGTACCTAGGCAGAGACAGGAAGCGGCGGAGAGGGGGAACATAGACTGTACTTGGCTGACACACAATAACACTGCTTCCCGCATCAGCCAGTACGGTTGGAGAATGGCCTAAAAGTGAGGGGGCTGAGAAAATCTAACTAAAAGAGAGACCAATACCCGAGCACCCCATATAGGAACTAAAGCACACAGATCCTGTTAATTCTATTGCTGCGCAATTTGAGTCCTGTGTCAAGCAAACTACCCCCGATCACGAAAAGAGTCTCTAAGCTGGCGGTGGATCATACTTGTGGGTCTCAGGCACGATAGACAAACTAATAGACTAGGTTTGAGTTTGGACTGTTCTTGTGCGGTCCCCCCTAGGGGTCTGCTCGAGTCCACGGTCCGGGACAAGGAGGTAACGACCTAGCCAAATCAAGGGCTTGAACCGCTGGGAGCGGACCCTCTCCTGAGCCGAATCAGTGACTAACACCCCTGTGAAGGGGAAAAAAAATCGCTCTGTGAAAGACCGCTTGTTTAAAACGGCTAGTGGGGGTCGATGGAGACACAAAGCGTAACAGACTGAGGAGACGCAGAGGACCCCTTACACGTGCCTCTATAGAAACTTTATTCGCCGTACTACGAGAGGACTTGAAGTCACTGAAAACAGACCTGGTGCACAAACTAGGAGAGGTCAGGAGGGACGTGGATGCACTAGGCGACAGAGTAGACACGCTGGAATCACAAACCACCAGCAGAGATGAAGAGCTGGAACAATTACAACAAGAAGTAATCCGTCTCCGAGAACAACACCTTGATCTTCAGGCTCAGATCGAGGATCTTGAAAATCGTTCAAGAAGAAATAACATCCGGGTCAGGGGGGTCTGGCACGGGGCGGAGAACCAGACCATCAGCGCATACATTGAGACTCTCTTAAGCTCAGTGCTGGAGAGCCCGGAAGACATGGAGATCAAGCTAGACCGAGTGCACCGTGTGGGACCCAGGAGGCTGCCACCAGCTCCCCCTGCAGACATTTTAGCATGTGTTCACGATTTTACTCCGAAGGAGCAGATACTACAAAAAGCTAGAGAATCTCATCAAATTACGTTTCAAGGGCTGCCAATCACCCTCTTCCAGGATCTAGCGCCTTCCACGGTGCAGAAGAGGAAAGCTTTGAGGTCTGTTACGGCACACCTCTGCGCTAATAAGACGCCATACTCATGGGGCCATCCTTTTCGCCCTATTTTCCGCTGGGAGGGGAAGGCTCACCTGATTCGTTCACTCACAGAGGCAAACCAAGTCATTGGCATATCAGAAGAGCCAGCAGCAAATCCACCAAGTTCGAAGAAACACAATGAAGGCCGGGAAGGAATAGATGGCGGACAGTGGTTCCTGGTCGAGGCTCGCTTCGGTAGGACTCAGAGACCATCGCAAAGGAACGACAAGCGGTCCTGGCATCAATGGGGGAGCACTCGACCGACCCAGCTTAAGAGGATAAGCACGCCAGAATAATATGCACCTATGATGAGGCTGGGCCTAATGGTCCCAAGATGTTGGGTTCTAGAAGGGAGTGGGCCCGGGGGCGGCGGAGTGGTGGGGCGATTCGAGCCACTTCCACCCCCTTTCCATGGGCTTGATCTCTCAGGACTACAACATACTCTTAAGTACACTGCTATCTGTTTGGGGTATTGTTTTTTTTGGGTGTTTCTCTCTCTCTCCCGTACCCTTCAGTCCCAACCACTTGCATTGATGTAAAGGGTTTCTATCGTCATATAGCTTAGGATAGACGCCGTTAACATAATCACCCAACATAATCCACCTAGCACGTTCATTAAGGGAAAATTGTAAAGGATTTAGATGGGACACTCATAAAATTCACACTCTAAACGTTAAAGGGCTTAACAACCTTGTGAAAAGACGGGCCATACTGCCCTATTTAGAGAATTCGGCACCCACATCTGTCTCCTGCAGGAGAATCATCTCTTCTCGGGAGACACACAGACTTTGCTCTAGAGCATTCCCTCAGCAAGCATTCTCCTCACTCTCCATCAAATCTGCGGGAGGGGCTATACGAGTTTCAGCCTCACTTATGGCGAACTTGGGTCCCAAAATAGCTGAAATTAAAGGTCGCCTACTGGCATATTCCTTCTGTGTGGAACATCGATCCAGAACTGTTGGTTCCATATATGCCCCCAATAAAAAACAGGAACATTTTACCACTCAGCTGTAGCAGAGGTGAGCACATAAACTGAAACTTGTGGTGATAGGAGGGGACTTGAATTTGACATTTGAAGGGGGCGTGGTCTCGTCAGCAGCAAGATGGCTGCATGCAGCTGAGCGAGCTCTGCCAGCCGAGCTTTGCAATTCTGCATTACCCGCCATCAGTGGGAGGCATCCACCTACTAAAATGCTACTTTACATTGTGCAACTTTGCTGAGACACCGAGGGAGCAGCGAAAGTCCGGCGCCCGGGGTGTATGCGGTGCTGGGGCCTTGCTGGCAGCCAGTTTCTCCTGTGACACCCGTGGGCTTATGTGGGCCCATCCTGCCTGCCGAGGCACCACCCTGCTGCGTTCATAGAGGCTGGCCGCCCTGTGAGCATCTCTAGCCGAAGTTTTGCTGGGATTCCCCGGGGGCTGATCTGCGTCTGAGGCGGTGGTGCCCGGCTCTGGCTGTTGTGAACTTGGTGCAGCACCGTGCTCGCGGCCTGGAGGCTGGGAAGGTGATGTCGCCGGACTGGTTCCCATTGTCATCCGTGGGCCCTGCTGCACCAACATGCTGCCCCGGGACTCGGCCCAAGTGCAGGCGCACTACTCCACACAGCCAGGACCTCCAGGGTTCATCCACAAGTAAGGCTGCTGTATCTAGGTGAGACTGACTGGGCGGTTTGATTGCCTCCTTCCCGGTGTCGCAACTGCGGGAGTCCGGGTGCTTGCGACGCCCCACTTGCCTAAGCGGCCTGCTGCTTCTGGGTGCAGCTTGATCCCCCCCATCCCCCTCCAGCACACCGCGCAGCGGAGCCGTGCTACCGCCTGCCCTTGCCTTACTGTCCCGGCACAGTTGCGTGGGGGCCTTCAGTGCCATCCCTGTTCAGGGTCTGCCACACAGCACACATGAGCCCGTGCTGGAGGAGGGATATCCCGCAGATCTCAGCAGATTCCCTTTTGCGGTCCTACTGACATTCCGGCTGTGACCGGCTGTGACCGGCTTGGCCCCGGAGCTGTGTGCACCCTGTGGTGAAGTTACTTGAGGCGTTGTCGCCCTAAACTTGCAGCCTGATCTGCAGCTACCTCCAGGCCTCGGCCCATACTCCGCAGCCCACTGTGACGCCCATAAGGCCTTACCTAGGAGCTATCTATTCCCTTGCTACCTCGCTGGCCAGACCAGCCTCTGGACTTACAACACTGGCCTGCTACTGCAAGTCTCCCAGTGATGCTCACTGTCCTCCATACCCCTCACTGCCTTCCCGCAGAGGGTCACGATGGGGGAGACGGATACCAGGCAGCTCAAGCTCACCTCCTCGATGTTGGTGCGGGCAAGGGCGGTGACCCCCCCAGTCGAGGCCGGTGAGCAGTCGACTCAGACCGACCTCCCCGGAAAGCAGGAGGACAGTCTCAAAACCATCCTCTTAGAAGTCAAGTCCAGTCTAAAATCCATACAAGCCAAAATAGACCACTTAACATTACGCCTTGACCAAGTAAAGCAGAGGGTGGACTCCCACGATACACAACTTGACCAGCTCGGGTAAGGGTTTCAGATACTGAGGACGCCGAAGCATCTGGGGCACAGAAACTCCTCAAAATGGATAAAATCCTCGAAGTCATGCGCGCCAAGAACAAGGACTTGGAGGTGTGTTCCCGAAGAAACAACATTCAGGTTGTGGGCCTGCCAGAGGTCACCACCACCAGGAAAATGGAGGAGTTCCTTCAGTCCCTGCTCTGTGAGCTCTTCGGTCCTGGCCTGTCCACCCACTTCATCCTGGAACGAGTGCACAGATCACTTTGCCCCCGGCCTCCCCTGGGGCCCCTGGGCGTCCTATCATCGCCCGCCTGCTGAACTACCAGGACCGGAATTCCATTCTCCGCAGGGCCCGAGAGCTGGGCGAGATCAATCATCAGGGAAGCACGCTGTCATTTTACCCTGACTTTACTCTGTCCGTCCAGGAGGCCTGCAGTGACTATCTTCCTGCTAAGCATATCCTGAAACAGCTCAACGTCACGAATGAGATGCTACACCCCTCCTAGCTCTGCAATGACTTTGGGGAAAAGCCTAAATACTTCACCGACCCAAAGGTTGCCCTGACGTTCGCTAAGCAACTGCAGAGGTCCCCACCACGTAATAGTCGCACTGATTCTGAAGCTCACCACACTAGAGACAATGACTGAGGCCTCCACGCCTGGCCCTGTATTACTGAAATGCATGTTATAAGTTGATTTTTCTCACATGCAATGTTTGCTGTAATGTATCACGCTTTGTTCTACACTATGCATACTCAGCCTCTGCCCTTACACCCTTTGGCGACCAGCGACAGGCAGGCTTGTGCTGCCTCTAGGGGTTTCCGGTCTCTGTGTGGGTTGACATAACATGCCCACCCTGTTAGCAAGCATGTGAACTCCCCTGAGCGTTACACCTCCCCTAAAGTCGCCTCCCTCTGTGCTGCACCACGCTCGGCCACCCTGCCTCTACGGCAAGGGAAGGAGGCTGTGCCCACGCACCCCCGCTGGGATGATTCCCACTTATGTACCTAATTCTCCAAGTTCTGGTTCTCTGGATGGGGAGGGTTTAGATGTTCAACCTAATTGGGGGATTGGAGTGGGAGGAGGGTGGGATGGGGACTCTACTCACAGGGCTCCAACACTGGCGGCCCTTGCAAGAGGCTTGCACCGTTTTTTGTTCGGTCTTGTTCTTGGCACGTTGTTGTGGAATGCACTCTGCAATGTATCGTTCACCACTGCACTTATCTCTGACACTCCTTCCTTAGACCATAGGCGCTACATTGCCCACCCACTTTGCGCTGTTACATGACTGATAATACATTTTGGACCTGGAACATTAGGGGTCTGAACGATCATCGAAAGGAACGCCTGATGCATGCACAGCTTGTCAGACACCAAGTAGATGTTAGTTTCCTACAGGAGACGCACCATCTTCCAGCTACTTCATCTAGGCTACTATCTCATCACTGAATTGTATACTTCCTTCTACTCTAACTACTCACACGGCGTCTCCATCCTTTTCAGGAGAACACTCACTCTTTCAATCATTCAGAGGGCTACCACATGAATCTGGCTGGCACACTTTATAATCAACCACTGATACTAGCAGTATATGTCCCTAATTCTGAAGATCTTGACTTCCTCACACACGTACGGCAGCTCATATACTCCCTATGGCCCCCTTCTCTAATCTGAGATGGGGCAATTTCAATATTGCTCTCTCACAGGCCCTAGACCGTTCTGGAGACCGCATCCAGCACCCGCAGGCCACTTCCCTCCTCCACTCAGTTATGGTTGGTAACTCCCTGTTAGACGCCTGGCAACATGCACACCCTGGCAAGTGCGCTGGAATTGCTGTTAAAGGCTAGTGGGCTCCTGGTCCAGCCTCGACTTCTGGATCACTACACATGATATCACCTCGTGGACCACCTCCGTGGACCACATGGCCCGCACTCTGCCCAACCACGCCCCCGTACGCTTCCGTATGCGGCTCCTGCCCACACTTCACCATATGTTTGCTTGGCCCTTACCTCCCAGTGCCCTCGGCGACGCCGCCTTTCGCAGGAAAATTCATGGGCGATCATTGAATACTTCGAATACGTCGGCTCTGTCGAATTGCCCTCAACCCTCTGGGAGGCCTTTATGGTTGTGATTCAGGGGGAATGCATCTCCAGACAGTCTGGGGTGCTGAAGTCTATCAGGGGTACCCTCGAGTGTCTGGAGAAAGATATTAAAGCTTTAGACCTTGAACAATCTCAAGACCCCAACCCTGCCACACTTGCGTCGATCAGAGCCAAACGTACTGAATTCCACGTGGAGGCGGACAGGGAGGTCACATTTCTAGTTAGAGAGGCCCATGCTAGACGTTACGGTGAGGACGACCACCCCGCCAGAACTCTTGTGAACCTCCTCAGGCATCCGCATACCTCTTCTTACATTATGGCACTGAGCGATGGTGCCGCTGACAGAACTACCTCTCCTACAGAGATCATTGCCAGGATTAGCACCTTTTATTCCCAGCTATACACTGCTGGAGCAGCGGCCCCTCGAGAGATCATGGACCAATATTTTGAATCCATTGAACTGCTGTGGCTTGGTAATAGCCACAGGGACTACCTGGATGAGCCCTTTACCCAGGAGGAAATCTCTACTGTCATAGCAGGACTTCTGGGTGACAAGGCCCCCGGCTCTGATGGGCTCACCCTTGCATTTTGTAAACAATACGCACCCCTTTTAGTTCCACATCTAGCTGCAATGTACAATGACTCTCTCAAATGGATATGTTCACACCCCGTCCCTCCGTGAGGCTCTGCTTACCCTTCTATTGAAGCCAGACAACCCCACCACTATCTCAACCCCACCAGCCCGAGTACTGCTCCCTGTCACTGATTAATACTGACAATATAATAAATAAAATGTATGCTAAACTGTTGGTCAACTGTCTCCTTCCGCTTAAATCATTAATAGCTCGCCCTGACCAGTGAGGTTTCATCCCGGGGCGTGCCACTTCACACAATCTGCGCACCATCTTTTCGGTCCTTCACCAGATCAACCACACTCTGCCGGCTGTGGCCGCCCTCCTGGATGCCACTAAGGCCTTTGACACTCTAGAGTGGCCCTTTCTTTTTTACCTTCTACCTTGACTGGGGTTCAGTCCAAATTTTGTACGCAAATACTATTGCTTTACACACTCCCTACGGCGCGCATCAGGGTGAACGGAGAGGTTACTGACCCCATTGCCATTTCGAGAGGCACCGGACAGGGCTGTCCCCCACGCTCTTTGCTATCGCCATGGAGCCCCTGGTGGCGCGGCTCCGCCAACACCACACACACACAGGGGCATTGGATTCTCGGCTTGTGCTCTTGTCACCTCAAAGTATGCGGACGATGTAAAGATATATAGCCGCAAGCCTCGGGAGAATCTCGAACCCATAACCAGGAAGGTTGTTCGCTTTGGCTCCCTCTTCGGAGCCAGGTTAACTGGAGTAAATCTGTCCTTCTCCCGGATGCGACCAAGCCCTTCACTCCCGATTACCCTTTCGTTTGGGCGAATGGCCCCACCAGATAACTAGGCATCTGGTTAAATAGGGATATGGATGAACTCTGGAGGTCAAATTCTGGCAGGGCAAAGGACTGGCAGGAAACCCAAGATTCGCGGGTGGCAAAAACTCCCTTGTCACTGGCTGGGGGCATCGCCATCGATAAAATGGTTGTACTCCCAAAATTCCTATACCTCTTTTAAAATATCCTCATCCCTTTCACGTCACATTTCTTCCGGAAACTGCGCTCCAACATTATCACTTTGATGTGGGCAGGACACCAGCACAGGATTGCCTATGACATACTAACACTGCCCTTGGTCTGGGGTGGCATGGGGGCTCCCGACTTCAAACTATACGTGCTGTACGTCATAACCAGTTTTCTACACTTCTGGATCAATCAAACACCTTTCCAGCCACATATGGCGGTCAAGGCGGACCTTGCCTCACCATGGCCACTGCAGACTGCACTATTTCTGCCGTACAAAGTTCCCCGTGGTATTATTGACACAGTCAAATGTCTGCGCTGGGCCTGGGAAGGGCTGCGTAAATACACCGTATGCTCTTACACTAGCCGCTTCGCCCATCAACACAGAACGCGCCCGCAATGTGTGGGGTGCAGATATAGAAAGAGACCTCTGCCCCGAACACTGGCAATACTGCTGCAAACAAATCAAACGCCTCTCCACCAATTATCGCCTGCAGCTCATTCATTTCAAATGCAAGAAGAACAATTGAGGGACAGATTGCAGAACAATGTCATACATTCACCCCAGTACAGAGATCTGGTCCAAAATCCATCTTTTTATTGCTCACCATGCCATTCTAGTTTGGACCCAGCCATATGTAAATCAGCCTCGACCCTGTGCCCCATGGGAACAGTCCAGGCTGAACTGCCAGGCCAGATAGTGTTTGCTTTGTTCGCCCTAAGTTGGCAGGGTATGCCCAGACGTGGGTCCCTTGCTCACTTTGCCACTGGATTCAAGCTAGCCTGGCTGATGAAGGGTATTACCCAGAAACCGGTCCCAGGATGCTTGTTTCCGGTTCAGGGAAGACCTGGCTTGGCAGTTCCGGCTGGACTGTTCCCATGAGGCACATGGTCAAGACTGATTTGCATATAGCTGGGTCCGAACTGAGGTGGGGAAGTGAGCTAAAGAATGATGATGAATTTAACCCAGATCTGCGACTGGGGTGAGTGTCTGAAAAGTTTCAGCGCTCCATCCATCATCCCCTTGTGTTTGCTTCACTCATTTCAAATACCTGCACAGACTGTACCGCACCCCCACAGCTCTACACAAGATGGAACTGATGGCCAGCGACAGATGTGAGCGCTGCTTGGCACCCGGTGCAGATTTCGCGCACCTGGCCTGGCTGTGTCCCAGGGTTTCCTTGTTCTGGAGGGAGGTGTGAACTGTTGTCAGCGAAATCACATTTGAGCGCATTGCCCCTGAACCCCTGCTGTACCTCCTATGCTACGTCAAACACATGTTGGATTCTAACTGCAAACTGAATGCGATGCTCCTGGTGCTTGCCAAGCGTCGGGTGGCCATCCACTTGGGGCATAAACCAGCACCCCTGGTCAAACACTGGCTGAATGATGCAGCCCACTGTCAGACATTTCTTTGCGAATTCTGGGATTTGATGCCAGCGGCCATTAGACCCCCCGACATATGAGACCCTCTAATTTCCTACCTCCGCCGACTGGACACTCCTAATGAGCCTGCAATTGGTTTCCCCATCACCGATGCTCAGACTGCCTGCGTCGACTTTGTGGACCTCAATTTCACCCCGACCCGACTACTCCTATCCCCTCTACAGTGATACAATCATAGCTCTAATATAGCTGTATTGCGCCATGGAAACATTTAAATATAAACCACTCTGTAATGTTGATTCTATCTGAAAGTGCAAACATTATTGTATTAACTGATGAATGGCCACCTGTAACATGCCTTAATTTCTTTTTTCAATAAAGGTTCTGAAAATCCCCAAACAAAATGTATAATATGTGACTAACCTTTTGCTTTTCCGTCGCACATTAAAAACAATACTCTTTCGGGAAGCATGGGGAGTGCTATAAGTTAGACATCTGGTTTCGGTAGTACTGGTTTCCTTTATGTACAAGCGCTTAGAGACCTTGGGGTGATAATGCGCTATATAAATTGAAATAAATAAAATAAAATAAAAATTTGACAACACCCTTCATAGGTCGGCCCAAAGACAGGGACAATCCGGAATGCTTTCTAAGGAAGGACAACAAAAGTTACAAAATGCAGGTCTGTTAGATATTTGGAGGGATGTGCACCCCACAGCTCGTGAGTATACATTCTACTCGCACCCACATAAAACATATGCCAGAATAGATTACATCTCAATGGATATTTCGATGTCAACCACTAACCCACCCTCAAACACTTGGCGCCTGAGAGACGCACTGCTGCAGCGCCCGAGGTGATCCAACAAAAAAACAAAACTATAAGGGATTACCTACAGGTGAAGGACACCCCTGAAACCTCAAAAGAAACCCAATAGGATGCCTTAAAGGTGGTGGTCAGGGGGGAAATTATATTTATAGCAGCCCAGGACAACAAAAGGCGGAAGGAGAGGAGGAACCTCCTGACAGCGCAGGTACAAGAATTAGAGCACCTCTACCAAAGGTCGGGGGCCCGGAGGGTGTGGTGCCAGTTTGAGGCTGCACGCTTGCACGCTTCCAGGTGGCAGCAATAGATTTAGATAGGGCAGAGTATGCTGCGCTGAGGCTGCACCGCACCTTTTACACTGGGGGAGACAGGAGTGGGAGACTACTGGCTAACAGACTGTGGATGCAGAGGCAGGCTGCGGGGGTATCCACAATACCTGCATCGACCGGGGAGATACTAGAGGATGACCACCAAATAGCAAAGACATTCTGTCGCTATTATAGAGAGCTCTATGTGGTGCAGGACCATCCAGTAGAGGCTCTAGATCAATATATGCGAGGGGTAGTAAAAGCGGAAACTGACACAAGACCAAGCAGAGACTATTGAATCTCTTATACAATTGGCAGAGGTAATTACAGCTATCTCCAAACAGAAAACATTAAAATACCCGGGCTAGATGGGTTTACGGCTCTTTTTTACAAATCATTCTGTCATATACTAGCCCCACTTCTCATTAAGGTGTATAATGCTATTGGGTCTACATCGCAGATTCCCGAAACTATGTGAGCAGCATCAGTGATAGTGATCCCCAAGCCTGGTAAGGACAAGAGGTACTGCGCCTATTACAGGCCGATCTCCCTACTTAATGTTGATCTTAAATTTTTTACCAGCGTTCTGGCCACCCGTTTATCCCGCCTCCCTCCCTGGCTTAATAGATCCGGACCAGGAGGGCAGATTGCTCCACATCACTGATAAGGCGCAGAGGTTTGAGACCGAGCGGATGCTCCTGTCGATAGATCCTGAGAAAGCGTTCGACAGGGTCCACTGGCCCTACCTAAAAGCAACCCTGCGACATTTTGGGATTCCCGACAGATTCATACGTTGGGTCTTTAGTGGTTATACTAACCCAACAGCGCCAGTTAATAGTGAACGGATGTGCCTCCTCTCCATTCCCAATACAGAGAGGGACTAGAGAGGGTTGTCCTTTGTCTCTTCTCCTTTTTGCCTTATATATGGAGCCTATGGCTCAAGGGTGCGAGACAACACTCAGATTACAGGGGTGGGTTTCGGGAGTGACAGACATACCCTAAACCGGTATGCAGATGATGTTCTTGCATCTCTGGAGAACCCCGATGTTTCGCTTCCGGCCTTTTTGGTTTAACTGGAGGAGATCTCACAGGTTACAGAGTTTAAAATTAACATTCAGAAATCCCAGGCTCTTAATCTCTCCCTTACACTCACGCTAGCAGGCCTCCAAGCAGTATACCCTATTCACTGGGCATCTGAAGCAACTCCCTATTTATCGATACATTTGGCCATATTCCAGCAACAAACAGTCTCACTAAATTACAAAGCTTTTCTTTTACGAAAATACGCTCCTCTCTTAGCCACTGGAAATCTTATACCCTGTCTTGGCTGGGCCGCATAGCGGCGATCAAAATGACAATTTTACCCCAAATACTATTTCTCTTCCAGATTTTGCCGCTGGACCTTCCCCTCACATGCCCCCCCCCCCCCCGCCATTACCATAGCTACCTTGCAAAGCGAGTTAGCGCACTTTATTTGGGCAGATGAGAAACCCTGCAAGTGCCAAGAAGTTAGTTATAGGCATACAGGTGAGGGAGGTCTTGGGATCCCAAATCTACAGAAATACTATCGGGAGTGCAGATCAGGGCCTTAGTGGAATGGTCCACGTCTAAATCAGAAAAACATTGGATGTTCGTGGACAGGGCCATGGTCAAAACATCCCTATGGAAGATTCTCTTCCTCTCGAAACGGAACGGTCCTAGAAACCTCTGTATTTCACAGGTCACACAGACAGCACTGGGGGCTTGGGATAAAGTGGCGGAGAAAAACAGGTTAACAACCTTCCCATTTCCTTTGACACCTATTGCAGAAAATGTAGAGTTTACCCCTGGATTGGATACCAGAACCTTCCATTGGTGGACTCGAGAGGGCAGTCTCTCCATTGAGCCCTTCTTCGACGAGCCTGGTTTTCTCACGTTAGAGGATT
Source organism: Lissotriton helveticus (assembly GCF_964261635.1). Classification (NCBI taxonomy): domain Eukaryota; kingdom Metazoa; phylum Chordata; class Amphibia; order Caudata; family Salamandridae; genus Lissotriton; species Lissotriton helveticus. Next base: position 1,052,729,940 of record NC_136067.1, read on the forward strand.
TTCGTCAGTGAGTAAATATGCCTGAATCTGAGAGGTTTAGGTAACACCAAATAAGGCATTGGGTGATGCAACCAACGATTCTCCCTCAAGAACAACGCCATCATTTGAAAAGTGGCTCCTGTCAAAGTCATCTGACTCTCACCTTATCACAGAAATATACAATCAATTGAGGCCCCCTCCCCCCAATACTAAATCCCCGGGTCAGAGGCGATGGGAAACTGAACTGGGACGAGAGCTTACACTGCGAGAGTGGGAAAGTATTTACTACAGAGCTAGGTACACAGCTAGTAATAAAGCTGGTATAGAAACAGCCACAAAAATTACCACTTACTGGTATCTCACACCAGTCAGATTACATCCCGGAAACCCTGAACGGGATCCCTTATGTTGGAGGGGGTGTGGGGATCAGGGTACCCTGACACATATCCTGTGTGAATGCCCGAAATTATCTGAATATTGGAAACAGATCCTAGAGAGCACATCATTCAGGCTGCATTAATCAATGCTTGCTCCGTGGCTAAACACGCCCAGGACATTTTTGAACTGCTCTCTGATGAACAATTGGATTTAGTTTTCATTACCGAAACATGGCTCAGCGAGTTCCCTAATCCTGCCATTGAATTTGCCATTCCAAGGGGATAAAGAGATCTCCAGGGTCTGACACAAAACCGGGAAGAGGCAGTGGTGTTGCTGTTGTGTTCAGAGACAATCAAGCCGAGGCAAGGTCTCCACAGTTGGAGAAGGAGAGGCGCTTGACTTCTCTATAATTATCTCACTGCATTGTACGTTGGGTGGCATGGTGGTCTATCGACCTCCAGGCCCCTCTGGAGCTTTTCTAAAAGCACTTGATGAAATTGTAGTTCCTCAAGCATTGCAATTCTCTAATTTTCTACTCCTTTGTTACTTTAACATCCATATTGAGTGTGTAGAGGGGGAGAGATACTAGGGAGCTTTACGAGTCTTTGAACATCGCCCACCTTACTCAATGGGTTAATGCCCCTACGCATCAAGGAGGGCATACTTTAGATTTGGTTCGATGTAATTTTTCCTTTTGCACAAATGTACCCCTCCAAGTAACCTGGTCCGATCATTTTCTGATCAATTTCTCATGGACCATTCAGGCGCCCCATGCTCCAAGCAAGCAGGTCCAGGGGAAGGCTGTACATAAAATTGATCCCTCAGCCTTATGCTCCACCTTGATAGATTCCCGTCCTCCCTCTTCTACCAGCTTGGAGGGAGCGGTGAAAACTTTAGAGGGCTGGATTTCACAGGCAGTGGAACAGCTAGCTCCGCCCGGATCTACAAAGCGGGTTAGAATCTCTCCATCCAAATCCTGGTTTTCAAAGGAGCTTAAAGAGCAAAAAAAATATTGCAAAAAATTAGAATGGAATTGGAGCGTGGCCTATTGCCCTCTTGCTAAAATAGCACTTATAAAGGCCCAGAAAGGATATTACGCTTTCATAAACCTAGCTAAAAGTCAGCATCATGCAGAGCACATAGCTCAGTCCTGTAATAACACCAAGGAAATGTTCTCCATCGTAAAAAGCTTTGTGACCCCAAGGGCAGAGGATATATCATTACCTCCGTCGGCCATTTGGTGTGAGAAACTTTCGAGGTTCTTCATTGATCAAATTCTGTCGATACAAGCAAGTTTTGATGTGTCCAACTCTGATCAGGAACTGCCTATCCTGTAGAATATGACCAGTCCTAGCCATGATGTTTCTAATTCATCCTTCTCCTTGTCTGAATTCTCTGCTGTTGCTCAACAAGACTCAATGACTATTTTTAAATCACTGAAAGGCTTTTCCTGACTAATTCCCCCCGCCTCTGGCAGATATGGTTGTGTTCCCCAGCGCCAGGAAGCCGCTCGGCCGCAGTGCGCTTTATAAATTTCTTTTTCATTTCATTTCATTTCATGAAATCGGGCTCGCCAACTGACCCTTGTCAGGCCCGGTTGCTGGCCGCTGTCGAGAAGTTGTCAATCCAGAAGTTAATTCCCTCATCAACCTGTCCAACCAATCTGACACAGTTCCGCCCGAATGGAAGTAGGCCGAACTTCTCCCTTTGCTTAAAAAACCTTCCCTCGACCAGGCCAACCCTGCAAACTATCGACCCATTTCCATCCTTCCAGCTGTAGCCAAAGTATGTAAAATGTGTTTTTTAAGCAGCTGGCCAATTTTGTAGAGACTTCTGGATCGTTACATCCTGCTCAGTCAGAGTTTAGAGCTACCTATAGCATGGAGACGGCGCTTCTGGAAATATCAGAAGCGATCAGAGAGTGCTTGGATGGGGGCGGGAGCGCGGCTCTGATTTTACTGGACCTCACTGCCGCCTTCAACACAGTGCCACACTCACTGCTATTAGCGCGCCTCGCAAACATTGGTGTCGTCGGCCCAGCGTGGGACTGGATTAAATAATTTTTGGCAGACAGATCACAACAAGTGTGGCTTCCTCCTTTTTTATCGACCCAACAAAAGGTGACTACTGGAGTACCTCAGGGTTGTACCCTGAGTCCCCGCCTTTTTAATTTATATGAAACCCCTTTGGTCTATCTGGCTGAGAATCTGGGAGCAAAAATCATCGCCTATGCAGATGATACCCAGCTCCTTTTCACTTGGAAGGACTCCAACGAGCGCAGAAAACTGTCTAACAGCCGTTTTTAGATGGCTTGCAGCAGCCCAGTTAAAATGCAATGAGGACCAGTCCGAAATCCTCTTATACGGATCCTTTCCCCCACAGTTCAGGGAAGCCCTCTGGCCGCCAGATAGCCCATCCCCAGCTCTGTGGGACAGACAGTTAAGAACTTGGGCGTTTGGTTCGAGGAAAATCTTAGGTTCTCTACGCAAGTAAAGAAACTGGCTGGCCAATGCTTTGGCACATTGAAGTCCCTTAGGAGGTTTCGTCCTCTATTACCCAGGACTGCTAAGGAGATGATCACGCGCGCTCTGATCCTTAGCCACTTGACTATGCCAATGCACATTATATTGGCCTACCAGGATACCAGCTCAAGAAACTTCAAGTAATACAGAACACTGCGGTCAGAGCTCTGATGGGCATTCCGGGCTGGTCTAGCGTAAAACATCATTTGCGGGATCTGCACTGGCTCCCAGTGGCCCAAAGAGTCAAATTTAAGGCTCTCACGATGGGCCACTCAGCCCTTTATGGATCATGGCCCCTCTACTTAAAGTAATTGTTTAGTTTGTATACCCCACGAAAGCATCTGCGTTCTGCTTCACAGTGCCTAGAAGCAATCCCTCGCTTTTGGCCGGTAAGAATTGGGCCAGCTCTCTATTATCCTTCAGAGGGGCCGAAGCTTGGAACTCCCTCCCCCTTGAACTGTGCAGCATTCACGACCCCTGCCTGTTCAAGAAAAGACTAAAAACCCTGCTGTTTATTTAATCGGTAATCTCTCCCAGTTCCTTACAGTCTTCAATATTGGCTTTTCGCGCCGGGACACTCATGAGTAGCTGTGCGTGTTATAAATCATTGTAACATAACATAACAGATGACGCAGGCACATGTTTTGACATACAATTACCCCGCTTGCCTAGTTATGTTGTGCTGGGCCTATCTAATGATCTTATGTTCCCACTTAAATCACGGAAGGGCAGACAGATAGGTCACGCCTAAAGCGCGGCCGTACAGAATGTTTTGGCAATGTGCGGGACGGATAGGCTTCCAACTCACGTGGGCTGGCTGCCCCGCACATGGCATCTCCTGGGCATGGAGCAGATTTCATACTCATTGGCTAACAAGGGGGCATCTTTTTCTGATCCGTGGAAGCCGTTTATAGAGATGCTCTCAATTGAATTCAAGAAACTCACATGCCTCGAATATCTAAGAATACTATGATTCACAAATCCAACGCAGGTGGAACAATAATAGACTGTAATAGTGATGTATAAGGGAATGGCCTAGGGTCAGGAAGGAGGGGGTGGAGGGAGGGGGTAGGGGCAGGGTCGGGGTGGGCTTTCATGGGGTGGGTGGGGAGGGATACAGTTCACTTAAGAGTTTCTTTGTAATTTCTATGGGTTATGTACATGCTTAATATAAAGTCAATAAAAACATTATAAACCTAAAACTGTTACAAATATTCCAAAGAATATCCCTGGGGTAGTCAGGGGCCAACCCTTTTTCCAGCAATATCATAACAACTCTCCAGTGGCATATGGCTTGCCTTGTAAATTTGCTTGTCACGTAAAATGTCTCTTAACCCTCTGAAATTACAAAGCAGAAAATGTTTTACATTTGTTTGGGAAGCTTCCTGTTAATACCAGCATATAGCCAAATAATTTCTGAGACCCACCTCAGACCACAGGTTCCTACATCCATCACCAATAAGTCTTACCACGTTTGTGGCTACTGAACTGAAATAGTTTTCACGGGTCCTTTAATTGAAGAAGCACATGGCCCTCATGAAAAAAACCTCAGACACTGGAGGTTCATTGAGGTAACAGGGAAAATAAACGACAGATTGCAAAAACAACGGAAGTAGTTACAAAAATGATTAAGACGACATTGATAATGAATATATGTAGAATTAAATGTACACTTTGAGAGACCATATCGTTCTTCAAAAGTATCCCTTTTTCAAACAAGCATTTGCAATGCAACAGGTCTCGCATTAGGAAAGTTTGAGCTATTGGTATTGTAAATCACAATTTTTTTATTTATGTGTTGGTTTTGAAAATAGTGAAATTAATAGCTTTGTCATTTACAATGCCAGTAGTTATAACTTTCGCAAATGTGACACCTGTAATGCAATATGTGTTGTATTTACGTTACTTACATATATTGATATTACAAATAACAATGGCTTTTAATTTGTTTTAATAATTAATACTTAAATTAAAGTTATTGTAATTTATAATGGCAATAGCTTAAACTTTTGTAAATAACTTTTGTGAAGATTATGTTGTGTATTTTATTGTGACGAAAATCCAAGAACAGAAGTGAAATATTAACATCTTTTTGTGACATTTGTAATGAAGCTTGAAACATTGAGAGAACATATTTGAACCAGTTGTTGTTGACTGGTTGTACAGATTGATGCTGTGGTGGCGCTGAGTGATGTTGTGGTGGCGAACGAGTGATGCTGTGGCGTTCAGTGATTCTGTGGTAGCGCATAATGATGTTGTGGTGCCCCTGAGTGATGCTGTGGTGGAGCTGAGTGATGCTGTATGCTATGTTTTGTTTTGCTATCCTGTGTTTTGTTTTGCTATGCTATGTTTTGCTATCCTATGCTTTGATTTGTTATGCTATGCTATGCTGTGTTTTGTTATGCTATGTTTTGTTATGCTATGCTTTGTTATGCTATGCTTTGTTATGCTATGCTAGGCTTTGTTATGCTATGCTATGTTTTGTTATGCTATGCTATGTTTTGTTATGCTATGCTTTGTTGTGTTGTTTTTTACTATGCTATGCTTTGTTTTGCTATGCTATGTTTTGTTGTGTTTGGTATGCTATGCTATGTTTTGCTATGCTATATGATATGTTTTGATTTGCTATGCTATTTTTTGTTGTGTTTTGTTAAGCTATGCTATGTTTTGTTGTGTTTTGATATGTTTTGCCATGATTCGTTGTGTTTTGTTATGCTATGCTTTGTTATGTTATGCTATGCTATGCTTTGTTATGCTATGTTTTGTTTTGCTATCCTTTGCTTTGTTTTGTTATGCTATGCTATGTTTTGCTATCCTATGCTTTGATTTGTTATGCTATGCTGTGTTTTATTATGCTATGCTGTGTTTTGTTATGCCATGCCATGTTTTGCTATGCTATGCTTTGTTATGCTATGCTATGTTTTGGTATCCTATGCTTTGATTTGTTATGCCGTGTTTTGTTATGCTATGTTTTGTTATGCTATGCCATGTTTTGTTATGCTATGTTTTGCTATGCTATGCTCCGTTATGCTATGCTATGTTTTGGTATCCTATGCTTTGATTTGTTATGCCGTGTTTTGTTATGCTATGTTTTGTTATGCTCTGCTTTGTTATGCAATCAATCAATCAATCAATCACTGCATTTATAGAGCGTGCTACTCACCCGTGAGGGTCTCAAGAAGCTGAGGAGGGGGGGGGGGTGCTGCTACTGCTCGAATAGCCAGGTCTTGAGGTGTTACCTGAAGGAGAGGTGGTCCTGGGTCAGTCGTAGGTGTGCTGGGAGGGAGTTCCATGTTTTGGCTGCCAGGTAGGAGAACGATCTTCCTCCGGTGGTGGTGGTTCTGCGAATCCGTGGGACGGTGGCGAGGGCGAGGCTGGCGGAGCGGAGCTGGCGGGTGGAAGTGTAGAACGAGAGGCGGTTGTTGAGGTATTCGGGCCCATGTCGTGGAGCGCTTTGTGAGCGTGGGTGAGAAGCCTGAACGTGATCCTCTTGCTGACGGGGAGCCAGTGCAGGTTTCTCAGGTGGGCGGATATGTGGCTGTGGCGAGGGATGCCGAGGATGAGTCGTGCGGAGGTGTTCTGTATGCGTTGTAGTCGTTTCTGGAGTTTGGCGGTGGTTACTGCGTATAGGGCGTTTCCGTAGTCCAGTTGGCTGGTGACGAGGGCCTGGGTGACAGTCTTTCTGGTTTCGGTGGGGATCCACTTGAAGATTTGTCAGAGCATGCGCAGGGTGTTAAAGCAAGAGGACGAGACGGCGTTGACTTGCTTGGTCATTGAGAGGGAGTCGTCCAGGATGAATCCCAGGTTGCGAGCGTGGTCCCAGGTTGTCGGAGCGGAGCCCAGCGCCGTGGGCCACCAGGAGTCGTCCCAGGCGGGTGGGGATTGTCCGAAGAAGAGGACTTCAGTCTTGTCTGGGTTCAGCTTCAGGCGGCTGAGCTTCATCCATTCTGCGATGTTTTTCATTCCTTCCTGGAGGTTGTTTTTGGCGGTGGCTGGGTGTCGTCGGCGTAGGAGATGATGTTGATGTTGTGTTTGCGTGCGATGGCGGCGAGGGGGGTCATGTAGATATTGAAGAGGGTTGGGCTGAGCGAGGAGCCTTGGGGGACGCCGCAGATGATTTCGGTGTCCGCTGAGCGGAAGGGAGGGAGGCAGACTCTCTGGCTTCTGCCGGAGAGGAACGAGGTGATCCAGTCCAGGGCCTTTCCTTGGATCCCAGTGTTGAAGAGGCGGGATATAAGGGTACGTTGGCATATGGTATCAAAGGCTGCAGAGAGGTCCAGGAGGATGAGAGGGGTTGTTTCTCCGTTGTCCATCATGGTCCTGATGTCGTCGGTGGCTGCGATGAGGGCGGTCTCGGTGCTGTGGTTGGCTCGAAATCCGGACTGGGATGGGTCGAGTGAGTTGTTTGCCTCGAGGAATGCAGTCAGCTGTTTATTGACGGTCTTCTCGATGACTTTCGCCGGGAAGGGAAGAAGATAAATGGGGCGGAAGTTTTTGAGGTCTGCCGTGGGTTTCTTAAAAAGGGGGTTGATTTCTGCATGCTTCCAGCTCTCAGGGAAGGTGGCTGACGTGAAGGAGTTGTTAATGACGTGAAGGAGGTGGGGTGCGATGATGATGTCGGCTTTGTTAAAGATATGATGGGGGCATGGGTCCGAGGGGGAGCCGGAGTGGATGGTGTTCATGATGTGGGTGGTGTCTTCAGTGCTGATGGGGGTCCAGGTGCTGAGGGTGGTGGTGGGGGTCGTTGGTTCGGTGACTGGAGGCGGAGTCTGGGGTCCGAAGCGGTCGTGTATATCGGTGATCTTGCTGTGGAAGAATGTGGCGAGGGAGTTGCAGAGGTCTTGTAATGGTGTGATGTCGCTGTTGCTGGTGCGGGGGTTGGAGAGCTCTTTGACGATTCTGAAGAGTTCCTTGCTGTTGTGGGTGTTGTTGTCCAGCCGCTCTTTGAACGATGCCCTTTTGGCGGTGCGGATCAGTTGGTGGTGTTCGTGAGTGGCGTTCAAGGGCTGTCACGTTTTCTGTTGTCCGTTCGTGGCGCCAGGTTTTTTCGAGGGTTCGGCAGGATTTCTTTGAGGGCGTCTGTGAACCATGACGTTTTCCTGTTGCCGGTCTTGCTTGGGGGGTTCTTCAGTGGGGCGAGGTCGTCGGCACAGTAGGTGATCGACTGTGCGAGGTTGTGGGCTGCTTCGTTGGTGTTCGCTGTGTCGGCTGGCGGGTTCTGGTTTAGAGATGAGAGGAGCTGGTCTGTGGTGATTTTGCTCCAGCATCTGCGGGGGATTTGTCGTGTACAGTGGTGCGATGTATTCTTTTTGAAGGTGAAGTAGATGCATCTGTGGTCGGTCCAGTGTAGTACGGTGGAGTGGCTGAAGGAGACATGGTTGCTGGCTGAGAAGATGGGGTCGAGCGTGTGCCCGGCGAGGTGGGTGGGGGTGTTCACCAGTTGTTTGAGTCCGAGGTTGGCGAGCACGGTGGAGGTGCTGTCGTAGTTGTTTTTCTCCAGGTGGAAGTTCAGGTCCCTTAGGAGGATGTATTCTGGTGAGGCTAGGGCGTGCTGGCTGATGAAGTCGGCGATGGTTTCGCTGAATTGTGTGCGTGGGCCTGGGGGTCTGTAGATGAGCGTTCCTCTAAGGGTGGTCTTGGGGTCAGTGTGAATCTGGAAGTGTAGGTGTTCGGCGGCGGAGAATGTGTCTTCGATGTTGGTCGTGATGTTGATGGTGTTCCTGTAGACGATGGCGATTCCTCCTCTGGTTTGGTTGACGCGGTACTTCCGGATGATTTTGGAGCCGTCCGGGATGGCTATGGCGATGTCGGGGCCGAGGAAGCGTTCATCCAGGTTTCCGTGAGGAAGGCGACGTCCGGTGCTGTTGTGTCGAGGAGGTTCCAGAGTTTGACGGCGTGTTTGTGGACGGAGTGGGTGTTGAGGAGGATGCACTTGAGTTTGTTGTTGCTGTTGTGTTTGGTGGGCGGGGGGCAGGTTCGAAGGCAGGTGAATTTGCAGGTTTTGCAAGCGAAGGGTCCGTGGGTTCATTTCGGGGTGGCTCGGTAGCAGGCGGGTGGTTGTCCGGTGTTGAGTGCGTTGAGGGTGGCGGAGTCATATCTCAGTCGGGTACTCTGGGTGCGGCGGGGGTCAGGAGTTCTTGCGTTGGGCGCGGTCCAGGTGCGGACGGGCCCAGACGGGCTTGCCTTTGGCGTGCCTTTGGCGCGCCTTTGGCGCGCCCGCTGCACGGCCTCCATATGAGGGGCTGTGGGAGGGAGAAGCAGCTGGGGGGCGGGAGCAGGGTGGCGAATGGGACAACGGGGGCGGGGTGGCGGGGCCGCAGGGCCGCAACTGCGGGAAAAGGTGGCACGGAGGGGAAACGGGTGAGGGGGCAGGGAGGCACAGAGAAACGAAGGGAGACAACAGTGATCAGGGGGTACAGAATGCAAAACGGGGGAGAGGGGGCACAAGGGAACAGAAAACGAAGGGAGGGAACAGAAAACGGAGGGAGGCAACAGTGATCAGGGGCACAGAATGCAAAAAACGGGGGAGAGGGGGCACAAGGGCAAAGAAAACAAAGGGAGACACCAGTGAGCAGGCACAGGAGGACTTACTCAGGCAGCAGCGAGAGCACTAGCGGGGCAGCGCCACAGGAGGACCGTGTGGCGGCTGGGGGGGGCGACCTAACTGCTGGCAGGGTCAAGGGATGCTATGCTATGTTTTGTTTTGCTATGTTTTGTTGTGTTTTGTTATGCTATACTATGTTTTGTTATGCTATGTTTCGTTGTGTTTTGTTATGCTTTGCTTTATTTTGTTAGGCTATGCTATGTTTTGCTATGCTGTGCTATGTTTTGTTTTGCTATGCTATGTATTATGTTATGCTATGTTTTGTTATGCTGTGCTTTGTTATGCTACGCTATGTTGTTATGCTATGTTTCGTTGTGTTTTGTTATGCTATGCTATGTTTTGTTATGCTATGCTATGTTGTGTTGTGTTATGCTTTGCTTTATTTTGTTATGCTATGTTTTGTTATGCTATGCTATGTTTTGTTGTGCTATGCTATGTTTTGTTATGTTATGCTATGTTTTGTTGTGTTATGCTTTGCTTTATTTTGTTATGATATGTTTTGCTATGCTATGCTATGTTTTGTTGTGCTATGCTTTGTTTTGTTATGCTAGGTTTTGTTTTGTTATGCTATGTTATGCTATGCTATGTTTTGTTGTGCTATGCTTTGTTGTACTATGCTACGATATGCTATGCTTTGTTATGCTATGCTATGCTATGTTTTGTTGTGTTTTGTTATGATATGCCATGCTATGCTAGGCTTTGTTATTCTATGCTATGTTTTGTTATGCTATGTTTTGTTGTTTGGTAAGTATGCTTTGTTATGCTAGGTTTTGTTTTGTTATGCTATGTTATGCTATGCATTGTTTTGTTATGATATGCTATGCTATGTTTTGTTATGCTATGCTATGTTATGTTATGCTATGTTTTGTTATGCTATGCTATGTTGTACTATGCTACACTCTGTTTCACTGCGATATGCTATGCTTTGTTATGCTATGCTATGTTATGCTATGTTTTGTTGTGTTTTGTTATGATATGCCATGCTATGCTTAGTTTGGTTATGCTATGTTTTGTTTTGCTGTTTTGTTGCGTTTTTTATGCTATGCTCAGTTTTGTTGTGTTTTGGTATGCTATACTTTGTTATTCTATGCTATGTTTTGTTGTGTTTTGTTAAGCTATGCTTTGCTATGCTTTGTTATGCTAGGTTTTGTATTGTTATGCTATGCATTGTTTTGTTATGATATGCTATGTTATGCTATGTTTTGTTATGCTATGCTATGTTTTGTTGTGCTATGTTTTGTTGTACTATGCTACGCTCTATTTTGTTGCGATATGCTATGCTATGCCACTGGTCTGCCAACTGCAGAGGGTTTGCTGAACGCCACCATCAGAGGAAATGTGTGGGAAAAGTTTATTGCAGACTGCCAAGCAGCGGCAGTTAATTTCTTCAACGGTTAATCATCTTTACAGAGGAATGAGCTTCTACATATTTTATTTGCATCTCATTAGAGCACATTAGCATGGGGCACTTGAAGCCTGTCCAGGAGGAGTGCAAAGTTGGGGGAGGACGAGGTAATAAGCTCGCAGCACCAATGAGTCACACACTGCAGAGCCACAGCCTTGGTGAAAGATCGCTCATTTACTTGGGCAAGGATCTCTAGCTTTGAAAACCCTGAAAGAGGTGGTCCAACGCCGAAAGCTACTCATTTCAGAGAAGGTTAAATGAGCGACGGGCTGTGAAAGGAGCATACAAGAAGACTCTTTGGTATTTTGGGAACGCTATGATCAACAAGCTCTCGGCATTGCTGTGGCTGGGTCGGGCGGGAGAGCGGCAGCCTTTGAAATCTGATGCCGAGGCACAGACACATGGTGGTGCGCGATGTTCACGCGGGGGAGCGGCAGCCTTTGAAGTCTGATGCCCAGGCACAGACAAATGGTGGTGTGTTATGTGGCTGGCGTGCACGCACATAGATCACATGAACTGTATGCGATCTGCAGCTGTTTTGGTAGACTTTTCTTTTCCGCTTACTATAATTATTTTGTCCAACTAAAGAATCCATTTAGCCTAATTATTTTCAGTAAGAAAATCAGCCATTAAAAGTCACATATCTAGAGTTACAATGTAGGTCTGCAAGATACAATTTCTCATAGTGAATAATTTTACTCTCTCGAGGACAATGTGTTTACCTTTTCATCACAAGCAATTTTCAGGAGCAGTTAAAAAATGGCTTTTGTTTGTATGTGCACTGATGGGTGTTACTTTCACAGACGATGGCAATTTCACCGATCACTGTGGCAATTCCACAGCTTCATTGTGCTATGCATAGTTCACAGAGACGATTTCACAGACCTTTGACACAATTGTCCATGCTTAGAATTTCATGGGGACACTTATATTTGTTTTTACAATTAGCATAAGAGCTTATCGGTTTCAACCATTTCTCATATTTACCTGGGATTGTAAAATTATAGAACTTTTCCATCAGTTTCTGAATCAGCAATGAAGATTTTTTTAATCTTCCTTTTCCACCACTGAGAAAATCAGGTTTACTTAAACTGGCTTCCAAAAGGTAGATCCCAACCTGTAATAAAATGATTCAAAGCACGATGAAGTGTTATGGAGATAGTTGTAGTGCTTGTTAATGTTTGTTTAATTTTCTAATATTATTTTCTTCAGTTGAATGCTTACTTGCTAATAAATTATTATAATGCAATAAATGAGTAATGAAGCAAGAGGAAGTACTGTTGATATGAACAAAAAGTAGAAGGGCAGTAAACATTCGGAAAAGAAATACTCAGCATCCTGCTGCATGGAGGATCCATAGCTTGTTTCTTGAGTGAAACTTCTGAACCTTCCATTTACCTACAAGAAATCTTCATTTTTAGGTCTCGCCTGTCGATGCGCATGCGCATCGAGCTTGCGAGCCTATTGCGGCTTAAACAGTCTTTAACCAAGTTGCAAGGAATCGTGGCGATTCCTTGCAGTGCCCGTGACTTTTAAGCTCAATGCGCATGTGCATTGAGCTTAAAAGCGCGTGCACATCAGTTCCCTCAGCCGCAATCGGCGTCTGTTCCCTCAGCCGCATTCCTCCGACACCTTTTGAAGTGAAGCTTAGCTTCACTTCAAAGGCCCCGGCTTCTTCACACCCACATGCCGCTCTCCCCGCTCCGCCCCCTCCCCTGCCCGCCGTGTGCATTTCTCCTCCACCCCCTCCCCACAGCAATGCCCTCCGTCTTGTTTTTTAATCACGTCTATCCACATCTCAGCTTGCTGCCATGACTTTGCAATCTCAATTATTTAGAAAACTTGCTGCCTTCTCCGAATTAACGCTGACTCCGGGTCAATCCGGCACCACCTGCACCCATCACCCTCGGCCCTCCCCGCATCCTCCATTGCAATACACCCCTTCACCCCTCCCAGACAGCGCCTGACCTCCCTCGCCATGTTTCCCGAACGACCGCAGAAACTGTAACCAACCCAACCAGCCTCAGAACGATGAAAGGCATGAAGACTATCCAACTCATGCATACGTCCCTTCCTGCAAGCCCCCCAGTACTCCCCCCCCCCCCCCCGTTGCTCCCGTGCACCGCTGCTTCCCAACCACGTCCCGGTCCTCCCCTCCACTTGCCCGCAAGGGTCCCCTATGGCTACTGCCTGCCCCCTCCCCCCCCCCATCTGCCCTGCAACCGGACCCTTCACTACCTCCACCCCAGCTGTCCAACTTACAGCCCCCGCTTCCCCCGGGCGGTCTTCCGCCTCCGCCCCACGGGCTAATCAGTCACCTCTATCCGGACAACGAACCTGCATCGGCCAAAGCAGCAGATATGCGGCTCTCCCAGTGCTCCCCCTAACTTGCACGTGTCTACAATGCCATCTCGTTGGCAGACTTTAAATAGTCTGTTTTAAGATACTGGTTAATCATGTAGACAGTAAACTGACATTTAAGTTCCTGTTTATTCACAAACGTGACGACCAATTACTCCCAAAGCTTGCTTTATATTATACCACCGGCTTGGTCACACTGTGATTCTGGGTATGTTGATCAGTTTCCTCATTGATTATTTATTAAGATTGGGTTTCCACCTGAATGGGCTACCTCCTTGTCTCCAATATTAACTACTGTGTGGCAAACGTTCCCTTCTGTGTCTTCTACTGCACTAACCCTGTGTCTTCTGCTGCCCTTGCCCTTCGTGTCTTCTGCTACCCTTTCCCCGTGTGTCTACTGCTTCCCTGTGTGTCTTCTGCTGCCCTTGCCCTGTGTGCTTTCTGCTGCCCTTGCCCTGTGTGTCTTCTGCTGCCCTTGCCCTGTGTGTCTTCTGCTGCCCTTACCCTCTTTGTCTTCGGCTGCCCTTGCCCACTGTATCTTGTGCTGCTCTCACCCTGTGTGTATCTTGTGCTGCGCTCACCCTGTGTGTATCTTGTGCTGCGCTCACCCTGTGTGTGTCTTGTGCTGCTCCCACCCTGTGTGTGTCTTGTGCTGCTCCCACCCTGTGTGTGTCTTTTGCTGCTCTCACCCTGTGTGTGTCTTTTGCTGCTCTCACCCTGTGTGTGTCTTGTGCTGATCTCACCCTGTGTGTGTCTTGTGCTGATCTCACCCTGTGTGTGTCTTGTGCTGATCTCACCCTGTGTGTCTTGTGCTGTCCTCACCCCATGTGTGTCTTGTGCTGTCCTCACCCCATGTGTGTCTTGTGCTGTCCTCACCCCATGTGTGTCTTGTTCTGTCCTCACCCCATGCGGTGTCCTATGCTGCTCTCACCCTGTGTCCTGTGCTGCTCTCACCCTGCATGTGTGTCTTGTGTTGCTCTTGCGGCCCCCTCCACCCCTGTGTTCTCACCCCTCTCCTTGCCATGTATTTTCATCACCCCTTTCTGTCCCGTGCTTAGGAGCCGCAATCTCTGGGCATAGGAGCTATGTCAATACCGCATAATTATTATATTTGTTATCTTGAAGTAGTTTTTGTCTTGTGGGCGCTTTTCGACAGGAGCTTGTAGAACGTAGCCCTCTGTTCCCTACTGCCACATACGTAACTTTGAACTGAAGAGGTCTTAAACGAAGCGCTGTTCACTGCAAACACTTCAGGAATATTCTTCAGCGCTATACATGCAGATACGTGAACTGGCGTTGCCAATAGGTCTCGCAGTAGGAAAGTTGGAGCTATTGGTTTTGTAAATGACAAAGCCCTTTATGTTTTGAAAATGAAAACAAAAAAAAAAGGCATTGTTATTTGCAATTGTAATAGCTCCAACTTTCCTACTGCGAGACCTATTGGCAACGCTAGTGCTTGCGGACATCAGCTTGACTTGTATTGACCCTGCACCCCAGCAGACATGCAAGCATCAGACATCGACAAGCATCAGACATATATATTCACCCACTCTGCTTCAGTCACCCACTTACACAAATCGCGCCGATACCCCGAGCAGCAGTGCCCGCAATACCGCACTACCAAGCCTTCTGTTATGCCACGTCTCTCAGCTTACAGATCCCTTCGCTCTTTCTTTTCCTCTCAACGTTTCTGCCTCTTTCACTCTCTCTTACAACTCTCTCCCCCCTCTCCATTTACTTACCCAAATCGCGCAGATACCACAAGCAGCAGTGCCCGCACTACCAAGCCTTCTGTTATGCCACATCTCTCAGCTTACATATTCCTTCGCTCTTTCTTTTACTCTCCACGTTTCTGCCTCTTTCACTCTCTCTTCCAACTCTCTCCCCCCTCTCCATTTACTTACACAAATCTCGCAGATACCCCAAGCAGCAGTGCCCGCACTACCAAGCCTTCTGTTATGCCACATCTCTCAGCTTACAGATTCCTTCGCTCTTTCTTTTACTCTCCACGTTTCTGCCTCTTTCACTCTCTCTTCCAACTCTCTCCCTCCATCTCCATTTACTTACACAAATCTTGGTGAGGCACAGGCAGCAACAGTGCAAGCTTCCCTCACACACAGAGCAGGTACAGCACAGGCAGCAACAGTGCAAGCTTCCCTCACACACAGAGCAGGTACAGCACAGGCAACAGCAATGCAAGCTTCCCTCAAACACGGAGCAGGTACAGCACAGGCAGCAACAGTGCAAGCTTCCCTCACACACAGAGCAGGTACAGCACAGGCAACAGCAGTGCAAGCTTCCCTTACACATGGAACAGGTACAGCACCGACAGCAGCAGTGCAAGCTTCCCTCACACACGGAGCAGGTACAGCACAGGCAGCAGCAGTGCAAGCTTCCCTCACACATAGATCAGGTACAGCACAGGCGGCAGCAGTGCAAGCTTCCCTCACACACAGAGCAGGTACAGCTCAGGCAGCTACAGTGCAAGCTTCCCTCACACACGGAGCAGGTACAGCACAGGCAGCAACAGTGCAAGCTTCCATCACACACGGAGCAGGTACAGCACAGGCAACAGCAGTGCAAGCTTCCCTTACACATGGAACAGGTACAGCACCGACAGCAGCAGTGCAAGCTTCCCTCACACACGGAGCAGGTACAGCACAGGCAGCTCTGAACAATGTGCCTGACCTTATTGCAAGGTGAACTATCCCTTTCTTTCTATAAATTGAGATAAGCCTAGTAGTGGATGTGTTAGCTCCTACTACTAGGTTCAGTGTCTATTGTCACATTTACTTTGAACTATACATTCCTAAAGCCATATGTGTGTGTGCCCATTAATCCCTGGTGCTGTACTTCACCGTCCCTCAACCCTTTTCTAGTGAAAAAAGGGGGAGGGGGATTGGCAACGCCTCACGGGAGCAACCACCATGGAGGATGTGTCAAACTGGTACTCGCTTGACTCCCCACTGTATCATCATCAGCAGTTGCCAACCGTAAAAGTAAAGGGGATCAAAACATTGTGATAAATAAAACAAAAATCCTCTCACCCTCACTCACCCTCAACACCTCACCCTCACCCTCACTCACCCTCAACCGTTCACCCTCAACCCCTCACTCACCCTCACTCTCACTCACCCTCACTTACCCTCAACCCCTCAGCCTCACCCTCACTCACCCTCACTTACCCTCAACCCCTCAGCCTCACCCTCACTCACCCTCACCCTCACTCACCCTCAACCCCTCACCCTCACTCTCAACCCCTCACACTCACTCACCCTCAACTCCTCACCCTCACTCACCCTCAACACCTCACCCTCACTCACCCTCAACCCCTCAGCCTCACCCTCACTCACCCTCACTTACCCTCAACCCCTCAGCCTCACCCTCACTCACCCTCACCCTCACCCTCACTCACCCTCAACCCCTCACCCTCACCCTCACTCACCCTCAACCCCTCACACTCACTCACCCTCACCCTCAACTCCTCACCCTCACTCACCCTCAACACCTCACCCTCACTCACCCTCACCCTCACCCTCCCTCAACCCCTCACCCTCATCCCCTCAGCCTCACCCTCACTCACCCTCACTCACCCTCGCCCTCACCCACTCACCCTCACTCACCCCCACCCTCACTCACCCTCACTCACCCTCACTCACCCTCACTCACCCTCACTCACCCTCAACACCTCACCCTCACTCACCCTCAACCCCTCACCCTCACCCTCACTCAGCCTCAACCCCTTACCCTCAATCACCCTCACCCTCACTCAGCCTCAACCCCTCGCCCTCACTCACCCTCAACCCCTCATCCTCACTCACCCTCAACCCCTCACCCTCACTCACCCTCAACCCCTCACCCTCACTCACCCTCAACCCCTCACCCTCACTCACCCTCACTCAGCCTCACCCTCACTCAGCCTCACCCTCACTCACCCTCACTCACCCTCACCCTCATTCACCCTCACTCACCCTCACCCTCACCCACACTCACCCTCACCCACACTCACCCTCACCCACACTCACCCTCAATGCCTCACCCTCACTCACTCTCAACCCCTCACCCTCACTCACCCTCAACACCTCACCCTCACCCTCACTCACCCTCAACCGTTCACCCTCAACCCCTCACTCACCCTCACTCTCACTCACCCTCACTTACCCTCAACCCCTCAGCCTCACCCTCACTCACCCTCACTTACCCTCAACCCCTCAGCCTCACCCTCACTCACCCTCACCCTCACTCACCCTCAACCCCTCACCCTCACTCATCCTCACCCTCACTCACCCTCAACCCCTCACACTCACTCACCCTCACCCTCACTCACCCTCAACTCCTCACCCTCACTCACCCTCAACACCTCAGCCTCACCCTCACTCACCCTCAACGCCTCACCCTCAACACCTCACCCTCACTCACCCTCACCCTCACTCACCCTCAACCCCTCACCCTCAACACCTCACCCTCAACCCCTCACCCTCACTCACCCTCACAACACATATTGTGTTACAATAGGTGTCACATTTGCGGAAGATAAAACTATCTAGAGATGTAGCATAACGACCAGAGCTGCCATATAAGTCACGTAAATACTAAACATGTTGCATTCCAAATGCTATAGGTGTCACATTTGCAAACGTTATAACTATTGGCATTGTAAATGACAAAGCCATCAATATAGCAATTTTAACATCGCAAAAATAAATAAATTATGTCATTTACAAGACCAATAACTACAACTTTTCTAATGCGATACTTATTGCATTCCAACCCCACTCATCCACGCAACGCCACTCACACACGCAACGCCACTCACACACGCAACGCCACTCACACACGCAACGCCACTCACACACGCAACGCCACTCACACACGCTACGCCACTCACACACGCTACGCCACTCACACACGCTACGCCACTCACACACGCAACGCCACTCACACACGCAACGCCACTCACACATGCAACGCCACTCACACACGCCACTCATCCACGCAACGCCACTCATCCACGCAACGCCACTCATCCACGCAACGCCACTCATCCACGCAACGCCACTCATCCACGCAACGCCACTCATCCATTTGCAAAAAGAAAAATGTCTAACTATTCTATTGCGAGACCTATTGCATTTCCAATGCTTGTTCCAATTCCTATTCTTACTCATAACAGTCCTTATTAAATGATATGTCCATCCTTTATCGTTACCGTTTATTCACCTTCTGTAGCTAGCAGTGGATGGGGGGTTGTGGGTTATAGCTGTACTGTACTGTTAAAGATTAGTGGTGTCATTGCTTCCAGACTTCGGGGAGGCTAGTAATTCTATCAGTTTGGCGTTTAAATTTAGGAATATGGGGAAAAGAAAGATACCAGAAGATGGTGGAAATTGGGGGGGGGGAGATTCTGGAGGGACTGGAGCGAGCAGATGTAATAGGGGGAAGAAGGCAAGGAAGTTTTATAAAGGTGCAGGTAGTAATTGTGTTATGGATCGTATTGACACCTTAATCTGCGAATGTGCTGGAATTCTAGAGTCTTCTTCCCTGGCAGTACCTACCTGCAATAAACCCCACCTCCAGCCGAGCAAATCTTCCAACCTTGCTATCCCAGCCATGTTTCAGAAATCAAAACACAAAGTATCTGTCTCTTACAATGAAACTGGGGTAAATGAGCAAAGGGTAGAACCACCCCTTAACTCCCACCCGATCACGACCTAGCCAAACGATGAACATATTGACCCTATAATTATCTGCACTAATGGGTTTCAGCCCCTGGTTGATCAAGCCCACCATGAAGAAGGGGAGGATGGTCGGCCCCTATCGGCCCAGGCTCCACCCATACCAGACACACAAAATCTAAGGATAGGGCTAGGTAATCTCGAGACAGGGCAGGATGTGATTCAATTGGTTATTATGTTATGGGCAGAAGTGGGCTCCTTGAGAGGCAAGATAGAGGAGCTAACCGAAAAGGTGAAACTATTATCCCTAGATCCAACCCGAAGAGGGAGGCATCAGAAAGCAGTCTCCAAAGGTGTTTGCAAGGTTCTTCCCGGGTTATACCATCGGCAGCCCTGGCTAGTGCTACAAAGGGTGGTAGGGACAACCCTATTAGGCCGTAAATCCCCCCAGGAAGGGTAATTACAAGGGCAAAGGAAACATTGCCTCTACCGATGACCAAGCACCCACCGCTCGGGGTAGTTAGTACCTCGTTTAACCAATATAAGACAGCTGCATTGATGGATCAGACCTCCCTTAGTAGAAATATCCCCTTGCATGTTGACAATCTGGAGACAGCCTGTCTGGGAAGCGAGATCAGTACCTACCCCAATTACCCAGTACTCCTAGAATATATATGGTAAATGTACCCAAGTTGGATGCAAGGAGAGGTATAGAGAATGAAGATTCCCTCATAAATAAAGCGACTCACTGGATACGGCATGTTAGGGGATGTCGTTCAGTGATTAGGGAGGATATAATTAAAGCACGCAGGTTAACTTCCCCGTATAATCCTCAAGATTGTATAGAGCTCATCATGACCAGGGCAGACCTAGTGGAGAACCTTTTTGCACTTGAATTTCGTACCACCGCGCCAGGTCATTCACCAATACAGTTTAGACGCTCCCCTCAGAGTAGCAAGAGTAATCATATAACATGTCATAGGCCATCTGCTATGCAGGGTGGCTCTACCCTTGAGTTGAATGATTTACTGTGGAAGGAAACGCCCCTAAAGCAAGATGGAGTTCATATAAAATATTCCTCTAACTTAAGGGATAGTATCATGAGTCCCGAGTGCTCTATTGTAGGGATGGGCCAAATATCAAAGACCACCCCGGGAATCACAACCCAGGTAGCTGGTGAGTTGGGAGCAGGTGACCAGGCTTTGTGTTCTCATAATGGGCCAATATTTCCACCTCTAGGCCCGAGTTAGGATTCTTTGCTCTCCGGGAACATCGCAGGCTTGTGTTCAAAGAAGAGCTCCCCTGAATGGCTTACCTTTATTGAGGGGTATGATATCTGCTTGTTCCAAGAAACCTGGGCAGATGCTCCGCTATTTTGAGTAGGTTATTTGAATTACTACATCCCGGCTAGTAAAGGTACAAAAGGAAGACCATCGGGG